>NC_135353.1:98844252-99469252 GCF_023851605.1 Tamandua tetradactyla
TTTGAATGTGGAACCTCTTCATTTTAGTGCTTAGGAAACTAAGGCACAGCGGCTAAGTTGATAGTGAATAACTTTTGGACTATATTTGAACCCTGATTGCCTAACACCTGGTCTCATGTTCTTTCCCTGCACCTACACTACTTTTCATAATCTTCAGCAATTCTCACCACCTCTGTGTCTTCTCTCATACAGAATCATTCACCAAATCCATCCCCTTCCTTTTCTGCACTTCCCTAAATCTCCTGCCTATGCTTCCTTTACCCAGTCTGCTCTAGGTTATTGTGACTGTCTTCTGGTTGTCTTTGCTGCCTCCTTCCAGCCTTGCAATGCAGGTCTTTATTCATAACTTAATAACTTCACTTCAGCTGTATCTCTAATAACCCTTTAGTGGCTCTCTACTCATTCAAATGGAAATCCAGACTTAGGGCAGTGACTGCATAACACTTCCCCAGCTAGCTCCACCCAACCCTTCCTGTTTACTCTTGTCTCCCACTATAACCCAACCACACCTTCAATTTTTGTCGTTTTGTGGCTCAGTGAAGTAAAAACTACCCCTCCCACCTTTGGGCCAACTGCCTTGTGAATGAAATTCTGCCTCTTCTGTTCTTTATTCTTTAATAATACATATAAATGTTTTTTATGAATCATTTCAGTCATTTATTCTTTATTTCAACATGTAAGGATTGAGTACTCCTTTGGAATTGACACTACTAGGTACTGGGGGTGAAAAGATCAGCAGGACATGGTCCCTGCCCTCGAGACTACAATCTGATGGGGGAGAGAAATGTTTAAAGAAATCATCACAATACATTATATTAAGTATTTCAGGGGCTGGATTCACTAAGTGCTAGAGGTATACATAGGCAGCAAGAAACTTATTAAGAGAATCAAGAAAGTCTTCAGAGAGGAGGTGGCATTTGAAATGACCAGAATAGTGAATAAGTGTTTTCCAATTGAAGAAAGGGAGTAAGGGCATTCCTGGAAGGAGGAATCTGTCATTATGTGCTAATAATAGCTAGCACATATTGGTTTTCAGGCACATGCGATAGGGCAGGATGTGCTTAATTTACAGTGAGAAATTCAATGTGGCTAGAGTATGGGGTGGGTAGAGAAGTATATTGGAAAATGAGTCTAGAAGGAGAGATTGGGACAGATTCTACAAGCAGTAGGGAGCCAAGGAAAGAGTGTGTGTGTGTGTGTGTGAAAAATATATACAAAAAAGCAAAAAACTTCAAAGAACAATGCAAAAATTAGTTATAGAACAGATTTCAGAGTTTGGTATGGGTTACAGTTTCACAATTATAGGTTTTTCCTTCTAGCTCTCCAAGACACTGGAGACTAAGAGAAATATCAATATAATGATTCAGCAGTCATGCTCATTTGTTAAATCCTATCTTCTCTGTTACAACTCCTTCTTCTCCTTTGATCCTTCTCCCACTCTTTAGGGGTATTTGGGCTATGCCCATTCTGACTTTTTCATGTTGGAAAGGGGTGTCAATAATATGGAAGAGGGGAATGTAACTAGTTGATGTTCTTAGAGAGGTGAACCCCTTTGGGTTTCAGGACTTATCTGATGTAGGAATCCATCTGGAGGTTGTAGGTTTCTGGAAAGTAATCATAATGCATGGAACCTGTGTTCTCAGATAAAGCCCAAGGTGTTCTTTAGGGTTGGCAGGAATGGTTTTGGTTGCAATTTAGCAAACCATGATAAATAGCAATATCTACCTGAAGCTTGCATAAGAGTAGCCTCCAGAGTAATCTCTTGACTCTATTTGAACTCCCTCAGCCACTGATACCTTATTTGTTACAATTCTTTATCCACTTTTGGTCAGGAAGGCATTGTCAATCCCATGGTGCCAAAGCCAGGCTCATCCCTTGGACTCATATCTCACATTGCCAGAGAAACGTTCACCCCTGGTTGTCATGTCCAACATAGGGAGGAGGGTCATGATTTTACTTACAAAGTTAGGCTTAAAGAGAGGCCACATCTGAGCAACAAAAGAGGTCCTCTGAAAGTAACACTTAGGCATAACTATAGGTAGGCTAAACTTCTATGCTATATAAGTAAGCTTCACAAGGGCAAGTCTCAAGATCAAGGGCTTGGCCTATTGACTTGGGAGTCCCTAATGTTTGAAACAGTATCAGGGATTTCCCTGGTGGTAAAGTTTAATAGTTCCATATTTTTTATCCCATTTTCAAGGGACTTTGCCAATGCTTTTTAATTATCTGCTCAACATACTCTGGGTTGTATGTGGACATTACATTAAGCTATACAGGATTACAAGCCCTCCTTCCCATTCTGGGCTCCATGTGTTTGGGTTGTTTAAATGGTCTGTCCAGACAGGTTGAGTTAGATTATGTGCTACAGAAAATTTAGGTGTTGGAAAAAATAACCCTCTCTTCCTTTGGTCTTATACAATCAGTCAAGTTCTAAAATACAGACAATGTACTCCTTAACCCTGTATTCTTATTTACCTTAGGCCCAACCTGATCAGATTCATTCTTATCACTAATTGAAGCTGATCTATTTTTCAATTTATTTTACAGTTGTTGTATGTTTTAATGCTGACTTTCAGACCTGCAGGACTCCTAATCTGAGTCTTAGGTGTCACAGAGGTACCAAAAATTCCAGGGAAATACCAGGTTATACATTTTTAGCATTGTCTGTCAAAACCTAGAAAAAAAGTTACAGCTCCAGACTAAATGTGACTGCTATAAGAGCTTGCAATCTAGGCCCCAATTTTCTTATAAATATTTTCTCAATGAGACCATACAATATTTACTTTTTTGTTTCTGGCATATTTTTAATCAGATAATGTCCCACAGGTTCATTCACAACGTTGTATGCCTCATGACTTAATTCCTTTCTGTAGCAACACAATATTCAACGCTATGGATACAACAGAGTTTGCTATTCTACTTCTCAGTCAGTGCATCTTTCAGCCACCTCCATCCACTGAACATCACATGTAATGTCCAAGTCAACAGACCATGTCTCACATTATCCTCACTTAGTGGTATAGTCATCAACACTCTCAATTTTAGACAATTTTCATTGCTCCCAAGAGAAAAATAACCAAGAAACACATCTTCACCAAACAGAAAATCCAAACCTACTCTTAACTCTTGTATTTCCCTCCCAAATTATGTACCCCTGGTATTGCTGTGGTATTGTTGATGTCTCCCTGTTAAATAAGCCCATAGCATGCAATAGTAGTTCCCTCCACACACAATATTATAAACTCTTTGCATAAGATTCATACCTTTTATATTAATGTTCTCTAGAGAAATAGAACCAACAGCAGATATCTGTAAATATGAGATTTATAAAGGTGTCTCATCAAACCATAGGAATGGAAGAGTTCAAATCTGTCAGGGAGGCTGTGAAGCTGGCAGCTCTGATGAAGGGTCTTGACGAACCCCACAGGAGATGCTCACTGGCTGAAGAAGTGAAAAAGTCTCTCTTCTCCCTTAATACTCTTCAACTGATTGGATTATCTCATTTGCAGGAAACCCGCCTTTAGTTGATTGCAGTTTTGATCAGCCACAGCTGCGACCAACTGACTGATGACTTAATAAAGCAGCTTTCCAGATTATCAGACAACCGCCAATTATCTTTGTAATAATGATCAGGCCAGTGCTTGCCTTTCCAGACAACTAGGCACATCACTTGGCCAAGCTGACACCAGAACCTAACCATCACAGTCCACCCTTGTCAACTTGGCAGCTGTACATATCACATTGAAACATGCTTAATTTCCAAATAGAACACAATAGCAGACATATGTTTTGCCTGGCAATACTCAACTCTCTTGTGTTCAACCAGAAGTGCACTACATCTCTCCAGAATAGGGTGCAAGTCTTTAGGTAACATACGTTCTTAAACTTCATATCCGGTGACTTAAATACTATAGCATGAACAATAAAACTTATATCATATAAGAGGAAAACAAGATACTTGCTTATGTACAAATATAAGCATCCTCATAACAAAACAGGGAGGAAATAGTCATACCATCACAGTCTTCGTTTCTGCAACTGGTCACATGGTCATAGTTCATATTTAATGCTGTCTTCTTCTACTACCCATTCCATGTTCCCTTTATCCTCAGCAAGCACTTCAGTTGGTCGTGGTTCTTTGCCAGGTAGGGTGTCCCAAACCTTCATTCCTGAAGTTTCTGGGCCATTGGCAGTCCTGCTTGGATTGGGTTGTTGCAGTTTTCCATTGACTTTAATCACAGGGCATGGTAGTACTATGAGACACCCTAGGGGATCTCCTGTATTCCACAAAAACTCTTCTTCATTTATGTCGTGTAGTTGCAGTCCTATTTTCCCTTGATATCAACATCAATCACCCCAGAAAGGACAGTAATCCCCTTTCATGACTGTTGATTCAGTGGCATGAGAAGCTTAATGTGGCCAGGTGGCAGTCTTACCTTCCAGTTCAATGGAATCACTGTTGTCTCTCCTGGTAGGAGCACTCTTCTTTTGGAACTAAGACTGGCAGAACAGCAGAGTTTAAGGTTTCAGGGACAGGAACAAAAATTTTTCTAGTGGATCGCTAGGGATGATAATGAGTGGTGTGACTCCTCATTTCCACTCCTTGATTCCTGGGCCCTAGCTACGGGAGGAACAACACCATAGAGTGGATGCTGATTCAGAGCATACACAGCCTCCTGGAGAACATTGCCCCAGCCCTGCAAGGTATTGCCACCTAGTTGGCAGTGTAATAGGTCTTCAAAAGGACATTCCATGGTTCTATCAACTCAGCTGCCTCTGGATGATGGGGAAAATGGTAAGATCAGAGAATTCCATGAGCATGTGCCATTCCTGCACTGCATTTGCTATGAAGTGGATTCCTTGATCAGAAGCAATACTGTGTGGAATACTATGATGGTGGATAACTGATTCTGTAACTCTGTGGATGGTAGTTTTTGCAGAAGCATTGTGTGCAGGGAAGGCAAACCCATATCCAGAGTCTGTGTCTATTCCAGTTAGAACAAATTGATGCCCCTTCCATGATGAAAGTTGTCCAATGTAATCAACCTCCAACCACATAGCAGGCTGATCACTTCAAGAAATGGTGCCATATCGGGGACTGACTGTGGGTCTCTGCTGCTGGCAAATTGGGCACTCAGCAGTGGCTATAGCCAGGTCGACCTTGGTGAGTGGAAGTCCATGTTGCTGAGCTCATGCATAACCTCCATCCATACTGCCATGCCCACCTTTTAAAAACTTTTTTATTGTATAATATAACATATATACAAAGCAGAGAAAGAAAAAGCAATAGTTTTCAAAGCACTCTTCAACAAGTAGTTACAGGACAGACCCCAGAGTTTGTCATGGGCTACCGTACCATCATCTCAGATTTTCCTTCTAGCTGCTCCAGAACATTGGAGGCTAGAAGGAATAAATATTTTTTATCATCACAATTAATGTTGTTTTTCTTTTTTGTGAAATATAATGTATATACAAAAAGCAATAAATTTCAAAGTGCATCACAACAATTAGTTGTAGAACAGATTTCAGAGCTTGGTATGGGTTAGAATGCCACAATTTGACATTTTTAACTCTAGCTGCTCTAAGATACTGGAGACTAAAAGAAATATCAATATAACAATTCAGCAATCATACTCATTTGTAAACCCTACCTTCTCTGTATAACTCCACCATCACCTTTGATCTTTCTATCCCTCTCTTTAGGGGTATTTGGACTATGCCCATTCTAACTTTTTCACGTTCGAAGGAGCTGTCAATAATATGGGGTGGGGGGAAGTGCCAAGATGGTGGCTTAGCGAGGTGTGGGATTCAGTTCGTCTCCAGAACAGCTACTAAATAACCAGGAATAGTATAGAACAGCTCCTGGGGCCACGTCAGTGACCGGGCACACAGCATACCCCAGTCTGGACCAGCTGGACCAGCTGCAAGCCCACTCAGAACCATGAGTTCCCCAAGCCATGGTGGCTGGCGCACCTACCCCACAGGCTGCTTCCCAGATGGGAAAGGAAAGAGACTTTACCAGCAGCAGGCGCTGAAGACAACTAAGCTTCAAGTGTGAAATTAATTCACAAATTTTGACTACTAAAAATAGGCCCCCAGCTCAGGTGAACCTGGTCAAAGCAGAGGTCGCTGATTTTTCTCCAGCACCAATGGGGCAGGGCTGACAGAAAAGGAAAGCAAAGAAACAGAGGTTTTTGTGCCTGTGTTTCCACAAAGGCCTGATGACCTTTGGATACAGCGGCAGGGCTTCTCAGGCTGCAGCTGCCCCAGGCAAAGGCAGAAACAAGCTCACTTGAGGGCTTGTCTGGAGCCTGTGCCTTCCCCAGGAGAGGGGTGAGGCACAATTTAGGTAGAATCCCTACCTCAAGGAATTCAGACACCAGGGTAATTTTAAGCCATTAAAACCAGCCTACAACCTCTCCTCCGTCTCCACCATGCCCCTAGCAGAGAGAGTCTGCCAAAGTTAAAGGTACCACGTCATCTTATGCTGGTGGGACCTGCAAGCAGACAAGTGCCACAAACTGGGAAGGATAAGAAAGACAGAGTCCAGAGACTTCACAGGAAAGTCTTTCAACCTGCTGGTTCTCACCCTCAGGGAAAACTGATGCAGGGGACTCTTTCCTCCTGAAAGGAGGCCACTTTGGTCCAGGAAAATCCAGCTCGGGTCTATAATACCTATGTAGACCCTCCTAATGGTGGGGAGGCACCATACAGGCAGGGAAAGAAACAGGAAAAAAACAACTGAAAAATTCTCCTCTATTAAAAAAAACCTAAGCTAGTGGTCGAGAAAAATCTGAACTGAATGTCAAAGAACAAACAAACAATGAATTCACCCAGCAAGAAAACCCCACCTAAAAGAAGTGAAAACAATCTCCAGAATAAACTAATTAAGGTAATTAAAAGCCTAGACACCATCAAAAAATAACAAATCACACTAGGAAAATTGAAGATATGGCCCAGTCAGAGGAACAAACCAACAATTCAAATGAGATACAGGAGTTTAAACAATTAATTCAGAATGTATGAACAGACATGGAAAACCTCATCAAAAATCAAATCAATGAATTGAAGGAGAATATAAAGAGGGCAAGGAATGATCAAAAAGAAGAAATCAAAAGTCTGAAAAAACAAATCACAGAACTTATGGGAATGAGAGGCACAGTAGAAGGGATGAAAAAAACAGTGGAAACCTACAATGCTAGATTTTGAGAGATAGAAGATAGGATTAGTGAACTGGAGGATGGAACATCTGAAATCCAACAAGCAAAAGAAAATATAGGGAAAAAATGGAAAAATATGAGCAGGGACTCGGGGAATTGAATGACAATATGAAGTGCACAAATATACGCGTTCTGGGTGTCCCAGAAGGAGAAGAGAAGGGAAAAGGAGAAGAAAAGCTAATGGAGGAAATTATCATGGAAAATTTTCCAACTCTTATGAAAGACTTAAAATTACAGATCCAAGAAGTGCATCATACCCCAAAGAGAATTGATCCAAATAGAGGTACTCCAAGACACGTACTAATCAGAATGTCAGAGGTCAAAGAGAAAGAGAGACTCTTGAAAGCAGCAAGAAAAAAGCAATGCATCACCTACAAGGGAAGCCCAATAAGACCATGCATAGATTTCTCAGCAGAAACCATGGAGGCGAGAAGACAGTGGGATGATATCTTTAAATTACTAAAAGAGAAAACTGCCAACCAAGAATTCTATATCCAGAAAAATTGTCCTTCAAAAGTGAGGGATAAATTAAAACATTTTCACACAAAAAATCACTGAGAATTTGTGACCAAGAGACCAGCTCTGCAAGAAATACTAAAGAAGCACTAGAGGCAGATATGAAAAGACAGGAGAGAGAGGTGTGGAGAAGAGTGTAGAAAGGAAGACTATGAGTAAAGGTAAAAAGAAGGAAAATTAGGCATGATATATGAAATCCAAAAGGCAAAATGGTAGAAGAAAGTACTACCCGTACAGTAATAACACTAAATGTTAATGGATTAAACTTCCCAATCAAAAAACATAGACTGGCAGAATGGATTAAAGAACAAGACCCGTCTATATGCTGTCTACAGGAAACACATTTTAGACTCAAGGATAAACATAGGTTGAAAGTGAAAGGTTGGGAAAAGATATTTCATGCAAACAACAATCAGAAAAGAGCAGGAGTAACTATACTAATATCCAACAAATTAGACTTCAAATGTAAAACAGTTAAAAGAGACAAAGAAGGACACTATGTATTAATAAAAGGAGCAATTCAACAAGAAGACATAGCAATCATAAATATTTATGTACCAAGCCAGAATGCTCACAAATATGTGAGGCAAACACTGAAAAGAGAAATAGACACATCTGCCATAATAGTTGGAGACTTCAATTCCCCACTCTCATCAATTGACAGAACATCTAGACAGAGGATCAATAAAGAAACAGAGAATTTGAACAATACAATAAATGAGCTAGACTTAACAGACATTTATAGAACATTACACCCCACAACAGCAGGATACGCCTCTCTCTCAAGTGCTCATGGATCATTCTCAAGGATAGACCATATGCTGGGTCACAAAGCAAGTCTCAATAAATTTTAAAAGATTGAAATCATACAGAACACTCTCTCAGATCATAAAGGAATGAAGTTGGAAATCAATAATAGGCAGAGTGCCATAAAATTCACAAATATGTGGAGGCTCAACAACACACTCTTAAACAACCAGCAGGTCAAGGAAGAAATTACAAGAGAAATCAGTAAATATCTTGAGGTAAATGAAAATGAAAACACAGCATATCAAAACTTATGGGATGAAGCAAAAGCAGTGCTAAGAGGGAAATTTATTGCCCTAAATGCCTATATCAAAAAAGAAGAAAGGGCAAAAATCGAGGAATTAACTGTCTACTTGGAAGAAGTAGAGAAAGAACAGCAAACTAACCCCAAAGCAAGCAAAAGGAAAGAAATAATGAAGAATAGAGCAGAAATAAATGAAATTGAGAACATGAAAACAGTTGAGAAAATCAGCAAAACCCAAAGCTGGCTCTATGAGAAAATCAATTAGATTGATGGACCCTTAGCAAGACTGACAAAAAGAAGAAGAGAGAGGATACAAGTAGGTAAGATCAGAAATGGAAGAGGAGACATAACCACTGACCCCACAGAAATAAAGGAAGTAATGACAGGATACTATGAACAACTTTATGCTAATAAATACGACAATGTAGATAAAATGGACAACTTTCTAGAAAGGTATGAACAATGAATTTTGACTTGAGAAGAAATAGATGACCTCAACAAACCAATCATAAGTAAAGAAATTGAATCAGTCATTAAGAAGCTCCCCAAAAAGAAAAGTCCAGGACCAGATGGCTTCACATGTGAATTCTACCAAATAATATGGGGTAGGGAGATGAATCTAGCTGATGTTCTGGAGAGGCTGGCCCCTCTAAGTTTTAGGACTTATCTTGTTCATGGACCCACGTGGAGGTTGTAGGTTTCTGGAAAGTTAGCCTAGCACATGGAACCTTTGTAGAATCTTATATATTGCCCTAGGTGTTCTTTATGATTGGCTGGATTGGCTTTGGTTGGGGGTTAGCAGGTTATGATAGGTAGCAATGTCTAACTGAAATTTGCATGAGTGACCTCCAGAACAGCCTCTCAACTCTATTTGAATTCTCTCAGCCACTGGTACCTATTTATCACACTTCTTTTCCCCCTTTTGGTCAGGATGGAAATGTTGATCCCATGGTGCCAGGGCTAGACTCATCCCTGGGAGTCATCTCCCACACTGCCAGGGAGACTTTCACCCCTGGATGTCATGTCCTACATAGGGAGGAGGCATGCCCACTTTTTTCATGAGCCCATTGGGCAATGGCAGGAGTGGCTGAAGAAAGAGGATATCTTATATCCACAGGCAGGGTCATCTTCTCCACTTGCTTATTGAAGCCTTCCTCTGCGGAAATCACCCTCTGGTGAGCATTCACATGGGTCATAAATATCTTCATGGTCTTTGCCCACTCAGAAAATTCTATCCATGTACTGCTTCCCCAGACCCCTTTGTCACCAATTTTCCAGTCAATACTCCTTCCAAGTCCCTAACCATCCAACCAAACCATTAGCAACAGTCAGTATACAAATGCACCTCTTCCTTCCAAACAAAATGAACAACCAAGTGCACTGCTCAAAGTTCTGGTCACTGGGAGGATTTCTCATCACCACTGTCGTTTAAAGACATCCTAGAAAGGGGTTGTAGTGCTGCAATTGTACACTTCCCGGTGGTCCTTGCATATCAAGCAGAACCACCTGTAAACCAGGACAGAGTTTTCTTTTCCTCAATAAACTGACTGTAAGGAACTCCCCAAGAGGCCATAGCTCTTGTCTTGAAAAGAGAAAGTAATGTGGCAGGATTCAGGACCATGGGCATTTGGGCCTCTTCCTCATGTAACTTATTTGTGCCTTCAGGACCTGCTCGAGCCCTATCTCTTATATACCATTTCTATTTTATGATGGAGTGTTGCAGTACATGCCCAATTTTATGGCTTGATATGACACCCAGTTCATGATAGGCAACTCAGGTCTCATGGTAACTTGATGGCCATGGTTAAGTGTTCAGTCTCTGCTAAGACCCAGTAGCAGACCATAAGCTGTTTCTCAAAAAGAGAATAGTTATCTGCAGTGGATGGTAAGGCTTTGCTCCAAAATGCTAAGGGTCTGCATTGTGATTCTCTTGTAGGGGCCTGCCAAAGGCTCCAGACAACATCCCTATTTGCCACTGATATTTCCAGCACCATTGGATCTGCTGGATCATATGGCCCAACTGGCAGAGCAGCTTGTACAGCAGCCTTGACTTATTGCAGAGCCTCCTTTTGTTCCAGTCTGCATTCAAAACCAGCAGCTTTTCTGGTCACTCGGTAAATGGGCCAGAGCAGCACACCCAAGTGAGGAATATGTTGTCTCCAAAATCCAAAGAACCCAACTAGGTGTTGTGCCTCTTTTTTTGGTCATAGGAGGAGCCAGAAGCAACAGCTTATCCTTCACCTTAGAAGGGATAACAGGTACCAGGCAACATGTTGATTTGCTCAAGCAATACCACATCTGAAATGCAGCTGCAATTGGAGTCACCACCTGGTGTAGTTTACAATAATTCACTTTCATCTTCCAAGTCCCATCTGTTTTCTGCAGAGACCAAATAAGGGAGTTGAATGGGGATGTCGTGAGAATCACTACTCCTACGTTCTTCAAGTCTTATAATCTTGCAATCTCTCCAGGAATCTGATATTGCTTCTGACTCACTATTTTGCTAGGTAGGGGCAGTTCTAGTGGCTTCCACTTGGCCTCTTCTATCATAATAGCCCTCATTTCATGAATCACAGAACCAATATGGGGATTCTGCCAGTTGCTGAATATGTCAATTCCATCTCTACAATCTGGAACTGGGGAAATGACCACAATATGGGTCCGGGGATCCACTGAATCCACTGTGAGATGGACCTGAGCTAAAATTCCATTGATCACCTGACCTCCATAAGGCACTACTCTGACTGGAGGACCAGGATGATGTTTTAGATCTCCTGGAATTAGTGTCACTTCTGAACCAGTATCTAATAATTCCCAAAATATCTGATCATTTCCTTTTCCCTAGTGCACAGTCACTTTGGTAAAAGGCCATAGGTCTCCTTGGGGAAGGCTGGGAGAAAGGTTAACAGGGTAAATTTGGTGCAGTGTAACAGGGTCCTTCCCCAAAGGGTATCTGCACTCCCCTCATTCAAGGGGCTCTGGGTCTGTAACCTGTCTTAAGTCTGGAAACTGATTAAGGGACTGTTGCTCTCTGTTTTTGTAATTCAAATTAAACTTACTTGACCTAGAATTCTGCTTATGCAACTCAAACAAGAATTTAGTAGACTGCCCATCTATTTTACTTCTAGGTACCCCATGATCTACTAGCCCATGACACAAATCTCTGCAAGTCAGATTCTTTTGACTATTCCTTTGAGTCTTCTGTCCATTATGGTGGCCACACCCACCTTGTCTATGGTGATTAACTGTCACCATATGGCTTTTGCCAACTCCAGATCCATTCATCCCCATTGTGTTTAAGGAAATAAGCTCAGTGGCAGCAATTCTCACAGTAATATCTGTCCTACAGAGAAGGGTGACTTCAGAACTCTTCAGGGATGATAGAGCTAGTCTCACAAATTTATTTCTGAAGGTTTTGTTGAAAGATGTGTCATTTGAACATTCCTGGGGTGTGTGAGCAGGTCTTCCATGATAAATCCACTCTAACATTCCAATCTCTCTAAGCCTCTGAATCCCTTCATCTACATAATACCAGGGCAGTTCTTGCATTTCGACCTCAGTTAATGTCAGCCATATTTTTTTAAAGGTATTTCAATGTTTAATGTAAATGAATCAGTAAAATAACCTGATATGCAGGTATCTATTTAGCAAATTTTAAACACATATATAAAATATATACAATATACATATTAGTTTTATAGTTATTGTTTTATAACAATATTCATATATATAGTTTTATAACAATAAATGCATAAATATATAACAATGCATATATATATATATAACAATATGCATATATTCTAGTTTGAAAGCTGCTGGAATGTGATACCCAGAAACAGAATGACTTTTTAAAAGGGGAATATATTATGTTGCAAGTTTACAGTTCCAAGGCCATGAAAATGTCCAAATTAAGGCAAGACTATAAGAGTTCCAAACTAAGGCATCCAAAGAAAGATACCTTGTTTCAAGAAGACCAGTGACATTTGGGGTTTCTCTCTGAGCTAGAAAGGCACATGACAAGATCTGCTAGCTTTTTCTTCAATGGCTTCCCCAGGGCTCTGTCCATTCTATTGACTCTGTAGGTTCTGGTGGCTCTCTTCACTGTTTTCCAAATCTGTTCCCTCTTAAAGGGCTCCAGTAAGCAACCCTACCTTGAATGAGTGGAGACACATCTCCGTGGAAACCATCTAATCAAAAGTTAGCACCCACAATTGGGTGGGTCACATCTCCATGGAAACAATCAAAAAGCTCCCACCCAGTAATATTGAATGAGGATTAAAGGACATGGCTTTTCTGGGGTCCACAACAGATTCAAACCAGCACAGCATATATATATAGAGAGAGTTTTATAACAATACACATATATGTTACATATTGTACAACATAATACATTCACTTCTCATTAGCTGATAAATGACTTTGTAATAGGAGTTCATAACATTCACAATTAAAATAAGTTGGCTGATTTGAAAGAAGTATGCTGGTAGTTCATATTGTTTTAAGTGAGAACACAAAGAACACAGTATTTTCCAATAAAAATTTCTAACATTCACGAGCCTAACTTATTAAGCCAATAATACGTATAATTGTGACTGAGATTTCAAAATTGGATAAATGGGATTCTGGACTCCCTTCTAGCTTTTACTGCTGTCGTGTTTAGCTATGGCATTTATTGTTTTGATCTATATACTGCCCAAATCTTTCTAAATGCAGGTTTGCAATAGTTTTCTATAATGCTTTTTGTGTACACACATCTGCTTCATGAAGTAAAACCCAGAAAACTGAAACTACATTAAGTTAAAAACAGCCATGATATCACCATAAATAAGCATACCTACTCAAATGTGCTTTCAATTTACATATAAAAATATCAAGTTTTAGAATGTAACATAACACTAAATATGGATTCTGACAAGTATATAATAAAGAAAAGGTTTTATCTTTCAATTGTTAGACAATGCTCATCAAGTCTATGTAGTAAATATTTAATAATAAAAAGACGGGAAAAAAACTTGGTGCAAACTAAGTCGAAGGCAATGCTGTGCATAGCCATATTTCATATGGGATAGGATAATATTGCCTAATGAATACTGTAAAGACCTTAAAGCCTTTGTATCTTTTAAATGAATTAAAAATTACTGAACATTTTTACTTAAATTTAAAATCTCATCTAAAGCAAATGATTTTAAAAACCTACAAATAAAATGTATTCACGTGTTAACATGCAGTAAAGGCAAACATGACGACTCAGGTTCAACACAGTCGCCACTGAGCGCATTCTGTATGTGAGCAGAGTAAATGTCAGCTTCCCTAGGTTGATTACTCGTGCTAAAAACCCAGAACCACCCATCAGCTGTAAAAGCCAGTGTTCAAGTCAATACAGGCAATTCGTGTATTTAATAATTTTTTATTTTCTCTATCACTATTAACTTATTCACATTCTAACAATTTAATAGCCATATTAGTTTCTCTAAATAATATTTTCAAATTATTATTTTAAATATTGAAAACTCAGATGTAAAATCAGAATACATAGAAACTATTTTGAATAACATTTTCAAATAGACAATTTTAATTAATACATATATTTTTTTGTTATTCCTATTAATTGATAAAATTCTTTCCTAAACCTTTTTATTGTATAATATAACATATGTACAAAGCAAAGAAAGAAAAAAGCAATACTTTTCAAAGCACTCTTCAATAAGTAGTCACAAAACAGATTCCAGAGTTTGTCATGGGCTACCATTCCATCATCTCAGATTTTTCTTTCTAGCTGCTGCTCCAGAACATTTACTAGAATTCTTTTTGACATAAGACATATTGTTGTACATATGTATTCATCCTAGGAAGGGTTTGAGGTTGCAAAATATTTTAAAAAATGAAAATAAATATGTCTGCTGATGGACATGTGGATGGATGAATGAAAGGCAGACATAAATGGTGCATTTATATAAATACAAAAGTGGTTTTAACTTTTAAGGAGAAAAATAAAGCTGTTGATGTTCTTTGATTATACTTTAATGTTATGTCTGAGAGAAAGCACTTACTGAATTGGTAAAATCAAACTACCACATTCAGTTTAATGAAACCATAAAGTAGAATCATTATATCATCAGGATTAGACAAGACAGACCTAAGGACATGCTCCACCTTTTACTGGCTCTGTTACTTAACTGCTCAGAGTCTCAGTTTCCTCATCTGTAAAATGGAGAAAATAACAACTTCTACCACAAAGTGTGGTTATGAAAATTAAATGAAATAAACACACAAAAAGTTGTCAGACACATTTTGATCCTTGTTTCAGCCAACCACCCAATCTGTTACTGCCCTTTCTAATCCTTCAAGCTACAACATTGAATACAGAACCTCTGCCAAGTGGGCCTATATCAATAAATTCAGCTTGATCCAACTTTATATTGCTTCCCCCATTATCTCACACCTTTAATATCCATTCCCACCCATATTACCCTGATTTCTGTCTATATAGATTGTAAAATTCATGCAATTCCTTTGGAGTCTAGCGTACCTCCTCATGGGTCACACTTTGTACCACACCTTTCAGGGCTTCTTGGGGCATTAGTCTAGTTATAGGTCTTGAAGAAAAGAGAGGTGGTTAGGGTGGGTCATGAAAAGAAATAGAAGTGTCTTTCAAGCCAGTTACCTCAGGGCATTCCATTGCAGTTTCATCTGGTGAGACAGGATTAGTCACTCCAGACAGATGAGTGAAGGCTGTTTCCCCAGGGGAGGTGGTAATAGAGTTAGTGGACACTGAAGGGTTAATCTCCTTAGGTGGAGGTTAAATGGCAGACACCTCTGGACAGACTGGAGGCCAGGAAGCTGTTTCCTCAAGGCAGGCTAGAGGTCAAGAAGCTCTTCAGGGCAGTCCATTACAGGTCTATCTAAAATAGGTCCTGCAGATTCCAGGGATTCCATCTCCCCATCACCATCATTATCAAGCCATATGTCACCATCCCAAGTTTCAGGATCCCATTCTTTTCCAATCAAAGCTCTTACTTTAACAACAGACACTCTGTAAGATTGCGATTTTAGTTTATGTTGTAAATCTGCTACTTGTACAATGAGGCTTTATGTCTGGTTTTTAGAGGTCTCAAGTCTGCGACCACAGAAAATAAGATTTACTTTCAGGGAACACATGGAAAATTTTACATCTTTCATACGGTGCTTACGTTGCGAATTTGAAGTCTTCAACTCATCCTTTTCCCTCATCACTGTATCCAGCATATCTAACAACAAACAGCCAATATCATTATACCTCTTAATTCCAGTAAACTCTGTAAAGGTGTCAAAAATGCTCTCACCCAGAACCTTGCCTTGTATAAGTGTATAATTAGCAGGATCAAATGATATTGTGCATATCTCTCTTACCAACTCACTCCATGGACTGTCAGTGCCATCTTGACTATAGGAAACAGTGTCATTAGTGTCTTTGAGTCTAATGAGAGTAGAAAACCAATTGCAAAAACCCATTTTTGACATTCTGTTTCTCACACTCCTGGTACCAACCTGTATTAGTCAGGGTTCTCTAGAGAAACAGAACCAACAGGAGATATCTGTAAATATGAGATTTATAAAGGTATCTCACACAAACATGGAAATGGAAGAGTCCAAAATACATAGAGCAGGCTGTGAAGTTGGCAGCTCTGATAAAGGTTCTGGATGAACTTCACAGGAGAGGGTCCCTGACTGAAGAAGTGAAAAAGTCTCTCTTCTCCCTTAATGGTCTTCAGCTAATTGGATTATCGCATTTGTGGGGAGACATGCCCTTAGTTGATCGCAGATGTAATCAGCCACAGCTGCAATAAACTGACTGATGGTTTATTAAACCAGCCTTCCAGTTTATCAACCAGGCATGAAATATCCTTGAAGTAGCAATCAGGCCAGAGCTTGCCTGACCAGACAACTGAATACATCATCTGGCCAAGTTGACACCAGAACTTAACCATCACACCTTTGAAGTAGTTCATGCAAGAACTTATTTATATTTGTACTGTTAATTGGTGGGATACATGGCTCTACATAACCACTTTCAATCATGTTTACCTTCAATATGGCAATATTACTTACAGACCCACTCATAAACTGCCTTCACGTCTATCCATTTCACTTACATTTAAGTTCAACATCATTAGGTAACTGTTCACCCATCTCTAGCTTCTGTGTATCTCTAGTTCCCTATATTCTGCATTATAAGCCTCTGAGTTTACCTTTACCAAGGTCATAAAAATGAAATCATGCCATATCTATTCTTTTAGGTCTGCCTTATTTCACTCAGCATTATGTCCTCAAGACTCATCACGTTGTCATTTGTTTCAGGACATCATTTCTTCTTACTGCTGCATAATATTACATCATATGTGTACACTACATTTTGTTTATCACCTGTCTGTTGATGGGCACTTGGACTGTTCCCATCTTTTGGTGATTGTGAATAATGCTGCTATGAACATTGGTGGGCAAATGACTATTTGTGTCACTGCTTTCAGTGCTTCTTGGTATATAATGAGTGGTGGTATTGCTAGATCATAGGGAAACTCAATATTTAGTTTTCTAAGGAATCACCAAACTCTCTACCATAGCAGTTGTGCCATTATACATTCCCACCAGCAGTGCATCAGTGTTCCAATTTCTCCCCATCCTCTCCAACATTTGTAGTTTCCTGTTTAACAGCAGCCTTTCTTATAGGTGTAAGGTGGTATCTCATTGTAGTCTTGATCTGCATTTCCCTTACAGTGAATGAAAATGAGCGTCTCTTCATGTGCTTTTTAGCCATATTTATTTGGTCTTCAGAAAAATGTCCATTCATATCTTTAGCCCATTTTATAACTGGATTGTTCATTCTTTTGTTGTTGAGTAGTATGCTTTCTCTATGTATACAGGATAACAAACCTTTATCCAATACTTGATTTACAAATATTTTCTCCCATTGAGTTGGCGGCCTCTCCACCTTTTTGACAAAGTCTTTTGAGGTGCAAAAGCATTTGATTTTGAGGAGTTCCCATTTATCCACTTTTTCATTCATTGCTTGTGCTTTGGATGTAAAGCTTAGGAATCTACCTCCTATTACTACATTTTGAAGATGTTTCCCTACATTTTCTTCAAGCAGTTTTATGGTGCTGATTCTTATATTTAGCTCCTTGATCCACTTTAAGTTAATTTTTGTATAGGTTCCAAGGTTAGGGTCATCTTCCATTCTTTTGGTTTTTGATAGCCAGTTCTCCCATGCCCACTTATTTAAAATACTATTCTGTCCCAATGCAGTGGATCTGGTGACCTTGTCGAAAATCAGTTGACCATGGATTTGGTGGTCTATCTCTGCACTCTCAATTCAATTCCATTGGTCAATACTTCTGTCTTTGTGTCAGTACCATGCTGTTTTGACCACTGTGGCTTTATAAGAAGCTTTAAAATCATGAAGTGTTAGTCCTCCTACTTCATTTTTTAAGGATATTTTTAGCTATTCGAGGTCTCTTTCCCTTCCAAATGACTTTAATAACTAACTTTTCCAAGTCTTCAAAGCATCTTGTTAGATTTTGCATTGAATTTGTAGATCAATTTGGGTAGAATTTAAAGCTCAACTACATTTAACTTTCCTATCCATGAGCAGGGAATATCTTTCCGCCTATTTAGATCTTCTTTGATTTCTTTTAGCAATGTTATGTAGTTTTCTGTGTACAGGTCCTTTACATCCCTAGTTAAGTTTATTCCTAGATATCTGATTGTTTTAGTTGCTATTTTGAATGGAATTTTTTCTTTGACTCCTCAGGTCATTGCTAGTGTATAGAAACATTACTGATTTTTGCACTTTAATCTTATATCCTGCCACTTTGCTGAATTTATTAGCTCAAGCAGCTTTGTCATAGATTTCTCAGGATTTTCCAAGTGTATTATCATGTCATCTGCAAATACTGAAAGTTTTACTTCTTCCTTTCAGATTTGGATGCCTTTTATTTCTTGTTCCTGCCGGATTGAACTTCTAGTTCAATGTTGAATAACGGTGGTGACAGAGGGCATCCTTGTCTCATTCCTGATCTGAGGGGGAAGGCTTTCATTCTCTCACCATTGAGTACGATGCTGGCTATGGTTTTTTCATATATGCCTTTTATCATATTGAGGAAGTTCCCTTTGATTCCCACATTTTGAAGTGTTTTTATCAGAAAAGGATGTTGAATTTTGTAGAATGTTTTTCCAGCATCATTCTAGATGATCGTGTGATTTTCCCCTTTTGATTTGTTAATGTACTGTATTACATTAATTGATTTTCTTGAGTTGAACCACCCTTGCATTCCTGGCATACACCCCACTTGGTCATGGTATAATTCTTTTATTGTGTCGCTAGATTCAATTTGCTAATATTTTGTGTAGAATTTTTGCATCTGTATTCATTAGAGAGATTGACTTGTAGTTTTCCTGTCTTATAGCATCTTTACCTTGTTTTATTATAGCAGTGGTGTTACCTTCATAAAATGAGTTAAGTACTGTTCCTTTTTCCTTAAACTTTTGGAAAAGTTTGAGCAGAATTGGTGTTGGTTCTTTTTGAAATGTCTGATAAAATTCCCCTGTGAAGCCATCTGGCCCTGGGTTTTTCTTCGTAGGAAGACTTTTGATGACTGAATCTCTTGTGATCGGTTTGTTGAGATCTATTTCTTCTTGAGTCAGTATAGCTTGCTTGTGTGTGTCTAGGAATTTGCCCATTTCCTCCAAGTTGTCTAATTTGTTGGTGTATAGTTATTCATGGTATCCTCTTATAATTATTTTATTTCATCAGGGTCCTTGGTAACAACCCCCCCATTTATGATTTTGTTTATTTGCATCCTGTCTCTTTTTTTCTTTGTCAGCCTACCTAGAGGCCCATCAATTTTATTGATTGTCTCAAAGAATCAACTTCTGATTTATTGATTCTTTCTATTGTACTTTTGTTCTCCCATTCATTTAATTCTGCTTTAATCTTTGTTATTTTTCTTCTTCTGTTGCTTTGGGGTTAGTTTGCTGTTCTTTCTCTAGTTCCTCCAGGTGAGCAGTTAAGTCCTTGATTTTTTCTTTCTGCTTTTTTAATATAGATATTTGGGTGATAAATTTCCCTCTCAGCACTGTCTTTGCCACATCCCATACATTTGATATGTCATATTCTCATTTTAATTTGTCTCCAGATAATTGTCAATTTCTTTAGCAATTTCTTCTTTGACCCACTGGTTGTTTAACAGTTTTCTTTCTTTGCTGGTTATTGATTTCCAGCTTCATTCCATTGTGATCAGAGAATGTGCTTTGAATAATTTCAGTCTTTTTAAATTTATGAAGAGCTGTTTCATGCCCCAGTATATCCATGAGTACTACAGAAGAATGTATATGCTGGTGTTTTGGGGTATAACGATCAATATATGTCTATTAAGTTTAACCATTTATCAAATTGTTTAAGTTCTCAGGTGGTGCAATGGTGGCTCAGTGGCAGAACTCTCACCTGCCATGCCAGAGATCCAGGTTCAATTCCTGGAGCCTGCCCGTGCCAAAAAGAAAAAGACAAATTGTTTAAATTCTTTATTTCCTTGTTTTTCTTCTGCCTGGTTATTCTGTCTGTAGAGGAGAGTGGTGTATTGAGGACTCCTACTATTATTGTTGAAATATCTATCGCTCCCTTCAGTTTTAACAATGTTTGCCTCATGTATTTTAGAGCTCCTTGATTGGAAGCATAAACATTTGTGATTGTTATTTCTTCTTGGTAAATAGTTCCTTTTATGAATATGTAGTGTCCTACTTTGTCGCTTATGAACTTCTTTATATTTAAAGTCTATTTAGTCTGACATTAGTATAGCTACTCCTGCTTGCTTTTGGTTGCAGCTTGCATGGAACATCTTTTCCATCCTTTCACTTTCAACCTATTTGTTTCCTTGGGTCTAAGGGGAGTCTCTTGTAAGCACATATAGCTGGATTATGTTTCTTAATCCATTCTGCCAATCTGTATCTTATAATTGGTAGGTTTAGTCTGTTAACAGTCCAAAGTTATTACTGAAAAGACCTTTCTTGAATCTAACATCTTATCTTTTGGATTTTATTTGTCAGATCTGTATATTCTTTTCCTTCTTTCTCTTTTTATCATTTAAGTTACCCTTACCGGTACTCTTCAATTCTGTGCCCTCCTCTAGAACTCCCTCTCCTATCTTTTTTTTTTTTTTTTTTCATTCAACAGAACTCCCTTTAGTCATTCTTTTAGGGCCAGTGTCTTGTTGACAGATTCTCTTAGCATTTGTTTGTCTATGATAGTTTTAATTTTTCCCTCCATCTTTGAAGGACAATTTGGCTGGGAACAGAATTCTTGGCTAGAAGTCTTTCTCTTTCAAGATCTTAAATATATCATACCATTGCCTTCTCACCTCCACGGTGCCTGTTGAGCAGTCCAAACTCAGTCTTATGTGGTTTCCCTTATATGTAATAGATCACTGTTCACTTGCTCCTTTCAGGATTTTCTCCTTCTCGTCAACATGTGACAGACTGATTAGTATGTGTCTTGGGGTAGACTATCTGGATTTATTCTATTTGGAGTTCATTGGGCTTCTTTGATTTGCATATTTGTCTTTTATAAGTGTTGGGAAGTTTTTCCCCATTATATCCTCTACTAATCTTCCTGGACTTTTACTCTTCTCCTCTCCTTCTGGGACACCTATGATTCTTATATTTCTGAGCTTCATGTTATCCATCATTTCCCTGAGATCCAGTTCCAATTTTTCCATCTTTTTTGCCATTTGTTCTTTTGTGCATTCAAAATCAGTTGTCCTGTCCTCTAGTTTTTTTATTCTTTCTTCTGCCTCTTCAAATCTGTTGTTGTATGTCTCTAGTATATTTTTTACTTGGTCTATAGCATCTTTAATCTCTGTGAAATCTGCTGTCTTTCTATTTATTCTTTCAGATTCCTCCTTACGCTCTTCTAGTGTCTTCTTGATCTCCCTTATGTCATTAGCCAACCCATTAATTTTATTTAGTAGAGTTATATGAATATCTTGATTAGTTATTCCAAAGTCTGTGTCTACTCTGGTGTTTTAATTTGTTCATTAGCCTGGGCTATATCCGTATGCATCTTCAAATGTTTTAGATTTTCTGTAGCCTTTGAGGCAATCAATTTTCTTGATAGGGTTATTTTGGAAGTTGATTTCCCTCAGTAGTCTAAGGTTTTATATTTGCGGGTCGGGCATGGGGCGTAGGGCAGGGCCCTGCAGTGCGGTGGTGGTGTGTGGCACAAAGATAGGTGCAGGGTGGGGGTGCTATGCTGCTGCCCAAGAGTGTGGGCTGCGGGGTGTGGAGTTGTACAGAGGTGGGGTGGGGGCCATGGGGACAGAGTGCAGCTCAGGCAGGCCTTGAAACACAGGGGCAGGGCATGGCACGGGGGACACGGAGGCAGGGCATGGTGAGAGGAGGCTCAGGGGCTGTGTGGGGGCAAGGCATGGGGAGCGAGAGAACACACATGGGTACATGGGGGCAGGTGTGTTGGCAGGCCATGGATGAGCACTCAGAGAGCAGAGGTCGTGGGAATCAGGGCATGGGATTTGGTGCATGGAGTTCAGGGCACAATGCAGGGGATATGGGTGCTCACAAATGGGATGGCGCAGGTCAGATTTGCTGGGATGGGCCAGTGGGGCACAGATGTGGGGGGTGTGCAGGTGCATGGGGTGTGGGGTATAGGGTGCAGTGTTCAGGGTGCAGATGTGTGGGTCACATCAGAATGTGGCATGAGTGGAGGGATGTGCTTGCAGGGGTGCGAGGCTTGGATGTGCAAGTGTGTGGGGCTCAGGGGGTGCCAGGGAAGGGGTGCGTACGTGCACTGGGCAGGGATGTGGGGTATGGGTGCAGGCATGCATGGGGTGCAGGCCGCGGGGTACAGCGGTCAAGGAGGCAGGGTGCAAGTGCATTGGGGCTGGGGCAGCATGTGTGGGTGTGGTGCATTCAAGGAGCGCAGTTTGGCTTACTTCCTAGTCCCTGCCTCTCTGTCCATGCATTCCTGAGGGCTCCAGATCTCTGTTTGGAAAGGGATGCATTAGGCTCCTTGCACTAGCTGGATGGTCTCCAGCTCTCTTTGTCTCAATTCCTCAGCTTTTTCATACAGGACCTCCCTATGTGGTGTCAAAGACCCTCTCAGGTCATTTTTGCACCCTGGAATCACTGTCCCTGTCCTTTTTCTGTCACTTCTCTATCTATTCCTTGGAGCAGTGGTGAACTCAGCCTATTCTTTTCTGCCATCTTCCCAGAAGCCCATCCGTAACTCCCAGGAGAGGTCTTTAAATGGGGAAGTGACATAATGAGGTTTGTCACTGTGGCAGCTACTGTACAGGAAGTAGACAGGTTGTAGAACCATAGAAGTGATTACAATGTCCAGTGAGAGATGAGGGCTTGAACCAATGTGAAGCAGAGGAAACAGAGAAGAGGATATTTCTAAAGTGAAACTGTCAGTATTAGGAGTCTAGTTAGATATAGCAGAGTAAGAGAGGGAGGATCAAGAGATGACTCCAAGATATCTACCTTGGGATGCTATTAATTGGGATAAGGAAAGGTTTAGGAGGAGAAGATCATGAGCTTATTTTGGGGGCAGTTTGAATTTGAGTGACCAATATAAAGATCCAGGAAGCAAATGTATGTAGAAGTGTCGGGCTCAGAAGGAAGTCATCTCACCACTCACACATCTAGAAGTTCATCTATTCTCTAATTAGCTGCATCTCTTCCTATTAATAATGAGTGTTATGCTATTTATATGCTTGTCTGCCATAAAAATCAAAGGTCCTCCCCAATATCAAGCTTAAGTCCTTGAAGTGGCCTACAAGACCTTATAGTATCTGGACCCCTATCACTTCTGTGACCTCATTTTCATACTACTCTATCCTCCACCACACTGGCCTGCCTGCTATTCCTGAAATATACTAGGCACATCTCACTTTAATATTTGGCACTGGATGTTCCCTCTGCTTAGAAAGTTCTTCCCTCAGATATCCACATGACTAACTTCCTCACCTCCTTCAAGTCTTTGCTCATTGTCACTTTCCCAATAAGACTCATCCTGACCACCATATTTAATACTTCAGTGCCTATCCTCTCTCTCTGCAACTCACAATAATCCTTTCTCTATTTTTTTTCCATATCACTAATCACCTTCTAACATGCTGTATAACTTACTCATTCATTATGTTCATTTTTGTCAATTTTGTTGCTCCTCTAGAATGTAAGCTTGAGGGCAGGGATTTTTCTCTCTTATTCACTGATGTATGCCAATCCCAACAGTGCTTAGAGCATGGTGGGTGCTCTGTACATATTTACATTTGTCAAATAAATGAATTAAAGTATAGGTTCCCACATCATTCGCTTTCCTGAAATCTCTGCTTGCCATGGACTTTTAACCATCAGAGCCAAATATACGAAGGGGAAAGAATGAGATATGAGAATGATAACTCCATGCCATTGGGCAGACACAGATTTATGGTATATTAAAACAAAGCCTTTCTTGACTGACCCCTTTCATGGTCTGTATGAGTATCCTATTGCTGCTGTAACAAATTTCTACAAACTTAGTGCCTTAAGCAACACAAATTTATTACCTTACAGTTCTGGAGACCAGAAGTCAAAAATGGATCTGCAGTGCTATATTTCTTCTGATGGACATTTGGGTTGATTGATGTATAAACAAAATGTGCTGTATCTATACAATGAATATATTGTTTGATAATAAAAAGGTACTGTTTTCTTTTATGGGGAACAAAAATATTCTGAAATTAGATTGTGGCTGTATTTGCACTACCCTGTCAATGTACTAAGAAAACATTGAATTGTATGCTATGAATGGGTGAGTTGTGTGAGATGTGGATTATATCTCAATAGATCTTTAAAAAAAAAAAGATGAGGTGATACTGGTTGTATCAATGTAAATTGTAAGAAATTATAGGAATCTTTATACATTTTGAAGGTTGAGTGAGTAGGATTTTCTTACAGATTCGTTGTGGAGTTGAAAGAAAGCACGGGCTGAAGGATGACTTCAAGGTTTTAGACTGAGCAACTAGAATGATAAAGTAAGCAACTGAGATAGAAGACTATGGAGGATGCAGGTTCAAGTGATAAGATAAAGAGTTTATTAGTTTGGGCATGTTGAGTTGGAGATGTCAAGTAGGTGGAAAGAGAATATAGGTATGGATGTTTATATGTATATATATAACATACATTATATAAGTGTATATGTATATAACATGTATATTTTATATATATAATTAGAAAAAGATAGGGATAGTTCCACACAATGAGTTGGACTAACATTGCAAATGTGGGGGTTGTTAACATATGGATAAAATTTTAAATCGTGAGAATGGGTGAGATCACCAAAGGAGGGTGCATTGCTGGGAAAGATAAGAGGTCCAAAGATTGATCCCTGCAAAACAGTTCGACATTAAGATACTGGGGAAATGAGGAGGAACCAGCAAAGAATACCAAGAGAGAACAATCAGTAATGTAAGTGGAAAATCAAAAGAGTATGCTGCCCTGAAAGCCAAGTGAAGAAAGTGTTTCTAAGAAGAAGGAATGATAAACTGTGTGATATGTTGCTAATAAAGAGAGAAAGAAAGGACTGAGAAATGATTGTTAAATTTAGCAACAGTGCAAGAGCCGTTTTGGTGGAGTTAGGTGAAAAAGTATGGTTGGTATACATTTAAGAGAGAATGCGAGATGAATCTCATTTCTATACACTGGCAACAAGAATCAAGCATGCAGTTTTTAAAAAGATACTAAACAAGAATTGTAACCCATCCCAAACTCTGAAATCTGTTCTATAACTAATTGTTGCGATGTGCTTTGAAATTTATTGCTTTTTTTGTATATATGTTATTTTTCACCAAAAAAGTCGATTGTGATGATAAATAAATAAATAATAAACTGTTTTTAAAAAGATACTAAACCAATAAAAAATAAGGTATCTAGGAATAAGTTTAACAAAAAAATGGACCAGAGACCCTTTACAAAGGAAATTATAAAACTTTATTGAATTTGAGAGCTATATCCTGTTCACAGATATGGAAACTCGATATTGTAAAGATATCGTTTCTCCCTGATTCAATCAATACAGTCAGTGTAATTCCCATCAAAATCCTAAGAGGGTTTTTCATGAAATTTGACAAACTGATTTTTTAATTTATATTTAAGTGCAAAGGTTCAAGAAAAGCCAAGGCATTCTTGAAGAATAACGAGGTAGAAAGTCTTATTCTATCAAGTATCAAGATTTATTGTGAAGCTAGAGTATTTAAAAAAATGTAATATTGGTTCAGGAGTTGACAGATAGGCTGATGGAACAGAACAGAGAACCAAAAATAGATCTACACCTATGTGGAAATTTGACGTAGGACAAGTAGCATTGCAGATCACTTGGAGAAAGTATGCGCTTTTTAATAAATGATGTCGGGAAAATTGGTTATCCATAGAGAAAAAAATAAAATTAGAGAAAGGTCTCACACCAAACACAAAAATCAATTCTGTGTATATTTAATATTTTATACTTTTAGAAGAAAATATAGTTCAGTGTTTCTCAATGGACAGTACCTCCATCCAAGGAGCACTTGGAAATGTATAGGGGTTTAGGGAGTTCTTAAAATAATAGAGGGTTTGCTAAAGACATTTAGTACCCAGGATCCAGATATACTAAATTTGAGACACAGCCCCACATAAGGAATAATTGTCCTGCCCCAAATGCCAGTAACTTCCCCCTCACAAAGAAGCACTGATATGGAAGAATTTCTCTTTGACCTTGGAATAGGGGAGAGTGTCTCTAAAGAATGACAAGAAGGACCAACCCTAAAGGAACAGATTGATAAATTCAATGACCTTAAAATGAAGTGCCTTCTGATCACCAGAAAAGCACCATAAAGTGAAAAGACAAGCCACAAAGTAGAAGAGCATATTTGGCACACTGACAATGTATTAATATTCAGAATGTACAAACTTCTATATACCGATATGAAAAAAGACAGTCAATTCAAGAGAAAAATGGGTATGAAATAAGCATTTCACAGAAGAGGAAATCTGACCAACCAATAAACATATGAACTGATTATAACCCTCATTAGTAATCAAGGAAATGCAAATTAAAGCCCATAATAATTTTTTTAAATATGCAATTACATTTTATATCCACCAGATTGGAAAAAAGTATTTTAAATTAAACATTACTAAATGATACTGAGGATATGGAAAACGTATTCTTCTGATAGGAGTATGTATTGGAGCAACCAATTGGAAAACAATTTGGCATTATCTAATAAATTTGAACATGTGACTACTTTACAACTCACTGAGTATACTCTTAGAAATAGACAAAGAAACTTGCACAAGCATATTACAATTAGAGTTTAGCAGGATTCTTGCTCAGAATAGCAAAAAAAATCAAATAACATATGTTCATCAACAATAGTATGGATATATTGTGATATACTTACACAATGAAATACTATGCAGTATGAAAATTAATGAACAGTAGCTGCAAGCAAAGTGTCGAAGATTCAGACACATAATTTTGAGTAAAAACAAATTGCAACAGGGAAGGGAGGATGGGACCTTACTGCTTAATGAGTGCAGAATTTCTGTTTGGGGTGATGATAATGTTTTGGTAATGGATGGCAGTGATGGTAGCACAATATTGTGAATGCAGTTAATATCACTGAATTGTGCACAGGGAGGTGGTTAAAACATGAAATTTTGTGTTGTATATGTGTTACAACAATAACATTTTTTAAAACACAAATTGCAGAAAACTGTACAAGAAAAACTTGTACAGTTCAAAACCAAGCAAAACTAAAAAGTACATCGTTTTGGAATTCTCACATATATGGTAAATCTATAAAGTAATGCCTGGGAATGACTTAAAATTTCATGACAGTGGTTACCCCTGGGAGAAAGGCAGGGTGATGGTAGGGAGAAGCAGGCAGGGAGCTTTATTGGTACTAGTAACATTCTATTTCTTTAGGTGGATGGTAGGTTCACAGGTACTTATTTTATTATCATGCCTCATAACTTACATATATACTAAGTATTTCCTATGTGTAAGCTACATGCAAAATATAACTTGCATACCTTAAGCATTTTGTATGTACCAATTACATCATTTTTTTAAATGAAGAATGGAGAGGCATTCTCCCCTTCTGAAACCTGCCAAGGAAGGTCCGCAGAAGAGATTAAAGCTCTCTTAAACAGCTCTATTCCTTCACACTAGCAGTGTTTGTTACCCTTGGAAGCACAGTTCTCCCTGGATTCCCCATCTTGAGGACCATTAAGCCAATGGCAGGCTGTAAATGGCACTGTGGTTCTTCCCCAGTTAGGTCAGGAGTATGGGAATAAGCACACCCTCTCTTATGATCAGGAGTATGCTCAGTCACTGAGCCTGCCAACATTGTCATGAGATAGCAATTGAAGTAGCTGGGAAAAGAATGCATAGATTTGCCTTAGTCTATACGTTTGGGCATATTTGAAGATGGAGGAAGGGTAGGAGGGTAGACAGGAAACACTGGGCCTAGTAGAAGAGAGACCTGGTTCCTTTCTAACGGCATCAACCACTAGCTTATGTAACCCTGGGCAATTCACTCCCCCAACCCAAGCGCAAATCCCTCTTTGGTCCTCTTCAGGGTTTAACTAGAATGAGCTTTAAAGTTGCTTCCAAACCTCGATACCTAATCTAAGTCCACTTGAGGGAAAAGTGGTTGGCATATTTACTCTCCTAGTTTCCCATTTTATAAATAGTTAAGTTCCTCTCTATTGATCAGAGGTGTTGAAAGTATTGCTGTGTTAACTCTCCAATAGTGTGGGAAAACAAACCCAAATGTATCTACAGATGGCCATTCTTGCAGAAGAAACTCCCATTTACACAATTAGCCCGAAGAGTATAGTAAGAGTATAAGTAATGTCCTCCAGGCCTGTGCTGCCAATCCTTGCTCCTCCAGACTGTGTTTGATTGCAGTGGTTCCCATCTTTGTACATAGTCCTCTTTATATGTTCCTCATGGATTGCACTTTGAAGGAAAAATCTTTCTTTCTCAAGTTTTCCCCACCTCCCCTCCCTTAACTCTACACTTTTCCTCTGCTTTATAACAATTACTGTAACCACCAGAAGAGACTTCTCTGAGCAAAATGAGCTTCGTCATTTGGGGGATAAAGTAAAGGTTAAATTAAAGGGACATCTCTCTAGATAACTGGCTAGAATGAGGGAAAGCCTAGGCAGCATTTGTGCCAGCCCCTACTCACTTTTAATCCTCCCCAATTTTTTTACTCCTTTCCACCCCTCTGAGTAGGGTGCTGCGTTGTAAACCCCTCAGAGCTCCTGGGAAGTTTCAGGAAGTGAGCGGGAGCTGAGGTAACCTAACTTCCTCATGTGGTAACTTCCCTGGTCAAAAAATGTTTAAGCCTCAAATTTGGAACTGGAAAGGAAATCTAAAACATACAAACCACTTTTTCATCACTCTACCTTTCTTTGAAACCTAGCTTTGTTTAAAACGATCTTTTGCTCTTAGCACTTTTTTCCCTTAAACTGTAATGTTTTCTTTTCTTGTCTTTTGTTTTTCTTAGCAGCACTGATGAGGAACTGATTTTCTGAAGGAAAGAGAACTATGTGTTACTCTGGGTGAGTCACTGTTCTTCAGTCAATCCTGGTGAAAATCTCAAAGACTAACAAAGATTGCCAAGGGTGGCTGCAGTCCAGTACCCAAATGCTCACATAAGTTGCCCCCCTTTCATTTTACGGTGAAAATAATCAGGGACAAAAGTAGGAGGGGGATTTATGTGAATAAATAAGATACTGTCTTACAGCCAAAACGACATTCAGATTCTCAGCTGGCAGAGGAATTCTTGAGCCTGATCTGTAGTGAAAGCATGAGCAAACTGCTAAATGGAATGCAAAGAGAACCCAGGGCTTAATCTCCGTTCCAGTCAGTCTACAGAGGAGTCTCAGAGCAGTACTATTCCTGGAAGGCAAAGTGCTTACCCACTGCTGCCCCACCCCCAGCGTGAGAAATTCAGGACCTCCATGACTGTGCCAGCATCCTGGCTCTTATTTCCACAGCCCAGTTGTTTTGGTGAAATAAGTGTATACCACCTATCCATGAAAGGGTGACTCTGAAAGTGATTTGTAAACTGTAAAGTACCAGAGGACATCAGATGTCCCTGTCATTCATCCATTTCTGTTGTATACTCTATCAGTTGTCTTTTCTCATTATTGGACAAAAACCACAGAATTTTGTGGTGAGAGGCCAGGCCCTTCTTATAATCAAGCATGTGCCAGTCCCAAAGCACAGAAGCATAAATCGGCCTTAATTCTAGATTCCCCTGTCTACACCTGGGGAGCATGTGCCACTCAGTGTCCTCACAAAGACATCATGGAACAGTCAAGAACTGACCCTAAGAAAGCTCATGGTGGGAGGGGGAGTAGCTTTAAAGCCTTTTGAAGGAAAAGTTCTCCATTTCAAATGCTATTATTATTTTGACGTTAAAGTAAAAGCCCCCGAGATTATACAGCCTTTAATTCTGTGTCAGAAAACTGATGACTCCTCACAACTCTGTTCTGAAGTAAGGAGAAGGCAGTCATAATGTAGTCATGATGTAGTTGCTGTATCCAGTGCTGAGGCTCTGCCCAGAGTGACTCAACAGTAACTCATCAAAGACTTGACCCCTTCTACCTGTGTCAACCTTGGGCTGTATTAAAGGACTTCCATCTTTGGCTAGCATCTCACCCAAGCTCTACATTTAATAAACAAAGGAACTGTAAATTTGTGATAAAATTAAATTTTAAAAAACAGCAAGAACTTCATCATTCCATTCACCCATCTGCCCACTGTTTATTTTGAGTGTGTACTTGACAGCACTTTCCAGAACAGTGTAATCCCTACGTAGAGACATAGATGTGCCCTAATACCAGGGTACGGGGGTGGGGGGGGGAAGGAACGTTGCATTCCTTCCCTTCCCAGCCTCCTTTTCCCAGAACTCATCCAGCTGACAGGTGCCAGAAGGGAAGAAATGTTAACAAATGTTAGTTTCCAACTCAAAGAAGCTGTCACAAAAGGGAGACAGAACCAGGCAGCTCATAAAATCCTTCAACTGAAGGATGTAGCAAGACCTATCTAATTACACAAGATTAGAAACGGTTTAAGTTGTTGAGAATGTGCTACATGTGAAATGAAATAAAATGGAATCTCTGGCACCCTGTAATGAAACTGTATTGGGAGGAAAGCACAAAGGGTTTGTTCACACTATCAGTAACATGAGTTTTTCTCATCCAAAATTTTAGATACATCTGGTTTTAATATGGTGGTCTAAGTGAAGCAAGCTAACTTTTCACCCACTGTTCTGGCCCTCCCTATTTTTTTATTCACTGTACAATTCCGTTTGTGTTGGCATTGTCCTTCTCTCACCCATCCCTTCCCAGGCCAACAGAGGATTATATTGAGAAACTTTGCTTATCTCTGGACTCTTGATTCTTTCTTTGTTCAAATAGCTCTAACAATAATTTTAAAAGCAAGACTAGCCTTTGTTTCAACTAAATTCAACATTTTAGCTTTGTCCTTCTACTTCATTTACCATACTACCAACACTGAATAAGAATATCCTCAGTGATCAATGAATTATATAGAAGTGATCCTGGGAAAATTAGAGAAAGAGCATCTCAATTCTTTTAACTAGAATTCTCAGGGATTCTGGTATCTGCCTAACTGGTTTCTAGCTAACATGGGATAATTGACCATTTTATACCTGTATTGGAAAAAAAAAAACTTTCGATGATTGTATATTGAAGCCCTGGAAGGTAGGAGTGTTTCCCATGAAAGCAGACCTTTTAAACTACAAAATGAGATTCATTCTACACGTCTTCATTTCAGAACAGGAAAGGGGTTTTACTGCCCCACACCCACAGAAAAGATTGTAGGATTTTGCAAATGGCTGTGATTAAAAAACCAAAGTTTGAAAAGTTTTGTATAAAAATCTTGGGTTTTTGTTTTTGCTATTGGTTTTGTTTTGTTTTTAACCTTTTTTAGATTTGTGCCTCACAGAGCTTTTGAAAAAACAGTAAAATTTGTAATGCCAAACTGGTAGGGATAATCTACTCTGATTACAAGGTACAATTTAAATTGTGCTCCGTCTTGATGCTTTTTAGGGCCTTTTCTTGTTTTCTGAATTCTCTCTGGATCACTGATTATAATTGGAAAGGAGAGGGGCATGAATGATCTACAGGTCTGCTGAAAGGTATAAAGGTGGCTTCGGATGTGTCTTTCCTCTGTAGGAAAGCAATCCAGCCAGGAACTTCTGCAACAAATGCCTTAATCCCAAGCAGTGACTAATCATGGGACATTTTATGCCCTCTGAAGAGCCAGTGGGGGTGATTCAATACCTGCAACACCACGTGGGTGTCATCTGTGCGGGGCTGGTGCCTGCTGTTGTTGCACTATTAAGATTGGTAGCACCGTTAAGGAGGTGGCAACAATTGCTATCTATAGCCTTGACCAAAGAGGAACAAAATTTTTACTAGACTCAATGTCAGCAAACTTTTATTAAGCACATACCATGCACAAAGCCTTGTTAGGTTTCTATAAAGTTCTCTGTAATGTATTAATAGGTTAATTTTTTAAAGTGGCCAGGGAATTTCAGTAGTCATTTACTGACTGCTGGCTATATATAGACACTGTGCTGGGGATGCTAAGATGAATCAGAGCTGCTCCCTGCCTATAGTGTGAAAAAGAAATAATTACAAGAGAGAGTGAGAGTAGAGATCCTTGCAATGAGTTTTGTGCATGTATAGAAGAGAATGATTCTTTCTCTCAGGAGGTGTCAGAACGGTTTCACAGAGGAGATGAAATTTGAGCTACATCTTAAAGGATGGGTAGGATTTCACCAGGCAGACAGGAGAGGGGAATAGAATTCCAAATGGAGGGAACAGCATGTGCAAAAGCTCATGAAAGCATCTTTGAGTGTTCTTTTTTACCATCACTTGAGAAGGCAGATATAATTTGCACTAATATTGAGTTTGGATTTTTTTTTTCTCATGATTACATTGCCATTTAAAAATACAGGGCATGCATCTCCCTACCCCATGTTGGTGACAGACCCTTCCAATGTCAGAAATTTAGAATTGCCAAAGTCCAAACAACCTTAAGAAGAGGAACGGGAAAATCAAGGGTCATGGTGGAAGTATACATAGAAAATAGGACTTAACAAATGAATATGAATGCTGAATCATTGGACTGATGTCTCTTTTAATCTCCAGTACTTTAGAGCAGCTAGAAGTGGAAACCTAGAGTTCTGATATTGTAACCCATGTCAAAGTCTGAAATATGTTCTACAACTAATTGTGGTGCTGTGCTTTGAAATTTATAGCTTTTTCGTATGTATGTTATTTTCACAAAAAAAAAAAGAAGGAAAGAAAGTTGATTGTGATGATGAAAAAGTATTTAACCCCTCTAGCCTCCTATATTCTGGAGCAGCTAAAAGGAAAAATATGAGAAGATCGTGTGGTGGCCCATGACAAACTCTGGGGTCTGTCCTGTGACCGCTTGTTGAGGGGTGCTTTGAAAACTATTGCTTTTTTATTTCTTTGCTTTGTATATATGTTATACTGTACAATAAAAAAGTTAAAAAAAATACAGGACATGATATTTTAAGGCGATGACAAGAAAAAGCCTGATAGATTTGAAAGTTATCCTTATTAAGTTATGATGCTTATCTAGTGTCTTGTACATAGCAGACCTTCAATAAATGCTTTCTGAATGTTAAGTCCCATATCTCCTTCCATATATAAATTACTACTCTATCAGGGATCAGCTTACAAAGCAAAACTTCTGCCTTTGAGTTAGGAATTATTCACAGTTGTGCTTTCTGCATCACCCTCAGCTTCCTGAACTCTTAAGAAGTCTGTCTCTGCTACTGAACCTTAACTGTGTTTATGAGAAGCAGGGAAAACTGGCCTTGCTTTCAAACTTCAGTGATGTAGGTGTCTACTTGGATAGCCTCTATAGAATTGAAATCCAAAAATTGCCATTTTAATGGCACAGTCCTCATGTTTATGATATAAGGATTGATGTCATAGGAGCTTTAATGATACTGGCTAATATAGATAGGTGCACCTCACATTTTAAGGTTTATAGTAGAAACTAAACATGATTGATTAAACCCCTTATAAGGCAATAATAAAGATATGAGTTTTCTGCCCTGAACAGCCTTGACAGCATAATATGCCCCTGCCTATTCTATTCTTTTTTTTTTAAGAAAGAGAAGATACATTTTTATCATTTCTATAAATTATTCAATAACCTTTAGGGTAGTAATAAATTTTTGCCTTGAAAATCACCAGGGAATAGATGACAGAGAATGCAGTTAGACATAAACCATTTGCAAATTATGTACACTTTGTAACCTTTTGATTGCATGTCTAGATCCAGTCTTTGGGAAAATTCCCATCAAGGACTCTTGTTTCATTATGAATCTAAAACTTATCGAAACTGTACTTCAGTTCCAAACCTTAACAATGTAACTGATTCTTTCAGGCCTGCTCTCTGAAGATACACCATTGTAGTGGCCACAATTCAAGGCCACATAAGATAATATCTTTCAGCCCTGAACTGCACTGGGTAAATTCATTCCTCAAATAGTCATTGAGTGGCCTATTTTAGCCAGGCACTGTTCTAAGAACACAGAAGTAAATAAGACAGCTACATCCCTTCTCCAGCCCCGTGGCACCTTCAGTCTAGTGCAGTAACTCATAATCTCTTGGGTCATGATCCCTTTTGAAAATCTGATTCAGATTGACCTTATATTACTTAAATATTAGGTTGGTAGTTTCCTGTTTACCCAAAGAAAGGCAAGAATTTTTATCCCTGATGAATGGATTCTTGTTCAATCCAATGTGGGTGGTTATTCTTTCTAGACATTAAGCTTTTCCTCTTTTGGAGCCTGTGCCATGGAAGAAAGAACATGAGCCTTTGAACCAAACAATTTGGGCTTCTGATCCTTTTCCTAGCAGTGTGACCTTGGGCAATTTCCCCAATCTCTCAGAAGCACAGTTTTTTTCATTCCCCAAATGATGATCTTTATATAAACTTTGCAGGGTGGTTGCGAAGATTGAATGACTCAATGTGTATAAAGTGCCTATCACAAGGTCAGTGCTCCAGTCAGCGTTAGTGAGAAAGTTAGATTTTGAACCCAGGTCTTTCTGACTCAAAAACCTAGGCTCTCTGATTCCTCACAAAACTCTCAAAATACTGGGTTATATTTAAGTCTTACCAAAATGCCTTAAGGGAAGAAAGAAACAACACAGCTGAAGAAATAAATGAATAGAAAGGGAGAAATAAACTAATTTGTTTAGAGATTCTTAGGACATCTGTGACAAAGCTGACACCAATTCCAGAGTCTCAATACCATGCTCAGTCCACTCAGCATGTTTCCCTGTGCAATTACATTTGTTCCATCTATAAGCACTTACTACCGCACTAATATTTAAGTAATATAATAAAAAATAAAGCCGTGTGCCCAGGCTAGTTGTAAGTGCTTCTTATGATTTAAAAGACATGATCTGTGAGTTCTGGGAATTTATAGTCTATTGGGGAGGCAGAAGTTACACCCAACAATGAATTTAGGAAAAAATTACACAAGGCAGTGTATTAACAAGTACCAAATAATGTAGTCTGTACTATCTACACTATCTAAGTAAGTGCTATGACCTCAAGGGTATGATTTCTCTTCAGTTAATTACAATTTTTACTATGTCCAACAGTACTAAGATTTTTTAATCCTAATATATAGTTTAGTCATTAAGGCTTTTTTTGGAAACAAGTTATAAATTGTAGTAATCTTGATATCACTACTATAGTTTATGCCCATGTCAGCTTTTGCCTAGACCATGGTGGTTATCTCATTCACACATTCATTCAACAATTAGTATGTGTTTACTCTGTGCCACACCCTCAGAAATCCAGGTAGTGAAGATGGACCCGAATCCTGCCCTTAAGTGCTTACATTTTAGGAAGGGAGATAACATTAAAGAACTTAATTACCAAAATAACTATTTAAATGCAACTGAGCTAAGTGCTACCAAGCAGAAGCAAAGGAAGTTACCAGAGCATATGATGGAAAGGTGCTGTCATCTGGGGAAGCATCTGGGAGACTGCCATGAGGAAAATCAAAGCTGAGCTCTGGTCAAAGCTGAGTGGAGGCAGCTAGGCAAGAGAGCTTGGAAGAAAAGCTTCCCTGGCAGAGAAAATACCCTGTGTGAAGGCCCCAGGTGAGAATAGAGCAGTGTACTTTTCAGGAACTGAATGAAAGACAGTAAAGACAGAGCTGGGAAATCCGGGGGCAGGAAATGCTGTCAGAGAGGTAGTCAGGGGCCAGTTATTGTAGGATCTTGTAGGTCGTGGCAAGAACTTAGACGTCGGAACAAGTGCAATAGACAGCCATTGAAGGGAGAACCAAGATCAGAAGAGTATGCACACATATGCATGCATGTGTGTATGTGTATGTCTAATCACTCTGGCATTTGTATAGACAAAAGATTTTAAAAGGAGCCAGTTGAACTAGAGAGACCAATTAGGAGCCTGTTATGATAGTCTGGATTCCAAACGTATTTTGGGAGGTAGAATCAGCAAGGCTTATTGATGGGTTAGACATACAAAGTGAAACAGGGAAGTGCCATGGAGGACTCCAAGGTTCTTTCTTGGGAAGCTAGATGAATGGTTGATTGATATAGGGAGCACTGGAGGAGAGGAAGGTGTGGGGTGGGAACAAGAGGATCAGTTGCGCTCAGCCAGTCTCTCTGCTTCCAGTTTTTTCCCTCCACCTTCATAGAATGCAACTTTTTTTTACATTTTTATTGTGTATTATAGCATATATACAAAGCAAAGAAATAAAAAAGCAATAGTCTTCAAAGCACTCTTCAACAAATAGCTACAGAGCAGATTCCAGAGTTTTTCACGGGCTACCATATGATCCTCTCATAGTTTTCCTTCTAGCTGCTCCAGAATATAGGAGGCTAGAGGGCTTAAATACTTTTTCATCATCACAATCGACTTTTTTCCTTCTTTTTTTTGTGAACAATAACATATATGCAAAAAAGCTATAAATTTCAAAGAACAGTACCACAATTAGTTGTACACCATATTTCAGACTCTGACATGGGTTACAATTTCACAATTTTAAGTTTTTACTTCTAGCTGCTCTAAAATACTGGAGACTAAAAGAGATATCAATTTCATGATTCAGCATTCATATTCATTTGTTAAATCCTATCTTCTCTGTATAACTCCACCATCACCATTGATCTTTCCATCCCTCTCTTCAGGGTGGGATGTTTGGCCTATTGCAAGTCCAAATTTTTGATATTGGAATGGTCTGTTACTAATATGGGGTAGGGAGGTGGAACTATCTGATGTTCTGGAGAGGCTGGGCTAGGTCTCAGGACTTATCTGGACCAGGGTTCTAGAGATGTGGAGGTTGTAGGTTTCCGGAAAGTTACTCTAGTGCCTGGAACCCTTGTGGAATCTTATAACTTGCCCTAGGTGTTCTTTAGGATTGGCTGGAATGGTCCTGGTTGGGGGTTGGCAGGTTATGATAGGTAGCAAGGTCTATCTGAAGCTTACATAAGAGCAACCTCCAGAGTAGCCTCTTGATTCTATTTGAACTCTCTCTGCCACTGATACTTTATTAATTACACTTGTTTTCCCCCATTTGGTCAGGATGGAATTGTTGATCCCATGGTGCCAGGTCTGGATTCATCCCTGGAATTCCTCTCCCACATTGCCAGGGAGACTTTCACCCCTGGATGTCATGTCCCACATAGGGGGGAGGGCAGTAATTTCACTTGCAGAGTTGGGCTTAGAGAGACTGAAGCCATATCTGAGCAACAAAAAAGGTCTTCCAGAAGTAACTCTTGTGCATGCTTATGGTTAGTCTGAGCTTCTCCACTACCTACATAAGCTTCACAAGAATAAGCCTCATTCCGTGGATACGAGTCTCGGATAGGAGGGCTATCCAAGCAGCGGTAGCCCCCCCCCACGGGAGGCTTCCTGGTCCGGTGGGGAATCCCCCAGGCCCGCTGCGGCCCGCAACCAGCCACAGGGTCCCCTCAAGCCGCGGCAGCTGACGCCCCCACCACGCGCGGCACCTGAACCAACGGAGAGAATTGGATCCGAAATCCCCAGGCCACGGAGATCGGTGACTGGGGGAGACCCATTCCAAACACTTGAGACAAACGTGTGCCACGTGCGCCACATACTGGGCAAAATAAGAAAAACAGATCCCAGAGATTTCACAGAAAAATATTACAACCTTGCTGGGTCCAACACCAAGAGAAATCTGAATAAATGCCCAGATGCCAGCAGCAGAAGATAACTGTCCACGCTCAAAAGATTGAGAATATGGCTCAGTCAAAGGAACAAATCAATAGCTCAAATGAGACACAAGAGCTGAGACAACTAATGCTGAATATACAAACAGAAATGGAAAACCTCTTCAAAAATGAAATCGATAAATTGAGGGAGGACATGAAGAGGCATGGGCTGAACATAAAGAAGAAATAGAAAAACTGAAAAAAACAAATCGCAGAACTTATGGAAGTGAAGGATAAAGTAGCAAACATAGAAAAAATAATGGATAGCTACAATGATAGATTTAAAGAGACAGAAGATAGAATTAGTGAATTGGAGGATGGAACATCTGAATTCCAAAAAGAAACAGAAACTATAGGGAAAAGAATGGAAAAATTTGAACAGGGTATCAGGGAACTCAAGGACAATATGAACCGCACAAATATACGTGTTGTGGGTGTCCCAGAAGGAGAAGAGAAGGGAAAAGGAGGAGAAAAACTAATGGAAGAAATTATCACTGAAAATTTCCCAACTCTTATGAAAGACCTAAAATTACAGATCCAAGAAGTGCAGCACACCCCAAAGAGAGTAGACCCAAACAGGCGTTCTCCAAGACACTTACTAGTTAGAATGTCAGAGGTCAAAGAGAAAGAGAAGATCTTGAAAGCAGCAAGAGAAAAACAATCCATTACATACAAGGGAAACCCAATAAGACTTTGTGTAGATTTCTCAGCAGAAACCATGGAAGCTAGAAGACAGTGGGATGATATATTTAAAATACTAAAAGAGAAAAACTGCCAACCAAGACTCCTATATCCAGCAAAATTATCCTTCAAAAATGAGGGAGAAATTAAAACATTCTCAGACAAAAAGTCACTGAAAGAATTTGTGACCAAGAGACAGCTCTGCAAGAAATACTAAAGGGAGCACTAGAGTCAGATACAAAAAGACAGAAGAGAGAGATATGGAAAAGAGTGTAGAAAGAGGAAAATCAGATATGATATATATAATACAAAAGGCAAAATGTTAGAGGAAAATATTATCCAAACAGTAATAACACTAAATGTCAATGGACTGAATTCCCCAATCAAAAGACATAGATTGGCAGAATGGATTAAAAAACAGGATCCTTCTATATGCTGTCTACAGGAAACACATCTTAGACCCAAAGATAAACATAGGTTGAAAGTGAAAGGTTGGGAAAAGATATTTCATGCAAATAACAACCAGAAAAGAGCAGGAGTGGCTATACTAATATCCAACAAATTAGACTTCAAATGTAAAACAGTTAAAAGAGACAAAGAAGGACACTATATACTAATAAAAGGAACAATTAAACAAGAAGACATAACAATCATAAATATTTACGCACCGAATCAGAATGCCCCAAAATACGTGAGGAATATACTGCAAACACTGAAAAGGGAAATAGACTCATATACCATAATAGTTGGAGACTTCAACTCACCACTCTCATCAATGGACAGAACATCTAGACAGAGGATCAACAAAGAAATAGAGAATCTGAATATTACTATAAATGAACTAGACTTAATAGACATTTATAGGACATTACATCCCACAACAGCAGGATACACCTTTTTCTCAAGTGCTCATGGATCATTCTCAAAGATAGACCATATGCTGGGTCACAAAGCAAGTCTTAACAAATTTAAAAAGATTGAAATCTTACACAACACTTTCTCGGACCATAAAGGAATGATGTTGGAAATCAATAATAGGCAGAGTGCCAGAAAATTCACAAATACGTGGAGGCTCAACAACACACTCCTAAACAACGACTGGGTCAAAGAAGAAATTGCTAGAGAAATTAGCTAATGCCTCGAGGCGAATGAAAATGAAAACACAACATATCAAAACTTATGGGACGCAGCAAAGGCAGTGCTAAGAGGGAAATTTATTGCTCTAAATGCCTATATCAGAAAAGAAGAAAAGGCAAAAATTCAGGAATTAACTATCCATTTGGAAGAACTGGAGAAAGAACAGCAAGCTAACCCCAAAGCAAGCAAAAGGAAAGAAATAACAAAGATTAGAGCACAAATAAATGAAATTGAAAACATGAAAACAATAGAGAAAATCAATAAGGCCAGAAGTTGGTTCTATGAGAAAATCAATAAGATTGATGGGCCCTTAGCAAGATTGACAAAAAGAAGAAGAGAGGATGCAAATAAATAAGATCAGAAATGGAAGAGGAGACATAACTACTGACCTCACAGAAATAAAGGAGGTAATAACAGGATACTATGAACAACTTTACGCTAATAAATACAACAATTTAGATGAAATGGACGGGTTCCTGGAAAGACATGAACAACCAACTTTGACTCAAGAAGACATAGATGACCTCAACAAACCAATCACAACTAAAGAAACTGAATCAGTCATTCAAAAGCTTCCTAAAAAGAAAAGTCCTGGACCAGACGGCTTCACATGTGAATTCTATCAAACATTCCAGAAAGAATTAGTACCAACTCTCCTCAAACTCTTCAAAAAAATCGAAGTGGAGGGAAAACTACCTAATTCATTCTATGAAGCCAACATTACCCTCATACCAAAACCAGGCAAAGATATTACAAGAAAAGAAAACTACAGGCCGATCTCTCTAATGAATATAGATGCAAAAATCCTCAATAAAATTCTAGCAAATCGTATCCAACAACACATTAAAAGAATTATTCATCATGACCAAGTAGGATTCATCCCAGGTATGCAAGGATGGTTCAACATAAGAAAATCAATTAATGTAATACACCATATCAACAAATCAAAGCAGAAAAATCACATGATCATCTCAATTGATGCAGAGAAGGCATTTGACAAGATTCAACATCCTTTCCTGTTGAAAACACTTCAAAGGATAGGAATACAAGGGAACTTCCTTAAAATGATAGAGGGAGTATATGAAAAACCCACAGCTAATATCATCCTTAATGGGGAAAAATTGAAAACGTTCCCCCTAAGATCAGGAACAAGACAAGGATGTCCACTATCACCACTATTATTCAACATTGTGTTGGAGGTTCTAGCCAGAGCAATTAGACAAGAAAAAGAAATACAAGGCATCAAAATTGGAAAGGAAGAAGTAAAACTATCACTGTTTGCAGATGATATGATACTATACGTCGAAAACCCGGAAAAATCCACAACAAAACTGCTAGAGCTAATAAATGAGTACAGCAAAGTAGCAGGTTACAAGATCAACATTCAAAAATCTGTAGCATTTCTATACACTAGCAATGAACAAGCAGAGGGGGAAATCAAGAAACGAATCCCATTTACAATTGCAACTAAAAGAATAAAATACCTAGGAATAAATTTAACTAAAGAGACAAAAAACCTATATAAAGAAAACTACAAAAAAACTGCTAAAAGAAATCACAGAAGACCTAAACAGATGGAAGGGCATACCGTGTTCATGGATTGGAAGACTAAATATAGTTAAGATGTCAATCCTACCTAAATTGATTTACAGATTCAATGCAATACCAATCAAAATCCCAACAACGTATTTTTCAGAAATAGAAAAACCAATAAGCAAATTTATCTGGAAGGGCAGGGTGCCCCGAATTGCTAAAAACATCTTGAGGAAAAAAAACGAAGCTGGAGGTCTTGCACTGCCTGACTTTAAGGCATATTATGAAGCCACAGTGGTCAAAACAGCATGGTATTGGCATAAAGATAGATATATCGACCAATGGAATCGAATAGAGTGCTCAGATATAGACCCTCTCATCTATGGACATTTGATCTTTGATAAAGCAGTCAAGCCAACTCACCTGGGACAGAACAGTCTCTTCAATAAATGGTGCCTAGAGAACTGGATATCCATATGCAAAAGAATGAAAGAAGACCCATATCTCACACCCTACACAAAAGTTAACTCAAAATGGATCAAAGATCTAAACATTAGGTCTAAGACCATAGAACAGTTAGAGGAAAATGTCGGGAGATATCTTATGAATCTTACAATTGGAGGCGGTTTTATGGACCTTACACCTAAAGCAAGAGCACTGAAGAAGGAAATAAATAAATGGAAACTCCTCAAAATTAAACACTTTTGTGCATCAAAGAACTTCATCAAGAAAGTAGAAAGACAGCCTACAAAATGGGAATCAATATTTGGAAACGACATATCAGATAAAGGTCTAGTATCCAGAATTTATAATGAGATTGTTCAACTCAACAACAAAAAGATAGCCAACCCAATTACAAAATGGGAAAAAGACTTGAATAGACACCTCTCAGAGGAGGAAATACAAATGGCCAAAAGACACATGAAGAGATGCTCAATGTCCCTGGCCATTAGAGAAATGCAAATCAAAACCACAATGAGATATCATCTCACACCCACCAGAATGGCCATTATCAACAAAACAGAAAATGACAAGTGCTGGAGAGGATGCGGTGAAAGAGGCACACTTATCCACTGTTGGTGGGAATGCCAAATGGTGCAACCACTGTGGAAAACAGTTTGGCGGTTCCTCAAAAAGCTGAATATAGAATTGCCATAGAACCCAGCAATACCATTGCTGGGAATCTACTCAAAGGAATTAAGGGCAAAAACTCAAACAGACATTTGCACACCAATGTTTATAGCAGCGTTATTTACAATTGCAAAGAGATGGAAACAGCCAAAATGTCCATCAACAGACGAGTGGCTAAACAAACTGTGGTATATACATACGATGGAATATTATGCAGCTTTAAGGCAGGATAAACTTATGAAGCATGTAATAACATGGATGAACCTAGAGAACATTATGCTGAGTGAGTCTAGCCAAAAACTAAAAGACAAATACTGTATGGTCCCAATGATGTGAATCGACACTCGAGAATAAACTTGGAATATGTCATTGGTAACAGAGTTCAGCAGGAGTTAGAAACAGGGTAAGATAATGGGTAATTGGAGCTGATGGAATACAGACTGTGCAATAGGACTAGATACAAAAACTCAAAAATGGACAGTACAATAATACCTAATTGTAAAGTAATCATGTTAAAATACTGAACGAAGCTGCATCCGAGCGATAGGTTCTTGTTTTGTTTTGTTTTGTTTGTTTGTTCTTATTATTATTACTTTTTTTTTTCCATATTAACATTCTATATTTTTTTCTGTTATACTGCTAGTTCTTCTAAACCGATGCAAATGTACTAAGAAACGATGATCATGCATCTATGTGATGATGTTAAGAATTACTGATTGCATATGTAGAATGGTATGATGTCTAAAAAAAAAAAAAAAAAAATGGTCAGCACAATACTGCCTAACTGTAATGTAATTATGTTGGAACGCTGAATGAAGCTGCATCTGATCTATAGTTTTTTTTTGTTTTTTTTTTTCTTTCTCTTATATATTTTTGTACTTTTTATTTTTATTTGTGTTTTCTCTGTGTTATCACTTTATTTCTTTTTCTGTTGTCGTGCTATTTCTTTCTCTAAATCGATGCATATGTACTGAGAAATGATGACCATACACCTATGTGATGATATTAAGAATTACTGATTGCATATGTAGAATGGATTGATTTCTAATGTTGTGTTAGTTAATTTTTTTTAATTAATAAAAAAAAAAAGAATAAGCCTCATGATCGAGGGCGTGGCCTATTGATTTGGGTGTCCCTAAAGATTGTCACATCAGGGGGTTCCCTGATGGTAAGATTTAAGAGTTCCATATTCTTTCTCCCCTTCCTCAGGGGACTTTGCCAATACTTTTTTTTTATTATCTGCTTAATATACTCTAGGATGTTTCCAGGTATAAACCTTTCTTCCATTGGTCTCAAAGAAGTATGCGTGGTTCTAAAATATAGACACTGTCTTCCTTACCCCTATGTTCTGAATTACGTTAATCCCAACCTGTTCAGTTTCATTCTTATCTCTAAATATCAGGCTATATATAAAAAAACAGCCCCTCAAAATTCAGAAATAATAATCACCACTCCAGACTTTATGTGTCTGCTTTAAAAGCTTACAATCTAGGCCCCTGTCTTCTAAAGGTGACCATACCATTGTTTTTCACCGTTGCATGTCTCACAACATTCTTCCCTTTTGTAGCAGCACAACCTTCATTCATAAGTATACACCGTCGTTTGCCAATCTACTTCTCCATCAGTGCATCCTTTAGCCACCTGCACATATAATGCAAACTTAATCATGTTATTCCCCTACTTCAAATACATACACACACGTATAGCCCCCCTGAGCTTACAGGTCCAAAATTATCATCAGAGTACGCATGATCTTTCAAGCTTAGACCTAATCCTTTTTCCCCGCTATAGCTGCCCTACCCTTGCCCTGACCCATGCTTCCAGCCTTGACTTTGCCCAAGATATTCCTTCTACCAGATATATCCCTCCTCTCACTTGCTGTTGGATAAAATCCTACTTTTCCTTCAAACTCTAGCTCCCATGTCATCTCTCTGTGAAGTCCTCCCTGATCTCCCCTTCCCTCCATAGTTAATCATTGCTTTCTCTGAGATCCCACCATATCCAACACATCTAAGACCTTATCGTATTGCATTGTTATTCATTTATTTATCCGGCTCTCCAACTAAACTAAATGCAATGGCAAAAACTGTGCCTGATTCTTCTCTCCTTTCCCAATTCCTGCCACAAGTGCCTGGAAACAAGAAGGTATTCATATATTCAGAAATGATGATGATGGTGATCGTGATGGTGATGGTGATGAGGAAGAAAAAGAAAGAATTAGAATAAACACTCGTACATTGATTGCTATGTCCCAGGCACTGTTCTAAGCACTTTACATGCATTTACTCATCTGCACCCTCACAACAATTGTATTATTATCCCCATTTCACAGGTGGCCTGCCCAAGTCAACAGGGTTAATAAGTAGCAGGGTCAGAATTCAGACCCAGGCAGGCTAGCTCTGGAGTCTGAGCTTTTCATCACTCTGCTACACAGCCTTTCAGCGTTTGTTGTTGCTCAAATGATTGGCTATTACCTTTCAGACTTCCTTTCTTCATTTCTTTGCATCCCACTGTTTCCCTGACTGTTATTTACCTGGAGACTGGGAGTTGCTTTGATGATTTTATCAAGGAATAGGGTTCTTTCTTCTAAAACTACGTGCTACAGGAGGAAGAAAGCTACTGAAACACCTCCTACAGCACCCCCTCCATCTTTGGCTTTTCTGTTACTACCTGCTCTTCAAGCACCTGCTTCCTTAGGCAGGGGAAGCAGCAGCCTTAGGAAAAAGCCAAAGTGTTTTCTTCTCTCCTGGTCTCACTTTTCTACCCTACTTGGCTGCCAGCTCCTCCTGGCACTCCCACCTCCAACCTTTTGTGGCTTGGGAGCTAAGCGTAGCTGACTTCTGTGATTTCCAGTTCACGCACAGGCTCAAATTGAGTGTTTGCCCTGTACTGTCCCCAATTGGGCCTATCATTTTGCTCTGCCTGGTTTGTGTTGTGTTGGGTTAAGGGAGAGGTGAGTTTTTCATTTTTCATCCCTCAAAGGAAAGCGATTCCTGCTTTTCTACTCTGAGATAGGCCTAGCACAGCTCCAGAGTGGAGCCCTCTTTCCCACCCCTCCCAGGCTAATATAACAAACAGAAAGAGAGAAGGTGACAACTGCACAGTTCTGTTCATTCCTCCACTTTGCTTTCCCTCAGCATTTACAGACTTGGTTTTGTGTTGTTTTGTTTAGATTTTCAGAATGTTTAGAAGAATAGAGGTGATATAGGATAAAAGCATAGTTCCTGGAGTCAGATACATCTGAGTTTAGATCCTGGCTCCACCACCTACCAGCTTTGTGGGACCTAGGCAAGTTATTTAACATGTCTGTGCCTCAGTTTCCTCATCCGTAAAATGGAGCTAATATAGTACCTACCTCATAAAGTGGTTGTAAAGATTTAATGAGTCAATACATGTGAAACACTTAGAAACACTGTACCTGGTACATGGAAATTGCTCGGCAAAAATTAGCCATTAGCATTTTTAAAATACAGTATAGTTGCAGTGAAGAATATAACAAAGCACATATTCCCATCACTCAGAATTAAAGTGTGTTAAGATTTTGTCTTTGCTTCAAGACTTTTTTTTAGAAAAAAATTATTACGGATAGGCTAAATATTCTGTGACCCTCAATCCCAGTGCTAGTCAAATCTTGAGCCCCTCAAAGGCATCTTCATCATGAATTTTATGTGTATCTTTCCAGTTCATTTTGGAATTTGGGGAGTGATTTTTTTTTATTTTTGCAAACTATATCATAGGGTATATATCATTTCAAAACCTGCTTTTTTAACTTATTTTTGAGATCTATCCATATAGATCTAGTTGAGTCCTTTTAACTACTCCATAGTATCTCATTGAGTAAAGATTTTACATTTTATTTATCTATTCACATTATTATGGGCATTTGGATTGCCTCTAACTTTTCCCCCCTACAGTCAATTGCGGTGAACATTCTTGTACTTACTCTCCTTGGGCATATGTGTGAGTTTCTCTAGGGCACAGACCTGCAAATGGAAGTGCTGGGTCGTAGGATCTGTACATTTTCAATTTTGCTAGATACTGCAGGCCTGGCAGAGGCAAAATGGTACAGTGGTTAAGGAGCATGACTTGGGGTCTCATAGATTTAGGATCACATCCCAGCTTTGTTACTTCTTAAATTGTATGACCCTAGGTCAGTCTCTGTACCTCAGTTTCCTTCTCTGTAAAATGAGGATAATAGTACATACCTCATAGGATTGTTATGCAGATTAAATGAGATAAGGCCTTTAATGGTGCTTTAGTGACTGAAACATGATAAGCTATTATTTGTCTTTACTATATTTTATCACAAATCTCCACACCAAATTTGAGAGTAGACCTTTTTTAAAGTGTGGATGTATAAACAGAATAAAATACTAGAAGGACACTCATCAAAATGTAAACTAATGCTGAAATATGAGTGATCTTTTTTCCCTTTGTGCTTTTTTATATTTTCCAAGTTGTCTACAAATGAAATGGATTGCCTTTGTAATTACAAAACAAAATCACAACCAATGCATTTTTAAATCTAAACAGAAAATAAAGGAACTGAGATTTCTTTTCAAAACTTCCCTCCTGGTCATCAGGGTCACTGCAAGAATAGTTAAAACGGTTTTAAGGAGTAGCTTTATGAAAGTTTAGAAACAGTCTCAATGCTTGCCAGTAAAGTATGAAAATATCTCCAAGATAATATGGTTACATGAAAAGAACAAGCACAGGACAGTGTGTATAGTATCTAATATTGTGTTAAAAATTATATTTTTATTCTTATGTGCATAGTCTATCTCTAAAAAGTCACAGAAATACTAATAAGGGAACCGAGTGTCTACAGCACAGCAGGGAATTTTTTTTTTTTTTTTACTAAATACCCTTTTCTACCTTTGGAATTTTGTACTGCATGCATGTATTACTTATTCAAATTTATAAGATAAAATTATTTTAAAGTAGCTTAGCTATAATTTATTGGACTTTTTAAAGTTGCTATCAATATCTCAATTGTCGTTAATCTAGCTCCCTAGATTAGGGGGAGAAAGTTAGACCAGGGCCCCCGATTTTACCTGGCCTCTTGGCCCTAGATCCTGCACTCTTAACAGTGAAACTGACCCCACCCCACCACCAACGTAAGAATGTTTCAAAGTTAGCCAAGCACAGAAGTGTGGAAAACGGTTCTAGTAGAGTAGAACGGCCTGCATAAAAGGATGGGTGTATGTATGTTTCTGTGTGCATCTATAAACAATCGTACCGAAATTGTAAGATAGGGAATGGTAGGAGATATAGCTAGAGAGGTGGGTTGGGGCCAGGCTATGGAACGACCATTTTTAGAGTCATGCTAAGGAGTTTAGACTCTCCTATCAAAGAGTTGTCACCAAAGAGGGAATGATAAGATTCAATTTTATTTTTGAGAGTTTATTTGGACTGCTCTGTAGAGGATGAATTTGAGAAGGATGTGACAGGAGATAGAAAGAACAGCTCAGAGGCTGTTATAATATAATAGTCCAGTTAAGATACAATGGAGAGTCCTGGGTTTGATTCCCAGTGCCTGCCCATGTTAAAAAGATATAATGGAGGCCCAAGTGAAAATTGTGAACTAGCCAGCCTGACTCCAAGGACCAAATGGTATCTCTCCATCCAACTCATGGCCTGAAAAAGTGAATGGTTCCTTTGTACCAGCTTTCCTGGCACTAACACCAGAATTATTACCAGCAGATATATGTCTCGATTTAAATTGAGACAAAAAGGAAAAGGCCACCTCTTAATAAAGCCTCTGAATTCACAAAAGCAATTCCTTTTGTTTTTTTATTTGAGAAGTTATAGATTTATAGAACAATCATGCAGAAAATACAGAGTTCCCATATACCCCCTGTTATTAACACTTTTCATTAGTGTGGTACATTTGTTACAAATGTTGAAAGAATATTATTATAGATCAGACATGAATTATACCCTATGTCAACATTAGGGTTGACAGTTTGTGTCATATAGTCTTTTGGTTTTTTTTTTTTTAACTCTAGTAGCATATATAAAACCTGAATTTTCCCTTTTTAACAATATTCATATATTCAGCAATGTCAATTATGTCCACAATGGTGGGCTTACTATCACCACCATCCATTAAAAACTTTTCTATCATCCCAAATAAAGAACTCTGTTCAATTTAAACATTAACTACCACCACCCTGGCTCCTGGTAATCCATATTCTAGTTTGACTCTGTGAATTTGCTTATTCTAATTATTAGAAATTAGTGAGACCATACAGTATTTGTCCTTTTCTGTCTGGCTTATTTCACTCAACATGATGTCTTCAAAGTCCATCCATATTGTCACATGTATCAGAACTTTATTCATTTTTATGTTTGAATAATAGTCCATTGTTTGTATATACCACATTTTGTTTATCCATTCATCTTCTGGTGGACCACCGGGTTACTTCTAACTTTCAGCTATTGTTACTAAAGCTGCCACGAACGTTGGTGTACAAATACAACTTTGTTTGAGTTCCTGTTTTCAGTTCTTTGGGGCATATACCTAAAAGTGGGATTGCCAGGTCATATGGTAATTCTATACTTTCTGAGGAAATGGCAAACTACTTCATAGTGGCTGCACCATTTTACATTCCCACCGACAATGAACCAGTGCTCTTATTTCTCCACATCCTCTCCAACACTTGTAATTTTCCATTTTTTTAATAGTGGCCATTGTAGTGGATATGATATGAATTCTCACTGGGGTTTTGATTTGCATTTCCCAAATGGCTAGTGACACTGAACATTTTTTCATGTATTTTTAGATCATTTGTATATATGTTCTTTGGAGAAATGTTTATTCAAGTCTTTTGCCCATTTTTTAATTGGGTTGTTTGTCTTTTAGTTGTTAATTTTCTTCATATATTTTGGGATATTAAACCTTATTGGATATGTGGTTTCTAAATATTTTCTCCCATTCTGTAGGTTGTCTTTTTACTTTCATGATAAAGTCCTTTGAGGCACAAAAGCTTTTCATTTTGATGAGGTGCCATTTATCTATTTTTTCATTTGCTGATCATGATTTTACTGTAAAGTCTAAGAAACCATTGCTTAACATAAAGCCCTGAGTCGATTCCCTATGTTTTCTTCTAGGACTTTTATAGTTATGGTTCTTATTTTTCAGTCTTTGAACCATTTGTTCTAGTTTGCTAGCTGCTGGAATGCAATATACCAGAAACAGAATGGCTTTTAAAAAGGGGAATTTACTGAGTTGCTAGTTTACAGTTCTAAGGCCGAGAAAATGTCCCAATTAAAACAAGTCTAAAGAAATGTCCAATCAAAGGCATCTAGGGAAAGATACCTTGGTTCAAGAAGGCCGATGAAGTTCAGGGTTTCTCTCTCAAGTGAGAAGGCACATGGCGAACACAGTCAGGGCTTCTCTCTCAGCTGGAATGGCACATGGCGAACACGGCATCATCTGCTAGCTTTCTCTCCTGGCTTCCTATTTCATGAAGCTCCCCGGGAAGTGTCTTCTTCTTCATCTCCAAATGTCGCTGGCTGGTGAACTCTCTGCTTTGTAGTGTTGCTCTCTCTGAATCTCTCTGAATCTCTCATTCTCCAAAATGTTTCCTCTTTTATAGGACTTCAGAAACTAATCAAGGCCCACTCAAATGGGTGGAGACATGTCATCCCCTAATCCAGTTTAACAACCGTTCTTAACTAAATCACGTCAACCAGGGAGATGATCTCATTACAGTTTCAAATATACAGTATTGAATAGGGATTATTCTACCTTTAAGAAATGGGATTTATATTAAAACATGGCTTTTCTTAGGGGGCATACTTCCTTTCAAACCAGCACACCATTTAAGTTAATTTTTGTATATGGTGTGAGATAGGCATCCACCTTCATTCTTTTGCACATTGACATCCAGTTTTCTCAGCACCATTTGTTAAAGAAACTATTCTTTCCAAATTGAATGGACTTGGCACCCTTGTCAAAAATCAGTTGGTCATAGATGGGAAGGTTTATTTCTGAACTCTCAATTCAATTCCATTGATCTATGTATCTCCCCTTGACTCAGTACCATAATATGTGGATTACTGTGGCTTTGTAGTAAGTTTTAAGATCAGAAAGTGTGGGTCCTCCAATTTTGTTCTTTTTCAACATGGCTTTGGCTATTGGGTCCCCTAATCCTTCCATATAAATTTGGTGATTGGCTTTTCCATTTCTGCAAAAAAAAAAATGCTGTTGAGATTTTTATTGGGATTATATTGAAAATCTAAATCATTTTGGATAAAATTGACATCTTAACAATATTTAATCTTCTAATCCATGAACATGGAATGTCCTTCCATTTATTTAGGTCTTCTTTGATTTCTTTTAGCAGTCTTGTGGTTTTCTGTGTCCAAGTTCTTTACATCCTTGGTTAGATTTATTCCTAGGTATTAGATTATTTTACTTGTTATTGTAAATGGAATTTTTCCCTTGTTTTCTTTCCTCTTCAGATTGTTCATTATTAGTGTATGGAAACATTATTGATTTTTGCATGTTGATCTCGTACTCCACCAGTTTGCTGAATTTATTTATTAGTTCTAATACCTTACTTGTATGTTTTTCAGGATTTTCTATATTTAGGATCATATCATCTGCAAATAGGGAAAGTCTCTCTTCTGCCTTTTCAATTCAGATGCCTTTTATTTCTTTCTTTTGTGAATTTATTTATTAGTTCTAATACCTTACTTGTATGTTTTTCAGGATTTTCTATATTTAGGATCATATCATCTGCAAATAGGGAAAGTCTCTCTTCTGCCTTTTCAATTCAGATGCCTTTTATTTCTTTCTTTTGCCTAATTGCTCTAGCAGAACTTCCAATACAAAATTGAATAACAGTGGTGACAGTGGACATCCTTCTCTTGTATCTTAGAGGAAAAGCTTTCATTTTTTCACCATTCAGTATGATGTTAGCCCTCGCTTTTTCATATATGTTCATTATCATGTTAGTGCTGGATTTTCTTAAATGCCTATTCTGCATCACTTGAGATGATGTAGTATCTTACATTAATTGATCTGTTGAACCACACTTGCATACTTGATCATGATGTAAGGTTCTTTTAATGTGCTGTTGGATTCGATTTGCTAGTATTTTGTTGAGGATGTTTGCATCTCTATTCATAAGGGTTATTCCACCATAATTGTCTTTTCTTTATGTATCTTTATCTGACTTTGGTATGAGAGTGATGTTGGCTTCATAGAATGAATTAGGGAGTATTCCCTCCTCTTCAGTTCAAACTCTTTTGAACAGCATTGGTGCTAATTCTTGGAATGTTTGGTAAAATTCACCTGTGGATGATGAATACACAACTATGTGATGATATTATCAGTCATTAAATGTGCACAATGTATGGACTGTATGTGTATGAAGATTTGTCAATAAAATATTTTTTTACTGAACTTTACAACCGGGAAAATCCCCGATACTGTATCAAACATTAGGGACACCCAAATCAATAGGCCAAGCCCTTGATCTTTTTTTCTTCTTTTTTTTTGGCATGAGCAGGCTCTGGAAGTCAAACCCAGGTCTCTGGCATGGCAGGCAAGAGTTCTACCACTAAGCCACAAGCCCTTGATCCTGAGACTTGCTCTTGTGAAGCTTATGTATGTAGTGGAGAAGTTTAGTCTACCTATGGGTATACCTAAGAGTTACTTCTGGAGGATCTCTTCTGTTGCTCAGATGTGTCCTCACTCTCTCTAAGCCCAACTCTGCAAGTGAAACCATTGCCCTCCCCCCTATGTGGGACATAACATCCAAGGGTGAATGTCTCCCTAGTGGCATGGGAGATGACCACCAAGGATGAGCCTGGCACTGGCACCATAGGATCAGCAATGCAATCCTCACCAAAAGAGGGGAAAGAAGTGTATCAAATAAGGTATCAGTGGCTGCGGGTGTTCAAATAGAGTTGAGAGGCTACTCTGGAAGTAACACACAAGATTCAGTTAGACATTGCTACCTATCATAACTTGCCAACCGCCAACCAAAACCATTCCAGCCAATCCTAAAGAACACCTAGAGCAGTATATAAGATTCTACAAAGTTTCCCTGCACTAGGGTGACTTTCCAGAAACCTACAACCTCCAGATGGGTCCCTAGACCAGAGAAGTCCTGAAACTTAGAGGGGCCGGTCTCTCCAGAACATCAGCCAGACCCATCTCCCTATCCCAAATTATCAACATCCCCTTCCAACATGGAAAAGTTAGAATGGGCAAAACCCAAATACCCCTAAAGAGTGGGAGAAAGATCAAAGGGATGGTGGAGTTATACAGAGAAGGTGGGGTTTAACAAACATATATGATTGCTAAATCACTATATTGATATTTCTTTTGGTCTCCAGTATCTTAGAGCAGCTAAAAGTAAAAACCTAAAATTGTGAAAATACAACCCATACCAAACTCTGAAATCTGTTCTACAACTGATTGTTGTACTGTGCTTTGAAATTTATTGCTTTTGTGTATATATGTTATTTTTCACACGCAAAAAAGTCAATTGTGGTGGTAAAGAAATATTTATTCTTTCTAGCCTCCAATGTTCTGGAGCAGGTAGAAGGAAAAAACTGAGATGATAGTATGGTAGCCCATGAAAAACTCTGGGATCTGTCCTGTAACTACATATTGAAAAGTGCTTTGAAAACTACCGATTTTTTCTTTCTTTGCTTTGTATATATGTTACATTACACAATAAAAAAAGAAAAATTCACCTATGAAACCATCTGGTCCTGAGCTTTTCTTAGTTAAGAAATAGTTTTTGATTACTCATTCAATCTCTGTATTAATATTGATCTATTGAGATCCTCTATTCCTTCTTCAGTCGGTGTAGGTAGTTTGTGACTAGTTTGAATGTTTCTAGGAATATGTCCATTTCATCAAGTTTGTCTAATTTGTTGACATGCATATGTTCATAATATCCTCTTATAATCCTTTTCCCCCCGTGGAGTCAGTAGTAATGTCCCCCATTTCATTTCTGATTTTAATAATCTGTATCCTCATTAGGAGTGCATGGATAGTTCAGTGGTTAGAATGCCCACCTTCCATGTGGGAGACCTGGGTTTGATTCCCGGACCATGCACCCCCAAAAAATAATAATAATCTGTATCCTGGCTCTTCTTTTCTTCGTTAGTCTAGCTAAAAGTTTGGCATTTTGTTGATATTTTCAAAGAAAGCGCTTTTGGTTTTGTTGATTCTCTCTATTGTTTTTTAATTATTTATTTCATTTATCTCTACTCTAATCTTTGTTATTTCCTTCCTTCTGCTTGTTTTGAGTTTAGATTGCTATTCTGTTTCTACGTCCTCTGGGTGTGAGGTTAGGTCTCTGACTTGACATTTTTCTTCTATTTTAATGTAAGCATTAAGAGCTAGAAATTTCCCTCCCAACACTGCTTTTGCTGCTCCTCATAAGTTTTGATGAGCTATATTTTCATTTGCTTCAAGATAGTTACTAATTTCTCTTATGATTTCATCTTTTACCCATGGTTTGTTGAAGAGTATGTTCTTTAAGTTCTACATATGTATGAATTTTCTAATTCTCCCTCTGTTATTGATTTCTAACTTCACTCCATTGTGGGCAGAGAAGACACATTGTTATATTTCAATATTTTGAATTTATTAAGACTGTTTTGAAAACTAACATATGGTCTGTCCTGGAGAATAATTCATGTGCACTGGAGAAAACTGTGTATTCTGCTACTGTTTGGTGAAGCGTTCTATATATGTCTGTTAGGTCTAGTTGGTTTAGAGTATCATTCAAGTTTCTACTTCCTTATTGATCTTCTGTCTATATTTTCTACCTCTTATTAAAAGTGGTGTGTTGCACAGGTGCAGTCAAGGTAGAGGAGTACACATGGGAGACTTGCCCTTGACAAATTGTGGATGACAATCATGGGGCCATTAGGATGGGTACCATAGATGATACCTTTCAAGCTATCAAAGGTTTTTGCAATTCTCCAGTGGGAATAAATCACAGACTATGAGGGAGCTTGACAGCTACTAAAATCAGGGCTCCACAGTTTGGAGGTAGCTCTGCAATTTGGGGAGGTCTGTTTTCCATGATTGGCTGCAGTATGGTTCAAGTCAGAGGGAAAGAAGATCCCTGGAACCCCATCACAAGTGGTGCCTTAACAGAAGCCATACTGGCATCAAGATATGGGCCAGTGGTCATGGTTGGGTCAGCTTCAATGGGTGGCATTCTCCTAGCTTTAATTGAAGGAAGTGGTATCTTGTTGAGAAGATTTGCCTCTACACAGTTTCTCAATGATACTAAGTTTGCTGAAGACTCATCCCAGTTGCCTTCAACTCAGTTACTATCCTCACTTTTGGAGGCTATGACAATAACAATAGAACTTGTGCTCCAGAATTTCTTTAACAGAACGACCTATATTTCAAGAAGGATTTCAGAAGACCAAGTTAGAGGCTTGGTTCTTAAAACCTTGGGTATGTCAACTATGGCCAAATAAGCTATGAAGAGACATTTAACACTTTTTTTTTCCTATTTAAAGGAACATAGTGGGGGAGAGCTGTTTAAAAGATAATATATTAAACCAGAGGTATCAGTCTTTCCAAGAGCATCAACCAGTTTTATTCCTCTACCCCATAAGATTGACATCTCTTTTCAACACAAATGGCCATGGCCCAGATATCCCTGAATATTGAGAAAATGGTCAAATGAGAGAGAGGTGTTGTAACTGAGAAGTTAGGACTTAACAAATGATTATGACTACTGATTCACTACATAGATATATAAATGTTTTTGAGTTTTAGTATAATAGGATAGCCAGAAAGAAATACATGAAATTGTTGAACTGTTATTCAGTAGCCTTGATATTTAATGTGATTGTTTAACCATACAGCTTTTATCATGTGACTGTGTGATTGTAAAACCTTGTGACTGACACTCCCTTTATCCAGTGTATGGATAAATGAATAATAAAATGGGTATGCATGTGGAAGAACTGGATATCAATACCAAAAGAATGAAAGAGGACCTCTATCTTACACCCTACACAAAAATTAACTGAAAGTGGAATAAACACCTAAATATAAGAACTAGCACAGAAAACTTCTACAAGAACATATAGGGAAACATCTTCAAGACCTAGTAATAGGAGGTAGCTTCCTAAACTTTACACCTAAGCAACAAAAGAAAAAATAGATAAATGGGAACTCCTCAAAATCAAATGCTTCTGCACCTTAAAACACTTGTCAAAAGGTGAAGAGGCGACTTCCAGGCCAAGATGGCGGCTTAGCAAAGTGCACGTTTTAGTTCGTCCTCCAGAACAACTACTAAATAATCAGAAACAGTACAGAACAGCTCCTGGGGCCACGTTAGTGAGCGGACACACAACGTACCCCAGTCTGGACCAGCTGGACCAGATGCGAGCCCATCCTAGAACCATGAGTTTCCTAATCTGCGGTGGCCGGTGCCCCTCCCCCACAGGCTGCTTCCCAGAGGAGAAAGGAAAGAGACTTTACCAGCAGGAGGGGCTGAGCACAACCAAACACCAATTGTGGAATTAATTAACAAATTCTGACTACTAAAAATATGCCCCCAGCTCAGGTGAACCTGGTCAAAGCAGAGGTTGCACGTTTTTGCCCCGGCGTCAAGGGGACAGGGCTGACGGAAAAAGGAAACAGTGGTTTTTCTGACTGTGTTTCTATAAAGGTTGACTGCCTTTGGATACAGCAGCAGGGCTTCTAAGGCTGCAACTGCCCCAGGCATAGACAGAAACAAGTTCGTTTGAGGGCTTGTCTGGAGCCTGTGCCTTCCCCAGGGGAGGGGTGAAGTCCAACTCAGGTGGGATCCCTCTCTCAAGGAATTCAGACACCAGGGCTTGGTAAATTGAAGTCATTAAAACCAGCCTACAACCTCTCCTCTGTCTCCACCATGCCCCCAACAGGGAGAGTCTGCCAAAGTTAAAGGTACTGCATCATCTTATGCTGGTGGGACCTGAAGGCATACAAGCACCACATACTGGGCAGGATAAGAAAAAACAGAGCCCAGAGATTTCACAGGAAATACTTTCAACCTGCTGGAAAACTGACATAGGTGACTCTTTCCTCCTGATAGGAGGCCAGTTTGGTCTAGGAAAATCCAGCTGGGGTCTAATATACCTAAGTAGACCCTCCTAAGCATGAGGGGGAAAGGCACCATACAAGCAGGGCAAGAAACAAGAAAACAAGAACTGAAAAATTCTGATCTGTTAAACAAAACCTAAGCTAGAGCCAGAAAGAGCCGAACTGAATGTCAAAGAACAGAGAGACAACAAATTCATCCAGCAAGAAAACCCTAGGTAACAGAAGTGAAAGCAATCTCTGGAATAAACTAATTAAGGTAATAAAATGCCTAGATGCCAGCAAGAAATAATAAATCACACTAGGAAAATGGAAGATATGGCCCAGTCAAAGGAACAAACCAACAATTCAAATGAGATACAGGAGTTTAAACAATTAATTCAGAATATATGAATAGACATGGAAAACCTCATCAAAAACCAAATCAATGAATTGAGGGAGGATATAAAGAAGGCAAGGAATGAACAAAAGGAAGAAATTGAAAGTCTGAAAAAACAAATCACAGAACTTATGGGAATGAAAGGCACAGTAGAAGAGATGAAAAAAACAGTGGAAACCTACAATGGTAGATTTCAAGAGGCAGAGGATACCATTAGTGAACTGGAGGATGGAACATCTGAAATCCAACAAGCAAAAGAAAATACAGGGGGAAAAATGGAAAAATATGAGGAGGGACTCAGGGAATTGAATGACAATATGAAGCACACGAATATACGTGTGGTGAGTGTCCCAGAAAGAGAAGAGAAGGGAAAAGGAGGAGAAAAACTAATGGAGGAAATTATCATGGAAAATTTCCCAACTCTTAGGAAAGACTTAAAATTACAGATCCAGGAAGTGCAGTGTACTCCAAAGAGAATAGATCCAAATAGACGTACTCCAAGACACTTATTAATCAGAATGTCAGAGTTCAAAGAGAAAGAGAGAATCTTGCAAGCAGCAAGAGAAAAGCAATCCACACATACAAGGGAAATCCAATAAGACTATGTGTAGATTTCTCAGCAGAAACCATGGAGGCGAGAAGACAGTGGGAAGATATATTTAAATCACTAAAAGAGAAAAACTGCCAACCAAGAATTCTATATCCAGCAAAATTCTCCTTCAAAAATAAGGGGTAAATTAAAATATTTTCCAACAAAAAATCACTGAGAGAATTCGGTACCAAGAGACCAGCTCTGCAAGAAATACTGAAGGGAGCACTAGAGACAGATATGAAAAGACAGAAGAGAGAGGTATGGAGAAGTGTATAGAAAGAAAGACTATGAGTAAAGGTAAAAAGAAGGAAAATTAAGCATGACATATAAAATCCAAAAGGCAAAATGGTAGAAGAAAGTACTACCCATACAGTAATAACACTAAATATTAATAGATTAAACTCCCCAATCAAAAGACATGGACTGGCAGAATGAATTAAAAAACAGGACCCATCTATGTGCTGTCTACAGGAAACACATCTTAGACCCAAGGATAAACATAGGTTGAAAGTGAAAGGTTGGGAAAAGATATTTCATGCAAATAGCAATCAGAAAAGAGCAGGAGTAGTTATACTAATATCCAACAAATTAGACTTCAAATGTAAAACAGTTAAAAGAGACAAAGAAGGACACTATGTATTAATAAAAGGAACAATTCAGCGTGAAGAAATAACAATCATAAATATTTAGGCACCAAACCAGAAACTCCCAAATACCTGAGGCAAACACTGAAAAGAGAAATAGACACATCTGCCATAATAGTTGGAGACTTCAATTCTCCACTCTTTTTATTATTATTATTATTATTATTTTTACATGGGCAGGCACCAGGAAATGAACCCGGGTCCTCAGGCTTGGCAGTCAAACATTCTTACCTACTGAGCCACTGTGGCCTGCCCCAATTCACCACTCTTATCAATGGACAGAACATCTAGACAGAGGATCAATAAAGAAACAGATAATTTGAATAATACAATAAATGAGCTAGACTTAACAGACATTTATAGGACATTACACCCCACAACAGCAGAATACACCTCTCTCTCAAGTGCTCATGGATCATTCTCAAGGATAGACCATATGCTGGGTCACAAAGCAAGTCTCAATAAATTTTAAAAGATTGAAATCATACAAAACACTTTCTCAGATCATAAAGGAATGAAATTGGAAATCAATAATAGGCAGAGTGCCAGAAAATTCACAAATATGTGGAGGCTCAACAACACACTCTTAAACAACCGGCGGGTCAAGGAAGAAATTACAAGAGAAATCAGTAAATATCTCAAGGCAAATGAAAATGAAAACACAATATATCAAAACTTATGGGACACAGCAAAGGCAGTGCTAAGAGGGAAATTTATTGCCCTAAATGCCTATATCAAAAAAGAAGAAAGGGCAAAAATCGAGGAATTAACTGTCCACTTGGAAGAAGTAGAGAAAGAACAGCAAACTAACCCCAAAGCAAGCAAAAGGAAAGAAATAATGAAGATTAGAGCAGAAATAAATGAAATTGAGAACATGAAAATAGTTGAGAAAATCAGCAAAACCCAAAGCTGGCTCTATGAGAAAATCAATAAGATTGATGGACCCTTAGCAAGATTGACAAAAAGAAGAAGAGAGAGGATGCAAATAAATAAGATCAGAAAGGGAAGAGGAGACATAACCACTGACCCCACAGAAATAAAGGAAATAATGAGAGGATGCCTTGAACACCTTTATGCTAATAAATACAATAATGTAGATGAAATGGACAACTTCCTGGAAAGGCATGAACAACCAACTTTGACACAAGAAGAAATAGACGACCTCAACAAACAAATCACAAGTAAAGAAATTGAATCAGTCATTAAAAAGCTCCCCAAAAAGAAAAGTCCAGGACCAGATGGTTTCACAGGTGAATTCTACCAAACATTCCAGAAAGAATTAGTACCAATCCTGCTCAAACTCTTCAAAAAAATTGAAGAGGAGGGAAACCTACCTAACTCATTCTATAAAGCCAACATCACCCTCATACCAAAGCCAGTCAAAGATATTACAAAAAAAGAAAACTACAGACCAATCTCTCTAATGAATATAGATGCAAAAATCCTCAACAAAATTCAAGCAAATCGAATGCAGCAACACATTAAAAGAATTATACACTATGACCAAGTAGGATTCATTCCAGGTATGCAAGGATGGTTCAACATAAGAAAATCAATTAATGTAATACAGCCTATCAACAAATCAAAGCAGAAAAACCACATGATAATCTTGATTGATGCAGAAAAGGCATTTGACAAAATTCAACATCCTTTCCTGTTGAAAACACTTCACAGGATAGGAATAGAAGGGAATTTCCTAAAAATAATGAGCGGAATATATGAAAAACCCACAGCTAATATCATCCTCAATGGGGAAAACCTGAAAACTTTCCCCCTAAAATCTGGAACAAGGCAAGGATGTCCACTATCACCACCTTATATCAACATTGTGTTGGAAGTTCTAGCCAGAGCAATTAGACAAGAAAAAGAAATATAAGACATCAAAATTGGAAAGGAAGAAGTAAAACACTCACTGTTTTCAGATGATATTATACTATATGTCAACGACCCCAAAAAATCCACAGCAAAACTACTAGAGCTAATAAATGAGTACAGCAAAGTGGCAGGTTACAAGATCAACACTCAAAAATCTGTAGTGTTTCTATACAATAGTAATGAACAATCTGAGGGGGAAATCAAGAAACGAATTCCATTTACAATTGCAACCACAAGAATAAAATATTTAGGAATAAATTTAACTAAAGAGACAAGAGACCTATATAAAGAAAACTACAAGAAATTGTTAAAAGAAATCACAGAAAACTTAAATAGATGGAAGGGCATACCGTGTTCATGGATCAGAAGACTAAATATAGTTAAGATGTCAATTTCACCTAAATTGATTTACAGATTCAATGCAATACCAATTAAAATCCCAACAACTTACTTTTCAGAAATAGAAAAACCAATAACCAAATTTATCTGGAAAGGCAGGGTGCCCGAATAGCTAAAAGTATCCTGAGAAAAAAAAATGAAGTTGGAGGTCTCACGTTACCTGACTTTAAGGCATATTATGAAGCTACAATGATCAAGACAGCATGGTACTGGCATAAAGATAGATATATTGACCAATGGTATCAAATAGAGTGTTCAGATATAGACCCTCTCATCTATGGGCAATTGATCTTTGATAAGGCAGTCAAGCCAACTCACCTGGGACAGAGCAGTCTCTTCAATAAATGGTGCCTAGAGAACTGGATATCCATATGCAAAAGAATGAAAGAGGACCCATATCTCACATCCTATACAAAAGTTATCTCAAAATGAATCAAAGACCTAAGCATTAGATCTAAAACCATAAAACTGTTAGAAGAATCTTATAAATCTTATACTTGAAGGCAGTTTTATAGACTTTACGCCCAAAGCATGAGCATTGAAGAAAGAAATGGGAACTCCTCAAAATTAAACACCTTTACACATCAAAGAACTTCATCAAGAAAGTAAAAAGACAGCCTACACAATGGGAGACAATATCTGGAAATGAAATATCAGATAAAGGTCTAGTATCCAGAATTTATAAAGAGATTGTTCAACTCAACAACAAAAAGACAGACAATCCAATTACAAAATGGGCAAAAGACTCGAACAGACACTTCTCAGAAGAGGAAATTCAAAAGGCCAAAAGGCACATGAAAAGAGGCTCAACTTCCCTTGCCATTAGAGAAATGCAAATCAAAACCACAATAAGATATCATCTCACACCCACCAGAATGGCCGTTTTCAATAAAACAGAAAATGGCAAGTGCTGGAGAGGATGTGGAGAAAGAGGCACACTTATCCACTGTTGGTGGGAATGTCAAATGGTACAACTGCTATGAGAGGCAGTTTGACGGTTGCTCAAACAGCTAAATATAGAATTTCCATATGACCTGGCAATACCATTGCCTAGTATCTACTCAAAGGACATAAGGGTAAGGACACAAATGGACATCTGCACACCAATGTTTACAGCAGCATTATTTACAATTGCGAAGAGATGGAAACAGCCAAAATGTCCATCAACAGACCAGTGGCTAAACAAACTGTGGTATATACATACGATGGAATATTATGCAGCTTTAAGACAGAATAAAGTTATGAAGTATGTAACAACATGGACTGACCTTAAGAACACTATGCTGAGTGAGATTAGCCAGAAACAAAAGGACAAATACTGTGTTCTAATTTGCTAGCTGCTGGAATGCAACACACCAGAGATGGATTGTCTTTTAATAAAAGGGGATTTATTTTGTTAGTTCTTCAGAGGAAAGGCAGCTAACTTTCCACTGAGGTTCTTTCTTACGTGGGAAGGCACAGGATGGTCTCTGCTGGCCTTCTCTCCAGGCCCCTGGGTTCCAACAACTCTCCCTGGGGTGACTTCTTTCTGCATCTCCAAAGGCCTGGGCTGAGCTGCGAGTGCTGACATGAGGAATGCCGAGCTGCTTAGGCTGTGCTATGTTGTAGTCCCTCATTTAAGCATCAGCCAATTAAGTCAAACCTCCTTCATTGCAGCAGGCACATCTCCTAGCTGACTGCAGATGTAAATCAGCAACAGATGAGGTTCATGTACCATTGACTCATGTCCATAACAACAAAACTGGGTATGCTCACCTGGCCAAGTTGACAAATGAATCTAACTACCACATACTGTATGGTCTCACTGATATGAACTGACATTAGTGAATAATCTTGGAATATTTCATTGGTAACAGAGACCATCAGGAGATAGAAATAGGGTAATATATTGGGTAATTGGAGCTGAAGGGATACGGATTATGCAACAGGACTGAATATAAAAACTCAGAAATGGATAGCACAATAAGACCTAACTGTAATACAATTATGTTAAAACACTGAGTGAAACTGAATGTGAGAATGATAGAGAGAGGAGGGCTGGGGGTATAAATGAAATCACAAAGAAAGATAGATGATAAAGATTGAGATGGTATAATCTAGGAATGCCTAGAGTGTATAATGACAGTGACTAAATGTACAAATTTTTAAAATGTTTTTGCATGAGGAAGAACAAAGGAAGATCATTATTGCAGGGTGCTGAAAATGGATGGTAATTAATATTTTAAAATTTCAACTTATGTGTGAGACTAAAGCAAAAAATGTTTATTTGGTACAAAATTTATATTTTGACTAGTGCAATTCCTAATATAATTTATCTGGATGGCTTGGTTGAACACCATAAGTACATGGAACCTTGGGTGGGACATGAGATTTTGTTGGTTTTTCCACAGTGATGCCCCCGTGAATCCCAGAGTAATTTGATCAGTGAGTGGAAAACTATTTGCAAAGTCTCATTTGAATGGTGAGATCGGGGGGAAATTCAACCTCTCCAACTTGAATTCTTGATATTCTCACAAGCACTGTGGACAACCAAAGCTATAGGCTTAAAATTAGGCCTAAGAGTCACCCCCAAGAGAACCTCTTTTTTTGCTCAGATGTGGCCTCTCTCTCCAGCCAACACAACAAGCAAACTCACCACCCTTCCCCTGTCTATGTGGGACATGACTCCCAGGAGTGTGGACCTCCCTGGCAACGTGGGACAGAATGAATTGAGACTCAGCATCAAGGGATTGAGAAAAACCCTAGAATGAGCTGAGACTCAGCATCAAGGGATTGAGAAAACCTTCTCTACCTAAAGGGGGAAGAGTGAAATGAGACAAAGTGCCAATGGCTGAGAGATCCCAAAAAGAGCTGAGAGGTTTTCCTGGAGGTTATTCTTACGCATTAAGTAGATATGACCTTGTTATTGAAGATGTAATGAAAAGGCTGTTGGGAACTGCTTGAAAATGTAGAGCTGTGTTCCAGTAGCCATGTTTCTTGATGATGATGATTGAATAATGATATAGCTTTCACAATGTGACTGTGTGATTGTGAAAACCTTGTGTCTGATGCTCCTTTTATCTACCTTGTCAACAGGTGAGTAGAACATATGGAATAAAAATAAATAATAGGGGGAACACATGTTAAAATAAATTTAGTTTGAAATGCTAGTAATCAATGAAAGTGAGGGGTAGGGGGTATAGTATGTATATTTTTTGTTTTTCTTTGTTTTTGTTTGATTTCTTTTTCTGTTGTCTTTTTATTTCTTTTTCTGAATTGATGCAAATGTTTTAAGAAGTGATCATAATGATGAATATGCAACTAAGTGATGATATGTGAATTACTGATTGTATGTGTAGAACGGAATGACCAAAATGGGAATGTTTGCATTTATTTGGTGTTTTTTTGTATTAAAAAATTTAAATAACAAAAAAACACTAGGGCAATTTATAAGATTCCACAAGGGTTCCAGGCACTAGAGCAACTTTCCAGAAACCTACAAACTTCAGATGGGTCCCTGGTCCAGAAAAATCCTGAAACCTTGCCCAGCCTCTCCAGAATATTAGATATTCCATCTCCCTACCCTGTATTAGAGACAGAACCTTTCAATATGAAAAAGTTAGAATTGCCATAGCCCAAACACCCCTAAAGAGAGAGAAGGAAATATCAAGGATGATGGTGGAGTTATACATATAAGGTAGGATTTCACAAATGAATAAGAATGCTGAATCATTAAATGGATATCTCTTTTAGTCTCCAGTATTTTAGAGCAGCTAGAAGTAAGAAACTAAAATTGTGAAATTGTAACCCGTGTCAAGCTCTGAAATATGTTCTGCAACTAATTGTGGAGGTGTGCTTTGAAATTTATAGCTTTTTTGCATATATGTTATTTTTCAGGAAAAAAAAGAATAAAAAGTCAATTGTGATGATAAAAAAATACTTAAGCCCTGTAGCCTCCTATATTCTGGAGCAGCTAGAAGAAAAAATATGAGAAGAGCACGTAGTAGCCAGTGACAAACTCTGGGATCTGTCCTGTAACTACTCGTTGAAAAGTGCTTTGAAAACGATTTCTTTTCTATTTCTTTGCTTTGTATATAATTTATACTATACAATAAAAAAGTTAAAAATAAAAAATAGACATGCGTGAAAAAATCAAAAGTAAAGGTAATGTATTTAATTATCCACATTGAATTGCAGTTGTGATCAAATAAATGTCTGAATCTTAAAAAGGAAATCTAATAAGTGCTTAAAAGATGAAGGACTAAAGGGCCAATAACAGTGAAAGGCAACTTCTTTGTCTGGCTTTGTGTGTTCTATTATGCAAACAATAAAAACTTCTGGAACTTGCTCTTTCTTTTAAGATAAGTTGTAGAGTTCTACTGTTTCACCTTGAATATTACCAGTAATGCAAAGTCCATTCAAAACTACATGTTTTATAGTTAGTACTCATTTCGCTTGAAGTGAATTGCATTATGAAAACAATTAAGCAGTCAACAATGGATCATTTCAGAGTAAAGTAATTTACTGATAATGGATATGGTAAAATATTTATCCTCTACTTCAGAAGTAAAACATGTCTTGATTCTGAGCATTTAGCTACAAAGCTGTAACTTTTAGGGCTACTGTGCCTTGATTCCTGATCACCAGAAACCTCACTGGAAACAACTTGCTTCCAACATAACTAATGCTATATGAGAAGAATTCAAAGAGGATACAGTTGTCACTGGAAAAGTTTGGTATTTATTGTGTGCTTGAAAATAAAATATATGCTGTTTTTTATTGTCAAAAATAGCATATATACAAAAAAGCAATAAATTTCAAAGTACACCACAATATTTGGTTGTAGAACAGATTTCAGAGTTTGGTATGGACAGTTTCACAATTTTAGGTTTTTCCTTCTGGCTGCTCCAAGACACTGGAGATTAAAAGAAATATCAATATAATGATTCAGGAGTCATACTCATTTGTTAAATCTTATCTTCTTTTTATAACTCCATGTACTCCTTTGAGATTTTTTAATTATTTATTTTTTATTGATACATATTATATATTCATATACCATGTAACCATTCAAAGGGTACAACCAGTGGTTCACAATATCATCATATAGCTGTGCATATATCATCACAATCAACTTTTTTTCCTTTTTGTGAAAAATGAAACATATTCAAAAACTAATAAATTTTAAAGCACATTGCAGCAATTAGTTGTACAACAGATTTCAGAGTTTGGTATGGGTTACACTTTCACAATTTTATGTTTTTACTTCTAGCTGCTCTAGGGTACTGGAGACTAAAAGAACTATCAATATAGTGATTCAGCACTCACACTCATTTGTTAAACCCTACCTTCTCTGTATAACCCCACCATCACCTTTGATCTTTCTCCCACTCTTTAGTGGTATTTGGGCTGTGCCGATTCTAACTTTTTCATGTTGGAAGGGACTGTTGATAATATGGTATAGGGGGATGGAACAAGCTAATGTTCTGTAGAGACTGGCCCCTCTGCATTTTAGTACTGACCTGGTCCAGGGACTCATCTGGAGGTTGTAGGTTTCTGGAATGTTACCCTAGTGTCTGAAGCCTTTGTAGAATCTATATAATGCCCTAGATGTTCTTTAGGATTGACTGTAATCATTTTAGTTGGGGGTTGGTAAGTTATGATAGCTAGCAATGTCTAAGTGAATCTTGCATAGGAGTGAACACCAGAGTAGCCTCTCGACTCTATTTGAATTCTCTGAGCCACTGATACCTTATTTGTTATACTTCTTTTCCCCTTTTTGGTCAGGATAGCATTGTTGATCCCGTGGTGCCGGGGCCAGGCTTAAAACATATGCTGTTTTTATTTTATTTTATTTTATTTTTTATATGGTATATTTAATCTGAAAAAAATGGTGTGTGATGTCTACTAATATTAATTTATTTAATTTATTTCTCCTTTCAAATCTGTCCATTTTTTGTTTCATATCTTTAGGAGTTTTGACAGATGCATAAATACTTATATTTTTTATGTCTTCTTGGTGAATTTTTGACCCATTTATCAGTATATAGTGACTGTCCCTCATGACAGTTTTTTTTCCTCATGACAGTTTTTTACTTTTTGTAAAAAACTATTTTATATGCCACTTGTATAGCTACCCCAGCTCTCTTTTAGTTTCTGTTTGCCTGGTATATTGTTCTATCCTTTCACTTTCAGCCAACTTGTGTCTTTGAATTTAAGGTGAGTCTCTTATAAGCAGCACACAGTTGAGTCAGGCTTTTTAATCCATTCTGCCAATCTCTGCCCTTTGACTGGAGAGTTTAATTCATTTAAATTTTTTTATATTGGCTTAATTTTATTTTGAAAGTAACATTAATATAAAGCAAAGTACAGGAAGTTTTGTAGAAATTCAACATGTTTGTTTTGTTTGTTCCTTCATTTTTATATGTCAGGCATAGTAAGTAATGTCCCCCAAAGTTTTTTTTCAACTTTTGTATTGTATAATATAACATATATACAAAGCAAAGAAAGAAAAAAGCAATAGTTTTCAAAGCACTCTTCAACAAGTAGTTACATGACAGATCCAAGAGTTTGTCAGGGCTACCATATGATCCTCTCAGATTTTTCCTTCTAGCTGCTCCAGAATATAGGAGACTAGAAGGCATAAATATTTTTTTATCATCACAATCAACTTTTATCTTCTTTTCTGTGAAAAAAATAACATAGTTTTTTGGTATTTAAAAAAATAAAATTTAATTTAAAAAATGAAAACATAACATATATACAAAAAGCAATAAATTTCAAAGCACAGCACTACAATTAGTTGTAGAACATATTTCAGATGGATTACTATTCCACAACTTTAGGTTTTTACTTCTAGATAATCTATAAGATACTGGGGACTAAAAGAGATATCAATTTAATGATTCAACAATCATATTCATTTGTTAAATCCTATCTTCTCTGTATAACTCCACCATCACCTTTGATCTTTCTTTGATCTTTCTGTGCCTCTCTTTAGGGGTGTTTGGGCTATGGCCATTCTAACTTTTTCATGTTGGAAGGGTTTGTCACTAATATGGAGTAGGGAGATGGAACGATCTAATGTTCTGGAGAGGCTGGGCCCTCTAAGTTTAATTCATTTACATTTAAAGTAATCACTGAAAATGCAGGCCTTTCTTCTGCCATTTTTCTATTTTGTCTTTGTAAGGCTTAACCTTTTTTTTTTTTTTACCCTCAATTCATCCATTAATGCCTACTTCCATTTTCCTTGACTTGTTGTACCATTGTGTGTTCCTTCTCATTTCCTTCTGAATATATTTTTTCGTGCAATTTCTTTGGGACTACCATTAAGCAAAAATTTAACTTCCTAAGTCATATCTGATTTCATGTCAATGTAATTTCAATAACACACACATACATTCTTCCTATACCCTTCCATGTGTTCTCCTTATTTTTTAATTACTTATTGATATATATAATATTTTCACAGACCTTGTAATCATCCAAAGTGTACAATCATTGATTCATAATATCATCATATAGCTGTGCATTTATCCTCACAATCGACCTTTTTTTTTTCTTTTTTGTGAAAAATAACATATATTACAAAAAAGTAATAGTTCTTTTTGGAATGTTTGGTAAAATTTCCCTGTGAAGCCATCTGGCCCTGGACTTTTCTCTGTAGAAAGATTTTTTATGACTGTTTGAATCTCTCTACTTGTGATTGGTTTTTTGAGTTCTTCTATTTCTTCTTGAGTCAGTGTAGTTTGTTTGTGTGTTTCCAGGAACTTGTCCATTTCATCTAAGTTGTCTAGTTTGTTGGCATGTAGTTGTTCATAGTATCCTCATGATTTTTTTTATTTCTTCAGTGTCTGTAGTAATGACCCCCCTCTCATTTATGTTTTGCTTATTTGCATCCTCTCTCTTTTTTTTTTTTGTCAGCATACCTAGGTGTCCATCAATTCTCCCATTCTTTTGTTCTTTCATTCATTTAACTCTGCTTCAATCTTTGTTATTTCTCTTCTCCTATTTGCTTTGGGATTAGTTTGCTGTTCTTTCTCAAGTTCCTCCAGGTTTGCATGTTAAGTCCTCGATTTTTGCTCTTTCTTGTTTTTTAGTATAGGCATTTAGGGCAATAAATTTCCCTCTCTGCATAGCCTTTGCCAATCCCATAAGTTCTAAGTTGTATTTTCATTCATCTCCAGATAGCTACTGATTTCTCTAGCAATTTCTTCTTTGACCCACTGGTTGTTTAAGAGTGTGTTAATTGATCTCCAAATATTTGTGAATGTTCTCGGTTTTTGGTGGTCATTGAGATCCAACTTCATCCCATTGTGATCAGAGAAAGTGCTTTGAATAATTTCAATATTTTGAAATTTATAAAGACCTGCTTTGTGCCCCACCATATGATCTATCCTGGAGAAAGTTCCATGAACACTAGAGAAGAATGTATATCTTTGTGCTTTGGGGTGCAATGACCTATATGTATCTGTAAGAGCTAATTCATTTATCAAGTTATTTAACTTCTTTGTTTCCTTATTGATCTTCTGTTTGGTTGTTCTATCTGTAAAGAAGAGTGGTGTACTTAAGTCTCCTACTATTATTGTTGAAATGTCTGTTGCTCCCTTCAGTTTTGCCAATGTCTGTCTCATGTGCTCATAAGCATTTATGATTGTTATTTCTTCTTGGTGAATTGTCCCTTTTATTAATATATAGTGTCCTTCTTTGTCTCATGATTTCTTTACATTTAAAGTCTATTTTGTTTGGTATTAATATAGGTACTCTTGCTTTCTTTTGTTTACAGCTTGCTTGGAACATCTTTTTGCTTCCTTTCACTTTCAATCTATTTGTATCCTCGTGTCTAAGATGAGTCTCTTGTAAATAGCATATACCTGGATTATATTTCTTAATCCATTCTGCCAATCTGTATATTTTAATTGTTAAGTTTAGTCTGTTAACATTCAAGGTTATTACTGTAAAGGCATTTCTTGAATCCACCATCTTATCCTTTGGGTTTTATTTGTCAAATCTATTTATTTTTATCCTTTCTTTTTTTATCCTTTAAGTTACCCTTACTGGCACTCTTCAATTCTGTGCCTTCCTCCAGACCTCCCTCTCCTGTCTTCCTTTTTCAGTTGGCAGAACTTCCTTTAGTATTTCTTCTAGGGCCAGTTTCTTGTTGACAGTTTTTCCTCAGCATTTGTTTGTCTGTGAAAATTTTAAACTCTCCCTCACTTTTGAAGGACAATTTGGCTGGGTACAGAATTCTTGGCTGGAAGTCTTTCTCTTTCAGGATCTTAACTATATCATACCTCTGCCTTCTCACCTCCATAGTGCCAGTTGAGTAGGCTGAACTCAGTCTTATGTGGTTTCCCTTGTAGTAGTAGATTGTTTTTTTACTTGCCACTTTCAAGATTTTCTGCTTCTCTTCAAAATTTGACAGACTGATTAGTATGTGTCTTATGGTAGGCCTATTTGGATGTGTCCTATTTGTAGTTCATTTGGGTTGTGTTGATTTGCATATTTTGTGTCTTTTATAAGGATTAGGAAGTTTTTTCCCCTTATATCCTCCACTAATTTTCCTAGCCTTTTACTCTTCTTTTCTCCTTCTGGGACTGTTCTAGTTTGCTAGCTGCTGGGATGCAATATGCCAGAAGTGGAATGGCTTTTAAAAAGGGGAATTTAATAAGTTGCTAATTTACAGTTATAAAGCTGAGAAAATGTCCCAGCTAAAACAAGTCTATAGAAATGTCCAATCAAAGGTATCCAGGTAAAGATACCTTGGTTCAAGAAAGCCAATGAAGTTCAGGATTTCTCTCTCAAGTGAGAAGGCACATGGGGAACACAGTCACAGTTTCTCTCTTGGCTGGAAGGGCACATGGCGAGCATGGCATCATCTTCTAGCTTTCTCTCCTAGCTTCCTGTTTCATGAAGCTCCCTGGGAGGCATTTTCCTTCTTCATCTCCAAAGTGCTGGCTGGTGGACTCTCTGCTTCATGGTGCTGCAGCGTTCTCTGCTCTCTCTGAATCTCCCACTTTCTCCAAAATATTTCCTCTTTTATAGGATTCCCATAAACAAATCAAGACCCACCTGTATGGATGGAGACACGTCTCCACCTAATCCAGCTTAACAACCACTCTTGATTAAGTCACATCTCCGGGGAGATAATCTAATTATAGTCTCAAACATACAGTACTGAATAGGGATTAGAAGAAATGGCTGCCTTTACAAAATGAGATTAGGATTAAAACATGGCTTTTCTAGGGTACATACATCCTTTCAAACCAGCACAGGGACATTGACGGATTCTTATATTTTTGCGCTTTGTTTTGTCCATCATTTCCCTGAGATCCAATTCCAATTTTTCTACCATTTTTGCTATTTGCTGTTTTGCATGTTCAAAATCAGTTGTCCTGTCCTCTAGTTTTTTTATTCTTTCTTCTGCCTCTTCAAATCTGTTGTTGTGTGTTTCTAGTATATTTATTATTTGGTCTATAGCATCTTTAATCTCTGTGATATCTGCTATCATTCTATTTAGTCTTTCAGATTCCTCCTTATGCTCTTCTAGTGTCTTCTTGATCTCCTTTATGTCATTAGCCAGACACTTATTTTATTCAGTAGAGTTGTATGAACATCTTTGATTAGTTGTTTCAAAGTCTGTGTGTCCTCTGGTGTTTTAATTTTGTCATTAGGCTGGGCTCTATCTATCTGCATCTTCATATGCTTATTGATCTGTTGACTTTGAGGTATGTAAATATCTTGATAGAGTTACTTTGGAAGTTGATTTCCTTTGGTAGTCTAAAGCTTTGTATTTGTGGGGCAGGTGTGGATTAGGATGTGGGGCATTGGGGGGGACACAACAGCGTGGTTACAGGTTGCAGTGCAGGTACAGGTGTGGATCGGGGATGCTACCCTCGTGCCTGTGAGCATGAGGTATGGGATGCATGGTTGTGAAGTTGAGGTGCAGGGGTCATGAGGGCAGAGTGCAACTCAGGCTTGGAGTACAGGAGCAGGGTGCAGCATGGCAGACACAGGGGTAGAGTGTGGCAGGAAGCAGATGGGGAGCTGTGCGGATGCACGGGAGTTGGTGCACAGGACGTAGTTGGGCATGTGGAACATGGGAGTCGTGTGTATCAGGGTGTGGGGTACAGGGCACAGAGAGGGCCGAGTGCGGGTGTGTTCTTGCACAGGGGTAGGGATCCAGAGGGGCCAGGATGTGGATGGACGAGTGTGCAGAGGTGGGTGATATCAGGTGGGTGGGCCCCTGGCCTGCAGGTGCAGGTGCAGTGCAGGTGGAGCAGGGGTGCATGCACATGCAGGGCAGGGACTATGTGGCACAGATGTGGATGTTAGCACCTGCTAGTTGTCGGAGCAGGGCGCTTGTGGCGGGGTTGGGGCAAGTGTGTACATGTGTGCGGGGTGGGGGTGGGGTGGCGTGCAGGGATCAAGAGATCAGTTCATGGATGTGTGAGTGCCTGGCGGGGAGGATGCAGCTGTGTGTGTACGTGGGTCTGGAGAGCAGGGCCTTGGTCTGCATGTGTGCAGAGCTCAGGGACAGCAGAGCGGGGTTGGGCCTGCGTGGGCTGGGGAGGTTGTGGCCTCATGTACAGGTCAGCACTTGCTTAGAGCAGGACGGGGGGCGTGGTGGAGCTGTGCTCGTATACCTGGGCTGGTCAGGGACAGTCGGACGCTGATGTACTTGTGAGCAGAGCTCAGAGCAGGGCGAGGTGGAGTTGTGCAACTGTAAGGGCTGAGGGCAGGTGTGGCCTGGGTATGAAGGTCAGTGCCTGCCGCCTGGATGCTCAGGAGACCCCCTGCAGGGGGCAGGGGGGGAGGTGGCGTTTGATGGGCTGGGCACAGGTCTGGCAGGGGCCAGGCGAGACTGTGCGCTTGCGCAGGAGAGGTGGGTCAGGCTGGGGCAAGCGTGTGTGTGCGCGGGGCAGGGGTGTGGAGTGCAGATGTTCAGGGGCATTCAGGGCGGGGGTGATTGGAGTGCGGTGGGGAGAGTTGGTGAGGGGATTCAGATGCCTGGGGTTTGGGGGGAGTCGCCGGTTGTGGGGGGGTGGGGGGCAGCGCGGTTCACAGAGCGCAATTCATCTTACTTCTTAATCCCTGTCTCACCATACGTGCACTTCTGAGGGCTCCAGGCCTCTGTTTGGAAATGGGCATTAGGCTATTTGCACTAGCTGGATGGTCTCTGATTCTCTGCATCTCAATTCTTCTGCTTTTGCAACCAGGGCCTCCCTATGTGGTGTAGAAGACCCTCCCAGGTCACTTACACCCTGGAATTGCCATTGCAGTCTTTTTTCTGTCACTTTAGCTGTTCCTTGGAGCAGTGGTGAGCTTGAATTATCATTTCCTGCCATCTTCCCAGTAGCCTCTGCTTTTGACTCAGTTTTGCCCTGTTTCTCAATTTTGGTTTGTGCAAATTCACCATTCCCCTATGCTCTTAGTTTTCATGCTGCAGCTAGGTGAATCTCCTCTTAGAGGATGCTGGCAGGAGATTCCCCCTCCTTGTTTTTTGTACTTGTTACAAATATCTTTGTACATTGTCCAAAACTACAGATTTTTCATTACTTTTTATGCATTTGCATTTTAGAACCTGTAAAAGTGAAATTACATACCAAAAATTACACTACAGTAATACTAGCATTTATAATTACCTTTATGGTTACCTTTACTGGAGGCCTTTATTTCTTTATACTGCTTTGATTCTCCATCTAGTGTCCTTTCCTTTCAGTCTGAAGAACTCCCTTGAGCTTTGCTTATAGGGCAGGTATAGTAGTGATGAACTCTCTCAGTTTTTTTTTTATCTGAGGATGTCTTAATCTCTCCTTCATTTTTTAAAGGAAGTCTTGCCAGTATAAAATTCTTGGTTAGTAATTGTTTTCTTTCAGCACTTTAAATATTTTATAACACTGTCTTTTTGCCTCCATGGTTTCTGATGAGAAATCAGAACTTAATCTTATTGGGACTTCCTTGTACATAATGCATTGCTTTTCTCTTGCAAGTTTCAGAACTCTCTCCTTGTCCTTGGCATTGGACAATTTGATTACGATATGTCTGGGCATGATTCTCTTTGAGTTTATCCTGTTTGGAGTTCTTGGGATTCTTGAGTAATTCGTGTCTTTCATTAAATTTGGGAAGTTTTCTGCCATTATTTATTTGAATATTCTTTTTGCCCCTTTCCTTCTTTCTTCTCCTTCTGGGACTCCCATAATGTGTATATTGGTACTCTTGATAGTACGTCACAGGAGTCTTAGGCTCTGTTCACTCTTTTTAAATTCTTTTTTCTTTCTGCTCCTCAGCCTGAATCATTTCTATTATCTTGTCTTCGAGATTGCTGATTCTTTCTTCTGCCAGCTCCAATCTTCTGTTGAAACCCTCTAGGGAATTTTTCCTTTTTCATTTCAATGAAAAACCTTCCACTCCCATAGTTCTGTTTGGCTTCTATTAAGGATCTCAAAGAGATTCTCATATTGTTCATTCATTGCTTTCCTTATATCATTTAGTTCTTTCTCTGTGTTTTCCTTTCTCTCTCTGAGTGTATTAAGGATGAGTTTTAAAAGTTTTATTTCAGTATGTCCAAAGTCTGGTCCTCTTTGTTGATGGTTTCTGTATTTTAATATTGTTCTTTTGAATGGGGCACAATTTCCTGTTTTTTTTTCTTTGTCATGTAATGTCTTATTGCTTACTATGCATTTTAATATTTTAAAGTGTTAACTCTGGGATTTAGTCCCTAAACTGTCTGTTCCTTAAGTTTGTATTCATCTAGTGATATGACAGAGATTTTCTTATGTGCCAGGAGCTAACTAAAACAAACAGACCAAAGCAAAAAGCTCTTTTCAGTCTTTGCAAATTGGCTCTCTTTTGGCTGATGACCTCCAGAGCTTAGATCTCCTATGAAGAATATTAGCCTGAGGCTAATGCAAAATTCAGGGTTCTCTCCATCTTTTCTGAGTGTGAATGGAGCCATGGAGCCTGCTTCTTTTTCCTAGGGTTTATGCTTACTCTGAGCTTTAGGAATTCCCCCTCACAGTTTGCAAGAGTTGGAAAGTCCCCTCTGATCCCTTTGGAATAGACTTTTGCCCCAGGCTGCTACAACTTAATTGTTTTTTGACACTGCTTTAGCTGTCTGCAAGCTGCTTCTCTGCCTTCAGGACAAGTTTTGGGAGGGAAAGCCTGAGACAAATTTTCTGGTTCAGTTTTTCAGACTTGAGTCTACCTCATAGATTGACACTGATGTGTAGGCATCTCCATATGTGTATAAGGGTTTGTTCTAGTTTGCTAGCTGCCAGAATGCAACACACCAGAGACAGATTGGCTTTTAATAAAAGGGGATTTATTTTGTTAGTTCTTCAGAGGAAAGGTAGCTAACTTTCATCTGAGGTTCTTTCTTATGTGGGAAGGCTCAGGGTAATCTCTGCTGGCCTTCTCTCCAGGCTTCTGGGTTCCAACAACTTTCCCCAGGGTGATTCCTTTCTGCATCTCCAAAGGCCTGGACTGAGCTGCAAGTGCTGAGATTAAATATGCCGAGCTGCTTGGGCTGTGCTACGTGGTGCTCTCTCATTTAAGCATCAGTCAATTAAGTCAAACATCATTCATTGCAGCAGGTACGCCTCCTAGCCAACTGCAGATGTAATCAGCAGCAGATGAGGTTCACATACCATTGACTCATGACCACAGCAACAGAACTAGGTGCCTTCACCTGGTCAAGCTGACAACTGAATCTAACTACCACAGGGTTACTCTGATCCCTGTGAAACAGGGTCAGGGACCCACAGTGGGAGTGCAGGCTGGCTCCACATCGCATTGTGGAGAAGGGGAAGGATTCACTAAAGATACCAAGAGCTTCTCCTGTAACTTTTAAAGCTGTATTTTCTTGGTTCATCACTTGCCCAATTACTGCAGTCCTTTAGCTGTTTTCATAGTTTTGAGGAAAGATACTTCTTTAAGATTCTTCTGCCACTTTTGGCTGAGAGGGGTTGGAACAATGGCCATCAGAGTGAGTTCCAAGAAATCTGAAGTAGCTGTTCAAAGATAGAGATCTGGGATCAGACCACACACCCCTGAAGTTTGGAGAACTAGGTCCTTATATTCCACCCTGATACCAGCAAGCTGCATTCGGAGCCCAGACTCCAGTCCCCACTGCTTCATCCATGAGGCTAAGGGATGGGGGATAGTAGCAGCTGCAGGGACAGTGAAATTCACTGGACTTTACCAGAATTTAGCAGCCTCTTCCTCTAGATCTTCCTTGGTTGCTGTATAGTGTTCCACTAGGTTCTTGGAGCTTCAAAATACTATATTCAGTCAGTTCCTGCCAGTTCAATAGTTCTTTTGGTGGAGAAACTGTTTCCTGGAACTTCCTATTCCGTCTTCCCACCAAGCAATTCCTTTTAAAGGAGGAAATCTGTAAGTACATGCTGTCACCTTTTCAGTTTGACTATTTTCATTAAGTACTCTTGCTTACAATATCTTAGGGTAACAGGAAGTTTGCATCTTTCTTTGTCCTTTAAATATTTTGCTTTACTATTAGTATAAATTACCTGGTACTTTACACTTCAGGTGTTGAAACTTTCAGAAAAGTATATCATCCATGAATTACAATTTCCAAAGAAATTGGCATTCAATTAACACTAACATTATAATTAACCAATTTTAATCTTTGATGATTCAGAAGACTAGTTCATGAATCCAGAGGGTCTCAAGGTCAATGTTAAGAATACCATTATCATAAGCTTCTAATAGAAAGGATAAGGTTAACCCATGCTGTATCCCAGTGCCTAGTACATAGCAGACTTTCAATGACTGGACAAATGAATGGTAGAAATTGTAGCAGTAAACTGGGTAGAATGTTCAGATCCTTAGCTTTGAGTACCAGCTTTCATGCCTTTCATTTGCTTCTTTCTCCTATAAGTAGAACAAAGATTAGCAAGTCTGGGAAGGTTGAGCTGTAGGAATATTTTTTGGTGGGAGAGGGGACTGTTGAATGGCTCATAATTTTTTTAAAAACTACTTTATTGTGATGTAATTCTCTTATCATATAATTTACCCACTTAAAATGTGTAATTCATTGGTTTTAAAATATTGACAAAGTTGTGCAACTACTACCACTAATCCAGATCCTTTTCATTTCTCCCCCACCAATAGAAACTCCATAACCATTAGCAATTGATCTCTATTCCCTGTCCTCCCAACCACTGGCAACCACTAATCTACTCTACACCTCTATAGATTTGCCTATTCTGGACATTTCATCCAAATGAAATCATACAATATGTCATCTTTTATGACTGGCTTCTTTCATTTAGCATAATATTTTCCAGGGTCATCCATGTTGTAGCATGTATCAGTACTTCCTTTCTTTTTCTTACCATAGAGGAGATTTCTGAGCCAGTAGTTTGTGGTTTAGGTTATCACAGGTTTTCCTACATTTTGAACAACTGAAGGAACCAATCTGAAACTGAAGAGAAGCCAGCATGAATATAATCCAAAATGAATGAGATTATAGCCATCCTCATCTTTGGCAGAAGACAATTGTGCTGAGCCAAAGATCTGTCTTAATAGGATGGCATTCCTAAATTATGTGTTGTAACCTCCTTCTGGCACTGGCCTAGTCTGGGACAAGATCGTAAGTGCTGATATAAGGGGATTAAGCAACGGCCTCAAAGCTTGTGTTCCTGGCTTGAGCAGAGCTTGGGTGCAATTCTTTGTCTTCAGACATCTGAGAACAGTATGTTGGGGATCTCCTGGTTCCATTTGTTCTGTTTGCCAGTGGACAGATTATAATGCAGTATGTAGACAGATTAGACAGTTTATTATAGGCTGATGAAAGCAGATTAAAAAACCGTGAGCATGGTGGGAAACTAGCTTAGAATCCAATCTAAATGTCAGATGAAATATTTACACAACCAAGAGTTAAACCAAGAAAAACAGTGTGCCCTTTGTGTGTGCCTCTGAGTGTGCAGACACACACATAGCTGCTGACCATTTGTCAACTTCCAAGATTTATTCTGCTGCTTTTGGCAAGGGACAGCCTAATGATTTAATAGCTTGTCAACACCTACACAGAGAAACAAGGACTGGCACTTCCTCATTTCTTATTTTCTTTGCTTTAAATAGGAATTCCTATTCTAATTCATTGGAACCTGGAAATGAGACTGTCAGGTTTCTCTTGACTTGAGTGCACAGTTCCTGAATCTGAGCATGATGAACGTTATAACTTTATAGTTATACAAACACAGGGTTTCTACCCTTTCAGAAGAACCCATTCAGTTCATGTCCTAAAGCTTGAGTGTTTGCTTCAGACTGTTGCTGTGAGCCAGTTTCCAATGGAGTGAAATTGCTTTGTTTCTGTCCCATGAACCTCTTGATTTGAATGCCTGTCGGAGCAATCTTGTGCTCAGTTGCCACATTTACTTTTGAGATGGAGAAGTTGTTTGAGGATTTCAATGTGAAAGAAGACTAGACCTCTTGTGCAGAGTATTATTCTCCAAGCATCTTTTGTCAGTTTGTAAGCTCCCTGAAAGCAGGGACCATGTCCTTTTCAGATCAGCAACCCCTACACTGCCTAACACGTTATCTGGCTCACAATCATCTTAGTTGATTGATTTTCAGACAATTCAACCCAGATCTAGTGAATAGAATGACAACTTAACCAGAGGGTTACATTTTATACTAGAATAAAATCTGGTGATAAACTGGGCCTTTAATCCAAAGAGAGGTAGCATAGCACAGTGGTTTGGCGCTGTCCTTCTCAAATATTAATATGCATGTGAATCACCTAGGGCTTGTTAAATGCAGTACTGATTTGCTAAGTCTGGAGTGGGTTCTGAGATTGTGCCTTTCTCACAAACTCCCAGATGATGCAATGCTATTGGTCCAGGAACCATACATTGAATTACTCAACGGTCTAGAGCTATACTGTCCAATATAGTAGCTGCTAGCTACATGTGACTCTCAAGGACCTGAAATGTGGTTAGTTTGATATATTCTCTAAGTCAAATTTGATATATTCTGTAAGTGTAAAATACACACAAAATTTCAGACTTGGTACAGAAAAAAGGGAATGTAAAATATCATATATTGCATTAGTAATTTTTATATGGCTTATATGTTGAAATGATAATATTTTGGATATATTGAGTTAAATGAAATATATTCCTAAAATTACCTTCATCTGTTTTTTTTTTACTTTGTTAATATGACTACTCAAAAAATTTTAGATTAGTATAAGGCTCATATTATGTTTCTACTGGGCAGTACTGGCCTAGAACAAGGGATGGCAAGTTTTCTATAAAGGATCAGATAGAAAATATTTTAGGCTTTGCAGACCATTTGTCTCTATTCTAACTATTCATCTCTACTATTATAACACAAAAGCAACCATAAAGAATACATAAATAAATGTGTGTGGTTGTGTTCTGATTAAACTTTATTCACAGAAACAATCAGAAGTAGTAACCTTGAGAACCAGTAGCTCACATGACAGTGAAAACCAGCAGCCTGGCTGCAACTAGAAGGAGGCAGAACAATGCTGGAGCTCCTTCAAAGCCTCATTTCTGGAGAATGTTGATTACTTGACCTGTCACAGAACTCAGTATGAAAAACCCTTTTCCCTGGGGCATTAGTCAAAAATATTCAGAAGCAAATTATTAACTTCATGCCTGCCAGAGATAATAGTTGGGGTAAACTTAACCAAAAAGCTTAAAAGGAAAAGCTGGGGAATGAGATGCTCATAGGGGCTTTGAAAAGAACCAGCATATTCCTGAGAATCTAGAATACCATACATATGTATAGGGCTGTGAGAATGCCCAGGGCTGTGTGCATGCTCTGGAGAGACCTGAGAAAGGCCTAAGCGCTTGACTATGGCTAAACGTTCTCTGGCTAACCTTAAGGCTCTGTACAGTCAGGAACTGAAGGCTAAGACAGAGTTTTTAACTGCCTAATTTTTGAATGTTGAAGGTATGCCCCAACATGTATATAGAACCTCTCAGCAAAAACTAGACTTACTTGTTCAAGGAATTTAAAGAACTCTCTCCCCAGTCATCAGCTGACCACTAAACTAACCAAGTAGAGACTTCAATGGCTACACAGTACACAGAATACAGGCTTTACAAAATTAGTTCAGAAAGTCACTTAATAAAAAACACAACTAGGGTGCATGGGTGGTTCAGTGGTAGAATGCTCACCTTTCATGCAGGAAACCCAAATTAGGTTCCCAGACCATGCACCAAAAAAAAAGAAAAGTCAAGGAAAAAATACAACCAGCAAAAAACAAACAAACAAACAAAGAAAACCTGAAGACAGGGAAAATCTGATCTCCAGAGTTACCACATTATATAATTTTAAATGCCACTTTTCAACAGAAATTATGAGAACCATATATATAAATTAATCCAAAATGTAACAATGTAAATATAAGATTTAAACTAAAACTAGAAGAAAACTTAGGCAAATATCTTCAGGACTTTGCATTAGGTGAAGCATGCTTAGATTTTATACCAAAAGCATAAGCAACCAAAGAAAAAATATATAACTTGGACTTCATCAAAATTTAAAACTTCTGGGCATCAAAGGATATGATCAAGGAAATGAAAAGACAACCTACAGAATGGGATAAAATATATGGAAATCATATATCTGATGAGGATTTAATATCTGAATATATAAAGAACTCCTATAACTCAAAACCAAAAGAAAAACAACCCAATTTAAAAATCAACAAAGGACTTAAAGAGACAGTTCTCCAAAGAAGATACACAAATGTCTAGTAAGCACCTGAAAAGATGCTCAACATCATTATCCATTAGAGAATACAAATTAAAACTGCAATGAGATACCGCTTCACACCCCCTAGAATGGCTACTATTAAAAGATGGAAAATAACAAGTGCCAGCTAGGTTGTAGACAAATAGCCTTGTACATTGTTGTGGGGAATGTAAAATGTTGTGCAACCACTGTGGAGGACAGTGTTGTGGTTCCTCAGAAAGTTAAGTATAGAATTAGCGTACGACCCAGCAATCCCACTTGTATATCAGGTATATAAACCAAAAGAACTGAAAGCAGGAACTTGAACAGATACTTGCCACTTGAATTGATGTTCATAGTGGCATTATTCACAATTGCCAAAAGGTGCAAACAACCAAAATGTCCATCAAAAAAAGAATGGATAAATAAAAAGGAGTCATATTCAGCCATAAAAAGGAGTGACATTCTGATACATGTGACAATGTGGATGAGACTTGAGGACATCATGTTAAGTGAAATATGCCAGACACAAATAAACAAATTATTTCACTTACATGATATAGCTAGAATGCACAGATACATGGAGATAATTATATTACAGGTTACCAGGGGCTCAGGGGTGGGGAATGGGGAAAGAGGGGGATGATAGTTAAAGGGTATGAAGTGTTTTGTTTTGTTTTTTTGCAGTGATTAAACTATTCTAAAATTGACTATGATGATGGTTGCACGTATCTGTGAATATACTAAAAATCATGACTTGTTCAAATCAGAATCCAAACAAGGTCCATACATTAGGCATATATTTTTAGGCTTACGGCTGCTTGGTAGAATTTCAGGCCTCATGGAAAAATGGGGAGTAAGTAGCCTGAAGCCTCTCTGAATATCCCAGACTTCCTAACCCTAGGAGCTTCAAGGTGACCTCTCTTTGACTGGAAGAAGGAGCTAGACATTCAAGCCCCAGGCCCCATTTCAGATCTTTTTTCTCTTCCTCAAAAGAGGTAGAGGAAACTGTCACTTTGGGGTGGGGCGGGAAAAGGAAAGAGAAGCAGAGGAATAGCTTGGAACCAGCTCTCTGCTCTACCTCCTGTCCAACTATTCCCAATCCCCACCCCTGTCCTGGCTGACCTCAGAAATATTTGGTCCAACTCTGTAAAATTAATCATAATTGCAGTCATTCCTGAGAGCTGCTTACCATTCATGCCTATTACAGTGCAGCATGATAATAATTATGCGTATCATTAAAGATGTGTCGGATTGACTTTGTCACAAGTTTTATTTTATTTCAATACTAAACTGCTCTAGTAGCACAAATTTCAGAGCTTGTTGCTCCTGGCCCCTACCAGAGAGTGGAGACCAGCTGTTGGCAAGCCTGCAACTGACCATCCCATCCATCCCATTTCACTCTAGGCTGCCCTGTGCACTGGCTCTACTGCAGCTCAGACCAGAGGTGCCTGCCCACCCACCCTTCCTCTCCATGGGCTGCACATTTGGGCTTGAGGCAGAGTGATTCACACTTACAAAAAGAAATAACTAAATCAACAAAACCCTGAAGGCTCTTCCAGCATCAATCACGGCTTCTCCCCTCCACAGCGATCTCAATAGGACTTCTTATTGACTCAATCCATGCAATATTCATTATTTTCCTTGTTTGGGGGGTGGGCTTTGTGAGATGAGCTGAGGTATCCAAAATCATTGAGTTCATCATTAGCAGGACTGGAAGAAGAACCAGAGGCTGTGGGAGCCCCGGCCTGGTCCAGCTCCTTCCAGTAGACATTTCCCTAGGGTAATATATGCATTTTCGATTTTCAAACTTACTAAATGAAGCTATCTGTACTGCTTGGCAACTTCCTGAGAAAGAAGCACATAGGAGTTGAGGAGTGGGGCTGTCCAGCTTGTGTTTACAAATGTGAAGACCAAGCTGTTAGCCTGGACCAAGAGCCCACCCAAGGCCATGCCTGATCAGCTCATTGTCAGGCTCCTTCTGCCAACTTGTTTATTGCTGCTTACCAGCACCAAGGTAATAGTCACTTATCAGGTAAAACAGTGTCACAAAAGCTTGTGTATCACATCAAGTCTTTGGAGTCTTACCTTTGGGTCCTGTGCAGACCCAATGAATGAGTTCAGTACAGGCATACTCAAATGCTCATTCTTCCAGCCAGCCTTGAGTGAAGGCCACCTTTGTGCCCTGCTCTGTGTGAAGAAAGATACCATGTGGTTCTTGCTCCTGAAAGCTGCTCTCAGAGCTTATGTGGAAGAAAGGCATGCAAACAAATATCCCAGAGTGGGCAAAGGGCTATAAAAAGACTTGTGGAAGTACTGTAGAGGGAATGAGGAACTCTGCCTTTTGGGAGTCAGGGAAGACTTCAAAGAGATAAAATTTGAGCTGGGTCTTGAAAGATGAGTAGCAATGGTCTAGGCTGAAAAGGGAGGGTAGAATGTTCTCTGTAAAGTGAATAGTGAGTGGAAAGGCAAGGAGGTGTGACAGAGCGTGAAGGAACCCAGGATCCTCTTGCAGATGTAGGGTAAATGACTTGCCCTACATTAATGTATCACAAGGCCTTAATAAGTTAAGGTCAGATTTCAAGGTGGACTATCACTCCAGTTTACTGTTTTTCTATGACCTTTGCTTGCCTGCCCAGCTCTTGTTCCAGCCTGTTGGCCTTTCTGCAATTCCTCTGAACCTAGCTCGAAAACTGATGCTGAAATATGCCATTTCAATTTCTTCTAAATTCAATCACCCTAGCCCAACCAAATAGCTTAGCTATATATGATTCTAGGTTTCTCAGAGCAGCAGAAAGAAGCCTTTTTCCCCCAGAGTCAAACTCAAAGAAGCAGAGCCTGCTATGGGGAAGATGGCACAAGATCCTTGGGGACACCTGGACTCCATTTAACATTTCCATGTGCTAGGCTTTTGCTGCCCCATGTCTGTTCTCAACCGAAAGGTGTGTTTGTTTAGCTGCCGACTGCTGTCTTCATTAGAGGGACATTAAAACACTGGTGGTTTGTGTTTGGCAAGGTGATGAATCATCCTTGAATGTACTAACTATTAGGGGACAAGCCTAAGTGTACCTTTACAAATGTGTTGATTTGTGTTAGCCACAGGTAGAACACCAAAGCAGCCCAATAGCCACATGTTAGAGTTTATATAATGAAAGTGAAACCCTCTTCATTTGTTGAGCCTGTAGAGCTTTTCACAAAATTACCTCCTTTGAGCCTCATAAACAACTCTTTAAGGTTAGCAGGGTGGAGATTTGTGTCCCCATTTCATCAGTGCGAAAACTGAGCCTTGGGGGTTTAAGTGTCTCACCCAATGTTGCGCAGAATGGAAACCAAGCCTCTGATGGAAACCAGGGGTGTTAGCTTTCCTACATCCATGCTGCCTGTTGCTAAGCCAGCCTTTCCTCCATGGTGGGGTGGGCATGGGCAGAGGTGGCACTTGCACATTTACAAGACAGTTGGCTTGCAGTGTGCAGTCCATGACTGCGGAAACAGCTCCTTGCGCTGTTCAGAGCATACTCTGCTTAAGAGGTACCTCCGGATGTTTGCCATGAGCACCAAACTAGTACAGTAGATAAAGAGTGATAAAGAATGACCTGGGGGAGCAAATACCCCTCCAAGATATGTCATTTACTCCCTGCTTACCAGCAGGATCAGGTTCAACCTGCATAAATCTATTTTAGTGTATTTTAATTGCTTGTAAACTAAGTGTTTCCTGGATATGCCACTGACCATGAATAATTAGAATCATTTCAATGACTGGGTTTTAGAAAGTGAATTGGAGAACAGACAAAAAAGAACTGCTCAAAAGCGAGAGTCATTTGTTAAAGCGTGAGTGGGAGCATTGCCTCAACCTTCTCCAGCATTTTTTTTTGCACAATGTCACTAGAGCTGCCTGTTTTTTAGCTATCTTCGCTGCCCTTCATTTTTTATGCTTCTCTCATGTTAAGTAATGCCAGCTGCTGAATACCACCGGGCCCAAGCAGCCTCATGTCAGAGTCATTCATTCACTCAACAAAGATGTATGGAGCCCCTACTATGTGTCAAGCCCAAACTGAACCCCCTGGATAAAGAAAAGAATAAGGCCAAGTTCCCACCCTTGAGGAGAACACTGCCTATTGGGGGAGAAAGACACAAAAACAAACAATTACACTTTAATGTGATAAGTGCTAGAACAAGCTGTGGGAACCCAGAGGAGGAACTTACTCCATCTGGGGGAGCTGTGAATGGTGCAGTAGGGAAGCGACAATTTAGCAAGGCTTCAAGGGAAGCAGAAGAATTGACCAGATAAAAAGGAATGCAGAGAGACTCTCAGTTCAATGTGGCTACAGTTTAGGGGCCATAGCATGGGATAAGGCTGGACAAGTCAGTTGGATTAGACTGTGAAAGTCTTTGTATATCTTGCTCTGGATTTTGGACTTGGTCCTTAGTCAGTGGGAAGCCAACCACAGTTTTCAAGCAGAGAGAATGATATGATTTTCCATCAGAAGTTCAGATATGATCAGATTATATCTGAATTTCTGATGGAAAACTTAGAGAGGGAGGAGAGACGGGGAAATCAGTTGGAGGTTGGCTCAGAGACCATGGCTTGATTTTGCTTTGCTTTCCCTCTGAACTTCAGTACTCCTTGCCTGTGCCACTCTTATGACACTTATCACAGTGCACTATAATTGCTTCTTTGCACAGCTGTCTCCCCACCCACTCCTTGAGGGCAGTGGCCGTGTCTAATTCATCTCTATGTGCTCAGAGCCTGGCACACAGGAGTGCTCAGGAAATGTTGGTATTGAGTGAATGAGTGAAAAAGTGAATGAATCAATAGGTTCTAAGCAAATGCAGCTCTGATTTGCCCCTTGGATAACCTCTGTGATGGATAGTATCAAATCCATCCATGACTTTTCCCCTCCCCCTGTCAAGCCCATCAGTCTATCACAGCCCGTCATGAAAGAAGAATGTGTTATCCAGAGAAGATGAGGAAATCACTTCCAGAACCACGCTTGTGCCAGTTTTGACCCAGTACTCTAGTCTTTGTCTATAAATAAATGTTTTGATGATTGTCCTTATTCTGCTTCTTCTGCCTTTCTTACCTTCTTTCCCTTCCTATTTAAATCCTTCCCATCTTTCCAGGCCTCCCACCGCACACACTCAGAATTAAGCATTCCCAGTTCAGAATTCCCATAGCCCTAGAGAAATGACTCACCTCTGACATTCATCTCATTGTAGTTATCACTGTACCTATAAGGAACTATAAGTTCCTCAAGGGATGATGTCTGCTTCAGCATCTCCCTTAGCCTCTACCACCCTGCTTCCTGCCTCAGCAGATAATCAATCAGTGTTTTCATCTTACCCCTAAAGCTTATTGTCTATTGTCTGTCTGTCCCCTGAGAGATAACTGCCAGTTTGGGGAGTACCCTATGCTGCTTTCTGTCTTCTTAACAGTTAGATATGTTTTTCTCTGAGCGAAAAATAGTGTGGAGGGAGGGGTAATCATTGCTCATCAAGCAATAATATCTCACATAACCGGAGGTCCTCTAAACCATATCATTTCTGTGAACATAATATCCAGTGCCTCTATTCAAAGCACAGGCATACTGACCCATTCAGGATCATAAGTTCAAATATTTGGAGTTCATTGTAGGGTGAGATCTACCTATGGTACTGAGGAACAAAAAGAGAAGATGAACATTCTTTTTTGGAAGGGTTTATACCAAATTAGCTCTTCTTGGAACTCGTTAAGCATCAAGTACCAGGAATTCAAGTTTTCCAGATAGAAATGTTCAATAATTATAAATATGGGTCTGAGGCTTGGAATAAGTACTGGGTCCAGAGATGTAGATCTCTGCATAGCAGCGATTAAAACAGCAACAGAGGGTGTGAACTCTTTGAGAGAGAGAGAGGGAGAGGAAAGAGGAGGTCATTGATGACATTCTATGCTGGAAAGAGGTCAAATAAGATGAGTGATGACTGAAAAGAAGACATTAGGTTAGGCAATTAGGAGATCATTCTTGTTCTCCTAAAGTGGACATAACAAATGTATGGCACATATGGCTACATTCCACCACCACCCTCCTCAACCCCTTTCCCATGCCCACCATGTACATTTATGGATTATATTACACATTGATCATAGCACACTTTCCTGCTGAACACAGCTTCAAACTTCTCAGCATAGTGCCCAATCTGCTATTACCAGGGAATCAGAGTTGCCAACAAGCTGAAATCTCTTTGCCATCCCTAAAAGTATGGATGTCAAAGAGAGAAAATAGTTTCTTGGAAATGTGGGGAATAAGCCAGACTGCAGTAAATTGGAGTGTGTGAGAAATTGAGATCAAGGTGGTGAAGAGAAGAGAGGTTTTAAGAAGTTTAGCAGAGAAGAGACAGAGAGAAGGCAGTTGCTTAGAGAAGCGTGGGGATCAAACCAAGGCAATACTTCCTAATCCTCCAGTAGAATCAGTTTTCAAAGTCTTACTTTTCCAGCAATACTCCTATCCTCTCCCTTCTTCCATCCCCACCCTTGACTTAAGGAAAAATTGATGTAGAAAAGCTTCACGTGTAGGCTTGTTTCCAAAATATTCATTTGATTAACAGAGACAGTAGTATACCAAAGTTGGTCCTACACATATTTTTGAAAGAGGAATTCTCTCTAATAGTGGAAATTAGAAGATCAACAGTGATGTGGAGAAGGTATTAGTCTTGGCCAGGGCCCTTCCCCAAAATTCCTAAAACCACACCTTGAATGAAAACCTCAGACTACAGGGAGGCCCCAAGTGAAGTGACGGCCACCCTGCCCACATCTCTCTTATCTCCTTCTCTATACCTCCTTCCTCCCCTCCCAAATCTACCACATTCCTGATTTTATCTCCTCTCCTTCTATCACCTCTGCCCCCTGCCTCTTTCTCCCCCACCCCTTTCCAATTTCCCTCCTCCACTCTTCTGTTTTTCTTAGTCACTTTCACTTATAATCCTTCTATTCTTGATCTCTCTGCCCTTCTTTCTGGGTTTAGGATTTTTAATACAAGGTAAACTCTTTAGAATTCATCCTCATTAATAATGTAACGCCCGGATACATTCCAGAGTATGTTAAGCAGATAATCAAAAAGCGTCGGCAAAGTCCCTTGAGGGATGGGAGAAAAAAATATGGAACCATTAAACTTTACTACTGGGGAAATCCCTGATACTGTCTCAAACGTTAGGGACTCCCAAGTCAATAGGCCAAGCCCTTGATCTTGAGACTTACTCGTGTGAATCTTATGTATTTATTGAAGAAGCTTAGCCTATCAATAGGTATGCCCAAGAATTACTTCTGGAGGACCTCTTTTATTGCTCAGATGTGGCCTCTCTCTAACCCCAACTCTGCACATGAAATCATTGCCCTCCCCCCTACATGGGACATGACATCCATGTGTGAAAGTCTCCCTGTCAACATGGACTATGACTCCCAGGTATGAGCCTGGCCTTTATTCTGTAAGACTTATAAAGCTGTAAGACTTTATTCTGTCTTACAGCTGCATAATATTCCATCTTATGTAAATGTCACAGTTTGTTTAGCCAACTGTCTGTTGATGGACATTTTGGCTGTTTCCATCTCTTCGTAATTGTTAATAATGCTGCTATAAACATTGGTGTGTAAATGCCCATTTGTGTCCTTGGCCTCATGTACTTTGAGTAGAGACAGCGTATAGATGGGTCCTGTTTTTTAATCCATTCTGCTAGACTATGTCTTTTGATTGGAGAGTTTAATCCATTAACATTCAGTGTCACTGGCCACCATAGGATCAGCAATGCCTTCCTGACCAAAAGGGGGAAAAGAAGTATAACAAATGAGGTATCAGTGACTGATAGAGAGTTCAAATAGGGTCGAGAGGCTACTCCGGAGACTACTCTTATGCAAGCTTGAAATTGCTACCTATCACGGTTTGCCAAACCCCAACCAAAACCATTCTTGCCAACCCTAAAGAACACCTAGGGATTTATACAAGATTCTACAAAGGTTCCATGCATTATGATTACTTTCCAGAAACCTACACCGTCCAGATGGGTTCCTAGGCCAGCTAAGTCCTGAAACGCAGAGGGGCCAGCCTCTCCAGAACATCAACTAGCTCCATCCCCCTATCCCATATTATCACCAGCCCCTTCCAACATGAAAAGTTAGAAGGGACATAGCCCAAATAACCCTAAAGGTTGAGAGAAACATCAAAGGAGATGGTGGAGTTTTACAGAGAAGGTAGGGTTTTACAAATGAGTATGAGTGCTGAATCATTATATTGATATTTCTTTTAGTCTCCAGGGTCTTGGAACAGCCAGAAGTAAAAACCTAAAATTGTGGAATTGTACCCCATACCAAACTCTGAAATCTGTTCTACAACTAATTGTTGTGTGCTTTGAACTTTATTGCTTTTTTGTGTGTATGTTATTTTTCACAATAAAAAGAAATTCACCCTCATTCAGTCTGAATATGTCTGAGAAAGAGGGCATTTGTAAAGAAATACAGTTTTACTACTTTCCATTACATTCAGAATTGTTGCTTTGTGCAGTTGATAAGGTATAATAATAATATCTAGCTTTTAATAATAAACATATAATAACATTTACTGAGCATTTACTATGTGTCAGGCATTATTCTAAGTGCTTTACATGAATTAACTTGTTTATTTTCACAACAACCCTATAAGGTAGGTTTTGTTATTATCCCATTTTATAAGCAGGAAAACCAAGGCACAGAACAGTTAAGAAACTTGCCTATGGTCACACAGTTAAGAAATGGTGGATAAAAATTTAGAGCTCATCCCATATGACTCCAAAAATCTAATTCTTTAACCACCATCCTTATTGCTTTATGGTGTAATGGAAAGCTCAATTGGCTGAAAGTCCAAAGCCATGGGTTCAGATTCACATCTGTTACTTTAGCACTATGATCTTGGGCAAGTCACCTAATTTATCCAGTGTCCCACCCAAATGAGGATATATTATTGTACTCGAGCCAACACCACACAATTAAGCTCAGATTTATTTTCTGCCTTTCCTGTGATTATTTCTTTCCCTCTCTGTTTAGATTTTCATCTCCTTGAGAGCAGTCACCAGGCCTTATCGCTTTTTGTACTCAGCTTCCTCTCAGGGTTTAGAATAGTGTTCAGCACCTAATAGAACACACATGCACACATACACAGATATTACTGTGGATTGACAAGTATAAGAACCTTACTAATTAGACAATACAGAGAAGGGGTATACATAGGTGTCCATGAAGGCTTTAAGTACTTCTGCTTATGAAATAATACTAATTAATACTGAGCATATTATTTGCTTAAATATAATTGAGCTTATTTTGCTTAATATTATACAGTATCACTGTATCCTCTACTGACTGGTAAATAGAAAGCTAATATTTCCCAGGTTTACCTGATTATTTTGCTTAATAAACTTTTCTCTCTACCAATAGTTAAAATGCCACTAAAATACTAGAATCTTAAAACTATTTCCATGCCCTATTCATTCATTCAAACAAACAGTTCCTGCCACTATGGCTATGCACTGGCATGTAATCCTCATCATCAAACAGTTAAGTATCTACTCTGTGTTGAAGACATGAGATGAGTACTGCAGGTGAGATACAGATGTAGCCTAGATGGGACACCAGATTTTCTTTCCCAGCAACTAAAAATTCACTTTTCCACCCATCCTCATGTCCACGTCCACATGTAACATTTTGTCTCCAATAGCCCTTATCTGCCTCTGGCTGTCTCTCCCTAATCTCTTGGTCATGCTCTGAATGCTCCTGATTCCCCACTCCCCCTGCCTACTAGCAATCGCCTTTGATGTGCTGCTTCCTGCCAGTTCAATCCAACAACTAATAGAGTTATTATTTTTGTTTGTTTGTGTTGTAAAGCCATGGCGATAAAATTTACTCCCAATAATACCACTGAAACTTTATGTCCTTAAAATGTACCATAAATGATATATATAATAACCATATCTCCTGCAAGCAGACATTTTTCCACAGAAAGGAGAGCTTTTTTGTTTCCATCATGATTGGGCCCAGGTTCTTTAATGGAGCAATTGGTGATGTATGAAAGGTTGAGAAGCATCACGCAAGCCCACATTATGGAAGATGGTTCAAAGTGCTGGTTCTGTGTCATTTTAGCTATGTTGAGTTCAGTTCATGGAGTTATTCAGGACAAGAAGTGCTCTTACTGGTCAGGGCCCACATTACACTCACTGGCACAACCTCCTTGACTGAAGACAATGTAAAGCCTCAGGGACCTATAAGAGAGATTGGCACCAACCTCAGGCTTACCCTGATAGAATCAAGTATAATTTTTTTATTGTGATAACATATATATATATCATAAATTATGCCATTTTAACCATTTTTAAGCACACAATCCAGTGCATTAATTACATTTACAATGTTGTGCTCCTGTCACCACCAGTCACTACCAAAACCTTTTCATCACCCCAAACAAATTCTGGTAACCTCTAATCTACTCTCTGTCTCTATGAATTTTCTTATTCTAAGTATTTCATATAAGTGGAATTATACAATATTTGTGCAAGTATAAGTTTTTAGGAAAAGGTAAACCATGAGTTAACCATTAAAAAAAAATTGAGAACTGCTTGAAATATTACAAATAGGAAGTGAATGGAAGAAGGCTCATTGTATCCGCTCCTGACTAGGAGAGAGGAAGACCAGGTTACCCACAGGAGCATGTTGCCAACATGACAAGTGTATTCCTCTAAGTATCTTTGTATACCTCTAAGTATCTTCTTTATGCTGACTCTTATCACTAAGGATCCATGAGATTTCACTTTACTCTTCTCTTTCTCCCTTTCTAATTTCTCTTTTCCTGCCTATTCGCTGACTCTTTCTCCCAACTACTACCTTCTGTAGACCTTCCCCCAATTTCTTACCTTTGTCCCTAGCCATGACCTCACTTCCACACACCATTAACATTTCTCCAGCTGCCTGCTAGACATCTAGACATAGATGCCCTTATTGTCATCTCAAACCCAATCCCATCATCCTCCTCCAGCCAAACTAGCTCTTCCTGCTCATTTACCCCAACTCTGTCAGTGGTACTGAGATTCTCCCACTTACCCAGACTCAAAACCCAACAGTCAATTTTGACTTATTCCCTCTCTCTTTTCCTCCACAGCCAACCAATTGCCAAGTCCTCTCGAGTCAACCTTGACAATATCTCTTTCCTGTCTCTCCATCTTCACAGGAACCACCCTAGTCCTGTCTGCAATCACCCCCATCCTTCAGGACCCTAATTCTCTCTACTAGATGTGAATATCCTTGGAATCTCAATATCACTTTATTTCATTCATTTGAAAAACATGTATTTAGCTATTTTCTAGGCCCTATTATTGGAGCTGCGGGTAATACAGTTTGAATAAAACTGTTGTGGTGTGCTTTGAAATTTATTCTTTTTTGTATATATGTTATTTTTTCACAATAAAAAAATTTAAATAAAGGTTTTTAAAAGACAAATGAAATAGCATCCTTGGGCAGGCCACTGTGGCTCAGTGGCAGAGTTCTCGCCTGCCATGCCGGAGACCCGGGTTTGATTCCTGGTGCCTGCCCATGCAAAAAAAAAAGTCATTAAAAACAACATCCTTCCCTGTGGAGTTGTGACTATTGGCCAGAAAGGCAAACCTAACTAAAGCTAAATATCTATCAGTACACTCCTGACTTTCATCCTATAGGCTTTTTCCCCTCAGCCTGTAAGTACACTTGAGACCTTCTCACCTTAAACACCCACTCTCTCCCAGTACTGGAGTGGCCCTGTATCAAATTCCTAAAAAGAAAAAAAGTATATTGTCATTTTCATTCTCACATCCACTTCCTCCCTTCCAACTCTTCAACCCATTCAGTCAGGCTGAGGGTCTGTCCACACCCTCAATTGCCTGATCAGCCAAGGTCTACTTCCAATGGACAAATCATAAGACACTTTTCATTCCTCCTCTTATTTTACGTCTCTGCAATATTTAGAATTGTTACGGAACTGTTTCTACTCCTGCTTGCAGTTCTCCATGATTATTTCCTTGCCTCCCTTCTCTTCTCACTCCATAGTAAGCTTTCCCTGCCAACCAAGGTAATCTTGTCCAATTCCTTGGCTTTATTGTCATTGAAACTTCCAAATCTGTAACACATATCATGTATGTTAGGCCCAAACTCTCTTCTAAATTCTAGACCACTATATTAACATGCTTCCAACTGAATTCATTATCCCCCCCACCCCATCGCCAAATCTTCCTTTTTGCTTTTATGCCTTGTCCTGTTAATGCTTCTTCTTTGCAGCAGGAAATCATTGATTGTCCCCTCTTCATTAGTGCAATTCATTGTTTAGTTCTTTTGATGCTGTCTTTTAGATTTTCCTCTTTATATATTCCTCCCACAACTACTCTAGTCCAGGCCCTCATTACCACTCATCAGAACCACCGAAAGAGCCTTTTAACTGGTCTCCCACTTGCATCCCTCTCCTCAAATTTCAATACATTCTCCATTGTTGTAGCCGGTGAGCCTCCTAAGATGACCAATTGATTTGTTCATTCCCTCACTTAAAACCTTCTAATACATTGGGTGTATGGGTGGTTCAGTGGTAGAATGCTTGCCCTCCATGCAGGAGACCCGGGTTCGATTCCCAGACCATGCACCCCCAAAAAAACAGCTTCTAGTATCGACACTGATTCATTCATAACCCAAATATTTATTTACCACCTACCATGTGCACACACTTTTTAAGAAAGTGGCAATACAGCAGGAACCAAAACAATGATCTGCCTTCATGGAACTTCTAGTCTGGAGTAAGACCAAATGCCTTAAAATAGGTGGCAGACTGGGCCCACCATGACCTGCATGCCTGCCTCCCCAGCCTCATGTCCTGATGCTCCTTGTGCCCTACCCTCTGGCCATACCTAATTAATATTAGTACCTAAAATGTTCCATTCTGTCCCACACCTCCCTGCCTTTGCCCAGGCTCTGTTGGGAATGCCTCCCTCCCACTCTCCATAATTCTTTTGTAGACCCCACATCCACAGTCACTTCCTAAGGTAGTGTATCACCTCCTAAAGCTGGTGCTGATCTCCAGAACGACCTGGGTTCAAATCTCAGCTCCACACATACTCACTATGTGACCTCAGTCAAGCTACTCAACTGCTCTGTGTTTCAGATTCTTATCTTAAAAAGGGAATAATAATAATACCTAATGAATTAGTTGTGAAAATTAAATTAGTTAATCCATAAAACGTGCTTACATATTTTAGGTGACCGACACATAACAAGTCTTTAATAAATATTAGCTGTTATTACCTTTATATCTTTAGAATTATGATTATATCACTCATCACATTGTTCTACAATAATCCTGCCTATTGAACATGTCTTATTGTATTTATACTCCAATGACTAACCCAGTCTGGCAAATAGCAGGTACTTAGTAAATCTTGAAGGAAGGATGAAAAAATTGTTTGATTCAGGTTTGTAGCTTGGTTTCCTGTGGTCAAATTTAGGACTATGGAGGAACCTTCAGGCTTCTTCTGACTATCCTTTCAACCAAATATCAAACTGCGTGCAGTTTTCATTGTTTGAGCTAGAGCTGGAGAGGAGTGGGCAAGAAAGGAGCATCAAGCAGGACTGAACTGAACTAGAGCTGAACAATTTACAATTCCTTATTCATTGACTCTTGGGTCTAGAAGGAGCTGAATACCCTAAATTAACCATTATCTTCAACTCCCATCCTCTGTCCCACCAAATAGTTTCCATTTACCCCCTCCTAACACCATGTTCCCTCAAAAATTTATAAACTGAAACCCAGAAAGCAAAGGGATTGCAGAGCATTAGGGAAATGCAAATCAAAGCCACAATAATGTACCCACTAGGATGGCTAGTACCAAAAAACAATAACCAAAAAAAACAGGCAATAACAAATGTTGGTGAGGGTGTGGAGAAATTGGAACCCTTTACATTGGTAGTAAGAATGTAAAATCATTCCACTGCCATGCAAAACAGTTTGGCGGTTCCTCAAAAAGTTAAACAGAGATGACCATATGACCCAGCAATTCCATTCTTAGGTATATACGCAAAAGTATTGAAAATGGTACTCAAACAAATGTTCCCTTCAAACATGTACCCTCATGTTTATAGCAGCACTATTCACATTAGTCAAAAGGTGGAAACAACCCAAATGTCCATTGGTTGATGAGTGGATTAAAAACATGGTATATACATACAATGGAATATTATTTGACCTTAAAAAGAAATGAAGTACTGATAACATACTACAATAAAAACATGAAAGAAGTCAGCCACAAAGGGTCACATATTATATGATTCCATTTACATTAAATATCCAAAATAAATAAACCCATGACAACAGAACACAGATTGGTTTTTGTCAAGGGCTGGAAGTAGGGGGAACGGGGAGTGACTGCTTCATAAGTACAAGGTTTCTTTTTGAGAGATGAAAATATTTTGTAACCAAAAAAAGAAACAAAAAAGCTAGAAGTGGTGGTTGCACAACACTGTGAGTGTACTAAATACCATTGAATTGTTCACTTTAAAATGGTTAATTTTATGTTATATGAATTTTGCCTCAATAAAAGGAAATGCTAAGGAAAGAAAGAAAAGATTGAGAGAAGTGTTGAGGAAAAAGAGGTAGAGGTGGAGAAGGGTTAGCCCCTCCCCTCCTTCCTTTACTGAGATCAAAGCCGGTATTTTAACTTGAAGGTCAACTGTCCTCTTTCATCCCCTGCTCCACCTGTCTGGGAATGGGATTGCTGGTTGCCCATTTCCTTTCCTCTTCAGCCCTGGAGGGCAAGTTCAGGGTGGGGCCTCCAGCTATTTCTAGTGCTGGCCAAATCCCTCCACCCCAACATCTCCTTTGCCTTATGTGATCATATTTCCTTTCCACTTGTTACTCCTTTCAGTACGTAACAAGTAGCAGGACCATAGGACAGAAAAACTATAAGAGAAGTCAGTTTCTCCACAGGCCCTGGGCTGAGCTAATGACCTAAGTTACCAGGAAGGGACACTGGGACTGCTAGGCCTAGGCTGGCAGGAGAAACTGGCTGCTCTTCCTACATCTCAGCTCCAGGCACTTGTCCACATAGCTCAGGGTATGGATAAGACATCAATTAGGCAAGGGCGTCTTGCTCCAGGAGAAGGGAATTCACATTTACTGAACTCCTACTAAGTTCCAAGCCGTATGGTAGGCCCTTTTGTTTATATTATCTCATTGGTTCCTAACAACTCAGCCAGGTCAGTATTATCATCCCTATATGGTAGAGATGATGAAACAGAGACTAAGAACCTTGCCAAGACTCACATTAAATGTGGGTCTGCCTGAATCTAAAGCCAGTGCTCTTTCTACCTCGTTGTACTGCGTCAAGGGTCTGGAAAAGCTATTAATATTATTATTGGACTCTTTAAATATTTTCACAGAATTAACTGAACAGCTACTTAAGTGCTTTGTGAACTCATTTAATTCAGCATTTGTTTAAGGACAACCTATGATGAGTTTAATTTGACACCACAGGGAATGCAAAGAGAACATGACAGAAGTTTCTGCGTTTGCAGAGTTCATAGTCCAGTAGAAAAAATTTAACAAGCATGAAACTAAAAGTATAATATAATACAGAAACAGAAATGCTATGAGAGAGCCAGAGAGGGGAACAGGGCACTACCTTTTGCCTTAGATACAGCACATGACTTCCTGGTGCCTATTGCTTCCCTCAGGCCCAAGCAGGGTCTCCCAAAGCCAGGACCAGCCAGCTTCCATGTGGAACTGGCTCATCAAACAGGGACTTTCTTGAACCATCTGAATCCCCTAGCCCCAAAATCATGCAAATCAGCAGGACCTGGGACTATTTGGTTGGCAAAGGTGGGGAGAGGCTTAGGAACCCTGGCTTGGCTATAACCTGAAGTCAACCTGCTTCTGCAACTGAATGTTTTTGTTTGTTTGGTTGATTTTTTATTATTTTGCACATTGTGTGGCAGTTAAAGCCAGGTGCTAATGAAGCCAGGACCAGAGGCTCATTCCCAGTAGATCTGAGTTCTGTGACCAGGCAGTCAGTTCTAGCCCCAGCTGACTATCTTGCAAACATGTGCTCTTGGTCAAAGAGGGGACTAAAGTAGGAGAGTGCAGGTAACCACAGTAGGGCACTTGCAAGTTAGGACTTATTCGCAACACTTGACCACAGACAAACAATTCACATTATGTCTTATCGATATAAGATCAGCAGTACAGTTCTTCCTCATACACCTCAGCTAAGGACCCTGCCTCTGACTTTTATAGCCCTTTGATGCCAAAGGATGAGGTCTCCCAGACGAGTGCTTCCTTGCAGCTGCTTTTCTTCTGTTGTTCTCCCTAAAGATTTCTTTCATACCCATGAAATGAGTATACTACTGGACACCCTCTGGAGGAAAAGACAAGCTGCCTAATGAGAGAGTGCCACACGTGCTTGAAGCCTCATCTTCCAGAGCCAAGATCACAAGGTCCTTAAGCTTGTGCTAAGGGGCCCTCCTTGGCTAAAAATACAAGCCTCTCAAGTTACTAGTTCATAATGGGGGGTCAGTTTCGGATGCGTCCATGGGTGTCCCTTCTCGTCTGCTCCACATGAGGTTTGGTAAACACAGTCTCTACTTGAGGGCTCTTCTGCTCCAGAACTCTGGGCTTCAGGCATCAGAGAGTAATAATTCCATCAAGAAGGAACTAGGCCCCTCCCTCCTCTCTAGGTTGATACGCACACTCACACACACACATGCACACACACACACACACACACACAGGCATACACAAAGCGTTATAAACAGTGGCCCAGTATTAGACATTTTCCCTTTCACTAAATGTGTAGAGTTTTCTGTCATGGATATGCAAAAGCTATCTTACCATCAAGTTACTCTCATGGATTCCACAAAGAGACTGTTAAAATCCCTAGACATTGTTCCACAACATCTCCCACGGTGCCAGATGTACATCCAGACTCAAACGAGGATAATTTGGTGACAATGGCAATAACCCTGGATTATTTTTGAGACTTTTGAATGGCTTCAAATTCATGACACATACTGAGATCCTTTTTATTATACCCTCTGTACCATTTTTTCCATGGAATTTGAATTTCCTTGGTTTAACTACCACCCAACAGAATCACTATTGAAAGCACATAATGTTAAGGACCATATGCTCTCTCTCCAGAGAGTGTATACAAATACTATTTCTGTTAAAAATTAAGCAGAAATAGTAGCTTTGCATATTTCCTGTTCAAAGACTTATCCCAATTGAATGATTGCCTTTGTTGTAGAGTATTTTTCCCCAAATGGGCCCTAGTAGAGAAGCCGAATCAGATAGTGTGACTTACCAGAGGTCACAAGGAGTCAGTTAGTGAGCTAAAAAAAGAACCCAAAAACCTTTATTTTGAATCTCTGAATTTAGAAACAAATAAACTTAGGGGTGCACAGGTTGTCCCAGTGATAGAATGCTTGCCTGCCACACAGGAGATCTAGGTTCAATTCCTGCCCCATGAGCCCCCAAAAAAAATAATAATAATAAATAATCTCTGTTACAGCAAAAGAAAAACTGAAGTAGAGAAACTAGTTTTGTGTGGCATTCCTGGGACAGGGAACTCAAATCAACCAAAACTGTTAGACAGCTGCCACAGTCTATGAGGACCAAGGAGATAATAAGATACAGGTGCTGCCTGCCTTTAAGTCACTGATAATCCAGTGGGGGAGTCTAGGTTAGTGTTGAAAAAACTCTATCCAAGGCAAGATGTGCTTGTGAACACTTTGAGGGCCCCAGAGGGTGTCCTGTACATCCTTCTAGCTCCTGCAGCAGCCAGTGCAGTGACTGTGTGAAGGCAAGCGCCGTCTATTCATTGAACAAGAGCTATAAGAGAGGTACCAAAAGAATGCTCTGGGAGTTGGTGGAGAATGAGGGACAACTTTGTGAAAACACATGACATTTAAGTAGTGCCCAGAAGGATGGGGAGGTTTTTTACAGGCATCAGGAATTGGAGGGCTTTTGCAGATCCCAGGGAAGAGCAATAGCAAAGATCCCAAGGGGGACAAAGCATGGTATGGTTTGGGGGAAGCACAGAACAGTCTAACATGGCTAGAGGACAGGCGAGCAGTAAGAGCTAAAGATGGAGAAAAAAGTTGAGACCTGAGCAGGGAGAAACTCTAAAAATAAGCTAGAGAATTTAGCAATTGTTCTAGTTTGCTAGCTGCTAGAATGCAATATACCAGAAACGGAATGGCTTTTAAAAGGGAGAATTTAATGAGTTGCAAGTTTACAGTTCTAAGGCCGAGAAAATGTCCCAATTAAAACAAGTCTATAGAAATGTCCAATCAAAGGCATCCAGGGAAAGATACCTTGGTTCAAGAAGGCCGATGAAGTTCAGGGTCTCTCTCAAGTGAGACGGCACATGGCGAACACAGTCAGGGTTTCTCTCTCAGCTGGAAGGACACATGGCGAATACGGCGTCATCTGCTAGCTTTCTCTCCTGGCTTCCCGTTTCATGAAGCTCCCTGGGAGTCGTTTTCCTTCTTCATCTCCAAAGGTCACTGGCTGGTGGACTCTCTGCTTCGTGGTGCTGCAGCATTCTCTGCTCTCTCTCAATCTCTCTCTCCAAAATGTTTCCTCTTTTAGAGGACTTCAGAAACTAATCAAGACCCAATCAAATGGGTGGAGACATGTCATCCCCTAATTCAGTTTAACAACCATTCTTAACTAAATCACATCAACCAGGGAGATGATCTCATTACAGTTTCAAACACAGTATTGAATAGAGATTATTCCACCTTTATGAAATGGGATTTATATTAAAACATGGCTTTTCTTAGGGGGCGTGCTTCCTTTCAAACCAGCCTAACCCTGCTTGTTCTACTTTGTAGGCTGCTGGAATGCAATAACCAGAAACAGAATGGCTTTTGAAAAGGGGAATTTACTAAGTTACAAGTTTACAGCTCTAAGGCTGTGAAAAATCTCTAAATTAGAGCAAGTCTGTAAAAATGTCCAAACCAAGGCACAAACAAGAAGTTACCTTCACTCAAAAAAGACCGATGACAAAGGGGGTGGTAAGGGATATAGAATAAAAAATAGGGGGAACAAAGGGTAAAAGGAAATAATAGTGGTCAATGAGAGGATGGGGTAAGGGGTATGGTGTGAATGAGTTTTTTCTTTTTTCTTTTTATTTCTTTTTCTGGAGTGATGCAAATGTTCTAAAAAATGATCATGGTGATGAATATACTACTATGTGATGATATTGTGAGCCATTGATTGTACACCATGCATGGATGTTTGTATATTAAGAATGTTCATGTTTGTAAGTTGTTTTGGTTTGTCAACTAAAAATAATAAAATTAAAATAAAAGAAAAGCAAAGAAAGGCCGATGAAGTTCAAGTTTTCTCTCTCAACTGGAAAGGGGCATGGCGAACACAGCGATGTCTGCTAGCTTTCTCTCCAGGCTTCTTGTTTCATGAAGCTCTCCCAGGGCTGTATTCCTTCTTCAATTCCAAAGGTCTCTGGCGGCATAGGCTCTCAGCTTCATGGCTCTCCTGTCATTCTCTCTCCAAAACGCTTCCTCTTTTAAAGGCTTCCAGTAAACTAATCAAGACCCACCTGGAATGGGTGGTCACATCTCCCTCTCTTCAGAAGTTAATACCCACAGTTAAGCAGTCACATCTTCCTAGAGATAATCTAATCAAGTTTCCACCAGACAGCCCTGAATAACGTTTAAGAGAAACAGCTGCTCCCACAAGATTTGGTTAGGGTTAAGGCATGGCATTTCTGGGGTGCACAAATCCTTTCAAACCAGCACACTGCCCAATAAGACCTGCCTTGCCTTGTTGGTAATGATGAGTTCTTTTGATTGTTCTGTTTGTATGTGGTTTGTTTTGGAGGTTTTGTGGTTTCATTTGTTTTTTGGCCTTTCCCTTTTCCTCACAGTTTTTCACAGCATATGGTCCTGATTATGTGCTGGAAATCACACCAAGCTGCCGGCCAGACCGCAATGAACCCCACCGTGTCCAGCAAATCCTCAACTACATCAAAGGTGAGCACCACCCTTCGAGTCCTGCCCTCCTTATTCCACCCAGCTGTGGTCGTCCATCAATGGGGGCTTCCTCAAATACCATTTGTCTTTTGGTAGCTAAAAGACTTGGAAGGGAAACCTCTTGGCCTGACAGCTTGTAGTTGGAATTCTACATTAACCACTCTGGTTGGGATTGTCATTTGGTTAGCTAATGTCACCTTCTGAGAAACAAAAGCCTCAGCTTTGGGTACCTCCAAGAGAAAGCCAGTTCTAAAGTGTGCCCCAGAGCACTTTTTCTTTCAAAGGGCCTACAGTAAAACTCTATTCAAGATGAGGGAAAGTTCAAGTTGCTACAGATTTGGAGTGAGGGGGAGAAGGCTCACAACAATCTTTCCAATATGGTTCTATGGTCCAATAAAGCCTTGAGAGACTGCAGGACTATAATGAATAATCAGAGATTCTGATGCCCTTGGGAGTGTGTTTCCTAGTCTCAAGCAGTGGGGCAGATGGGGCTGCTGCCCTTTCCTTCCTCTCTCTAAGGATGGCCTGGAATTATTCCGGGGAATGACTATCATCAGGCCATTGCTGTCTTGATCACACAGTCCACTTAGTGTTTGCGGAAACTGCTCTCAACTTTTCAATAGAACTTCACCCACCACAACCCCAGCTGCTTCTTCACAACTCAACTCACTTCTCTACTGTACTTTCTAAGTGTTTTGGGCATCTGTTTTCCTGTTTAATTGAATTTTCAGATATGTGTACATATTTGGGAGGCTCCTCATTATTTGCAGAGTGTAAGTGGCCAAGGGTATCATAATGGCCATCCTGGAGAGTGAAAATCCAGTGTTTATTCATGAAACAGCCAAGATAACACCAGTACTCCTATTTTTTGACTCTTCATTGGAATAGAATCCAAGACGAGAGGGAAACCTCTTCTACCCTAGAGTTAGTCTGAAGGAATACATTATGCCCTGTGGGTCTTTACTGAGGATTATGGTAAAGCTCATATCCACTTGCAGAGCCATTCTGTGACAGGAGCAAAGCCCCTGGGCAAGGACTATATATCCCAGGCTCCTTTGGCCAGAGAAAATATTCTAAACTAAGAAGTCATAGACTCTTTCTTTTCTTTTTTCTTAAATTAGAGAATTTGTAGGTTTACAGAAAAGTCATGTAAAAAATACATTCCCTTACAGCCCCTTATTGTTGACACTTTGCATTAGTGTGGTACCTTTGTTACTATTGATTAAAGAATATGAAAATATTAACTGTTAGCTGAAGTCCATAGAGTCATAGACTCTTAAGGGTATGCTCACAACAATGCTTAGCGCCCTTTCTAAGATTTCCCATCATCCTCAGCCTTCTCCTAATCCTATAGTTTCAAGCCACCTCTCTCTGGCCTCTCAGTGACTACCAACCCCACAAGTCTTCATTTCCTAACCAAATCCTCCTTCCTTGTGTAGCCCTTAAGGTCTTCAGGGTCCTTCTAGTCTTGGCCTTTCTCCAGTCCTTCCCACTGCACTACAGCCCTGATTAACACTAAAGAACCCATCCTAGTTTCCTTCGTCACTTCTCAGACCTGGGACACATTTCCTATTTCCTTTGAGGCCCATCCTGGGCCAATTTTCTTAAGCTTTTCCTTCAACTTACCATTTTTCCCCATTCAGGTTCCAAGTACCAGTAGGACACAGACAAGCAATAGAAATAGAGAAACAAAACAAGTCTTTGCAGCTATTGCTCACACCCACATGTACACAAATATCTGTATGCCCTTATGCTTTCCTGTATACATACCCAGGCACATACCTTCCAGAGAGTGGTGACATTTCCTATGGAGGAAATGAAAATGACAAGCAAGAGAAGACTTAAGGAAGGTTATTCAAAGGGAAGAAAACTAGGAAAGGTTAGAAACCCAAAAGAGGGATAAATTTTTTAAAAAGACTTGATATAAGAGACTAGAATGAGGGTTGGTGGGAAAATAATGGAAGACATTAGAGAACGTGTAAGTTAACTGTAAGTCAAGATTTTTAAAAGATCCTAACAGGCTAAAGCAATAACCTGACTATAGCACAATGAAATTTAACTCGAAGAAAACATATGAATGAGGAATTGGATCCTCAGAAGCCACTGGACACATACAAAATGGGAAGACATGGCATAGCAGCATTTTGTCTGAAAGAGAGTTTGGAATTGTAGTCAATACAGAGTTCACTGTGAATCACCAGGGCAAGGTGACCTCCAAGGTGGCTGATGCAGTATCGACCTCACTTTAAAAGGGCTCTCGATAAATGGGAGCATATTCCAGGAGGTCAATGAGGATGGAGAGTGAACTGGAGCCCAGACTCCAAGAGTTCTGGTTGGAGGCACTATGACTTTGGGGGAAAGAGAAGGCTCGGGGGCATGTGATCTCTACTTCATATCTCTGAAAGACTCACAGAACAAAAGGAAATAGATGGGATTTATGCGGCCTCAGGGGATAGAGCTAGGACCCATGGGTAGGTGTTATAAAAGGGCAGATTTTCATTCAATAGGAGGAAGAATTTTCTAACAATCTGAACTGTCCAAAGTGGAACAAGCTGCCCAGGAAAGAATGAGGTCTTTGTCACTAGAGAGGGTAGATAATCACTTGATTGACATATTGTAGAGGGGTTCCTGCATTGGGAGTGGGTGATTAGACTAGATTACTTTTAAGATTCCCTCCAACCCTAGGAGTCTAGCATGCTATATATTAAAATAAGAAAATGGAAAAAACTATAAAGAATATGGTAAGAATGCAGGGGGTTGGTAGATGAGACACAGTTATTGGATGGGGAGGAAATGCTGTGTGTAGGAAAGAATCGGTGAGGAGAAAATAGGTGGCTAAGGATGGGTGAGGAGAGGCCAGGGAAGAGCCAGGGAGGACAGACAGCAAGCAGAGTGGCTATAGAATACTAGAATTTCAGATTTTACATTGAACCAGGCCTTTCATATTCACAAAGGATTATGTTCCAGCCATGCAAATTAACAGAGCACACAAGTCCAGAACTGGAAAGAAATTCAGCTAAGCTTAGAAGAATTGAGGCTACAAAGAAGTCCACACATTGCTAAAAATGGCCACGCTAACCTGCAATACTGAGAATGTGCCCCTCCAAGCCTGGTGACGCATGCTGCCATCAGATAGTATGTTGCCATGACAATGGTCAGTGTGGAAAAGGCTGCTGAATTTTCTGCATTCTGAAACATTTTCTTGAATCTGTCTATGAAGCTGTCATTTGTTCTTGCATATAAAAACTTCAATGAAGCTGAAACTAGCCATTTCTCACCTGCCTGCCCCTCCCCCATTAAAAACAAAGAGGGGGAAAAGAGAAAACAAACAAGCAAAGAGGTGCAAATTGATTTGGGGAGGTGAGATGGCAATGAAGGAGTCATGGATTCAACTCCAATCTCTGAGAGGGGGTTTACCCAGCATGTCCAGTTGAATTTGTTCAGCTTTCGAGCTCGAGCTTGGTTTTTTGTTTTTTTTCTTTTTCTCTTTCTCACCACATCCCTTAGAAGGACAAAAGCTGGGATTTTAACCTAATGGAAATCAAACCTGAGAAGGTTCATTTTATAGAAGATGCTTTCCATATGAGACAGGATGACTGAAAGGACAGGCAAGTTTAGACCTCACCTTAATCTATCTTTACTGTCCATTAGTCTTCCCAAGAAGTTAAAAAAAAAAAAAAGACAAAAATAAAATCATGGAGAGTCCATTCAAGCTGTTAGCTTTATACAGAGAAAAATTCTGTTTTGCTTCCACAAATGGTTCTACTCGTACCAACAAGCTATCTTGAAGATATGTGTGTTATTCACAGGAAGTGTGGGTTAGAAATAGGATGGCTCTTCCTAGCTCATGACCACTACGGGAAAATCACCCTAGCATCATCCTCATATGTCAAATTTGTTTGCCTTTCCTCCTGTTGACTTACTCCAGAGGAACTGACTCACAGTGAACCTTCCAGAGTTGAAGCAGAGTTGATTTGATCAATCCCCAGAGGGGGCTAGCTCCCCAAGCCTGGCTGGCTCTGCATGGGGTAATAGGGGTAGAGGTAGGAAGTTTTCCAAGTCTCTGGTACTGATGACATTTGAGTCAATTAGGGGCCCTCAGGGGGCTCAGAGCTTCATGCTGCAGCCCCCACTCCATACGGATCCGGGGGTGGGGTGGGGGGTGAGGGTGGGGTGTGAGTTGTACATTTCTATGTATTGAAGCTTGTACACTTGTGTTGGTTTGTATACTTGGTCTGAGTTCCCAGAACTTTACCCTCAGTTTTCTTGGGGTGGAAAAAGGAATGAATGGGACCAGGAGGTGAAGTAGGGGGAGGGGAAGACATGATTATAGGAAGGCCTCATACACATCTGCCCTTTCTGACCCTTAAAGAAGGAAGCTTAGTATATCAGTCTCTGCAATGCAGGGTTGGGAAGATGGGCCAACAAACTGTTACGGGTGTGGGGAGAGATAATGCAGGGGAAATAATTAGACTGTTTATCTTTCAGGTGAGGGAACTGAGGTTCAGAGAGGTTAAGTGACTTGCCCAAGATAACCTCCATCCATTCAGCAAGTAATTTCTAAGCAAACATTGTCCTAATAAGTAGTGGAGCAGTCACTTCAACCCAGTTCTGTCTGAACTGGGGCTTTGGAGTCAGGCTGTTTGGCCTTTCTGGTACCCCTCCTCTCCTTGGCAGCATTGCCCAGCCAAGTTTCCTCCTCATCCCCTGTCTGCTTTTTCCAACTGACTCTAGTAAAGCCTTCCCATCCTGCAATGTATACCCAGCTGAACTATGTACCTGAAATCTCCTGTCTCCCTGAAAAAGGGAGGAAGACAGCCATGGGCACCCCTAGGCCTTTTAGCGTTCCCTAACCCCCAACCCCTCTTCACCCCCACATCGCCCCACTGTACTATAATCTGAAGCTGCCAAATGCATTTCAAGCTGAGTAGAGAAGTAAAAGAGGACAGAAGGTGGAAGAAGCCAGTTCACCCAGCTCCTGCTTCATGTAATGTATCACTAGCCTCTAGCTCCAGTTCTCTATTTACAGTCCTCAGCCCCAGGCTAAGACCCTTGCCACATCTGCTGGTAATAATCTCATGAGTACCATTGTGCTAGGGGTAGGCAGCACTTCCTCTGGCAGCCTGCAGTCTGGGATTGACATTCTTCTAGGGACTAGCAATTGGGACTTCAGGTCTGGACATGTCCAAGGTCTGCTGGAGCCCGAAGCTTAAAGCAGTTCTCTTACCTGGTGGGATTCTACACCATGGAAACTCGGCTTCCTTCCATGCCTTCTCTTGCTTCCTGAGAAGCCACGAGGATAAATTGAAAGGCAGGGTTTGTCTCAAGAACAGACTGAACACTTGTTGTAAAGCTGCTTGGAAGGATTTTGGAGCAGGATTGTGGAGGGTGCCCTGAGCCAATTTGCATGACTTCAGGGGAGAATCTCTGCGATGTCCTTCCCTTATCTCCTCATCCCATACCCCTACCCACCCACCCACACTTTCTTTATTCCTCTCCATCTCACTGTGGTACCTTCCAGGAGGCTATTGCCATCCTGAGGTTCCCCAATGACCAAGTTTCTTTCTCTCTTTCTTGCGTCACTAAAGAGTTAAAAATTGGAAAGCTTTTGTTGTTGCTGTTATTGTTGTTCTTGTTAAACAGAAAGATAAATTATGAAAATATTATGTTGAAAGTTTTACAAGTCCCAAAATAAAAATGGAAGCTGCTCCCCAATTATTCAGTAACTTAGGCGGTAGCTTTTAACAAGCCATGAAAACACTTGGCAGATCATTTATGAAGACTTGAAATATCTACCTAAAGCCATGAGGGAACTAACATTCTTAAAAGCCTATATAGTGCAGTGCTTTGAAATTTATTGCTTTTTTGTATATATATTATTTCTCACAAAAAAAAGAAGGAAAAAATTCAATTGTGATGATAAAAAAATATTTAAGCCTTCTAACCTCCTATATTCTGGAGCAGCTAGAAGGAAAAATCTGAGATGATGGTATGGTAGCCCATGACACACTCTGGGATCTGTCCTGTAACTACTTGTTGAAGAGTGCTTTGAAAACTCCTGCTTTTTTATTTTTTTGCTTTATATATATATTATACTATACAATAAAAAAAGTTAAACAACAAAACATACAAACAAAAGCCTATATAACAGAGTGTACTGGATGTTTTGCATACATGATCTCATTTAATCCTCACAATTACCTCATGAAATAGGAAACTGGTGCCCAAAGACATTGTGTAACATACCCATAATACATAACATATAAGTGATGAACTCAGAATTTGAACCCAGGCCTAAGAATTTTCTTTTTAACTGATCTGCACTGTCTCTCAAAGTGAGATTCTGAACCAGTTACATTTTAAGAGGTATTGCTATGTCTCCACTTTAAAGCCCAGCTAAATCAATCAACACATATTTTTCTTGAACTTCCCATGTACTTAGTGCCATGGGAGGTAGAAGAGAAATTTAAGAGATGGTTCCTGCATGCTGAGAAGTATAATCGAGGAGACAAAGCTAACCCCGTTGGACAGGTGAGGATTTAAAAACGGCTGATCCTGTGTAGAAGAAGCTTGGGGAGTAAGACTTTAGGGAGACTGCTTTTGGAAGGCTGGGAGGATTTGAATAGATAGTAGTGGAGAAGTGCTTATAAGCAAGGGAAACTTTGATAGGTTGGGGGAGATGGGGAAGATTGCAGAATCCCTTGAATTTCAGGCTTAGCCCATATCTGATACAGTAAAGTGAGTCATTATAAGCTCTGGTATTAGGACATGATCTGATGCAGTGATATTCAGGGTGGATCATGCTGGTAATACAAAGATGGGCCTACCCAAGGGCCTACACTAGAACAGTGGCAGTAAGCATAGGGAGGAGTTGCCGAGAGCTGTTGTCAAGAGAGTTATTAAAGAACTTCGAGGTAAGTCCTTTAGAGAGGACCAAGGAGAAAGAAGAAGCAAAGATGACGCTCAGGTTTCCAGCCCAGATGCCACCTGAGATGGAAAGCTGTGGAGTTAGGGGTTGTAGTTTTATGGAAACATACTTGATGTGTTCTGTTTTGATATGTTGTATTTGAGGTGTGGCACAGAATCTTGCTTGGTGCATCGACATGGTAGAGTTTGTTGCATCCAATTAAAAGGCGATTTTTGTTTGTTTGTTTGTTTTGTATGCTATGTAGTAGGGGTCACATTTCATTCTTTTTCCATATTATACCCCTTTATTGCAGCACCGTTTGTTGACATTTGGCTGGGGGTGGGGGGAAGGCAAGTTTTTAAAGGTAATTTGATGACACAGAATATGCTCATGACAATGATATTAAGTGAAAAAAGCAGGATACAAAATGGTTAATACCATATAATCTCAATTTTGCGAATATATGTGCGTGAGTGTGTAAGGGGTATGTGTCTGTGTGTGTGCATGGATATGCACAGAAAAGCACTAAAGGAAATATACCAAAAATGCTAACAAGTAGTTCTCTTTGTGATGGGATTGGTATTATGGATAATTTTTATTTGTTCTTTATACTTTTTCCGTATTTTTTCAAAATTTCTACCATGCAAATGTATTGTTTTTATAGTCAAAAAATTAATAATTGTTCATTTGTTTCAGAAAAAGGCAATAGCATTTTGTTAGACCTTATATCCTAGTTTTTTGGTTTACAAAATATAGTCACTGTACCTGCACACAGCTAAAAAATTAGAGACTGTAGGGCGAGTATTATGCATTTCTCAGCACTCAGGTTCTGTTTCCTTTCCTAGGCACCGCTAGAAATTCTAAGGTGCAAATAGAGAAAGTTTTATTTCTTCTTTTTTGATCTATGCCTTTTATTTCCCTTTCTTGCTTTATGGCACTAGTTTTGAATAAGAATGGTGAGAGTGTCTATCCTTGCCTTATTCCTGATCTTAGAGGGAAAGCATTTAGTCATTCTCCATTATGTTAGCTATAGGTGTTTTTTGGACATGCTCGTTATGAGGTAGAAGTTAAGGCTCCCTCTCTATTCCTAGTTTTCTGAGCATTTTTGTCATGAATGGGTGTTGACGTTTTGTCTGCATCAGTTGATGCTGATGTGTGTTTGTGTGTGTCAGTGTGATTTTTCTTGTTTAGCCTTTTAATATGGCAGACTACACTACTTGATTTTCAAGTATTGAACTATACCCCACTTGGTCATGGTGTGTAGTTCTTTTTATATATTTCTGAATTCTATTTGCTAATATTTTGTTGAGGATTTTAGCATCTATATTATAAGGATGTTAGTTGTAGTTTTCTTACTTGTGATATCTGGTTTGGGTATCAGGCTAACACTGGTCTCATAGAATGAGTTGGGAAATGTTTCATACTCTTCTATTTTCTGGAAGCAATTGTGTAGAATTGGTGTTAATTCTTATTCAAACATTTGGTAGAATTCTCCAGTAAACTTTATGGGCTTGGAGATTTCATTTTTGGGAGGTGGTCAGAAAACACACGCTGTATAAATTCAATTATTTTAAGTTTGTTGAGATTCATTTATGGCCCAGGATATGTTCTATCTTAGTATATGTTCTGTGGGCACTGAAAAGAATGTGTATTCTGCTTTCGTTTGGTAGAATTTTCTATAAACGTCAATTACATTTTATTTATTGATAGTGTTGTTGATTTCTTCTATATCTTTGCTGATTTACTGTCTGGTTGTTCTAGTAATTACTGGGAGAGGTGTGTTGAAGTCTCCAGTTCTAATTGTGGATCTTTCTTTCTCCTTTCACTATCAGATTTTGCTACACATATCTTAAAATGCTATGTATTCTTGGTAGATTGACACTTTTTATCATTACATAATGCCCCTCTTTGTCCCTAGTTATTTTCTTTGTTCTGAAGTCTACTTTATCTGATGTCAATATAGTCACTAGGATATAGTTGGGTAATTTTTTTTTAGCCATTCTGCCAATTTTTGTCTTTCAATTACTGTATTTAAACCATCTACCTTCAATATAATTTTGATAAATTAGGATGTAAGCTGCCATTTTATTTTCGGTTTTCTGTTTGTTACCTCTGTTTTTGTTTCTCTGTCTTCTTCCTCCTTTACTGTAGGTGACATATTCCTTTGTTAGAATTCCATTTTATCTATGTTCTTCTTGAGCACCTCTCCTTGTAGAGACTTTTTAATGGTTACTATGGATATACATTTTATATACATACCTTATCACAGTCTACTGTTGTTGACATTTTTCAAGTTCGAGTGAAGTTTAGAAATGCTTTTTCCTTTTATGTCCTTTTCTTTCTCCCATTTATATTTTAATTGTCTTAAATATTCCCTCTATATACATTTAGAACCACACCTGACAGTGTTATAATTTTTATTTCAACTATTAAACGTAATTTAGAAAACTCAAGAGAAGGAAAGTCTATTGTATTTACCTATATTTTTACCCTTTCTATTCTTTCTTCCTTCCTGATTTCCAAGATTTCATCTATTATCATTTCCTTTCCATTTCAAGAATTTCCTTTAGCTATTTTTTTAGGATAGATCTGCTGAAAACAAATTCTTAGTTTTCCTTCCTCTGAGAATGTTTATTTCCCTTTCATTTCTGAAGGGTATTTTCACTGGATATAGGATTCTGGGTTGGCAGTTATTTTTTTTTCAGTACTTGAATAATGTTGTGCCACTTCCTTCTGGCCTCCATGCTTCCTAATGAGAATTCCACTGTCATTATCTTTCCCTTATAATTAAGGTTTCAGTTCTTTTTGCTGGTTTCCAGATTTTTTTTTTTCAGGAGTTTAATTATGGTGTGTCTTGACATAGATTTCTTTGGGTATAGCCTGCTTGCAGTTAGGTCAGCTTTCTGAATCTGTAGATTTATGTCTTTTGCCAAGTTTGGGAAATTTTTAGTCATTATCTCTTCAAGTAGTTTTTCAGGTCCCTTCTCTTTCGTCTCTTCCTCTAGAACTTCAGTGACATGAATGTTAGATCTTTTATCCGTAGTCTCACAGCTCCCTGAGGGTCTCTTCAATTTTTTCAGTCTATTTTCCATCTCTTGTTCAGATTGGGTGATTTCTATTGTTTTTATTGTCTTCCAGTTTACTGATTCTTCCTCTGCCCCCTCAATTCTTCTGTTGAGCCCATGTATTGAGTTTTTTATTTCAGTTATTGTATTTTCCACTTTTGAAATTTCCATTTTTCTGTCCTATTTTTTTTGCTGAGGTTTTCTATTTTTTTATTTGTTTCAAGCATATTCATAACCACTTGTTGAAATATTTTTATTATTGTTACTTTAAAATTCTTTTCAAACAATTCCAATACCCATGTCATATCTATGTTGATGACTGTTGGTGACTTTTTCTCATACAAGTTGAGATTTTCCTGGTTTTTAATATAATAAATGATATTCTATTTTTATCCTAGACATTTTAGGTACTATGTTATGAAACTCTGGATTGTATTTACATCTTCTGTTTAACAAGCCTCGTCTGCTAAAAGGGGGCACAACCACATTACCTTCAGGTAATGGAATCTAGGTTCCCCACTCAGTCTAGGGGGAGGGATGGAGTCTCGTTTCCCCACTCAGTCTAGGGGAAAGGGGACCTCATTACTGCTGGCCAGGGGGTAGAATTTCAAGATCCCCATTGGGCCTCCACTGACACTGACACCACCATGGGAATGGAGCCTCTTGTTATGGCTCCCCATGTGGACTTTACAACACAGTAGTGGTTGGGCTTTGCTTCCAGGTGAAGCTGAAAGGCCTGGCTCCCTACTCTGCCTTCTCTGACATCACCTTGGTATAATGGAAGGGATACCTTATAATAGCCAATCAAAAAAATTTTAATAATATTTATTTCATTTAGCAAATGTGCATTTGATGTTATAATGTGCCAGGCACTATTTTAGATGTAAATAGGACAGATAAAGGCCTTGCCCATCATGAAACATATTCCATGAGGAATAGAGACAATAAGCAAATAAATAAATATCTCTTGCTGGCTACTGATAAATCCAGAAGAGTGCTGTCTTAGATAGGGAGGTAAGTAAAGGCTTTTCTTAGTAGGTAACATTTGGGGATAGAGCTTACTGAATTGAGGAAAGGAGCGTTGCAAAAATTGGACTGAAGAATGTCCTGGACTGAGGGAAGAACAGGAACAGCAACCCTGAGGCAGGAATGGGTTTACTGTTTAATGTGTGTGTTTTCATGTGTATTAGAAGGAAATATAACTATCATATCAAACTCTTTGGTTTCATGGATATGGTTGCTCAGTATAAGGCTATGTTTAAAAATGAGCCAGTATATGAGCCCCCAGTCTTGGGGTTTGTTCATATGAAACTTAACCCCACAAAAGATAGGTCAAGCCTACTTAAAATTAGGCCTAAGAGTCACCCCCAAGAGAGCCTCTTTTGTTGCTCAAATGTGGCCTCTCTCTCCAGCCAACACAACAAGCAATCTCACTGCCCTCCCCTTCTCTATGTGGGACATGACTCCCAGGGATGTGGACCTTCCTGGCAACGTGGAAAAAAAATCCTAGAATGAACTGGGACTCAGCATCCAGGGATTGAGAAAACCTTCTCGACCAAAGGGGGGAAGAGAAAAATAAGAAAATAAACTCAGTGGCTGAGAGATTCCAGAGTCGAGAGGTTATCCTGGAGGTTATTCTTATGCATTAAGTAGATTTCATCTTGTTATTCAAGATGTAATGGAGAGGCTGGAGGGAACTGCCTGAAAATGTAGAGCTGTGTTCCAGTAGCCATGTTTCTTGATGATGATTGTATGATACAGCTTTCACAATGTGACTGTGTGATTGTGAAAACCTGTGTCTGATGCTCCTTTTATCTACCTTGTCAACAGACAAGTAGAACATATGGAATAAAAATAAATAATAGGGGGAACAAATGTTAAAATAAATTTAGTTTGAAATGCTAGTGATCAATGAAAGGGAGGGGTAAGAGGTATGGTATGTATAATTTTTTTTTCTGTGTTCATTTTATTTCTTTTTCTGAATAGATGCAAATGTTCCAAGAAATGGTTATGATGATGAATATGCAACTGTGTGATGATATTGTGAATTACTGATTATATATGTAGAATGGAATGATCAAAATAGAAATGTTTGCATTTGCTTTATGTTTTTTTGTATTTAAAAAAATAAAATAAAAAAAAAAGAGCCGGTATAAAGAAAAGTTTCCAAGTACATAATATGTGACTATGGCTCTTGAAAGCAATGTGAGAAGGACTGAAGTTTGAAAAGCAAGTCTGTCTCTCAGATAGATAATATCATTTAACAGATGAGAATTGAGACATAGGGTGGTTAATTAGATTGTACAAGTTCACACAGCAAACAAGTGGGCAAGCTGAAATTTCACATGAGAAACTGAAAATCATGCCCAAATGTTAGATAAAGAAATGCAGAGTTTTCCTTCTGCCTGGTGGAGCTGCTGGTTGCTACTTACAAAACCAAGAACTTTTGAAGAGCAGTCAAAAGGCCTCTAATGTGTTTAATTAAGCAGTTTCCTGTTTGCAAAAAGTACATGCTGGGGCCATTGCATTGTTTATTTCCCTCCAGCTTTTAGCCCTAAAATATTCAAGTGGCAAAGGCCAGGTCAGAATTATTAGAGAAAATAAGGTAAAACACTCAGGGTTCTGGAATGCCTAACTGTTGACAACTTTCTCAGTCCACCCAGAGGCCCTTTAACCAACTGAGATTCAGGTGCTGTCTTCAGCACAGCAGCCAAAACCAGCAGTGCTAAGGGTCATTTTATGCCAGAGTAATCAGACCCAAGCTCCCTAGCCTTGCTGCTGAGGAGCAGCCTCCACGGGATTCTTACCACAAAGTTCCAGAGGAAACTCTGCAGCCATCCCATCTGTGTGGACTTCTCTGTTTGTACCTGACCAGGGACATCCCCAAGCCATGGTCAGGCCACCATGAGGTTCTCAGTCCTTTGAAAAAGAGAAGCATCTTTAGAGGCTCCTGGTTTTCCCATATCCTTCTGCCTCTTTGCAACATATTTTGAAGGGAGACTTCATAAAGATTTCTAAATTGAGTTAGAATTTCAAGTCTATTGTGACATGCAAATTAGTCCTGCTTGCCCGTTGGCAGCAATGCATGCAGCTGAAGTGCCTAGAGACGGACCATAAAATGAAAACATCAAAGTGATTAAATGTGCCCGAAGAGCATAATTGAGTGCATGAATAAGAGAAAATAAAACAAATTGATTTTCTGCAGTGCCAGAAAAACAGAATAATTGAGAACAAAATAATAGACTTTGAAGTAATCAAAGTGAGGAATGCACCATAGTGACATGGAAACAGCCAGTTGAGGGAGAGATTTATTGTGTTTCTGTTATCATTTTTACAACTTTAATTTCATTAGCTAATAAATACAAATCAATTGAAAAATCAGTCAACCAGAGAAGAGGCAGTCCGAAGCCAAGATTTCTATTCACATCTCTAAAACAGACTGAGGCAGTGATCCTTAATCGACTTTCATAGGCGCACATATCTCCTTGTGAGCTGGAAAACAAGTTCTGGGAAGCCTCTCTGCTTTGGAGGTGGTGATGTTCTCTTCTGTCAGTCACTTTCCACATATAAGTTTACAAATTCAACTTTCAAAAGGGTTATTTTTATGCCCCACCAAGATTTCCAACAGACAGAATTGCTTGAGTACATGCCTCTTGGTTTATGAAGATAACATTTTCATGGCACTGCCCAGCACCTATGGTTTTACATTAAGTCAATCTGAATTCATTTGGTGGTGGTGGCAGTGACAGCTATGACAGCAGCAACAGGAAGAGCACCTGCCACTCTCTCCCAATATTGATAAGTATCTGTAACTCACTGCTTCCATTGCCCCTACCCTCCAAAGTGACACTGAACTCTAATCCAAAATCAGGAGGGCAAGCCTGGCAACCTTTTCCCAGACTTCCAGCCAGGCAGCCATGATACTGGAGAGGATCAGGGGAGAAAACCTAGGTTGGTGGTGACTTCTCATATTGACTGTGGCATTAGAGCACAGGAACAGCAAACTATGCAGGACCAGGTGCTAGAAGATCACAGAGCAAACATGGAATCAGTGCAGAACACTTTTTATGGCTACTCCAAGGAGCTAATCCCTCCACCCAACTCCTCAGCCCCTCATTTCTGGGTTCAGTGGCCCTTCCCTTCAGGATCCACAGGAATGGCTAATGTGACCTCAATTTTGGTTTTCCTTTTCACAGGCTCTTGAGCTACTCTGGCAGCTGTTGGCACTTCCAGATGTTCACAACACACCCTACCTTCAGGGCTCTACACTTAATGACCATGCCTCTGGCACAAGTAAAGGTCTTTGGGACTGCTGGGAATGTAAACCAGGGTGTGCAAAAGGATTGACAGTACTAAGACTAGCACTACCCACTGGCTCAATCAGGATGGCACAGTTAATAATTTGCACCTGCTAGGAGATTTGTCCTGGGGAATTATTCTTCCAGGAAGCACCTAGAAGCTAAAAGGAGTCTCTCCCTCCTTTTGGTTGTGTCCAAGCCTAATAATCATGATATGCCTTGAGGTGAATATGGTACATTAGCAAACATTCTAACTTTTGATCATTCCATTCTACATACATAATCAGTAATTCACAAAATCATCACATAGTTGCATATTCATCATCCTGATCATTTCTTGGAATATTTGCATCTATTCAGAAAAAGAAATTAAAAGACAACAGAAAAAAATTCCTACATACCATACCCCTTACCCCTCCCTTTCATTGATCAGTAGCATTTCAAACTAAATTTATTTTAACATTTGTTCCCTCTATTATTTACTTTTATTCCATATGTTCTACTTGTCTGTTGACAAGGTAGATAAAAGGAACATCAGACACAAGGTTTTCACAATCACACAGTCACACTGTGAAAGCTGTATCATTATACAATCATCTTCAAGAAACATGGCTACTAGAACACAGCTCTACATTTGCAGGCACTTCCCTCCAGCCTCTCCACTACATCTTGACTAACAAGGTGATATCTATTTAATGAGTAAGAATAACCTCCAGGAAAACCTCTCGACTCTGTTTGCAATCTCTCAGCCATTGACACTTTATTTTGTCTCATTTCACTCTTCCCCGCTTTAGGTCGAGAAGGTTTTCTCAATCCCCTGATGCTGAGTCTCAGTTCATTCTAGGGATTTTCTCAATCCCTTGATGCTGAGTCTCAGCTCATTCCAAGATTTCTGTCCCACATTGCTAGGAAGGTCCACACCCCTGGGAGTCATGTTCCACGTAGACAGGGGGAGAATGGCGACTTTGCTAAACATACAAACATTCTTAACAATCAAACATTCTATACAAGGTGTACAATTAATGGCTCACAATATCATCACATAGTTGTGTATTCATCCCCATGATCATTTTTTTTAACATTTATTTAGCTCCTTTCTGCAAGAGAAAGTTTGTCTCCAGTTTAAGCCCCAAATCCCACCTTCCATTTCTCACTGGTGTTTGGGTAGAGCAGAATGGAGCAAATGTCTTTCAAAATTCTAAAGCATTATACAGATGGAAGGCTATATCATCCTTCCTACCACTGTTATTCCCATTATTCTGCGTTTCGCAGCCCAAAATTTTTGCCTGAAAAATAAATGTGGAGAAGGCACATAAACCAAAGAACCTGAGAGCTGTGACTCCAAAAAGGCTGGGAAGCATTGCCCAGCCCAGCAGATAGACAACTCCTGAGGCACAGCTCCACAGGGTGACTTGGTAGGAAACTAGCCCACTCCTGTGATGTCACCTCTACAACTACTTGTGCCTATCCCTTCACATGGAGCCAGCAGATTTAGGCACAGGAGGAGAGAGAAATTTAGCAATTTAGAAATTGCTTCGATTCCATTTGCGATTGTAGTATTCCCTTTGCAAGCTAAGACCATAGCCATCAGGGTCATATCCTTTAAGTGCTGATATCCTGTAAATGCCAGAAACCTAGTGGGATTAATCCAAGCCTCAGGTTCTAATTCAAGTCAGAGGCAGACAAATGGGAATTGGTGGTTATACTTATCCTTGAGAAAGCTACCTGAAGACAGGAGGGATCTACGTTCCAAGGAAAGCAGTACAGCTGACAATACCTAAAAATTAAATCAACACATGCACAAGGCCTTTCTTTGAAAAATCCTTCGTACTGCCATTGTTCCCAGGTAGAAACTGAGTCCGTCAAACCTGACCGTGATGAGGCAGCACTGGGAAAACTTGCCTTGGCCCTAAATCATATTAGTTAAGACCTCCATTCCCTGCCTTAAAATCTTTCAGAGGCTCCCCATGGCTTCTGGGATAAGACTGTGACATTCTAGGCCCTTTATGATCTGGTCTCCGGCCACATCTCCAGTCGAATTGCCCCCCTCCCTGACCCTCATTCTGTACTCTGGCCACAAATACTTTGCTTTTGCCTGTATCCATTCTGCTCTGTCCCTGCTGCCTAGAACATTCTTTCCCCCTTTGTCCTTCCAGATGCCAATTTCTCTGTGAATCCTTTCATGCTCTTTCTTTTCCTTCCCTCATCACTCTTCCATGCTGGTATTTTGTAACCCTGTTACTAGGTACTGTAATCTGTCTGTCTTCGTAGGTTTCCCTCACTAGCCTGAGAGCTGCTTGTGAGCAAGAACTGAGCTTTGTTCTTCTCTGTGACCCCCATACCCAGAACTGGGCCCAGCACATTGTAAACATCAGAAAAGGCTTGTGAAATGAATAGACAGATAAGTGAGCCAGAATGGACCAAGGAGACTGGATGAGAGGGCCATATTCCAAGATTCTTAGATGCTGGAAGCTGATGATGGCAGAGCAGCCTGGGGCCCAGATGCCCAATAGCAATCCGTACACTGAGGTTTCCAAAAACGTACTTCATGTATTTCTTTATGAGAGGCAATTTGGAGGGACATGCAGACATCTTTAATTTTAATAGTCACATATTTAGTATGTTCTGTTCCCTCAAACTGGACCTTTACTTAGTCTTTGTTTTGTTTCTTCAAATGTTTATAACCTGGAGTAGAAGAGAGGTGTGTCCTCCCCCCACCTCTGGAGATCACCGCATGTAAGAAAAAGGTTTTATTTGTAAATATTAATAAAAACACCAACTGAAAGTAATATAGATCTGATGTAGCATATTCCGTTTCTAACATTCTCTCTTTGACATGTGTTGCAACATTATATCTAATAGTTTTCTCCACATTTATTGATTTAATGTATGTTTTAAAGAATAATAAGCACATCAAGTCTGTTAATTTCAATATTATTCTTGCTTAGGAGAGATGAGGCCAAAAATAGCCATTAACGTTTTAAAAGGAAGTTGATGTCAAAAAATACTCAATGAATATTAATACAGATATTAAGTGGATGCGACATTCCTGAAAGGGATATTCATATGGTGACTTCTTGGAAACCCCTCTTCTACAATACTGAATTCACTTATCTGTCCCTCTGTGGTGCTGCTTAGCTGCCAAGTATTCTGGAATCACCCTCATATTCTTCCAAACTCCTGTGATGCTGTCTTCAGCACTTATTTGAGACTCTTTTTTGTGCACTGATTCTCCTTTTGTAGTCATGTGTTTGTTCATCTCAACTACATCCATAAGGTCCTCAAGAGCCAGGACTAAGCTTTAAGCCTCTGTGGATTGAATGGGAAAGTAGTTTATCAACTACCCTGTAGCTTTACAGATGTTGATTCCTTCAATGAATATTCAGTGAGCACCTACTATGTGTCAGGCACAGTTGAGGGTGCTAGCAATACAGTAACCAGCAAGTCAGAGCTTGCGAAGAGAGACAGATGTCCAGCAAATAAACGAACACACAGATGTTTTCAGTGCATTGCAGAAATTGAGAAGATGTGACTGAAAATGAGAAACTAAGGAATGACTACTCACACTAGGTGATCATAAGGCCTCTCTGAGGTGATTTTTGAGTTGAGATCTGAATGATGAGAAAAGTTAGAATTGAGAATATCTGAGGACAGAGCATTGCAAGCAGAAGAAACAGCAAGTGCAAAAAAGGAAGCCCTAGAGGGGAAAATGATCCATGTATTCAAGCAACACAAAAAACATCAATGTGGCTAGAACAGAGTGAGCAAGGAGGTTAATGGGAGGAGGCAGGAGACAAAGAACCAGACCCTGCAGGACTTTGTGGGTAAGTAGTTTCGATTTTATTCTAGATGTGATTGGAAGGTATTAGGGGGTTTTGAGCATAGGAGAGATGTGGTTGGACCTAAGTTTTAGCAAAATATTCTAGCTACTGTATAGATAGCAGGTTTTAGGGGAAAGACAGAAGCAGCAAGACCAGTTTTGAAGCTACTGGAGTCATCCATGCAAGGAACAATGGCAATTTGTAGTAGTCACCGCAGTGGAGGGTGAAGGAAAGTAAATGCATGTGGAACATATATTAGGGGTAGAACTTTGAAAGAACTTGCTAATGAAATGAAAAGGGGGGGGAGTTAAAGGAAATGGGAAATAAGGGTCATCCCTAGTCAATACCATGAAGGGACAATTAAGTATTAGGGGACTAGTCTATATTTGTGCTCTCCAATATGGTCACCCCTAGCCACATGTGGCTGTTTAAATTTAGGTTAATTAAAATGAAATGAAATTGAAAATTCATTCCCTCATTTGTGCTAATCGCATGTCAAGTGCTCGATAGCCACATGTGGCTAATGGTTACCGATTTGAACAGCGCAGGTATAGAGCATTTTCATCATCTCAGAAAGTTTTGTAAAACAGTGCTGCTCTACATTAGAAAAAGACTAAAATGAGTGCTCTTTGGCACCTAGCAGAGTGCCTGGCACAAAATAAACACTCCATAAATGTTTATTGAATAAATGGATAAACAAGTGAGTCAGTCATTTGATGAACCAACTGAACCCAGGCCTCCTGAGTCCCAGTCCAGTACTCTCTCTTATGCGTCAGAGGCTTGGTGACCATATAATTTATCGTTTAAACCAGGACATTTGAGAGTAAAACGGGTGCTATTAATAATAGCAATGTACCATAGGTGTGAACTGGGACTGTCCCAGAGATAACCAAAAAATCACACACCAGAGGCCCACAAGCCACATCTTGGTCTACAAATTGTTATGTTTGACCACACATATGGATATTATTTAAAACTTTAAATCAGTTGTTCACATACAGCACTGTGGAAATTTTGCTTACAAATGTTGATTTACAATTTCTCCTGAAAAATGGATCTGGTCACATTGGGCCCACATTCCTACAGAATTATAAATGACTGGAGCCTTTTATTTGTGAGCATGTCCATCCCTATTTGCCCTAGGCCCCACCACTCCCTTTTGATTCCCTGACTCTAGGCCGTGTCAGTTTCCATTTATCATCTCACTTACTCTGGTTTTGTTTTGGTTTCTTTTGTAGGAGAATTACAAGGAAAGGAAAGTACTTCTAATATTCATGTCATGATTCAAAGTGAAAAAATGGGAGGGAAAAAAAAAGATCAATAGGGCCCCATATGTATTGCCCCTGGTCTGTTTTACTCACATGCAGTGCATTCTTAGCCCCTGTAGGCATTTGAGTTTGCCCTCTCTGTTCTGTACTCTGTGTCTCCCCAGGCCCCAGACACTGCTGGCCTTTGGAATTTTCTCATGTTGCCACCCTGCTGGAAAACCTGGATGGTAGAGGAAAACAATGGGCTTATTTAAGCTTAAATTTTAATTGCTATCCAAACTCAACATTTCTCATCAACTTTTGGTGGAAAATATTTCTGTTGTTTTTGTTGACTGTTTTCAAATGTAACTTGAAAGGAAGACAGTGCAGGAGAAAATGCAATACCCACCTTTCCCTTCTATGAACATGTTTTGTTGGAAGACTTCCAACATGGAATTTTGTTCTCCCATACATTCACTTTTTAAAAATTATTTATTTTTAATTAATATATATTATATATTCATATACCATGTAATCATCCAAAGTGCACAATCAATGATTCACAATGTCATCATATAGCTGTGCATTTATCATCACAATCAACTTTTTTTTTGTATGCTGTGTGGTGGGGGTCACATTTCATTCTTTTTCCATGTGAGTATCCCATTATTGTAGCACTATTTGTTGGAAAAAAATTTTTTTGGTTGAGGGGAGGTGCTCAGGCCAGAAATAGAACCCATATCTCCCACATGGCAGGCGAGTATTCTACCACTGAACTACCCTTGCACCCCCCTTTTTCCCTTCTTTCTGTGAAAAATAACATATATTCAAAAAAAAACTAAATTTCAAAGTACATCACGACAATTAGTTGTAGAACAGATTTCAGACTTTTGTATGGGTTACAATTTCACGATTTTAGGTTTTTACTTCTAGCCACTCTAAGATACTGGAGACTAAAAGAAATATCAATATAGTGGTTCAGTAATCATATTCATTTGTTAAACCCTACCTTCTCTGTATAACTCCACCATCACCTTTGATCTTTCTCCCACTTCTTCAGGGTATTTGGGCTATGCCCATTCTAACTTTTTCATGTTGGAAGGGGCTGTTGATAATATGGGATGGGGGGATGGAACTAGTTGATGTTCTGGAGAGGCTGGCCCCTTCCCATGCATTCACTTTTATTCATCAAACTCAGGTCATACCTTTACAAAGGGAAGGACCCTAGATTTTTTTCCCCAGTTTTTTTAATTGTGAAAAGTAACATATCTATAAAAAAGCAATAAATTTCAAAGTACATGGCAACAATTAGTTGTAGAACAGATTTCAGAGTTTGGTATGGGTTACACTTCCCCAATTTCAGGCCTTTACTTCCAATTGCTCCAAGATACTGGAAACTAAGAGAAATATCAATATAAGGATTCAGCAGTCATACTCATTTGTTAAATCCTATCTCCTCTGTTATAACTCCACCTTCTCCTTTGATCTTTCTCCCAATCTTTAGGGTCTAATTTTAACACCAGAATCCTCTGTAGGTTTTCTTCAGCAGAGGCAAACATAAACAAGCGTGTGGAAATAATAAAATGTGCATGAGACATGTTTAAACTAAGGAGTTTGACTTCATTCATAGGCATTCAGAACTGCTGAAGTGTTCTGTTGTTGTTGTTGTTGTTGTTTTGGAGCGTGGAAGGAATGTGAATGGAACTGGTGATAGTTTGTGGGACAGCTCCAGAGCCTGGAACACCAGTTAAGAGAATGTTGCAGTGATGGATGGACATAGCCTAAGGGTAAAATGACTAAGGAATGGAAGAGGGAATGGTGGTGTATTCAGATAACTGACTACTGAGCAGCTGCAAGAAGGAATGAAGTCGTGAGGCTTACAAATAGGTGAATGAAACTTGAGGACAGTATGTTGAATGAAATATCAAAAATAAAAAGAAATATTGTCATGCCTCATTCATATGGACTAACTATAATATATAAACTCCAAGAATTGAAGTTGAGAGCATGGGTTATCAGGTGGGGCCTATTGTAAAGGGTCCTAGACTGTAAGCTCTTATAGCAGTCACATAGATTCAGGAGTTGAAACTGCTATTTCTAAATTCTGAGATACTGAGCTATTTGTGTATAACCTGGACATTCCCTGAAATTTCAGGTATTTGTGTGACACCTGAGACTCAGAGTTAGAGCTCTAAAACCATGAAAGTCAGCAGTCCCCCATAGAGCAACTATTGAAAAAGTTGAAAAAGCGATTAGAATTCGACTAGAGATATGAATGAAACTGACTTGGATATGACTAAAGTAAATCAGAAAACAGGGTAAAGGATGATACTGTTTAAATTTTAAAACTTCAACTTCTATGTGAGACCAAAGGAAGAATTTTTTATTTGGTGCAAAATTAAATTTTGGGTAGCACATTATCTAATTTAACTCATATGATCAGTTTATTCAAACACCATAATTAACATGGAATCTTGAATATGGAGTAAGATCTTGTTGGTTTATGCAGGTTAGTGTGATGCCCTGAAACATCCAAGAGTAATTTAGGCAGAGAGTAAAAAAGTATTTTCAAAGTCCCCTTGGGGGACTGGGGAGAAAGGAGGAAATATTAAACTGGGAAATTCCTGATATTCTCACAAGCAGTGGGGGCAACCAATTCAATACAGTGAGCCCTTGATCTTGGTGCTTACCCCTGTGAAATTTATTCTTGCAAAGAAGAAGCTGAGCCTACTTATAATTATGCCTAAGAGTCACCCCCAGAGAACCTCTTTTGTTGCTCAGATATGGCCGCTCTCTCTAAGCCAACTCAGCAGATGAACTCACTGCCTTCCCCCCTACATGGGACATGGCTCCCAGGGGTGTAAATCTCCCTGGTAACATGGAACAGGACTCACGTGGATGAGCTAGGACCCAAATCGTGGGATTGAGAAAGCTTTCTTAACCAAAAGAAGAATAGAAAATGTCAGAAAATAAAGTTTCTGTGGCTGAGAGATTTCAAACAGAGTCGAGAGGTTATCCTGGAGTTTATTCTTGTGCATTACATAGATATCCGTTTTTAGTTTACAGTGTATTGGAGTGGCTAAAGGGAAGTATCTGAAAATGTTGAGCTGTTTTCCGGTAGCCTTTGACTTTTAAAGATGATTGTATAACTATATAGCTTTTACAATGCAACCGTGTGATTGTGAAAACCCAGTGGCTGATGCTCCCTTTATCCATGGTATGTCAGATGAGTAAAAAATAAGGACAACAAGTAAATAAATAGGAGGGATAAGGGGTAAAAAAATTTGGGGTATATTGCAGTACTAGAGTTCAGTAAGAGGAAGGGGTAAGGAGTATGGTATGTACGAGTTTTTTCTTTTTTTCTTGTTATTTCTTTTTCTAGAGTGATGCCAATGTTCTAAAAATTATCATGGTGATTAGTACACAATTATGTGATGATATTGTGAGCCACTAATTGCATACTTTGGATGGACTGTATGTGCATGAAGGTATCTCAATAAAAATATTTTTTAAAAAAAGAATGTTGCTGTGACCTAAGTAATGAAATATGTAATGAAGGTGGAGAAAATACAACAGAAAGGAGGGGACAAGATTTGAAAGACATCTTGGGGTTAGGCTTGGCAACTCATGAGATGTGGAGGGGGCTTGAACTAAGAGATGAAGAATCAAAATTATCCAGAAATTTTCAGTTTAGGTGGTTAAAACACCAAAAGCATGATCCATGAAATTAAAAATGAATAAATTGTACCTCATCAAAATTAAAAATTTGGCTTTGCAAAAGACCCAGTTAAGAGAACGAAAAGAGACATTACATACTGAGAGAAAATATTTGCAAAGCACATATCTGACCACAAACTTATATATAGAATATATGAAGAACTGTCAAGGGTGCACAGGTGGTTCAGTCGTAGAATGCTTGCCTTCTATGCAGGATACCTAGGTTCGATCCCCGGACCATGCACCCCCCCAAAAAAAAAAACTGCCAAAATTCAATAGTAAAGAAACAAACAATCGAATTGGAATGTGGTCAGAAGACACGAAGATGACATACAGACAGCAGATAAGCACATGAAAAAGTGTTTACCATCATCAGCCATTCAGAAAATGCAAATTTAGACCACAATGAGAGATAACTACATGCCGATCATAATGACTAAAATGAAAAATAGGTGACAACACCACATGCTGTGGGAGATGCTGAGAAACTAGATTACTTATACATTGTTAGTGGGGGGTATAAAATGGTACAGCTATTCTGGAAAACAATTTGGCAATTTCTTAAAAAACTAAACATGCAACTGTCATATGACCCAGCAATTGTACCCTTAGGCATAAATTTATCCCAATGAAAACCCTGAATATTTCCTTATAGTCAAGGAAAACCCTGAATGTTAATTTACTAATAATAGCCCAAAACTGTAAACAGCTCAGATGTCTTTCAATGGGTGATCAGTTAACAAATTGTGGTATATCCATACCATGGAATACCACTCAGCAATAAGAAGCAACAAACTTGGTAACTACTATAACTTGGCTGGATCTTAAGGGCAGTATACTGAGTAAAAAAGGTCAGTCTCAAAAGATTGATTGCTGCATGACTCCATTTATTTAACATCCTCAAAATTATAGTGATGGAGAAACCAATTAATGGCTATCAGGGTTTAGAGATATTTGGGTGGGGGAGGAAGGAGTGTGACTACAAAGGGATAACATGAGGGAGATTTGTGTGTTGGTGAAATAGTTCTGTATCTTTTTTGTAGTGGTGGTTACAAGAGCTACATATGTAACAAAACTGAATGTGTGTGAAACTGGTGAAATCTGAATAACGTATGTTCTTTGTTAACAATGTCAATTTCCCATTATTGATATTGAACAATAATTATGGAAGACTTTACCATTTGTGGAATCCTGGTGAAGGGCACAAATGGTGCTGGGAGAACTGGATATCCATGTGCAAAAGAATGAAGGGGGACCCCTATCTCACACCATACACAAAAATTAACTCAAAGTGAATCAGACCTAAATATAAGAACTAAGACTATAAAACGCCTAGAAGAAAACATAGGGAAGCATCTTCAGGATCTTTTTTTTTTTAACTTTTTTTATTGTATAGTATAACATATATACAAAGCAAAGAAATTTAAAAAGCAATGTTTTCAAAGTACTCTTCAAAAAGTAGTCACAGGACAGATCCCAGAGTTTGTCATGGGCTACCATATGATCCTCTCAGATTTTTTCTTCTAGCTGCTCCAAAATATAGGAGGCTACAGGACTTAAATATTTTTTTTTTATCATCACAATCGACTTTTCTTCCTTTTTTGTGTGAAAAATAACATATATACAAGAAAGCTATAAATTTCAAAGCATAGCACCACAATTAGATGTAGAACATATTTCAGAGTTTAACATGGGTTATAATTGCACAATTTTAGGTTTTTACTTCTAGCTGCTCTAAAATACTGGAGACTAAAAGTGATATCAATTTAATAGTTCAGCATTCATATTCATTGTTAAATCCTACCTTATATGTATAACTCCACCATTACCTTTGATCTTTCCATACCTCTCTTTAGGGTTGATTGGCCTATGGAAATTCTAAATTTTTTATATTGTAGGGGTCTGTTACTAATATGGGGTAGGGAGATGGAACTGTTTGATGTTCTGGAGAGTCTGGGCTAGGTTTCAGGACTTATCTTGACCAAGGACCCATCTGGAAGTTGTAAGTTTCTGTAAAGTTACTCTACTGTATGGAACCCTTGTGGAATCTTATATATTGCCCTGGGTGTTCTTTAGGATTGGCTGGAATGGTCCTGGTTGGGGGTTGGCAGGTTATGATAGGTAGCAAGGTCTACCTCAAGCTTGTAAAAGAGCAAACCCCAGAGTAGTCTCGACTCTATTTGGACTATCTCTGCCACTGATACCTTATTAATTGCACTTCTTTTCCTCCTTTTGGTCAGGGTAGAATTGTTGATCCCACGGTGCCAGGTCTAGATTCATCCTTGGGAGTCATCTCCCACTTCACCAGGGAGACTTTCACTCTGGGACGTCTTGTCCCATGTAGGAAGAAGGGCATATTGGGCTTAGAGAAACTGAGGCCATATCTGAGCAAAAAAAGAGGTGCTCCATAAGTAACTCTGAGGCATGCCTATAGGTAGTCTAAGCTTCTCTGCTACCTACATAAGCTTCACAAGAGTAAGCCTCATGATTGAGGGTGTGGCCTATCGATTTGGGTTTCCCTAAAGTTTGACACAGTATCAGGGGATTCCCTGATGGTAAGGTTTAATAGTTCCATTTTCTTTCTCCCTTCCTTCCGGGGACTTTGCCAATGCTTTTTGATTATCTTCTTAATATATTCTAGGATGTTTCCATGCATTGCAATAATCTATACAGGATTAAAGGGCTTCTTTCTTATTCTGTGCTCCCTGTGTTCAGTTCCAGATCAAATAAAACTTTCTTCCATTGGTCTCAAAGAGTATCTTTGATTCTAAAATATAAACACTGTCTTCCCTACCCCTATGTTCTGAATTACTTTAACCCCAACCTGTTCGGCTTCATTCTTATCTCTAAATATCAGGTTATATATATAGTACAGTCTCTCAAAGTCCAGAAATAATAATCACCACTCTGAACTTAATGTGTGTGCTATAAAAGCTTACAGTCTAGGCCCTTGTTTCCTTATAAGCATTTTCTAAAGGTGACCAAACCATTGTTGTCCTTTTGTTTCTGGCTTATTTTGTCTCACCAAATGTCCCACGTGTTCATTCACATCATTGCATGCCTCACAATTTTGTTCCTTTCTGTAGCAGCACAAACTTCGTTCATGAGTATACACCATTGTTCGCCAATCTACTTCTCCATCAGTGCATCCTTCAGCCGCCTGCTTTCATTGGGCATCATGTAGAAGGCCCAAAGTCCACAGTCCATCAACATTCTCAATTTTAGATAATTTCATTGTTCCCAAGAGAAAAAAGCCAATATACACACGCTCCCCAAATAGGAAATCTAAACCTCCTCTTAACTCTTCTCCCTCCCCTTATTATTTACCTCTTCTGTTGCTGTGGTAATGCTGATGGCTTCCTTTTGAACACAGCTCATAGCATGAATCTGCAGTCTTCCCCCTATACCCTGGACTTAAACATTCTTTACACAAGAGTCATATCTTTGAAGTAATTCTTGTAAGAACCAACTCATATTTCTAGTGTAAATCACTGGGTCATGCAGGTCTATACAACCCCTTTCAATCTTGCTCATCATCAATATGGCAATATTATTTCTAGACCCAATAGAGAATCACCTTCGCTCCTATCTATTCCCTTAAATTAGAGTTCAACCTCATTAGCTAACGGTTCACCCATCTCTAGCTTCTATGTATCTCTAAGTCCCCTGTACTCCATATTATAAGTTTCTGATTATACCTTTATGCTGGTCATAAAAGTGAAATCATATAGTATCTATCCTTTTGTGTCTGGCTAATTTCACTCAGCATTATGTCCTCAAGGCTTTTCCATCTTGTCATGTGCTTTAGGACGTCATTTTGTCTTACTGTTGCATAATATTCCATTGTACGTATATACCACATTTTGTTGATCCTCTCATCTGTTGATGGGCATTTGGTTTGCTTCCATCTTTTGGTGATTGTGAATAATGCTGCTGTGAACATCGGTGTGCAGATGTCTGTTTGCTTCATTGCTTTCAGCTCTTCTGGGTATATACCAAGTAGTGCTATTACTGGGTCATAGGGCAACTCAATATTTAGTTTCCTAAGGAACCGCCAAACAGTCTTCCACAGTGTCTACACCATTATAATTTCCCACCAGCAGTGCATAAGTGTCCCAGTTTCTCCACATCCTCCTCAACATTTACAGTTTTCACTTTGTTTAATAGCAGCCATTCTTATAGGTGGGAGGTGGTATTACATTGTAGTCTTGATCTGCATTTACCTTATAGCCAATGAAAATGAGCATCTCTTCATGTGCTTTTGAGCCATCTGTGTTTGTTCTTCAGAAAAATGCCTATTCATATCTCTAGCCCATTTTATAATTGGGTTGTTTGTTCTTTTGTTGTTGACTTGTATGATTTCCTTGTATATACAGGAAATCAAACCTTTGTCTGATATGTGATTTCCAAATATTTTCTCCAATTGAGTTGGCTGCCTCTTCACCCTTTTGACAAAATCTTTTGAGGTACAGAAGCATTTGATTTTGAGGAGTTCCCACTTACCTATTTTGTTGTTGTTGTTGCTTGTGCTTTGGGTTTAGGAAACTACCTCCTATTACTAGGTCTTGAAAATGTTTCCCTACATTTTCTTCTAAAAGTTTTATGATGCTAGTTCTTATATTTAGGTGTTTGATACACCTTCAGTTAATTTTTGTGTAGGGTATAAGATAGGGGTCTTCTTTCATTCTCTTGGCTATTGATACCCAGTTCTTCCATGCCCAATTATTGAAAAGACTATTTTGTCCCAGTTCAGAGGACTGGGGGACCTTGTCAAGAATCATTGACCATAGATTTGGTGGTCTATTTCTGCACTCTCGATTTGATTCCATTGGTCAGTGCTTCTGTCTTTGTGCCAATAGTATGCTGTTTTGAACACTGCGGCTTTATAATAGGTTTTAAAGTTAGGGAGTATTAATCAATCCTCCCACTTTGTCCTTCTTTTTTTAGGATACTTTTAGCTATTCAGGGTCTCTTTCCCTTCCAGATGAATTTGGTAGTTCCCTTTTCCAAATCTTCAAAGTAGGTTGTTGGAATTTTGAGTGGTACTGTGTTGAATCTGTAGATCAATTTGGGGAGAATTGACATCTTGACTATATTTAGCCCTCCTATCCATGAGCAGAGAATGTCTTTCCACCCATTCAAATCGCCTTTGATTTCTTTTAGCAATGTTATGTAGTTTTCTGTATACAAGTCCTTTATGTCCCTAGTAAAGTTCATTCCTAAGTATTTGATTCTTTTAGTGGCTATTTTGAATGGCATTTTTTCCTTAACTGACTCCTCAGCTAGGTCATTGCTTGTGTATAGAAATGTTACTGTATTTCTGCACATTAATTTTATATCCTGCCACCTTGCTGAATTTGTTTATTAGCTCAAGTAACTTTGCTGTAGATTTCTCAGGATCTTCCAAGTACAGTATCATATCATCTGCAAATAACAAGAGTTTTACTTCTTCCTTTCCAACTTGGATGCCTTTTATTTCTTTGTCCTGCCTGGTTGCTCTAGCTAGAACTTCTAGCACAATGTTGAATAATAGCGGTGACAGTGGGTATCCTTGTCTTCTACCTGATCTTAGAGGGAAAGCTTTCAATCTCTCTCCATTGAGTATGAAGCTGGCTATCGGTTTCTCATATATTCCCTTTATCATATTGAGGTAGTTACCTTTGATTCCTGTCTTTTGGAATGTTTTTATCAGAAAAGGATGCTGAATTTTGTCGAATGCTTTCCCAGCATCAATTTAGATGATCATGTGATTTTTCCCTTTTGATATGTTAATGTGCTATATTCCACTCTAATAATGTGTAATTATTAATTATTACACATTAATAATTGATTAACGTGCATAATCACATTGGTTTTAATTTAATCAATAATGATTGATTTTCTTGTGCTAAACCATCCTTGCATTCCTGGTATAAACCCCACTTGGTCACGATGTATAATTCTTTTAATGTGCTGTTGGATTCGATTTGGTAATATTTAATTGAAAATTTTTGCATCCATGTTCATTTGGGAGATTGGCCTGTAATTTTCCTTTCTTATAGCATCTTTACCAGGTTTTGGCATTAAAATGATATTATCTTCATAAAATGAGTTAGGTAGAGTTCCTTTTTCTTCAATTTTTTGGGAAAGTTTGAGCAGGATTGGTGTTACTTCTTTATGGGATGCTTGATAAAATTCCCCAAGAAGCCATCTGACCCTGGGCTTTTCTTTGTAGGATGATTTTTGATGACTGATTGAATCTCTTTACTTGTGATTGTTTTGTTGAGATCTTCTATTTCTCCCTGAGTCAGTGTAGCTTGTTTGTGTGTCTCCAGGAATTTGTTCATTTCATCTAAGTTGTCTAGTTTGTTGGCATATAGTTGTTTATAGTGTTCTCTCATGATTTCTTTGATTTCTTCAGGGTCTGTGGCAATGCACCCCGTCTCATTTCTGATTTTGTTTATTTGCATCCTCTCTCTTTTTTTCTTTCTCAGTCATGCTAATGGCCCATCAATTTTTTTGATTTTCTCAAGGAACCAACTTTTGGTTTTATTGATTCTTTCTATTGTTCTTTTGTTCTCCCATTCATTTATCTCTGCTTTAATCTTTGTTATTTTTCTTCTCCTATTTACTTTGGGGTTAGTTTGCTGTTCTTTCTCAAGTTCCTCCAGGTGTGTTGTTTATCCATGATTTTTGCTTTTTCTTGTTTTTTTAATATAGGCATTTAGGGCAATATATTTCTCTCTCAGCACAGCCTTTGCTGTATCCCATAATTTCTGATAAGTTGTATTCTCATTTTCAGTCATCTCTAAATAGTTGCTGATTTCTCTAGCAATTTCTTCTTTGACCCATTGGTTGTTTAAGAGTGTGTTAATTGAGCTCCATATATTTGTGAGCGTTCTCATTTTTTGTTGGTTATTGAGATCCAGCTTCATCCCATTGTGATCAGAGAAAGTGCTTTGAATAATTTCAATGTTTTTAACTTTATAAAGATCTGTTTTGTGCCCCAGCATATGACTTATCCTGGAAAATGTTCCATGAGCACTAGAGAAGAATGTATAACCTTGTGCTTTGGAGTGCAATGACCTATATATGTCTGTTAGGTCTAATTCATTCATCACATTATTTAACTTCTCTATTTCCTTGTTGATCTTCTGTCTGGTTGTTCTATCTATAGAGGAGAGTGGTGTATTGAAATCTCCTACTATTATTGTTGAAACATCTATTGCACCCTTCAGTATTGCCAATGTCTGTCTCAGATACTTTGGAGCCCCTTGATAGGGATCATAAGCATTCATGATTGTATATCTTCTTGGTGAATTGACCTTTTAATTAGTATATAGTTCCCTTCTTTGTCTCTTATGATGTTTTTACATTAAAGGTCTATTTCGTGAGATATTAGTGTAGCTACTCCTGTTTTCTTTTGGTTACAATTTGCATGAAAAATCTTTTTCCATCGTTTCACTTTCAATCTATTTGTATCCTTGTGTCTAAGATGAGCCTCTTGTAAGCAGCATATAGCTGGATTATGTTTCTTAATTCATTCTACCAATCTGTATCTTTTTTTAATTTTTTAAATTTTTTTAAATACCAAAAAACACCAAACGCAAACATTCTTAACTTTTGATCATTCCATTCTACGTATATAATCAGTAATTCACAATATCATCACATAGTTGCATATTCATCATCATGATCATTTGTTGAAACATTTGCATCTATTCAGAAAAAGGAATAAAAAGAAAACAGAAAAAATTTCTGCCAATCTGTATCTTTTAATTGGTAAGTTTAGTCTGTTAACATTCAAAGTTATTACTGAAAAGGCGTTTCTTGATTCCACCATCATATCTTTTTTATTTTGTTTGTCATGTCTATATATTCTTTTCCCTCTTTCTCTTTGTATTCTTTAAATTACCCTTAGTGGTACTCCTCAATTCTGTGCTGTCCTCCAGATCTCTGTCTCTTGTCTTCTTCTTTTTTTTCAGCCAGCAGAACTCCTTTTTAGTATTTCTTTTAGGGCCAGTCTCTTGTTGACAAATTCTTTCAAGACTTCTTTGCCTGTGAAAACTTTAATCTCTCCCTCAATTTTGAAGGACAACTTGGCTGGGTCCAGAATTCTTGGCTGGAAGTCTTTCCCTTTCAGGATCTTCAGTATATCATACCACTGCCTTCTTGCCTCCAGTGTGCTAGTTAAGTATTCTGAGCTCTGTCTTATTTGATTTCCCTCGTATGTAGTAGATTGTTTTTTTCTTGCCACTTTCAGGATTTTCTGCTTCTCTTCAACATTTGACAGACTGATTAGTATGTGTCTTGGGGAAGGCCTATTTGGATTTATTCTGTTTGTTGTTCATTGGGCTTCTTTGACTTGTGTATTTATGTCCTTTATGAGGGTTGGGAAGTTTTCCCCCATTATATCCTCAACTACTCTTCCTAGCCCTTTACTCCTCTCTTCTTCTTCTGGGACACCAATGATTCTAATATTTGCATGCTTTGTTTTGTCTCTCATTTCTCTGAGTTCCCATTCAATTTTTTCCATCTTTTTGGCCATTTGCTGTTTTGCATCTTCAAAGTCAATTATCCTGTCCTCTATATCACTTATTCTTTCTTCTGTCTCTTCAGATCAAGTGTGGTATGCCTCTAGTATGTTTTTTATTTGGTCAACAAAGTCTTTAGTCTCTGTGATATCCACTATTTTTCTATTTATTCTTTCACATTCCTCTTTATGCTTTTCTACTGTCTTCTTGATCTCCTTTATGCCATTTGCCATCCCACTTATTTTATTAGGAGAATTGTATGAACATCTTTGATTAGTTGTTCCAACGTCTGTGTCTCCTCTGGAGTTTTAATTTGGTCATTAGGCAGGGCTATATCTGTCTGCATTGTGATATACTTAGTGATCTTCTGCTGTCTTCATGACATGTAAATATCTTGATTGGTTTCCTTCGGGAATTGATTTCTTTCTGTAGTCTAATGCTTTGTGTTTGCGGGATGGTTGCACAGCAGGGAGCAGGGCCCGGGGTGGGGCACTCCATGTGGTGATTTGCTACAGGGCATGTATAATTGCAGATTGGGGATGTTTTGCTGATGCTTGTGAACGTGGGCACCCAGAGGCCAGGGAGGATGTAGCTGTGCAGGTGCTTCGGGTTGGGGGTGTAAACGTGCTGTGTGCTGCTCTAAGGCACAGGACCCTTTGTGTGCATGCATAGAGCTGTGGCAGCAGGTTGGCATTGTGCCTTCATGGATTGGGGGCTGATGTCACCCAGCTGCACAGGTTAGCACTTTCTCAGAGCTGGGAAGTGTGGCTGCGGGCCATGCACATGCGCAGTTCTAGGACTGTTGTCAAGTGTGGCTCCCAGAACTGAATGACAGATTGGGGGCCCTTGCACATGCGTGGGCCTGGGTGTGCCGTAAATGGATGCCCATAGTTCAGGCTGGACAGAGTGAGGCTGTGCAACACTGTGTGCGGGGGAGGGGGGGTAGCTTATGTGTGGAGGGCGGCAACAGCTTGCACGGAACAAGGAGAAGGATGTAGTGCTCAGGAGGCATGCAGGAGAGGTGGGTTGGACTGTACTTGGGGTGGGGGTGGGGACAGGTATGTGCACTGGGGTTGGTGGGGTGGGGGCGCCTGGAGCTCGGGTAGTGGGAGTGGATGGTGGAGTTTGGGTGCATGGGGTGTGGGGTGAGTTGCCCGTCACAAGGCTGAACTGGTGAGGGTAGCGTGCCCAAGGAGCACGGCCTGACTTACTTCCTGGTCCCGGGCTCCTGTCCATGCACTCTTGCAGGCTCTGCACCTCCGAACCAGGCTCTAGCTTTCTGCCTCTCAGTTCTTCAGCCTCTGCAACCAGGACTGCCCCATGTGGTGCAGAAGGCTCTTCCAGGTCAGCTGCACTCCCGAATCACTCAGTTGCCCTCCTGTCCCTTCTCTAACTATTTCATGAAGCAGGGCTAATTTCAAGCTGCGCTATTCAGCCATGTTCCTGGAAGTTCCATCATCAGGTCAGGATTTCGTGTTAAGGAATGATTTCTTAGACTTTACACTAAAAGCACAATCAACAAGTGAAACAATAGATAAATGGGACCTCATCAAAACTAAAAACTTTTGTGCACCAAGTAAGTTTACCATGAAAGCAAAAAGACAACCTACTCAATGGGAGAAAATATTTTGAAACCACATATCTTATAAGGGTTTAATATCCAAAATATAAAAAGAAATCCTACAACTCGACAATAAAAGACGAACAAAACACTTGAGTGGACATTTCTCCAAAGAAGATACACAAATGGCCAAAAAGCACATGAAAAGATGTTCAACATCATTAGCTGTTAAGGAAATGAAAATCAAAACCACAATGAGATATCATTTCACACCTTGTAGAAGAGCTGCTATTAAAATACAGAAAATTACAAGTTTTGGACAGAAATAGGAACATTGCTTTCTGTATCCCACTTCTAGGCATATAACCAAAAGAACTGAAAGCAGGGACTCAAATATTTGCACACCAATGTTCATAGAGGTATTCACAACTGCCAAAAGATGGAAGCAACCTAAGTGTCCATCTACTGATGAAAGGATAAACATGTGTGGATATATGGGTAATGAAAGATTATTCAGTCTGTTCTAGTTTGATAGCTGCTGGAATGCAATATACCAGAAACGGAATGGCTTTTAAAAAGGGGAATTTAATGAGTTGCTAGTTTACAGTTCTAAGGTCGAGAAAATGCCCCGAATAAAACAAGTCTAAAGAAATGTCCAATCAAAGGCATCTAGGAGATACCTTGGTTCAAGAAGGCTGATGAAGTTCAGGGTTTCTCTCTCAAGTGAGAAGACACGTGGCAAACACAGTCAGGGCTTCTCTCTCAGTTGGAAGGGCACATGGTGAACACGGCGTCATCTGCTAGCTTTCTCTCCTGGCTTCCTGTTTCATGAAGCTCCCGGGAGGCATCTTCCTTCTTCATCTCCAAAGGTCGCTGGTTGGTGGACTCTCTGCTTTGTAGTGTTGCTCTCTCTGAATCTCTCTGAATCTCATTCTCCTTTTATAGGACTTCAGAAACTAATCAAGACCCACTCAAACGGGTGGAGACATGTCATCCCCTAATCCAGTTTAACAACCACTCTTGACTAAATCACATCATCCAGGGAAATAATCTCATTACAGTTTCAAACATAACAGTATTGAATAGAGATTATTCTACCTTTATGAAATGGGATTTATATTAAAACATGGCTTTTCTTAGGGGGCATACTTCCTTTCAAACCAGCACACAGTCATAAAAAGAAATTAAGTTCTGATACATGTGGCAGCATGGATGAACCTTGAAGACATCATGTTGAGTGAAATAAGCCAGGCACAGAAGGACAAATATTGTAGGATCTCACTAATTTGAAATCATTAGAATAAGCAAACTCATAGAGTCAGAATCTGAAATATAGGTAGCTGGGAGCTGTGCTGGAGGTAGGCAAAATAGAGAGTTAATGCTCAAATTGCACAGAGTTTCTATTTAGGTTGATTGTAAATATTTGGTAATGGATGGTGATGATGGTGGAACAACATTTGAAAGTAAGTAACAGCACTGAATTATATATTTGAGTGTGGTTAAAAGGGGAAATTTTAGGTTGTATAAGTATGACTAGAATAAAAATTTAATAACCAAGCATAGGACTGTACAACATAAACAATGAACTCTATTGTAAACAATTGACCATAGTTAAAGTACAATTATAAAAATGTTTTTTCATGAATTATACCAAATGTACCACATTAATGCAACTTAATAGTAGAGTGGTATATGAGAACTTCTATTTCATGTGCTTTATGCATTATTTTTCTGTAAATTTATAACTTCTCCAGTAAAAAAAAGAATTGAAAGTAGGGACTCAAATATATATTTGCACACTGGTATTCAGAGCAGCAGTATTAACAATTGTTGAGAGATGGAAACAACCCAAGTGTCCTTCAATACATGAATGAATGAGCAAATGTGGTGCATAAACATACATGGGAAATATTAGGTAGCTGTTAAAAAGAACAAAGTTCTGATATATGTGACAACATAGTTGAACCTGAAAGACAGCATGTTGAGTGAAATAAGCCAGATACAAAAGGACAAATACTTATGATCTCATTGACATTAAAATAAGCAGAATAAGCAAATTTGTAGAGTCAGAAACTAGAATACAGGTTACCAGGGGCTGGGGAGGGGTTAGGGAATGGAAGTCAAAGCTTAATTAGTACAGAATTTTTGTCGGAGGTAAAGGAAAAGTTTTGGTAATGGATGATGGTGATAGTAGCACAACATTGTGAGCATAATTAAGAGCACTGAATTATATATGTAAGTGTAGTTAAAAGGGAAAATTTTAGGTTATATAAGAGTTACTAGAATAAAAATTTAATAGCAAGCATATTAATAACAGTGACTGCTATTGTAAATGATGGACTATAGTTAATAGTGCAATTATAAAAATGTTCTTTCATGAAATTCTAAGAAATCTACCACACTAATACAAGGTGTTAATAATAGGGTGGTATATTGGAACTCTGTATTTTTTTTAAATATTTTATTGATAAAAGCTAACATACAAACATTCTTAACATACAAACATTCCATACATGATGTACAATCAATGGCTCACAATATCATCACATAGTAGTGTATTCATCACCATGATCATTTTTTTGAGCATTTGCATCCATCCAGAAAACGAAATAAAAAAGAAAAAATTCACACATACCATACCGCTTACCCCACCCTCTCATTGATCATCTACCCAATTTATTTTAACATCTGTTCCCCCATTTGTTTATTTTTTTATCCATATTTTAGACTCATCTGTCCATACTGTAGGTAAAGGGAACATCAAACACAAGGTTTTCACAATCACACAGTCACACTGTAAAAGCTATATCATTATACTTCTTCAAGAAACAAGGCTGCTGGAGCACAGCTCTACAGTTTCAGGTACTTCCCTCTAGCCACTCCAATACACCATAAACTAAAAAGTAGATATCTATATAATGCATAAGAATAACCTCCAGGACAACCTTTTGACTCTGTTTGAAATCTCTCAGCCACTGACACTTTATTTTGTCTCATTTCTCTCTTACCCCTTTTGGCCAAGTAAGTTTTCTCAATCCCTTGATGCTGGGTCCTGTCTCATCTGAGGATTTCTATCCCAAGTTGCCAGGGAGGTTTACACCCCTGGGAGTTATGTCCTAGTAAAGGAGGAAGGCTGTGAGTTCACTTGCCATGTCGACTTTAAGAGAGAGGCCAAATCTGAGCAACAAAAGAGGTCCTCTGCCATAAAACAGTTAGAGGAAAATGTAGGGAAATATCTTATAAATCTTATAATTGAAGGCGGTTTTATAGACCTTGCACCCAAAGAAGAGCACTGAAGAAAGAAAGAAAGAAATGGGAACTCCTCAAAATTAAACAAATATAACAATATGGAAGGACCTTGAGAACATTATGCTGCGTGAGACTAGCCAAAAACTAAAGGACAAATACTGTATGGTCTCACTAATATGAACTGACATTAGTGAATAAACTTGGAATATGTCATTGGTAACAGAGACCATCAGGAGATAGAAATAGGGTAAGATATTGGGTAATTGGAGCTGAAGGGATACAGACTGTGCAACAGGACTGGATACAAAAACTCAGAAATGGACAGCACAATACTACCTAACTGTAATACAATTTTGTTAAAACACTGAATGAAGCTGCATGTGAGAATGATAGAGGGAAGAGGGCTGGGGACATAAATGAAATCAGAAAGAAAGATAGATGTTAAAGACTGAGACGGTACAATCTAGGAATGCCTAGAGTGTATAATAATAGTGACTAAATGTACAAATTTTAAAAATGGTTTTGCATGAGGAAGAACAAAGGAATGTCATTATTGTAGGGTGCTGAAAATAGATGGTAATTAATATTTTAAACTATCACTTTATGTGTGAGACTAAAGCAAAAAATGTTTGTTACAAAATTTATATTTTGACTAATGCGTTTCTTAATATAACTTATGTAGATAGTTTGATTGAACACCATAAGTACTTGGAATCTCAGGTAGGACATGAGATTTTGTTGGTTTGTCCAGAGTGATGCCCTGATGAATCCCAGAGTGATTCGATCAGTGAGTGGAAAAGTATTTGCAAAGCCCCCTTCAGGGAATGGTGAGGACGGGGAGAAATGCAACTTCCCCAAGTTGAATTCTTGATATTCTCACAAGCAGTGTGGACAACCAAAGCTATAGGCTGAGCCCCCAGTCTTGGGGTTTGTTCATAGGAAACGTAACCCCACAAAGGATAGGTCAAGTCTACTTAAAATTTAGGCCTAAGAGTCACCCCCAAGAGAGCCTCTTTTGTTGCTCAGATGTGGCCTCTTTCTCCAGCCAACACAACGAGCAATCTCACCACCCTCTCCCTGTCTACGTGGGCCATGACTCCCAGGGGTGTGGACCTTCCTGGCAACGTGGGACAGAAATCCTTGAGCTGAGACTCAGTATCAAGGGATTGAGAAAAACCCTAGAATGAGCTGAGACAGCATCAAGGGATTGAGAAAACCTTCTCGACCAAAAGGGGGAAGAGTGAAGTGAGACAAAGTGTCAATGGCTGAGAGATTCCAAATAGAATCTCGGGAGGTTGTCCTGGATGGAGGTTATTCTTATGCATTAAGTAGATATCATCTTGTTACTCAAGATGTAATGGAGAGGCTCTAGGAAACTGCCTGAAATGTGGAGCTGTGTTCCAGTAGCCATGTTTCTTGAAGATGATTGTATAATGATATAACTTTTGCAGTATGACTGTGTGATTGTGAAAACCTTGTGTCTGATGCTCCTTTTATCTACCTTGTCAAGAAATGAGTAGAATATATGGAATAAAAATAAATAATAGGGGGAACAAATGTTAAAATAAATTTAGTTTGAAATGTAGTGATCAATGAAAGTGAGAGGTAAGGGGTATGGCATGTATAATCTTTTTTTTCTGTTATTGTTTTATTTCTTTTTCTGTTGTCTTTTTATTTCTTTTTCTGAATTGATGCAAATGTTCTAAGAAATGATGAATATGCAACTATGTGATGATATTGAGAATTACTGAATATATATGTAGAACAGAATTATATGTTAATGTTTTTGTTTGTTCTTAATTTTTTTTAATTAAGAAATTTTTTTAAAAAAAGAGGTCCTCTGAGGGTGACTCTTAGGCTTAATTTTAAGTAGACTTAGCCTATCCTTTGCAAGAGTAAGTTTCATGGGGGCAACCCCCAAATCAAGGGCTTGCCCTATTGATTTGGTTGTCCCCACTGCTTGCAAGAATATAAAAATTCTCCAGATGGGGAAGTTGAATATTTCCCCATTTCTCCCCGTTCCCCCAAGGTGACTTTGCAAATACTTTATTATTCACTGTCCAAATCACTCTGGGATTTACTACAGCATCACACTGACCTGGACAAACCAACAAAATCTCATGCCCCATTCAAGACTTCATGTACTTATGGTGTTCATCTAAACTGACCATACAAGTTAAATTAGGAAATGCACTACCCAAAATAGAAATTTTGTACCAAATAAACATCTCTCCCTTTGGTCTCACACAGAAGTTGAAGTTTTAAAATATTGATGATATCATCCTTTACCCTGTCTTCTGAAATACCTTAGTCCCATCCAGATCAGCTTCATTCATATTTCTACTTGATGTCTGATTGCTTTTTCAACTTTTTAAACAGGAACTCTGTATTTTATGCATGATTTTCTGTAAACCTACAACTTCTCTAATAAAAAGAAAGAAAGGAAAAGACTTCCAATCCAGAAAAAAGGACATTATTGGAACAATAATTCAAAATTATTGAACAATGAAATTCAGTTTTTCATTTCAATGAATAATTAAAATCAGAATATGTCCTATGTGCTTTATTTCAGTGTTAAATTTCTTGAACTTCATAGTTGTACTTAAGGTGGTTACATAGTGAGTGTTGTTGTTCTCAGGAAATCCACCTTAAGTACTAGAGGAGCATGATGTATGCAATCTACTCTCATATGTTTAGATGATAGATAGATAGATAGACAGATAGATAGATAGACAGACAGATAGATGATAGATGATAAATGTCACAAAAAACGCCTGATTGGGGGTATGTTTTGGAATTTCATGTATTGTTTTTGTGTTATTTTTTTAACTTTTTTAATTGTATAATATAATATATATATACAAAGCAAAGAAAGAAAAAAGTAATAGTTTTCAAAGCACTCTTCAACAATTAGTTACAGGACAGATCCCGGAGGTTGTCATGGGCTACCATACTATCCTCTGAGATTTATCCTTCTAGCTGCTCCAGAATATAGGAAGCTAGAAGGAATAAATTTTTTTTATCATCACAATCGACTTTTGAGGGTGTGTGTATGAAAAATAACATATATACAAAAAAGCAATAAATTTCAAAGTACATTGCAACAATTAGTTGTAGAACAGATTTCAGATTTGGTATGGGTTACAATTTGGTATGGGTTACAATTTCACAGTTTTAGGCTTTTACCTGTATTTGTTCTAAGATACTGGAGACTAAAAGAATTTCAGTTTAATTTTTCAGCAATCATACTCATTTTTTAACCCCCACCTTCTCTGTATAACTTCACCATCACCTTTGACGTTTCTATCCCACTCTTTAGGGGTATTTGGGCTATGCCCATTCTAACTTTTTCATGTTGGAAGGGGCTGTCAATAATATGGGGTACGGAGATGGAACTATCTGAAGTTTGGGAGAGGCTGGGCCCTATAGGTTTCAGGATTTATCTGGTCTAGGGACCCATCTGGAGGTTGTAAGTTTCTGGAAAGTTACCCTAGTGCATGGAACCTTTGTAGAATCTTTTATATTGCCCTAGGTGTTCTTTGGGACTGGCTAGTAGGTTTTGTTTGGGGTCTGAGAAGTTATGATAGGTAGCAATGTCTAACTGAAGCTTGTGTAAAAGTGACCTCCAGAGTAGCTTCTCAACTCTGTTTGAACTCTCTCAGCCACTGGTACTTTATTACTTACACTTCTTTTCCCTCCTTTGGTCAGGATGGAATGTTTTTATGTTATTTTTGCAACTTTCCTGTAATTTTGAAGTTATTTCAAAATTTTTTTAAAAAAAAGGAAAGAAAGATCTAGAATTGGAAAACCTTATATCTCAAAAAAAAAGCTTGAATAATTTTTGCAGAAGACTAGAAACCATAGAGGAAAAGATCAGTGAACCTGAAACAAGGCAATAGAAACTGCACAAACTGAAGATAGAGAGAAAAAATGGCTGAAAAACAATTAGAACAAACCCCACTGATCTGTGGGACAGTATTAAGACGTGAATTTTCTGTGCACTTGGAGTACCCAAGGAAGATGAAAGAAAAATTAGTCCAAAAAATTAACATTTGAGGAAATATTGCTAGGTTTATGAAATATATAAAGGTAAAGCTATAATGAGCTCAATAAACTCCAAACAGGACAAACACAAAGAAAACCCAAAGCAAGGAATGTCACAATTAGATTGATGCTGATAGGAGTCATCCTAGCAACAGTTTTGCTTTATCTGCCAGGGTTCTTGCTAAGGTGTTCATATCCTGTATCCTGGCAATGCTCTCATATTGATAAATTCTCCTTTATACAAATTTATGTAAAATTTATATTAAATTTCCTTCAGTCTACAACTCCCAGATTCCGGACCCAAATGTCCTTTGCTGGCTTCTCCCAGTACAAGTTGGCTAGATCCTTTGGGATATTTTTATGTAGATCAGTTTAATTCCAATGGGGCTATGGATTTTTAATTTGTTCCATTAAAGTGTAATTAAAATGCAGTAAATCCTCCTTTTTGATGTCCAGTTCTGTGACTTATGACACACACATCCAGTCATTTAACCACCGCCACAATTAAGATCTAGAACAGTTCCATCACACACACACACACACACACACACACACACAAATATTTGTGGCCAGCCAACCTCTCACCCCACCCACAGGCCCTAGAAAGCATTTACTTGTTTACTGCCCTGATAATTTTGCTTTCTTGTAAATGGATAATACCATATAGAGCCTTCTGACTCTGACATTTTTTATTGCTATATTATATACTTACATTCCATGTAATCATCCAAAGTGTACAATCAATGGTTCACAATATCATCCTACAGTTGTGCATTTTTCATCATAATCAACTTTAAAAAACTTATTTTGAAAAATAACATATATACAAAAAAGCAATAAATTTCAAAGCACAGCACAACATTCAGTTGTAGAACAGATTTCAGAGTTTGGTATGGGTTACAATTCCACAATTTTAGGTTTTGAATTCTAGGTGCTTTAAGATACTAGAGACTAAAAGAAATATCAATATAATGATTCAGCAATCATACTCATTTGTATAACTCCACCATCTCTTTTGATCTTTCGGCCACTCTTTAGAGGTATTTGGGCTATGGCCATTCTAACTTTTTCATGTTGGAAGGGGCTGTTGATATTATGGGATAGGGGGATGGAACTCGTTGATGTTCTGGAGAGGCTGGTCCCTCGGCATTTCAGGATTTATCTGGTCCAGGGACCCATCTGGATGTTGTAGGTTTCTGGAATGTTACCCTAGTGCATGGAACCTTTGTAGAATCTTATATAATGTCCTAGGTGTTCTCTAGGATTGGCAGGAATGGATTTGGTTGGAATTTGGCAAGTTATGATAGGTACCAATGTCTACCTGAAGCTTGCCTAAGAGTAATCTCCAAAGTAGCCTCTCAACTCTATTTGAACTCTCTCAGCCACTGATATTATTTGTTACACTTCTTTTCCCCCTTTTGGTCAGGATGGCATTGTTGAACCCATGGTGCCAGGGCCAGGCTCATCCCTGGGAGTCATCTCCCATGTCACCAGGGAGACTTTCACCTCCAGATGTCATGCCCCACCTAGGGGGGAGGGCAATGATTTCACTTGAAGAGTTGGGCTTAGAGAGAGAAAGGCCACATCTGAGCAGCAAAAGAGGTCCTCTGGAAGTGACTCTTAGGCATACCTATAGGTAAGCTAAGCTTCTCTGCTACATACATAAGCTTCATAAGAGCAAGCCACAAAATCAAGGGCTTGGCCCATTGATTTGGTTGTCCCTAATGTGTGACACAGTATCATGGGTTTTCCTGGTGGTAAGTTTAATAGCTCCATATTTTTTCTCCCATCCCTCAAGGGACTTTGCCAGTACTTTTTAATTATCTGCTTAATATACTCTAAGATGTATCTAAGCATTACCTAAAGCTATATAAGATTGAAGGCCCTCATTCTTATTCTGGGCTCCCTGTGTTTGAATTGTTTGAACGATCTATCCAAACAGGTTGACTTAGATTATGTGCTGCAGAAAACTTAGGTTTTGGACAAAATAAACATTTCTTCCTTTGGTATCAAAGAATAGATGAAGTTCTAAAATAAAGATAATGTCTTCCTTAACCCTATATTCTGAGTTGCCTTAATCCCAACCTGATCAGCTTCATTCTTATTTGTAAATACCAGGTTATACATATATAAAACAGCCTCTCAAAATCCAGAAATGACAATTACTGCTCCAGACTAAATGTGACTACTATAAGACCTTACAATCTAGGCCCCTGTTTTCTTATAAGCAGTTTCTAAATGAGACCATACAATATTTGTTCTTGTATTTCTGTCTTATTTTGCCTTATCAAATGTCCTACAGGTTCATTCACAATGTTGCATGCCTCACAACTTCGTTCCTTTTTGTAGCAGCAGAGTATTCGATCATATTGTACACCATCATTCACCAATCTGCTTCTCATCAGTGCATCCTTCAACCACCGCCATTCATTAGTTGTCATGTATAATGTCCAAAGTCAACAGTCCATCAACACTCTTAATTTCAGATAACTTCATTGTTCCAAGGGAAAGATAGACAATAAACACACCCTTGGCAAATAGGAAATCCAAATCTCCCCTTAACTCTTGTCCCAACCCTCATTATGTTTCCCTGGTGTTCCTGCAATAGTGTCGATGTTTTCCTGTTAAACATAGCCCATAGCATGCAATAACAGTTTTCCCACTATGCCCCCAAATTGTACACTCTTTATACAAGATTCATACCTTTGCAGTAGTTCATGCAAGAACTTATTCATATTTGTAGTGTTAATTGGTGGGATACAGGAGTCTATACAACCCCTTTCAATCATGTTCACCTTCAATATGGTAAAATAGACTCACTAGTGACCCTCCCTCACTTCTATTTCCTTACAATTAAATTCAACTTCATTAGCTAACTGTTCACCCATCTCAAGCTTCTGTGTATCTGTAGGTCCCCTATATTCTGTATTATAAGACTCTGATTTGACCTTTACCATGGTCATAAAAGTGAAATCACACTACCCTTTTGTGTTTGGCTTATTTCACTCAGCATTATGTCCTCAAAGCTCATCCATCTTGTCATGTGCTTCAGGGGATCATTTCATCTTACTGCTGCATAATATTCCATAGTATGAATAGATCACATTTTACTAATCCACTTGTCTGTTGTCGGGCACTTGGATTGTTTCCATTTTTTGTGACGTTTTTTTATTTAGGATAACGCATTTAAGATTCATTCCTGCTGTTGCATGTGTCAGTAGTTGGTTTCTTTTAATTGTAATGGAATATTTCATTTTATAGATGTACATAAGTTTGTTTAGCCATTTCCCCATTGAGGGACATCAAATTGTTTCCAGTTTTTGTGATTATGAATCAAACCGCTCTAAACTTAAAAAAAAAATCGTAGCATTATACCGACCAAAAAAAAAAAGTCAGTTTTACTATATGATAATTTAAAACCTCTTTTTAAAAATCTAGATAGGAAAGAAGATGCTGGTTTGTTTCATTTGTCCTTTCTCCCTTTCTTTCATTTATTCAACCTCTGACTGAGCACCTACCTTGTGTTGTGGCACTTTTCTAGGCTCTGGGAAACATTCTTGTTTTAGAGAAGTGGTCAGTAGGGTTTGGAGTCTAGTCATCCAGGTTCTCCTGAGTGAAGTGACACAAAGAGAAGACCATGAAGGACCAAGTGAGCAAAATTTCATTTACTAGAACCCAGGCCTATAGGATTTCAAATGCTCACTTTTCCCTCAAAGACCTTAGGCCTGAGGGCAGGGAAAGCCCCCAATCCACACTTCAGAGGGCCTCACAAGAGAAAATGTTAACAAAGCTGTGCCTGATAAAGAAATGGGTTTGGTGCAGCTAGTGAAGTGTGAACTCTCAAATGTGTTACCTGAATTTGTTTGTGTGTGTGGCTTAAAACAACAATTTAGCTCAAGAATCTGAATTCGCAATTGGGCTGAGTTCAGCCGGGAGGTTCTTCTTCAGCTTCCGCAGTCACCTGGCAGTCAATTGCTGCACTCACATGGCTGGTGTTGCTAGGCAACAGGGGTACCTGGGCTTTTGTGTTTCATCATCCAGCAGGCTAGCCTGGGCTTGTTCATATAATGGGGTCATAGGGTTCCCAAGATGCCAATACTTTTTTAAAAAACAGCTTCATTAGGGTATAAGTCACAGATTTTACCTGAATCTGGATTTTTTCTCTCTTATTGCAGGGAATCTGAAGCATGTGGTCTAGTTGACAGAAAGAAATCAGGTTTCCCAAGCTGAGGAGCAGTGCCTATAATGAAGACAGCGTGTTTATGTGAGCAGTTTGTGGAATTTGTGACTGCAGGGGAAATTTTGAAAAAATTACTTCCTGAAAATTTCCAAGGGGGCCACAAGGGGCAATGGGCCTCCTGGGGTGAGGCAGGCAGGCAGGCACCCCAGGTGCCTCACCTAGATCTACGGGTAGAGGGAGATTTCAAAATGTTAAAGTGTTTATTTAAAAAAAAAAAACATGAATGCAGTTTTCAATCTGGAAATTATTTTTAAGTGATTTGGGGAAGGGGTATTTTTATTTTATTAAAGGAAGCAGATCAGAAGCTGGAGGAGAGCACGGAGCTTTGGTCACCAGTTTGTGAGGCAGGGGCAGTTACCACAGCTGAGAGGCAGAGTTTGGGCCTCTGGGACCAAGCAGGTGAAGCCCTGGGGGAGGGGAGCTGAGCAGCAGACTGGGAAGTGAATGTGTTGTTGTTTTTAAGGGTTTTGTTTCTATTTCATTTGTTTTTAATAAAATGCTTGATAAATTACCTCTTTGTCCCATTTTCATCATTATAAACCACTGCTGACAGTGCACACATTTGCGAAGTTTTCCTCTCACTGTAGTACCATGAATAATCCTGTTGCTTCCAAGCTCTGCCCTGGCCCAGCCTGTGAGGCAGATCCAGAGCGCTGGATCCTGTGGAAGAAGCAGTGTCTCCCCAGCACTGAGGCCCCTCCGTCAGCAGGAAAGCACAGAGGAACAGGGAGCCCTGCCTCTCCAAGGTTTGCTGGGCTTCCGGAGAGGAACTGTTCCAGCCCGAAGGGGGCTTCGGTGATGGGAAGGGCAGGTGACGAGTCAGATCTCAGAGGGGCATTTCGATGGATGGAAAGGATATTTCCCCATCAAGTGTAGAAAACCAGCACACATGATCAAAATGGGGTGGAATTGTGAGGCCTCGGTGTTATAACCTTCGGGGAAATGGAAAGATGGAAAAATGGGGATTTGGGGTTGACTAGAGAGATTAGGAAGAGGAGACAGCCAAAATTTATGATTTTCTAAATTGATTCACCAAATATGTATCAAACTCCTTGGATTGCTGGGACTGGGATGGGAGACCAGGACACAGCGTCCTGCCCTTCTAGGAGCTCCCATACAAGACAAGAAAAGAGGAAAAGAAGCAGACCACAACACACTGGGAGCTCTGTTAGTAACATACACCCTGGCCTGGGGAGCATTTCAGAGGGAGTAACTCACCCTGGCTGGAGAAAACATCTTCAAAGGGGATGATATCTGAGCAGCGCTTTGTAGGGTGAGTTGTATTTCTCCAGGTCTCAGAGCGTGTTGGGAGGCGGGGGAGGGAGGAGTGAAAAAGACTTGAACTTGCTCCCAGAACAGAAATAGTCAAACTTTTATTAAAAAGCATCCTGGTCAGCCATGAACACCAGTCACTTCAAATGTGCACTATGCTAATTACACTCTCAGCTTAAGGGCAGTTTTACTTATACCAAAAAAAGTGCGGGGGGCGGTGTAAAAATATAGAGAGAAGAGGAGGGAGGGACTGAATGGGGCAGTTCGGGATTGGGAGACGTCAGGGAAGTCTACACTCAGAACTCTTCCAATTTCCAACCTGCAAAAGGCCATCCGCCAAGGTTCGGAGTCTCAAAGATTTGCTTAGTCCGGTGTAGGTTCCCCAGCCATATCCTCTCTACCCCCATAGTAGTACCCAAATACTGGTGAAGGCTTCAGCCCCAAGGGTCAGTCACCTGGTAAAGAGTGGTAAATAACTGGTGCTCCATTTTACTTTCAAATGGAAATGGATCTGAGTGAGAATCTGAATGGTGCCCAGAGGGGAAGAGCAGCAGAAGACGCAGAGGTTCCCAGGGAGCCCTTTTCGGGTACTGTCTTTTCACCACAACTGACACTGCTTGTCCATAGTCTTGAAGCCCCAGCTCTAACTTCAAGAAGTATCAGAGCAAACTGTTGAACAGGCTAAGGAAGGGCACCACTTACTTCACTGGCCTTCAGGATTCCTTGCAAACGTTAGGTTAAAAACAAATCCCATAGTGCTCGCTTTGGCGCATATACTAAAATTGGAACCATGCAGAGATTAGCATGGCCCCTGCCCAAGGATGACATGCAAATTCGTGAAGCGTTCCACATTAAAAAAAAAAAAAAAATCCTGTAAATAAAACTGGCAATGATTTTACATGTTTTTCAAAATTGAAATGGAAATACCCTATAGGTGGGCACAGCATCCTCAGAACAAGCAAGACAGCTTGCTCTGCTCAGTATTATCATAAGTGCATGGGGGGCAGGGAGGAGACAGAAGGGAAAAACACTAAGATATTCAGCAAAATATTAACCACAGGTGACCTTATGTGGAGGAGGAAAGTTTAAGAATAGTTTAAAAATACTTCTTTCTGCTCTTCGATATTTTCCAAATGTTCTCTAGTGAGCATGTCATACTCTTACAATACGAAAAACAAACTTTAAAATAAAAATAATTGTCTGCTGGGGGAGGGGGGCAGGGGGGGAAGGGAAGGGAAATTACAGCTCAAAGTAGGTCCAAGACACCCACTGAGGAAGAATTTGTGCTCAGGCCCTTAGGCTGTTCTAACTGCCCAGGGGGCCCACCAGCTGAGAAAGAAGAGAAGCCAGGTTGGCAGTCTCCTGATTTACAATTCAGTAGGCCTTAGAGGGTCTTTTGGAATAAGTTGACTTGAGGGCAAGGCAAACCTTAAGTTCAGCACGAGTCAGCCTTTCCTTCAGGAAACAGCTGTCCCACCCCACCCCCCACCATGTGCTAGCAAGGACCAGTCATAACCATAATAATAACAGCAATATGAGCACTGGAACATACCCCTTTTCACAAATCACTTTTGCTTATATTCTGTCACTAGCCACCCTGCTGGGTGGGTAGGTATCATTATCCCCACTTTATCAATTAGAAAACTGAGGCCACAATCTATGAAGTAACCTGCCCAAGAACACCCAGCTGTAAGTGGCAGAGCCGGCAAAGCAAACCCAGTTGGAACTGCAAGTTCCCTCATTTTTTCCACTGCCCCACATGGATGCCACTAGAATATTTTTAACCTGTGACTTTGGAGTAAACAACATTCTTATTGCTTCCAAAGTCCAAGCTGGACCGAGCCACACACTGCAACTTGACTCCCACCACACACCAACACTAATTAGTTGTGTGCATTTCAGCAAGTTACTGGAAGTTTCTGGATCTCAGTCTCCTTACCTGTAAAATGGGATGATTAATTCTCGCACTTCATGGGCTGTAGTGAGTGACTGATGAGTTATCAAGGATGGAAGCACTTTGAAAAGAATCTAAAGCACTATGCTCATGAGGGCCTGCCATGAAAATGGGTGGAGAAAAGAGAGCCTCTGAGGCAAACCCAGGGCTTCTATTTATCACAAGGGCCAGAGAGACCAAGAGAGATGTTTAGAATGTGTCTACAACTCCAGGATTAAGAAAAAAAATCATTTAAAAAAGAATATATATATATATATACACATACATACACACATGGATATGTTCATATTTGCACACAACATCTTTGGAAAGATACACACAAAAGTAGGATACCTTGATTGCCCCCAGGCAGGGAAACCTGGTAGGGGAACAAGAGAGACTTGCCCTATGTACCTTTTTGTATATTTTGATTTTTGAACCATGTGAATGTATTACCTAGTCAAAAAAAAGGTAAATAAATAAAATTTTTTTCAAAACTGACGGAAAAAACCCAAACCAGTTTACTTTTGAGAAGGGTGGTTCTGCCTCAGCTGTGTTCATTTGTGAGTTGTCACAGAGAGAACAGTATATGTCCAATTCTATATTTAAAAGACTTTCTAAGGCAGAAAGACTTCTTTATAAGAAAATTAAATATTGTCATTCAACCACCACAACAAAAAAGGATGAAAGAGGAGGAGGAGAAAAAAGAAAGCAGTGGCAAGAAAATAACCATCTAGACAAAACCTGATCTGACTTCTCTAAACCCCTACACAGAAAGTGTCCTGCAGATCCTCCTCCCCTGCCTTTTGCCAAGGACAGGTTCCCAAACCTCCTGCTCAGTGCTGGACCCAAAGCTGACCGGTAGCGCCTTGGCATGCAACATATGCACTTCACCATCAGACTGCCTGCGTTCAAGTCCCTACTCTGTCACTCACTAGCTGTGTGAGCTTTGGCCAAGTAACTCACCCTCACTGAGACTTAGCCTCATCTATCAAGTGGGGATAATATTGGCACCTACTTCATAGGGTGGTTTTGAAAGTTCAAAGAGGTAATGAAGAAAAGCACACAGTACAGTACATGTTAGATGTCAGTATTAGGCACTGTTCCTGCCCTAAGCACTCAGGAGGGTGCACATTTAGTCAGTTTCCTTGTTGTATCCCCAGGGCCTGGTGTAGTACCTGGCACACAGAAGTACCCAACGCATATTTATGGAATGGTTGAATGATGTAATAAGACAAAGCCTTATATTTTGGGTATTATAGGACACAGAGGAAAGGCAAACAAATCAGGAAGGATTCAAGGAGGCAGTGACTCTCAAGCTGAATCTTGGACCAGGCATGGTGGGGGTGCATTCCAGGCAAAGGGACTGGCATAAATAAAGGCAAGAAGGCATATGAAACTTGTGGGAAACTACAAGCAGTTCAGTGCTGTTGGAACACAGGATATTAGACAATACGCATTCAAGCAAAATCAAGTATAAAAAGACATTTTTGAGAAGATAGGGGACATTTGAACATGGACTAGGTGGTGTTAAGAAATTATCGAGAATTCTGTTAAGTGCAATAACAGCATGGAGACTTTATATATTTTTTAAATCCTCAAAGTGAAGTAGTTACAGTTGAAATAATATACCTGGGGTTTACTGATATATACCACAGGGTGCAGTGGGGCAGAGAACGTATTTTGAGCAGGGAAGGAGGGGCAGATAAATGAAATGAAATTTGCAAAATGTTGAGTATGTTTTAAAATTTCTATAATAAAAAGCTTATATGTACATATACACATTTATATTAGAGAGTGGCAGAAGGTGAAAAAAAAAAAAAAACCCAGAGACAAGCTCACAAAGGGCCTCCTGTCCTAGGTGAAGGAGGCTGAACTTGATCCAGCAGGTAGGAGAGCCATCAAAGAGTTTTAAGCCAAAAAGTGGCCTGATCAGATTTGCATTTCGAAAAGATCAATGCTGCGTGAAAAACTGAAATGAGAAGCCCGGTGAGATCCAGCTCCAAAGTGGTTGCCTATAAGAAGCCTCTATTTAGCTCAGGCAGAGCCCTAGCACCTTCCTCTGTCAGCCCAAAGTGCCTTGCTTCTTACCACTTATTTGGTACGTGTGTGTGTGTGTGTGTGTGTGTGTGTTTATATGAAAAGCCTTTTTTTTTTTTGCAATATATGATAGAGGTAAAACCATTCAAATATTAAAGAGAGTGGCTCCGGCATGACTCTACCCATCAGAGATAACCACTATCATTAGTTTAGTGTTTGGCTTTCCAGGCTTTTTTTTTTTCATTTATTCCATAAATATTTATTGAGCACCTACTAGGCATCATGCAATGTTGCAATGTGCCAATGTGTCCTTCTGTGGACAAAGATAACAATCCCCGTCCCCATGCGGCTGACATTTTATGTATATGACCATTTGAATTTTACATAAATGAAATCATACAGTTCTATAACCTGATTTTTTTCCACTTAATTATATACCCTGGACAACTTTCCATATCAATCCACAAAGAGCAAACATTCATTTTTTTTATTATGACATATTTCAGTCATACCAAAAAAGTATGGCACACTTGGTACCTTAATATGGCCACGTTCTATGGAGGCTTTATAATTTGCATCATCTTGTCCCCTACTGCTAGACATTCATTTTTCTTACATATAAAAACATGGCAGGGCAGTGCAAAGGTGGCTCAGTGGCAGAATTCTCGCCTGCCATGCCGGAGACCCAGGTTCACCTACTGGAGCCTGCCCATGAGAAAAAACAAAACAAAAAAAAAACACTGCAGTGAAGATCCTCTTACCGATATACCCTTGCATATTTGTTCTATTAGTTCATTGTGATGAATAAGAAGGGGAACCACTGCATCTAAAGGCATAGACACTAAAAATAAGACCAGAAAATGAGATGATGGATTTTGATTACCCAAGGTGTTGCCCCAATTCACAAGCCCACTAACGCTATGTGAATGGGGCTGCCTCCATTCCTCCTTAGAACTTCAACTTCGCCTGTCTAAGAGATGAAACATGATATTTCATTGTTGGATCTTTGCTTCTTTGATTTTCTTAGTGAGTCCTTCCCAGTTTCTGCAGGCCTAGCATTCATGGCTGGCACATAGTAAGATCTCAGTAAAAGTTGTAAGGTATCAAATGGAATGGTGGCGACTATAAACCCCTCCTGATTCTCTCAAGGGCTAAGGCAAGCTCTAGACAGCCAGCTGAATTCCAGCCTATCCTCCTAAACAAAGTCACCTAAATACCTCTTGAAAGTCCTCTTGGGAATCACCCTGTAGGTGATGTGGAGGGGATGGGTTTGTGTTGGTCGGAAATGGAGATGAAGTCAGAATAAGGGTGGGAATGAGAGTTGAAACTGCTTGGGGGTGGGGGGTGGGGTGGAAACATGATTAAACAGGTACATGGATGGAGAGAAACCACCAAAAATCATAGCTATATACTGGTGTGGGGGTGGAAACTATCATTTCTCAATGCCTCCTAAGTGCCCTGTACGCAGCTGGCGGGTATCACTAACTGCCCTCCAAGCTGTCTCTTCTGAAAGTACCCATCAGCCCCTCGGCATGCTCCTGAGGTAACCAGCTTAGAAGGCTGGAGGGAGGGGAAACTACCATCCTTCTAGCCTTATCCCCTCTGCCCACGAGGTATGGACTCTCCCTTACCACTCTCCGTCTGGCCTTCATTCATGTCTTCTTTTCTGAGGACTGTGGCATAAAATTTATCTTAGACTCCACTCCTGAGTCCATTTGGCTACTCTCTGATCCATATTACCTGTGACTCTTCTCTCTCCCACATTCAGAAGCCCAGACTCTCTGGTTCAACCATTCTTTCATTCAACAGATGCTTATGGATGGCTTGCTCCATGCCAGGCAGTGAACTAGGCATTGAGGATACAGAAATGAACAAAACATGAAAATCCTTACCCTCATGGTTGGCACATTATAGGAGGAGAAAAGGTTCATACATCTAAATGGTAGGTGGTGAAAACTGCTATGCAGAGAAATAAAGCAATGTAAGAGTTTAGACTGGCAGCATTACTATTTTGGAAAGAGTGCCCAGGGAAGGCCCACTTGAGGTGGTGGCATTGAGCAAAGACCTGAATGCAGTGAGGCAGCAAGCCATGTGGCTTTATCAGCAGGGGAGATTATTCCAGGCAGAAGGAATAGCAAACGTAGAGAGCGAGAGACAGGAACAACCTCGTCACATCTGAGAAACAGCAAAGGCCAGTGTGCCTGAAGCTGAGGGCATGAGGAAGAGCGTGGGAGGAAATGACTTTGGAGAAGGACCAGGTTCAGGAGGGAGGACTGGGACTCTTGAGGAAGCCTTGGGCTCACTTGCTGCCAGCGGGGGGTGGAGGGAGAAGGTCAAGGTAATGAACATGCTTTACTGAGTAACAAATTGTACCAGGCTCCAAGGATATCAGCCCACGTCACCTTCAGTGACCACAGGATCAAGGCTGAATTTCTTTCTTTCCTTACATTATAAAATGTTTGATTTGCAAAAGCACAAACTTTGAGAAACAATGCATTGCAAAATCTAAGAAGCTCCTTTATGGCTCCCTTAAGGCTGAATTTCTTAACGTGGCATCCAAGTCTGACACCTATGACCTCACAAACCTTGTTCTGCACCATTCTCCATCAATGCACTCACCTTTACAAATGTTGTCCTTGATGTATGGTGACTGTCGACCCTCAGAAGGCACCTCCTCTGCTTTTCCATCTCCCCCACTAGACTGAAAAATCCTTGAGGACCTGGCCCCACGTAGGCACTCAGCTCACATTTGTGGCCTGAATGGGTACATACGAACAACTGTGTAGGAATAACAGCCAGCCCTGAGCTCTCCCTGCTGGGTCGGGAGGCCCGATATCCCACACAGTCATATGTGACAATGGGGAAAGCAGGGCCAAAGAGGTGAAGTCAGGCTTGGAACTGGAACTCCCAGGGAGCAGGGGGTCAGGGAAGAGTAATTACTCACATGTGTACAGCACTTGAGAGTTTATAGCCACAGACGTTATCTCATTCAACTCTGGCACAGCCTCATGGGGTAGCTCTTCTTATTTTTCCCCACTTTATATCTAAGGAAACTGAGGCCTGAAGAGCTAAAGCCACCTGCCCAAAGTCACACAGCTAAGAAGTGGCAGCCTCAGGACTTGAACTAGGGGTCAGTCTCTCCCCATCAGACAAGGCCACACCTTGAGCTGGGTGGGAGGATGGTCAGTTGGGCCTGGACAGCCATATCTCCCCCCTCCCCCAACTTTTTCAATTCCTATTGCATTTCAGCTGATGGTAGCAAAAATTGGCATTTACTAATTCCCTCAGACCATTCAAGGCGAGGTAAGGCAGGCTGGGATTCAAGACAGTAGGGAATCATCCATCTTCAGAGATTCCAAAGGTAACACTTGGGAGAGGTTTGAAGAAAATGCAAGAGAAGTACTAAGAGAGGCCATGGGAACCCTCCTTCCCAGAGGAGCTCTTCAGAGCCAAGCCAAGCCCTGCTGGGCTTTCTGAGGGTCTGCCCTGCCCCTGGGAGAGGGCAGCTTCCTTCCCCATCCCTGCCAGCAGAAATCGCCTTTGAGAACTCTCTTGCGGGGGCCATACCTCCTTTCTAGCTGAAGGGATGGGCTCTGGGCCCAGATGGTTCTCGGCTGGCAGCAGCTGGGACCTCGCACCTGTTAGTCTAGCCCCCACCCCCCATCCCCCACTTCACAAACACATGCCCCCACCCAGCTCAGCGCTGCTTCCAGAGAGCTGGTCACTTACAACTGGGCTTCACCCCCACTGAGGGCCTTTTTTTTTTTTCTCGTTCAATTTATTTTCCTTTATTTTTTTTTCTTCCCAGACTCCCTTGCTTGCTTGCTCTCCCCATCTCATCTTTTTCTGTCTCTCCATTGAATACATTTATTTCTGCTCAATTTGTCTGTCTGTCTTTTATCCCTCTTACTCTAACCAGCTAGCAATACCGTGCTCTGTAGCAATACCTCCTCTGTAACAGTAAGAGGTTTCAGAAGAAACCTAACAGCTTCGGCACTTAGTATTGAGAAAAGGCCAGAACTTTAGGGTGGGGGCAGGGGAAAAGCTAGAAAATGGGAAAGGGAGGTTGAACAAGGCAGGACTGGATTCAGATTTCCCATTGCTAGCTGAGTGACCAACAAGGTCACCTCGCCTCTACTTCCCTGAGCCTTCTTTCTTCATCTGTGAAATGGGAGTGATAATAATAGAGACAACTTCACATGGGGTGAGGAAGGGACATGAGAATCAACCTCTGCTCATAGATGGGAAAGGCCTTTATAAACTATAAGGGGCAGGTCTGCGGTAAGCATTACTTAGGGAAGCAGTGAGGCCCAGGGGTCACTAGCAGAGGCTCTGGGGCAAATCTATCTGGTTCCGATCCTCAGTTGAAAATGCACAAGTTGTATAACCTTAGGCAAACTGCCTCACATCTCTGCACCTCAATTTCCCTATCAGTAAAATAGGGAGGTGGTAATAGCACCTGCCCAACACTTCAGGCTGTCATGGAGATTAGTGAGAGAATAAGTATGGAGCAGCAAGAACAGTCAGGGTCTGTGGCATAACAAATGCTCATGAAACATTACCATGGATATTATTACTCAGAGGAATAAAATTCCCCCAAGGTGTTGATCTCAGGGGCACTGGGCCACTGCAGGAATCTGGGTCATGCAGTGAGGCAGATTCATCCCTTCTGTCTCCAGATATGGTCGTGCAAGTTGTGCCCTGTGCAGGGGTGCCTGCAATTTAGCTTGTACTGAATTGTACCCTGGTGTGAGAGTTCCCAATTGGTCCTCCCAGAGGGAGCACCTTCTTATGATCGGCACAAGTACTGTATGTGTTCACTGAGGTGCTATCTCTATTTCTAGGCTGGAGAGGGACCTTTAGGTAGTCAGGCCTGTGGTCCTCTCTGCTTGATTGGCAGCAGGGCCTCCACCTTGACCCCCAGAGATAAGCTAGAATCTCAATCCTTCTCCAGCTCTGATTGCTGATCTCCAGGGGGATACGGGTCTGTGGCCATGGAATCAGTGGAAATATTTTCAGTTCCCTGGGTTGTGCATGTAACGTGAATCCTAACCGTGTTCACCCAGCCATGTTGGTCCAAGCCAGCCACCAGACCCAGAGTTAAGTAAGGGCCAAGAGAGGCAAAAGTGGTGAGTGGTCCACACTGGGAGACCTAAACTGGAGTCTATGAATGGACGAAGAGTAGAAATTTGAAGCCTCAGATGCAATGGGACTGGGAAGCTTGGAGGCCAGGAGGCAGGGCCTCAGAGCCCAAGAGAGACCAGTGCAGGGGAAGGGGGTGAGATGAGATTGAGGGCCAAGCGGCTGTCACGGTTTCCGCCTAATGCTTCCAGAGCAGAGTCAGACTAAAATGGCCTCACCTTTTTAAAGATGACATTGAGCTGAGAGACACGGTGCTGGCCTAAGGGTGGCAGGTGGCAGAAAAGGGAGAGTGAACAAGAGTCTGAAGATTCTAGTTCTAGAAGCTGAGATGAAAACAGGGAAGGCCTGGCCTGCTGGAGGCCAAGCCAAACTGTATTTAGCAAAGTGAGATGAGGCCCCCCGTCACTCTCTAATATGGAGAAATTTATGAACTGAGATCCCCCTCACACTGCCCTTTAGGGATCTGAAGTATGGCATCCATAATTGTGCTGGGCTAGAGGCGATGGGGAGGGGAAAGGAAGTGAGGGCTTCAGGGAAAAGCCAGCATGCTCCCCTCCTCAAACCTGTGTTCCCACCCCCACCTCCTAACCCCCACCCCCCTCCCCTCTCTGTACCGGTGGAGAGAGGTAGGGGAAAGTTCCCCACAATTTGGCCAAAAGTCATACTGCCGATTGCTCTTTTTTTGTTTTTTTTCCAATTGCTCTTTTTGACACAACTTCACACTTTCTTTCCAGTCCTATATTCCTGGCTGTGTGCAAGCAATTTCCACTTCGATGTTCTGCCAACAGCTTAAACTAAACATGCTTAACGCAGAGTTTCTCTTCCCCCACAAAACTTCCCACCTTCCCGAGGCCTCCAGCTTCATTGCTGACACCCCGAACAGCCTAGGACCAGGCCTGCTGGGCTACTCCTCTTTCTCCCCTATGTCATCACCTCTCACTGATTCTGCCTTTGAACCCTGTGCTTTTCCCTGGGTAACAGCTTTCAGAGTCATCTTTGCCATCCCCCAGGGTGCGCCCCACTTCCACCCTGCACTTCATCCCTGGACATTCCTGCCACAGCCCCTAACTGGGCTCTCCCCTCAGGGTCTCTTCCTTCAAACTGAGCCGTGCATTCAGTCTGGTCACACACACTGACCACTGACCACAGTAAGTGTTGTAGAGCATCTATACTGGAAGAAAGAAAAACATAGCTGTGGATAACAGAGGAACAGGTAGCACAGACCAGAGGGTTTGGCCTTAGGAATATGTCAGAGCTGGGTGTGAATTTCAGCTCGACCATGCGCTTACATTGCTTCTCTGTGCTTCAGTGCCCTCCTGTCTAAAAATGGGGATGATAGGGTTGACTTCCTCAGGTTCTCGTGAAGTTACATGTACAGGTAGCACAGAGAAGAGGCATACACCGAATGACATCCTCGAGGGCCCTAGTATCACCTATTACCACTGAGCAAAGACATGAAGACATCCCCTAAGGATGTAAGAGGTGTAGCGGCCAGAGCCTTTTGTCTATTTACAGTTTTCCCGTTATGTATACATGAGAGGAAATCAAGTAGGGATTCAGTTCAATGGGACCCAACTTCTTGACCCTTTCCAAACTTTCCCCACCTCTAAGGCTCGAACCTTCGAAGTGGATTGGGATGCCCAAGGATGCCATTTTCTCTCTCTGCTCCCTTCTGTTTTCTACTTTTCAAGGCCCCTTCCCCAAGTCATGGATCTTTTCTTCTCCTTTACCTTCTCTTCCTCCTCCTTTCCTTTTCTTTCTTTCTTTTTTAACACAGGAGCAGAAGCCAGTGCCTGTCCAAGTCCGCTGGCCTAGAGCAGAGGAATGCAGCCGCTCCCTCCACACAGGGCGGCCAGGCCCAGGCGGTGCTTGCTCAGGCTGGCAGCGGCCAGCACCGGGGAGGCTCCGGCACCTTGCTCCGAGGGGCTGGAAAGCACTACAGACGTTAGCTCATCACTTTCTGGCAGGGACCAACCCATCTGCTGTTCTCACTAGCATCTTCCAGATGGGGAAATGGAGGCACAGGGACACTCAGCCTGGTTGCAGACTCACAGGGTCCCAAGGGGGCTTCTGAGCAGGGTCTCCAGATGGGAAGAGGGGAGAAGGACCACTTGTACGTCCCCCAACAGACCTCTGTTCCTTAAAACTGAAAGAAGGAGGGAAGGACACAGGAAAGGAGAATTGTGGTACAGGCTGCTGTTTCTGAATGGGACACAGTAGAAGACTGTCTCCTTGTGCCCCCACCCATGAAGGGGGCTCCCAAATGGCTACAGCTTCACTCAACACCCCATTAGGAATGGTTCACCCATCTTACTGAGAAGATGCTTGTGGGACATATTACCTCTGGAGTGAGACACAGCTGCGATGAAGTCTGCATAGTCAGACACCAAAGGGTTAACTGGGATTCAGTGGGGTTGATTATTATGTTTTCTTCCTGGTGCTTTTCTGTAGTTTCCAAATTCTGTGCAGTGAGCAATTACTACATTTATAATCAGATAAAATGTTAATTATTTTTAATTATTAAAAAGAAGCAGCACTAAATAAATGGAATGGAAAAAAAAAACAAAGCAGCAGCAGCAGCAACTGGGATTTGGTGAAGCACCCTGGGCTCAGCGGGAGGACACTTAGGTCAAGCCCATTCTCTCATTTCCCAGGTGTGTGACCTAGGGCAAGTTACCTCACCTCTTTGAATCTCAGTTTTCTATAAACTGGAGATTACCGACCCCACAGGGTTGGCATAGGACTAAAAGAGATAATACATAAAAAATATGTATTATGGAAATTTTCAAGTAGGTACACAAGTACAGAAAACAGTATAATGAGGCCCCATTATCAATCCAGTCATCTTATTTCATCTCTATCCCCACCCACTTTCCCCCTATCCCCACTGGAATATTCTAAAGCAAATCCCAGACATGTCTTTTCTTCCATAAATACTTCAGTATTGAAAGGGTTTTTAATTTTTTTCACATTATAAACATAATTCATAACTGCAGAAAAATTGGAAAATGAAGAAATGATATATAAAGGAGAAAACAAAAATCACCCATAATCCTCCCCCACCCAGAGATAACCACATTTTAGAGTACTCTATTATTTTTTTCTATGCACACATGCATTTTTTTAACAAAAGAGGGATCATACTGTATATCCCATTTTAAGCATAATTTTATATTAACTATAAAATAAAATAACATCACAGAAAAATAAAGAGGAAAAAGTTACCCATAATCCTTTACCACCTAATACAAAAACTTAATATTTTAGTATATTTTCTCACTATTTACATGTGTACTTTATCACAAGTGGGATTGTACTGATTATATACTTTTCAAATTATGAATCTGCTTTCATTGTAAGAATAATATAGTCATATTGCAGAAAAATATCACTCATAATTCCACTACTTAGCCTCAATCACTGTTAACTTTTTGGTGTATTTAGTTCCAATATTTTTTTAATGCACATATAATTTCAACAAAAATGGGAACACACTATCTATACAGTTTATTATTAATTATAAATATGTACTTAATTATAAGAATAATAATATTGCATAGCATGGAGGAAAAAAAAAACACTCATAATCCTATCACCCTATGGGCACCATTATCATTTTGGCCTTTTCCTGCCCATTGCTTCACACACATATTGAAACATAGCTGGAAACATAGTGTGTATTTAATTTTACACCTGTTCTGCCCTTTGCCACTTGGCATCATATATATGCAACTTTGTACCTAGCATTTTTTAAATTTAATATTTTGTTGTGGACGTTTTCCCATGAATAAAAGGTTTTGAAATCAGGATGATTTTATTTTTGTGTCAGTTTACCAATGGATACTCCCTTAGGCTGGACATTGAGAATGCTTTCCTATTTCTACACTATTGTAAACAACTGTGCTCCAAACATTCTTGAACAAAGACTTATGCTTTTTAACTTTTCTGCACACATATTGAATATATGTTTCTGGAGACCCCTCTGTAAATTTACAGGCTGTTAGTGATGATCTTCTATTGGTCCCGAACTTAACTCCTGTCATATGACTCAAGGAACCTTTGGTTCTGGAGGGTAGGATTTTGAGAACAAATCCACATTTTCCTCTCTTTCTCCTTCCTGAGTTTATAGACCTTCTACATCCACGCTCAGCCTGGTTTTTAAACTAATCAGTCAGCAAGTATCGAACCCAGAGTGTTGAGCTGAGGTGTGCTAGGAGAGAAGAATCACAATATAATAACAATCAGCATTTATTGAGCATTTACTACACAGCCAGCACTGGCAGAGCTAAGCCTTACCTTCAACACTTACAACAATCCCACAGAGCAGGTACTATTATTACCACCACCCCACACCCACCCCCTTTAACAGATGGGAAAACTGAAGCCCAGAGAATGAACCCACACAGCCTAAGAGACCACAGATAGTGAAAGGCAGAGCTAGGATTTAAACCCAGCCCAAATGACCCCCGAACCTATACTTATAACCACCACTCAAGAGGGCCTGCTTACCCTCCCAGGCAGTATGTGGTGTAGGGGCCAGAGAAAGGGCTTGCCGTCAGCTTCACCTGGGTTCACCTCCCCCACCCCCACCCCAAGTCATTGCTACCTGAACTTGGGCAAATCTGCTACTTGGGTAAATCCTACCTCACAGGGCTATCATGGAAATTAAATGAGGGGACGGCTGGTGCACGGAAGTCTCTTGTTGAGTGGCTGTCCCTGTCCTCTCCTTGGTTGGAGAGCTAGTAGTCAAGTTATCAAGTTGAAGATAAGAGTTCACAGGAGAGCTCTGAGTTTGGCAGAAGCAGACTGGGAAAGTCAGTGATCCAGGGGATATTTGCAGAGAAATGCAAAAGTCTCCTTTGCTCCTTCCCCGCCTCTGCAAGGAAACTTCTCACCCACCTCCCCCAAAAGGAAAGGGTATAGCTTTTGTACTCCAAAGCTGAGTGCTTGAAGCACCTCTCTTTCCTGCTCCCCAGGAGGTGGGCAATGGAAATGACAGGAAGTCACCAGTGGGGAGGCCCTTTTTGGCATGTGGGTACAGAGAAGTGTGACGGAGAGCACTCCTTTTTCTGCCCTTCAATGGTCCGGATGGGGGAGGGGGCTGGCTATTGAGCAACTGCTCCGGAGACACTCCAGAAGCTGAGAAGAACATATGCCTCTTTCTAACAATTGGCCTGGGAGTCATCCAATAGATGGAGGACGGATTTTTACCTCAAGGATCTGGAGCCTGCAGGGGAGTCGCTACCACAGCACTTTCAAAGGTTCTTGAGCAGGGAGGGAAGGGAGGTCGAGGGCGGCGGGGTGAGGCGGAGGTGGGGGGTGGGAGGAGGGTCCAAATTAGCAACACAGTTGGGAAGCCAAGGGCCATTCCTTCTCCACCATAAAGTTTTTCTCGGAAACACACCCCTCGTTCCCACAGGCAAGCACGCAGAGGACTTGAGTGTGTACTTCACATGCAAACCTGTACAATCCCGACAGATCTCGCCTTTAATCAGAGGGAAATTGGACACGACCCACGGTCTTAAGGCAAAGTGAGAAAGTGCCGCGGTGCTGCGTGGGATGTGATTGCTACCTCGGTTTGTGTTTGGGGCAGGATGGGGGACGTTGGGAAGGAGTGGAGGCGCACAAGACAACTTTCTGGACTGGAGAATGGGTTTACCTGGCGTCCAGAACTTTCACCCCAGCTTCCTCCGTGTGCCAAGGAAGGGCCCTGATTCGTTCCTCCGTTTGCTCCCCAACTTTCTGTCAGTAAGCTAGTCAGTGCGTCTACAAACAAAACTTTTGTTTGTTAGAAGTGCAAATGCAGGGCATTCAAAAAAAAATGAAAGAAAAACAAGTACACACACAAAAAGACCTTCAGGTCTTCAAATCCAGTTAAGAAGACAGAACACATATATAGCGAAAATGACTTCATGAGGTTCCCCCCTCCACCATTTTTAACATCAGGACTTTTAATTAAGAGCTCGTTTTATAAACGGTGTAAACCGACCAGCTGTTGCTGAAAGGGGGCAAAAAGAGAGTTTGATAAAGGGATAATCTTGGTGGCCTTCCTGCAAGGGTTGAGATGGGAGCTTGTTTTAACCACAAGGAACACAAATTGAGATGAGGGAGAAAACCCAGACCTCTTTCCCGGAAAGATTAGTAAAATAACATCCCACCCGAGAAAGATGTACTCCAAACTCAAATTGTTGCTCTTGCTAGATGGGGATGATTATATCATCATAATAAAGTGACCTGGCATCGTGGGAAGGCAGGAGGAATCCCTGCGAGCCCGGGGGCAAGCTCTTCCTACCCTGCTGCCTGTTCTTGACTTTTCGGCGAGCCTGGTGAGCTGCACCTGGCCCCGCGGTCCCGGAGGGCAAGCATTTCTCCGCGCGGCATCCCGCCAGCCTCCTTCCGCCCTGAGTGACCACAGGAGAGCAACCCTCAGACCCAACCCCGGCTCAAGTCCCCGGGGGAAGCCAGCGTGTGGCCTTGGCTGGAATCAAGCGACTTTAGGGGAAAGGGACCCCGGCCCCTGCCCTTCAACCAGGGAGATGGTGTCGCCCAAAGAGGGCAGACTGACTCCGGGAAAGCCCTGCTGAAAGTCTGGACCCTGCCCCGCGGACCCAGGCCCGTGTACATGCCCCTCCTCCGAGTCATTCCCTGATCCCACAGCTCTCTCCCCCACCCCGCCGCTCAACCCCCCAAACCCGCCCGAAGCCCGCTCCGGCCACCAGCTAGATTTAGGTCAGAAAACAGACACTAACAGCTCTCCCTCGCCTCAGTGACATTACTAAGTGGAATTTATTGGGCAAGTCCATCCAGGGCGGTGGGGAGAGCCCAGGTCCTGGGCCCCGGCCCCCGCTAGCTTTAGGAGTACAGGCGCCTGTCGGGGTTCCGAGTGCCCACTGCCTGGGCCCGCCAGCCCCACCCTGGGAGCCGCGGCAGGTACCCGGGGCCGCATGACCCGCGGGGCCGCGCGGACTCCGTTCCCCAGCCGGCCCTTCGCTTTCACACGATCCGCGGTGACTGCACCAGCTCGAGCGCCTTTAAAGGGCCACACACGCCAGCCACCGCTATAAAATGTTCCTGGCGGCACAGCTGCAGAAGGGGCATCGCTGAGCCGCGAAGAGGCTCACTCCGCCTGGCCGCCCGCCCGCAGCCCGCCGGCTAGGGGCCGTTCCCAGCGAGGAGGAAGAGGGCCGAAGAAGGCGCAGCACTCGCTCAGGCCCTCCGTGAGTATCCAGTTCAGATTTTGCCACTAACTCGCCCACGAGCCAGGACATGTGCTAATAAAGCCTTGAGCCGGTTATAAAGACGTGGAAATTGGGGGAAGAAAAAAAAGGGAGGGAGAGAGGGTCTGTCCTTCCTGGGATTCCTAGCCGAGGCCAGCTTGCTGCCGTGTGCGTGTGCGTCAGGGCTCTCCGGGCGGCGATGGGGGCTTGAGAGCCGGGTTCCCCGCGCCGAGAAGGGAGCGCTGTGACCGCCACCACCACCACCCCGGAGTCCGGCGCCGAAGCTGCGAGCGGGCACGGGCGCGGACCCGGGCTGCTAGGCTCCGCTCTGTGCAGTGTGGCGGCGGCACGGCGGTGCGGGCTTTACCCAGGCGTCCGGGTTTCGGGTGGCCACCAGCGCGTCCGCGGGCACCGAGTACGACCGGCTGGCGGCTGCGTGCGTGCCAGGGGCTGGGGGCTCCGCCGCTTCGCCCGCGGCTCACCGGGCTCCGCGCTTCCCTCTTTCCAGGGCTGGCGGCTTCGCAGAGGTAAGCTGGGCCGCAGGGCAGGGCGCTGGGCAGGGCAGCGGGGCCGGGGACTCCAGCAGAGCCGGCACTGGGAGCAGGCGGTGGCCCAGCGGGAGGTTCTGGGGGACTTGTTTTCTGTTTGAAAGCTGCTCTGCTGGGGGCGGAGGGACCGCTGCCTCTGGCCCGCCAGCCCTGCGGGGTGTCCGCTTCGCTAGGGAAGACGGCAGCACCTATTCTCCCCGCGCCCGCGCTTTCTCCAGCTTGGCTTCCACTGACTTTGCTTAATCGCCAGGACAGCATCTGGATGCTGTGGCTTCGGGGCTGCACAAAGCTCAGGTCTCCCTTGGGGGCTGGAGGCAAAAAGGGCTTTTAGGGCCGAGTTCAGTGGAATTGTGGGCTGGAAGTTAGAGAATTTGGGCAACTTGCCTCTCCTACCCAGTCGACCGCCGCTCCTCATTCCCCCCCACGCCCACACACACGCACGCACACACACCCCCCCACGCACACACCCCTCTCCCTATAAACAACGAACGCAGGACCAGGCAGAGCGCAGAGTCCCTGCCTCGTGAAGCGTCGGACTCAGAGTCAGACCGACCTGGCTGCGAATCCCGGCTCCGCCACTTTCGAGCGCTGTGACCTTGGGCAAGTTACCGCACCTCTCCGTGCTTCTCTCACTCTTCTCTTAGGAGACGCCTAGTACAAACCTCGGGAAATTAGCTAGGGTTAGACTTGGCCTGGGGTCGTGTCGGATGCTCGGTGGGTACTCAGTAAGTGTTGGTGAAGCGCAGGAGTGGCCATCGCGGGTGTGGGACTGCGCCCCCGCACGCGGGAACACCGCGGGGCCCCAAACTTGCCGCCGAGGCAGAGACCCCCGCGCCAGTCCCCGCCTGGCGATACCGTCTCTACGATCGGTTCCTGGTACAGCACTTGTGGGAACAGACGCTCGAGGGCCCTGGTGGCCTGGGTACTCGCGCCCACCTTGCAGGGATGCTCCCAGCCGCCCTCAGCCCTGGCGGCTCCACCTGGGATGCGGCGAGCAGGGCAGCTGAGCTGTCCGCAAACAACAGGCCTTTAGTTTTCAGGTGGCGAAACTGACTGGTCTTGTTAGAGCGCGTCCAAGCCAAGCCGCAGTGCTGTTTGGATTTTAAAATTTCTCCTTCTGAGTGAGAAAATTGCAATCGAGATGGAGCGAACCGGTTGGTGCCATTTTAACTTTTGGTCCCCCAGCAGGTTAAAGGCGCGGCACCCCCCTAACTGCCTCTCCCTTCTCTGTCCTTTTCCCCTCCCCCATCTAGGCGGGAGGGGTTGCCGGCCCTTGGGTAGGTCCGAAGCTAAGGGCGGGCGGCGGGACCGGGAACTGGTGGCCAGGGGCCGCGAGGGACCAACCGGTGAGGCACTTGTTGCTCTGATTTTCCCAGCCGCCTCTCGCAGCCGTTTCGCAGCGGTCAGCTCGCGGTTGGGACGTTTCCACACAGCTAAGTTTTGCTCTAGATTGGGCTGGGACGGGGTGGGGGTGGGGATGTGGGGTGGGAAGCGGACACAAAATCGGGTAAACAGAGCCAAGGATTCTGATCGAAAGAAGATTGCCTCTGCAGACAGATTCACCAACACTTACTGAGCGCCTACGGAGTACAAGCTCCGACCCGGGGTAAGGGTCGGTTGACGGTGTGGGAGGAGGGGGTGGACGGTGAGAGAGGCCACAGATCTGAATGGAGACAGGGTCTCGCGTAGGGGAGCTCGCAGCCTGAGGGGGGAGATCTGGTAAAATGGTCTTCCCCACGAACTGATACCAGAATAGAGGTACTTTTTTCTGGTTTCTCTCCTTTTTTCTCCTCTGTTTCTTGTTGTTGTTGTTGTTGTACATGCGAGTACCAGGAGGCATAGTGGAGAGGGAAGATTGGCTCGGAACGGGAATGGATGGGCAAGGACCCCCAGTCATTTCTCTGAGGACATAAAAATTGTTTCATACTGAAGGTGCTAGGGCTCTGAAGAGGACATGGATTAGAAGGAGGGAGGTAGCTTTCACTGGCTTGAAATATTCTAGGGTTGCCTCAGAGAAGAAATGGGGCTCAATCAAGCAGCGGATGGGATGCAGCAACTGATTTTTTTTTCCTGTTTTCTTCCGTTTTTCTTTCCTTCGCTGTCTTTTTCTTGTTTGCCTACCCCGCCCCCACAACACACACGCGCATGCACACACGGTACAGGCATAAACAAAATGTGTATATCCAAACAAGGGAATAGTATTTGGCTGTAAAAAGAATGAAGTTCTGATACCTGCTACAACATGGATGCACCTTGACAGCATTATGCTAAGTGAAAGAAGCTAAACAGAAAAGGACAAATATTACATGATTTCACCTATATGAAATATCTAGAATGAGCAAATTCAGAGACAGAAAGTATCTTGGAGATAAACAGGAACTGGGGGTGGGAGGTGGGAAATTATTGCTTAATGGATAGGGTTTCTGTTTGAGGTGAAAAAAAATTTCAGGAATGGATAGTGGTGAAGGAAGCACAACTAGTAAATATAATGAATGCCAGTGAATACTACACTTAAAATTGTTAAAATGGCAAATTTTGTTATATATATATTACCACAATAAATAAATAAGTAAAAGATGATACAGACAGAGGTAGTGAATGGCTACTTTCTAGAACTGTCTGCACAGATTCATAATGACTACTTGGCCTAGGAGGGTGTCAGGGAGAATTCAAGCATCACTGGAAAGATTAAGGACTCTTTTTAAGGTCCTTAAAATCCTTTGGGCCACCAGGTATTCATAATATGAAATTCTATATTTCTAAATGACTAGGAACACTAATGTATGTGGTGGTTTTATTTATTTTTTAACTAAGTTCTAGGAAAATACCTTTTTATTTTCTGGTTTGGGGGTGTTCCTTTTCCCTCATCCTCTTCTCCTTTGGCACCTGAGACCTTTCTTCTGAAACCATTTGAATCATTCCAAGTGTGATGATGACTTGGCCAGTGGTCAGATGAAGCCCATGGACATAAGAATGCTCAATACTGGTCCCAGAACTACTGCTACCTGACTGGAAAGCCATTGAATTCTATGTCTGTTTTTGCTCCTGGAAGTATTATGCCCCATCTGTCACAAAGAGATTAATGTAGTTGGGCTCAGAGCTCTGGGAATGATGTTCTGGGAAAGCCTAAGCCTGGAGTAGCCTTGGAGGGACCTTGAGGTATGGAGGAAATTGAGGCATCACCAGCTGCTCTCTGACTCTGGCTACCTCCAGGTCCCAGACTTCCTTGATCAGCCCAGCTTCTCTCACATACATGTCCCAAAGGGGGTCTTTGAGGCCAACCATGACATTTGCTTTTGGGACTTGTTCCTTTCCTCTCTTGTGCCACCACCTCTGGCCTTCTAGTCAATCGTGCTCTAACTGGAACAGTGCTCCTTTCACTCAGGGACATTCCTGCCCTCAGTACCAGGAGGAGCACCATCTTTATCACCACCACCCCCCACACACACACACACAAACACACACACCTTGGGTCTCTGAAATCACTTGCATGAGAAACACTCATGTACCTCCCCTCCTGGCAATGTAGGGTTGAATAGAGCACCTTTCCCACCTCAGGCAAAAGTTCCAATTTGATTCTCCCTCTACACGTGTGGTCTCTGGTCTTGGGTCTAACCGTGTCACCATCTTTGCCTTGTAGCTATATGGAGTTTCCCTGCTTTGAGCTTCGAGAGTGCTTTCTTGTTCAGTGAAACCTTTTGCCCTTATCACTTCTTCTCCCTCACATACAGCACAACAGCTCCAGCTGGCAGCATCACCTCCTACCAATTTATCCAATTTCTGCCAAGGCTCTGAAATGCCAACTATGTCGAGGCCTGCACTTGATGTCAAGGGTGGCACCTCACCTGTGAAGGAGGTAACTTTTGCCATTTTACAGATGAAGACACTGAGGCATCGAAAGACTAACTTCCATGGGATCATGTGCCAAGCCCTCCTAGGTGTGGTATCTAGTTTCTCAGCAGAGAGAAGGCAACACAGCCTTTTCTGGGGTCAAGAGAATACCTTCTCCCTAAATGTGATTATGTTGAGCCCTCCAAGAGTGTTGAAAGATGGCAGGAAAGCGAGGAGAGAAGTAGAATTGGAAAAAGACCATTTTATTGAAAATACTAAAGTAAGGTTGAGAAGAGGAACCATGAGATGCCCATCATTCTGTAGAGTAATGAGGCGGAAGTCAGAGGGAGGGAGATGAAAGTAGCAAACCCACTCGGGATGGCAGGTGCCCCCAGCACTAGAACTTGGGTATGAGTTCAGTGCTGAGGTGTGGTAACAAGAGGACGCTCAAGCTGAGAGTCCAACTTTCCAGGGGAGGGGACCCTCTGGGCCTAAATGAAGTATTCATAGGAGCCTTCTGGGACTGATGAATGGCGAGGGACAAGCCAGGGACAGGTGTACAATGGCTTGATTTTCTCTGTCTTCTAGGATGCCAATCAAGAGATGAGCTCTCTGGCCTACGCTAACCTGGGGGTGAAAGATCGCAAAGCAGTGGCCATTCTGCACTACCCTGGGGTAGCCTCAAATGGAACCAAGGCTAGTGGGGCTCCCACTAGTTCCTCGGGATCTCCTTCTCCAATAAGCTCTCCTACTGCCACCCCTCCCACTAAACCCCCACCCTTCAACCTGCACCCTGCCCCTCACCTGCTGGCCAGTATGCAGCTGCAGAAACTTAATAGCCAGTATCATGGGATGGCCGCCACTGTTCCCGGCCAACCTGGGGAGGTAGGGTCCCTGCCAAACTGGAGCTTTGGGGCTCAGGCGGGAGGGGCGGGATTACTTTCTCCCTCCACTGGTGCCCAGAGCCCTGCTATCATCGATTCGGATCCAGTGGATGAGGAGGTGCTGATGTCACTGGTGGTGGAATTGGGACTGGACCGAGCCAATGAGCTTCCAGAGCTGTGGCTGGGGCAGAATGAGTTTGACTTCACCGCGGACTTTCCGTCTGGCTGCTGATGCCAAGTGTCCCTAAAGATGGAGGAATAAAGCCACCAATTCTGCTGTAAATAAAAAATAAAAGTTACTTAAACAGTAATGGGCAGACTGGAGTTGTTCTTCACAGAAATCTAAAGGTATGTAGTGTGTCTGGATTGTGAGGCTCATGGAGTTGGAGGTGGATAGCTGGGAAAGAGCTGGAGGGGATGCAAGGAGTGGGAAGGACAGGAGTAGGTTGCTCACTGATTCCTACTGCACCTCCGCAGCCCTGCTTCCGGCAGCTGCTGCCACTACCCTTATCTCCTCGGGAGTTCAAGTACCTAGCCCCCACCCACCTCATCATCCTAAGATTACAGAATGCTGTCTTATTTGAGGTTGAATTCAGGGACTGGTTGTGCGGGGGGTGGGGGGGGCGGGAGGGGGCAGTATTCTTGGAAGACAGACTTGTCAAGACCCTTCTGCAGCCTCTTCGCCACTTGCACATCCAAGTCTAAAGGGGTTGCCTTGACTCCCTGGTACACACTTCCATGCTAAAGGCCGCTACTCTCCAGCCCCAATCCGATTGACCCCTGAAAGCCATTCCTTGGCCATTCTGCCAATGGGCAATAAACAGGGCGTAAAAAATATCCTATGACCCTGGAGCAACACATTTCTCTGGAGAATTGTAAAAGCTATAGACCCCCATGGATAAGCTGGGATTCTAGGTGCCTTGCTCAAGTTGCTCAGCAAGTTACTCAATTCCTCCAAGCTGGCCTGAGGCACCCTGTTGTGGTCTGAGTGTCCCTTAATTCCTACCTCCCTTACCCGCCCTGTATGGGGGAGGGGCATCCTGTTTGCTTTGTGCGGGTCTCTCCACCTTGCAGGTACAGATCAGGACTGGGCTTCTTAAGTACAACACTTAAGGCTCTAGCCATTGCCCTTATAATACCTGCTGAGGAAGGAGAGCATGCCAAGTGACAAGATAGCAGCGCTGAACTGGATCTTGGCATTGTGGGGCTCCAAAGCAGCCCCTTCCTCATGTTGACACAACACAAGGGTCTTGAAACTCCTCTGTCCATATTTCAGACCCCAGAGACATTCTTCCTCAAACACTGAAGCACTGAGCACCTACTCCAGGCCAGGCATTTTACTAGACACTGGGAGCATGCATTAGATAAAGTTTGTATCTTTTAAGGGGTTCTGAACACATCTAGAGAGAGAGAGATAGGCACAAATCACAATAAAGCACAGTACTTCTAGCACAAGGGGAAAGTGCCACTAGATTCCAGAGAAAGGAAACAGTTCCATCTGCCTGGGAAGCTTAAGGAAGGTATCCTGATGTTGAATTGGTTTTATTTTTTGTTTCTTTATCTCATAAGTAACAAACAATACAGTCCCCTTGGAAAAAAGTAGCGATGTTACAGATAAAACTAAAGTGCCTATTGGCCAGTTCTTTGTCAATTGTGATCACCTCTTATCCTCCACAGAGGTAGGAACTATTTATCTGTTTGTGGTGTATGATTTCAGGACTTGCTCTGTGCCTTTACATACAAATATATCTACTCATAGAAAGAACTGAGTTTTAAAATGAGATTAGAAGTCAGCCAAGAGAAGAATGAGCCAGGGAGAAAGCCACTACACAGGTTTTTCTAAGGCTGGGGACAGGGAGGTCCATGACGGGACTGCAGTGGCTTAAAAAAAACAAACAGAGGTTTGACATGCAGGGTCATGGGGTAGGTGGAGGGTGATAGGAGGAGAGGAAGCTGAAGAAGTGAAGCAGCATACACGGCCTTCTAGGCCAGGCGGGGCCCAGGTCTTTATCCTTAGTACCATCAGTCCTGTAGCTTGTGGAAAAAATCTCTGGAAGTTTGTAGGAAAACAAATAATTAACCAACTGATTTTTAGGATGGTTGCACTGACAGTGGATGGTTAGGTTTTTCTAAGTCTGGGAACAGGGAACCAGGGGCTTTGGAGGAGCAGGTGAGACTAAATGAGGAAAACTGAAAGGGAAGAATGTGAAGTCTGTGAGAAGATACAGAAAAAAGGGCAGGCTCGAAGGCCTGGAGGTCAGAGTCAGGAGCACAATCTGGGGAGACAGCAAATGAAAGGGAAGGAGGGAAACTGTGGTCTGTAGGTGGACTCTAAAAGCTAAACAGCTCTTAGGGATGACAAGGGCATGGGGTGGGCACAGGAATAGAGTGTAAGGGAGAATGGCAGATGTCGAAGGAACCTAGGTACCAAAAGGCTGGAGAGTTCCAGGATCTCTCTTCTGATGGGGCCTTCAAAAAAAAAAAAAAAACCAATTCTGGCTGAACAAAACAGGTCAGCAAGCTGGATTTGGGATGTGGTTCCCAGCTTGCCACCTCTGATTTCTGTGAGCTCTGGAGCCTCCAGAATGCCAGTGGCTGGTGGGGTGGAGAGACACCTGAGCCAGGGCCAATGCCTCCATGAGAAAAAGGGATGTTTAGAATTATGGGGGTGACAGAAGTGCAATGGGGGAGCAGACGGTGGCGGGGAAAGACCTGGATATCTTGAGAAAAGGTACTTTTGAATGAGGAGGGAGAGCAGGAACTTTGGCATGACCACCCTGTCTTCTGGTGCTTCGTGGGGGTATGGGGTGGGGGTGGGAGCAGAAGTATGGCCAGCTGAGCAGTATTCTCTCCAGAGGGCTGTGAGCGAGAAGAGAGGCAAGGAACATCCTCCACGGAGAGCCAGGATTATGCTCAGGTGAGGAGGGCAAGGGTGTGGAATGGTAATTGCTTACTATTGGGGGAGAAGAGGAAGTGAGAGAATTCCATCCAGCATGGGGTGGGCATGGAGGAAAGGCAGGAAAGTCTCTGCTGCCCAACCAAGTCAAGCCTTTCGCAGCACAACCAGACACATTCATTAGGTTACCAGACGATTCCTGAAGCGAACTCAAAGTCCCTCCGGAGACACGCCCTGGGGACTAGGAAGCAAGGTTCCCAGATACACATGGGTAAAGAACACGACCTCCCAGCAAGGAGCTTGCTGCCTAAAGCAGACGGAGATTTGTAGCCAAGAGCGTCTCCTAGAGACCAGGAGCTGTGCTGCACCCTGGGGACAGATTGGAGGGTGCCTGTCTGTCCCTGTTCTCAAGGAAGACTTTCTGTCCAGTGGCACAGACAGACATACCCACAGCCCTAGCCATGAGAGCTGAATTGGTCTTTCTTAAGGCAGCAGGGCTGATAGGTGATGGGGATGGGGTAGGCCATAGACTGCAGAGAGAAGGAGCAATTTGAGCACAAACCAAAAACTAAAATCCAGCATGGATTGGAACAAAATATTGGAAAGCCTACGGCTTTTCCTGGAAGGGCAGCAAGTCCAGCAGCTTAACTTCCTCAAAGAGTGGAGGACAGAAAGATGGTAAGTTGGAATCCAATTTTGCAGTTGTTTCAACTTTATTTTACAGACAAAAAGGGATCTATCATTCCACAAACACGGACTTGAATACCTACTATGTATCAGGCACAGTGCCAGACACCAGAAATATGGGGTGAGTGCATTGTGCTCACATGAAGCTTCCCATTTAGTAAAGACATAAGCAATAGTCAAATATCCATGCAGATAATTCAAATGGCAATTCATGAGATGACAGTAAGAAAAAGTAATGATTACTATAAAAGAGTGTAGTGGGTTTGGGGTGTATACTTAATTTCAACTGTGTGGCATCAGGAAGGACCTCTGAAGGTTTTGAATAAACGAAGGTTGTAGTCAGAGCTTGCATAAAAAAAATTAATCAGGCAATAGCATGTACACTACACTGGAAGTATGGTAATGTAAGGCTAGGAAGCTGTTACAGTGGTCTAGACAAGAAGTAATGAAGACAGGAAATTAATTTATGATAAAGGTAGCATTTCAAGGAAGTGATGGATTAATCAAAAACGATTTGGGTGCAGCTGGGTACACTGTCTCACACTGTCACCAAAATGAATTCCAGGTGGACCAAAAATTTTAAAATTTTAAAAAATGGAACCATAAAAGTACTAGAAGAAAAAATGTGGGGATTTAAAAAGAAAATCTTGAAATGAGGAAGCTTTTCCAAGATTGACATGAAGTGCAAAAGCTATAGAAGAAAAGAGTGATGTAATTTGACTATATGAAAAAATCTGCATGACAAAAATACCATAAACAAAGTCAAATATGAGTAATAAACTGGGGAAATAACTGCAACTCATAGCAAACATGAAAACAGCTCTTACAAATCAATATCTGAAATACCACTAGCCCAATATAGAAATAGGCAAATAATATCAACAGACAGTTCACAAAAAATCATATACAGAAAAAGAAATAAAAGTGGTTTTAAAGTATATCAAAAGATACTCAGTCTCACCCATAATAAAAGAAATTCAATTTTAAAATTATACTAGAGGACTTTGGGTTCTGAAATAAGAAGACATAGACTCTTTTTACCCTACTCAACTTCTCCAAATGCAACTTAATTCCTTGGAAATTATTCAGCAGACAATGATAAACGGACTCTGAAACCAGGAAAGAAGTGGACTGTCTAGGAACCTAGGAACCTCTGGACTTGAGGAACAACAACCTGGTGAGTTTCCTTGGTTTTCTTTTTATCACCCATATACCCCTAGATGGGCAGTAAGAAGCCTGCAACTCAAAACTACCAGCAATCATACACACACACGCACACACACACAGGCAAGCACACAAGAAAAGACTCTTCTCTCTGACCAAAGGGCTTGGAAAATAGAAGCCCAAAAGAGACCTGATGGAACAACCCAACTCCTGCTCCACAACCAAAGCCAGTCTACTCGCAACAGTGGCAGCAGTGAAGCCTTGGGCCAGCCTATTGATTTGATTGTCCCTACTGTTTGCAAGAATATCAGGAATTCTCCAAATGGGGAAATAGAATTTTTCCCCTTTCTCGCCATTCCCCTGAGGGGACTTAGCAAATACATCTTCTTTTTTTTTTTAACCTGGGCAGGCGCTGGGAAACGAACCCGGGTCCTCTGGCATGGCAGGCGAGCATACTTCTTTATTCACTGTTCAAATCACTCTGGGATTTATCAGGGCATCACGCTGAGCCCTCAGTCTTGAGGTTTGCCCCTATGGAACTTATCCCTGCAAAGATTAGGATAAGTCTACTAAAAATTAGGCCTAAGAGTCACCTCCAGAGAACCTCTTTTGTTGCTCAGATGTGGCCTCTCTCTCTCTCAGCCAACCCAGCAAGCAACCTCACTGCCCTCCCCCCTCTACATGGGACATGACTCTCAGGGTGTAAACCTCCCTGGCAATGTGGGACAGAAATCCTAGAACTGGGACTCAGCATCAAGGGATTGAGAAAACCTTCTCGACCAGAAAGGGGAAGAGAGAAATGAGATAAAATAAAGTTTCAGTGGCTGAGAGATTTCAGAGTCGAGAGGTTATCCTGGAGGTTATTCTTACACATTATATAGATATCCGCTTTTTAGTTTATGATATATTCAAGTGGCTAGAGGGAAGTACCTGAAACTGTAGGGCTGTATTCCAGTAGCCACATTTCTTGAAGGTGATTGTGTGTGTCACAGTCATACAATGTGACTGTATAACTGTGAAAACCTTGTGTCTGATGCTCCTTTTATCTATAGTATGGACAGATGAGTAAAAAATATGGATAAGAAATAAACAAGATGGGGGAACTAATGTTAAAATAAATTGAGTAGATTGAGATACTAGTGGTCGATGAGAGGGAGGTATAAGAGGTATAGGATATATGGGTTTTTTCTTATTAATTTATTTTTCTGGAGTGACTTAAATATTAAAAAAAAATGATCATGGTGATGAATACGCAGCTATGTGTTGGGATATTGTGAGCCATTGGTTGTAACCATGTCAAGAATGCTTGTATGTTTGTTTGTTGTTTCCAATGAAAATATTTTTTTAATGAGGGAGACCTTTCCTTTATGTCCCATCAATTTTTCATTGTCCCTGAATGTCCCAACCCCCTTCTAGTGAGGGATCATCACTCCCTGGGGGCCACCCTAAGACTAGTAGACCCAGTTCTGCTAAGATGGTGGAATAGGATAGGTCAAGTTCACCCCTTCTCCAAGAAATAGCTAGAGAAGGGATGGGAAGGCAACTGGGATGACAATTCCAGGGTGTAAATGTCCTGGGAGGGTCTTCTACACTACATAGAGAAACCCTGGTTGCAAATGATGAAGAATTGAGATGCAGAGAACCGGAGACTATCCAGCTAGTGCAATAGCTTAACGTGCCCTTTCCAAACAGAAGCCCAGAACCCTCAGGAGTGCACAGTCAGGGAGATGGAGACAAGGAAGTAAGCCACACCACATTCCTTGAGCATGCTTCCATAATGTGTGCTGCCCCTGCCCCACAACCCATGGTTTCTCCCATACCCCATGGGCTTGAACCCTGTCACTCATGACCCCACTGGCTCCAATACCCCCACCCCAACCCCACACACATCTCTACCCCACACTCCAGCCCTGTGCACCATGCATGCCTACCACAGCCTGACCTACATCTCCCACACAAGCTCATAATCTCACTCTGCCCCTCCCAAGTCTCACTCACCTGTGTCCAGCCCCTCGACACCCACCTCCCCTTCCCTGCCCCCTGCAGGCAGTCCCCTGTACATCTGGGCAGCAGGCACTCACCTTCATGCCCCGGGCGACACTTGCCCCCAGCCCATACAGTCGTGCAACCCCGGCCCAAACCCCCGAACTCTGAGCATGCATACAACAGCGTCTGGCCACCCCAGATCCATGCACATCCACACTCCTGCCACATCCCCCAGCTCTGGGCACGTGCTAACCTGAGCATCCAGCCACTCTTGCCCTCAGGTAACAAATGCACAACCTGCCACACTGCCCCTGAGCTCTGTGCACGTGCACACTGGGGCCATGTTTCCCCAGACCAACGTACACCAGGGCCCCAACTCCCAGACCTGCACATGTGCACAGACACATCATCCCCACCAGACACAAACACGTTGTACACTGACTTCTTGACCCCTGCACCCCCACCCCACATGTCCTACACTAGCCCCACCCTGGGATAAGAGCCCTGCTCCCACACCTGGCAGGTGCTTACGTGTACATTTGAGCTATATAGCCTACCCTGCACATGCATGCACCCTTGTCCCAACTCCCCTGCACCTGCACACTTACACCAGGGACCCACCCACTCTACATCACCCACCCCTGACCCACGTGCCACAACCCCTGCAACCTGTGCCCTGTCTGCACACATTCATGCATCCACATCCTGGTCCCCCTGGATCCCTCCCCCATACAAGGATGAACCCATGCCCGGCTCTCCCTGTGCCCTGTACCCTGCACCTTGACACCCATGACCCCCACGGTCCACATGCCCATTCACATCCTGCCTGCATACCAGCTTCCATGCATCCACACAGGCACCCCATCCACCTCCTGCCACGCCCTACCTCTATTTCCCCCATGCCACACCCTGTGCTTCTGTGCTCCAAGGCCTGACTGAGCTGCACCCTGCCCCACGGCCACAGCTCCACAACCCTGCACCATGTACCTCACACTCACAGGCACCGGCATAGCATCCCTGGCCCATGCCTATACCTGCACACAATCCATCACCACACTGTTGTGCCCTGCCCCATGCCCCACATCATGCTCCACATTCATCCCGCAAACACAAAGCATGTAAATATCTTGGTAGGGTTACGTCAGAAGATCACTAACCATATGAAGAACCATATGAAGATGCAGACAGACATAGCCCAGTATAATGACAAATTAAAACACTGGAAGAGACACAGACTTTGGAGCAACTAATCAAAGATGTGCATATAACACCACTAAATAAAATAAATGGGATGACTAATGACATAAAGGAGATCAAGAAGACACTAGAAAAGCAGAAAGAGGAATGTGAAAGAATAAATAGAAAAATAGCAGATATTACAGAGATTAAGGATGCCGTCAAAAAAATAAAAAACATAGTACAGGCATTCAACAGCAGATATGAAGAGGCAGAAGAAAGAATAAACGAATTAGAGGACAGGACAACTGATTTCAAAAACATAAAAGACCAAATGGCAAAAAAGAAGGAAATTTTTTTAATTGGATCTCAGGGAAATAATGGACAAAACAAAGAACTCAAAGAATCACTGGTGTTCCAGAAGGACAAGAGAAGAGTAAAGGGCTAGGAAGATTAGTGAAGGATAAAATGGGGGAAAACTTCCCAACCCTTATAAAAGACACACATATGCAAATCAAAGAAGCCCAGTGAACTCCAAATAGGATAAATCCAAATAGGCATACCCCAAGACACACACTAATCAGTTTGTCAAATGTTGAAGAGAAGCAGAAAATCCTGAAAGTGGCAAGGGAAAAACAGTTTCCCTCATACAAGGGAAACCACAAAAGACAGAATTCAGACTACTCAACTGGCACTCTGGAGATGAGAAGGCAGTGGTATGATATATTTCAGGTGCTGAAAAAGAAAGCCTTCCAGCCAAGAATTCTGAACCTAGCCAAATTGTCCTTCAAAGGTGAGGGAGAAATTAAAACTATCACAGACGAAGAAATGCTGAGAGAATTTGTCAACAAGAGACCAGCCCTACAAGAAGTAATAAACGGAATTCTGCCAGCTGGAAAAAAAAAAAAAAGACAGGAGACAGAGGTCTGGAGGGTTGCACAGAATTGAAGAGTACCAGTAAGGGTAACTAAAAGATAAAAAAAAGAAAGAAGGAAAAGAATACGTAAATCTGACAAATAAAATCCAAAGGATACGATGGTGAATTCAAGAAATGCCTTTACATTAATAACGTTGAATATTAATGGACTAAATTTAACAATTAAAAGATACAGATTGGCAATCTGCATCAAAAATTTAGAATTGCCATAGCCCAAACAACCCCAATGAGAGGTATGGAAAGATCAAAGGTGATGGTGGAATTGTACATAGAAGATAGGACTTAACAAATGAATATGAATGTTGAATCATTAAATTGCTATCTCTCTTACTCTCCAGTATTTTAGAGCAGCTAGAAGTAAAAACCTAAAATTGTGAAATATTCCACTTCCCTATCTAGGGAATTCCTGATATTCTCACAAACAGTAGGGATAACCAATTCAATAGGCTGAACCCTCAATCTTGGGGTTCACCCCTATGAAAAAAAACTAAAATTGTGAACCAGTAACCCATGTCAAAGTCTGAAATATGTTCTACAACTAATTGTGGTGCTGTGCTTGGAAATTTACAGCTTTTTCATATATGTTATTGTACACAAAAAAAGAAGGAAAAAAAGTCAATTGTGATGACAAAAAAAATACTTATTCCTTCTAGCCTCCTATATTCTGGAGCAGCTAAAAGGAAAACTCTGAGATGATGGTATGGTAGCCCAAGACAGACTCTGGGATCTGCCCTGTAACTACTTGTTGAAGAGTGCTTTGAAAACTATTGCTTTTTTTCTTTCTTTGCTTTGTATATAAGTTATACTACACAATTAAAAAGTTTTTTAAAAAGTATAGTTTTAGTTTTTAAAATATTTTTATTGAGAAATATGCACACATGTACAGTTCAACTATATTATACAATCAGTGGCTCACAATATCATCACATAGTTCTGTATTCATCACCATGATAATTTTTCTAGAACATTTGCATCACTCCAGAAAAAGACATTAAAAAAAGAAAAAGCTCATACATACCATACCCCTTACCCATCTTTCTCATTAACCACTAGTATTTCCATCTACCCAATTTATTTTACCCATTCCCCCCCCCATTATTTATCTATTTCTATCTGTACATTTTTTTTACTCATCTGTCCGTACTCTGGATAAAAGGAGCATTAGACACAAGGTTTTCAAAATCACACAGTTATGTTATAAAAGTTATATAGTTATACAGTCTTTTTCAAAAATCAAGGCTACTGGAACACAGTTAAACAGTTTCAGTTACTGCCCTCTAGTAACTCAAATACACCATAAATTAAAAAGTGATATCTATATAATGCATAAGAATAAGTTCTAGGATAATCTCCCAACTGTTTGAAACCTCTCAGTCACTGATATTTTATTACATCTCATTTCTGTCTTTCCTCTTTTGATCATGAAGTTTTCCTCATTCCCATGATGCCATGTCTCAGCTCATCCTCAAGAATCATGTTCCACATAGAGGGGAGGGTACAGAGTTCACCTGCCAAGTCAGCTTAGAGAGAGAGGCCACATTTGTGCAACAAAAGAGGCTCTCTGGGGGTGACTCTTAGGCATAGTTATCTGTAGGATTAGCTTCTCCTTTGTAGGAATAAGTCTCATACGGCAAGCCCCAAGATTGAGGGCTCAGCCTATTGAATTGTTTGCCCCCAATGCTTCCAACAAAATCAGGAATTCCCCAGATGGAGAACCTGAGTATTTCCTCCTTTCTCCCCAATCCTCCAAGAGGGCTTTGCAAATACATTTTTATTTTCTGCCCAAATTACTCTTGGATATATTGAGGCATCACCCTAACCTGTAAAACCCAACAAGATGTCAAGCCCTATTCAAGATTCCATGTAATTATGGTGTTCAACTAAACTGACCATACAAGTTAAATTAGATAATGTTCTACCCAAAATATGAATTTTGCACCAAATAAACATCTCTCCTTTTGGTCTTGCACAGAGGTTGAAGTTTGAAAATATGGGCCATATTATCCTTGACACAGTATTCTGGGTCCTATCCAGATCAGCTTCGTTCATATCTCTAGAAGAAGTCAGATCACATTTCCAATTTTTGAAACAGATGCTGAATGGGGTAATGCTGACTTTCATAGCTTCAGTGCTCTAACTCCGACTATGACAAATCTTCTTGAGCTAATAAGTTCAGCAAAGTGGTGGGTACAAGATTAATGTGCAAAAATCAGTAATGTTTCTGTACACAAGCAATGATATAGCAAAAGAGTTAATCAAGGAAAAAATTCCATTCAAAATAGCAACTAAAATAATCAAGTACCTAGGAATAAACTTAACAAGGAATGTAAATGACCTGTATACAGAAAACTACATAACAATGGTAAAAGTAAACAAAGAAGATTTGAATTGGTGGAAAGACATTCCCTGCTCATGGATGGGAAGGTTAAATGTAGTTAAGATATCAATTCTACCTAAATTGATCTACAGATTCAATGCAATACCAATAAAAATTCCAAAAATCTAATTTGAAGACTTGGAAAAGCTAGTTATCAAATTTATAGGGAAGGGAAAGCAACCTCAAATAGCTAAAAGTATCCTAAAAAAAAAGAAGGAAAAAGTGGAAGGATTAATACGTCCCGATTTTGAAGCTTATTAGAAAGCCACAGTGGTCAAAACAGCATGGTATTGGCACAAAAATAGAAGTATTGACCAATGTAATTGAATTGACAATGCAGAAATAGACCATCAAATCAATGGTCAACCGATCTTCCACAAGGTCCCCAAATCCACTGAACTGAGACAGAATAGTGCTTTCAATGAATGAGTATGGGAGAACTGGATATCAATAGCCAAAAGAATAAAAGAGGGCCCTTACCTTGCACTCTATATAAAAATTAACTCAAAGTGGATCAAAGACCTAAATGTAAAACCCAGTACCACAAAACTCCTAGAAGAAATTATAGGGAAAAATCTTCAAGACCTATTAATAGGAGGTACTTCCTAAACTTTACACCCAAAGCACAAGTAATGAAAAAAAACAGATAAATGGGAACTCCTCAAATTCAAATGCTTCTGTGCCTCGAAAGATTTTGTCAAAAAGGTGAAGAGGCAGCCAACTCACTGGGAGAAAATATTTTGAAATCATATTGGATAAAGGTTTGATATCCTGTATACATGATGAAATCATACAACTCAATAAAAACAGAACAAACAACCAAATTATAAGATAGGCTAAAGATATGAATAGGCACTTTTCTGAAGAGCAAATACAGATTGTTAAAAAGCACGTGAAGAGATGCTCATTTTCATTAGCTATAAGGGAAATGCAGATCAAGACTACAATGAGATATCACCTCACACCTATAAGAATGGCTGCTATTAAACAAACAGGAAACTACAAATGTTGGGCAGGATGTGGAGAAATTAGAACACTTATTCACTACTGGTGGGAATGCATAGTGGTACAACTGCTGTGGAAGATAGCTTAGTGGTTCCTTAGAAAACTAAATATTGAGTTACCTTATGATCTGGCAATACCACTCCTCAGTATATACCCAGAAGACTTGAAAGTGTTGACACAAACAGACATTTGCACACCAATGTTCATTGAAGCATTATTCACAGTTGTCAAAAGATGGGAACAATCCAAATGCCCATCAACAGATAAGTAGATAAACATGTGATATATACATATGATGGAATATTATGCCACAGTAAGACAAAATGATGTAATGATGTCCTGAAGCATATGACAACATTGAAGAACTTTGAATACATAATGCTGAGTGAAATAAAGCAGACACAAAAGAATAGATACTGTATTATTTTGCTTTTATGACCCTGATAAGGATAAACTCAGAGGCTTATAATATAGGGTATAGGGGACCTAGAGATACATAAAAATTAGAGATGGGTGAACGGTTAGCTAATGAGGCTGAATTTAAATGTAAGGGAATGGATAGAAGTGAAGGTAGTTCATTAGTGGGTCTATGAATAGTATTGCCATATTGAAGGTGAATATGATTGAAAGGGGTTGTATAGAGCCATGTAAAACAAGTGATTAACACTACAAATATAAATAAGTTCTTGCATAAACTACTTCAAAGGTATGACTCCTGTACAAAGAGTAAATAATATCCGAGTTTAAGAGGAAAACTACTATTGCACTCTATTGTCTATGTTTAACAGGAAGCCATTAACAGTACCACAGCAGTACCAGGGGTATATAATTGTGGGGAGTTGACAAGAGTTAAGGGAAGGTTTGAGTTTCCTATTTGGTGAGAGTGTGTTTATTGATTATTCTTCTCTTCAGAGCAATGAAAATTGTGACAAATTGATAATGTTGATAATTGTACAACAAGTGAAGATAATGTAACACATGGAATGTTGACTTTGGGCCTTATCCATGGTGTCCAATGGATGTAGGTGGCTGAAGGATACACTGAGAGGTAAAATAGCGAACTGTGGTGTATACATATGATCAAATATTGTGCAGCTACAGGAAGGAATGAAGTCATGAGGCATGTAACAAGGTGAATGATCCTGAGGTCATTATGTGATGCAAAATGCACCAGAAACAAATGAGCAAATATTTGGTGGTCTCTATCTACATGCTATATAGCTATACAATCATCTTTAATAATCAAGCCTACTGGATTACAGTTCAACAGTTTCAGATACTTCTCTCTAGTCACTCCAATACACCATAAACTAAAAAGGGATATCTGTTTAATGAATAAGAAAACTTCCAGGATAACCTCTGAACTCTGTTTGAAATCTTTCAGCCACTGAAACTTTACTTTGTCTCATTTCACTCTTCCCCCTTTTCCTCAAGAAGGCGTTCTCAATCTCATGATGCTGAGTCTAGGCTCATTTCTGGGAGTAATGTCCCACTTTACTAGGGAGATTTACAGCCCTGGGAATCATGTCCTATGTAGGGGGGAGGGCAGTGAGTTTACCTTTGGAGTTGGCTTAGAGAGAGAGACCATATTTGAGCAACAAAAGAGGTTCTCTGAAGTGATTCTTAGGTATAATTATAAGTTGGCTTAGCTTCTCCTTTTTAAATGCAATTTTATTCAGATATATTCACATACCCTATAATTATTCAAAATGTACAATCAATGGGTCATAGTGTCATCACATAGTTGTGCATTCATCACGCTCAACTTTTGTACATGTATAATACTAAAAAATATATAAGAATTAAAAAAGCACAAAAAAGAACATCCAAAACACCCCTTGACCCTTATCCCCCCTACTATATATTTATTTTTTGCCTTTAGTATTTTACTCATCTGTTCATACACAACTTAAAGGGAGTGTCAGCCACAAGGTTTTCACAATCACATGGTCAACACTGTAAAAGCTATGTAGTTATACAGTTATGTTCAAGAATCAAGGCTACTGGAATACAGTTCAACAGTTTCAGGTATTCCCTTCTAGCTATTCTGAGTGTTGATCCTGTAACCCGACACTTTGCTATACTCATTTATTAGCTCTAGTTTTGCTGTGGATTTTTCAGGGTTTTCAACGCATAGTATATCATCTGCAACAGTGAGAGTTTTACTTCTTCCTTTCCAATTTTGATGCCTTGTATTTCTTTTTCTTGTCTAATTGCTCTGGCTACAGCTTCCAACAGGATATTGTATAACAATGGTGATAGTGGACATCCTTGTTTTGTTCCTGATCTTAGGGGGAAAGTATTCAGTTTTTCCCAATTGAGGATGACGTAAGCCGTGAGTGTTTCATATATTCCCTTTATCATGTTAAGGAAGTGCCCTTCTATTCCTATCCTTTGAAGTGTTTTCAACGGGAAAGGATGTTGAATTTTGTCAAATGTCGTTTCTGCATCAATCGAAATGATCATGTGGTTTTTCTGCTTTGATCTGTTGTTATGGTGTATTACATTAATTGATTTTCTTATGTTGAACCATCCTTGTATACCTGGGATGAATCCCACTTGGTCATGGTGTAGAATTCTTTCAATATGCTGATGGATTCGATTTGCTAGAATTTTGTTGAGGATTTTTTGCATCTATGTTCATAAGAGAGATTGGTCTAGTTTTCTTTTTTGTAATATCTTTGTCTGGCTTTGGTATGAGGGTGATGTTGGCTTCGTAGAATGAGTTAGGTATCTTTCCCTCCACTTAAATTTTTTTGAAGAGTTTGAGCGGGATTGGTACTAATTTCTTTCTTGAATGTTTGGTAGAATTCACATGTGAAGCCATCTGGTCCTGGACTTTTCTTTTTGGGGAGCTCATTAATGACTGATTCAATTTCTTTACTTGTGATTGGTTTGTTGAGGTCGTCTATTTATTCTCCAGCCAATGTTGGTGGTTCATACCTTTCCAGATATTGTCCATTTCATCTATACTGTCGAGTTTATTAGCATAAAGTTGTTCAGAGTACCCTCTCATTACTTCCTTTATATCTGTGGGGTCAGTGATTACGTCTCCTCTTCCATTTCTGATTTTACTCATGCGCATCCTCTCTCTTCTTCTTTTTGTCAACCTCGCTAAGGGTCCATCAATCTTATTGATTTTCTCATAGAACCAACCTCTGGTTTTGTTGATTTTCTCAACTGTTTTCATGCTCTCAATTTCATTTATTTCTGCTCTAATCTTCATTATTTCTTTCCTTTTGCTTGCTTTGGGGTTAGGTTGCTGTTCTTTTTCTAGTTCTTCCAAGTGGACAGTCAATTCCTCTATTTTTGACCTTTCTTCTTTGTTGATCTGTGCGTTTAGAGCAATAAATTTCCATCTTAGCACTGCCTTTCCTGCATCCCATAAATTTTGATATGTTGTGAATTCATTTTCATTTGCCTCGAGATATTGACTGATTTCTCTTGCACTTTCTTCCTTGACCCACTGGTTGTTTAAGAGTGTGTTGTTGAGCCTCCACATATTTGTGAATTTTCTGGCACTCTGCCTATTATTGATTCCAGCTTCATTCCTTTCTGATCTGATAAAGTGTTTTGTATGATTTCAATCTTTTTAAATTTGTTGAGACTTGCTTTGCGACCCGGCATATGGTCTATCCTTGAGAATGATCCATGAGTACTTGAGAAAAAGGTGTATCCTGCTATTGTGGGGTGTAATGTTCTATAAATGTCTGTTAAGTCTAGCTCATTTACTGTATTATTCAAATTCTGTTTCTTTATTGATCCTCTGTCTAGATGTTCTGTCCATTGATGAGAGTGGGGAATTGAAGTCTCCAACTATTATGGTAGATGTGTCTATTTCCTTTTTCAGTGCTTTCAGTGTTTGCCTCATATATTTTGGAGCACTCTGTCGGTGCATAAATATTTATGATTATTATGTCTTCTCGCTGAATTGTTCCTTTTATTAATACATAGTGTCCTTCTTTGTCTCTTTTAACTGTTTTACATTTGAAGTCTAATTTGTTGGATATTAGTATAGCTGCTTCTGCTCTTTTCTGATTGTTATTTGCATGAAATATCTTTTCTCAACCTTTCACTTTCAACCTATGTTTATCCTTGGGTCTAAGATGTGGTTCCTGTAGACAGCATATAGATGGGTCCTGTTTTTAAATCCATCCTGCCAGTCTATGTCTTTTGATTGGGGAGTTTAATCCATTAATATTTAGTGTTATTACTGCATGGGTAGTAGTTTCTTCTACCATTTTGCCTTTTGGATTTTATATGTCATATCTAATTTTTCTTCATTTTACCTTTACTGATAGTCTTCATTTCTACACTCTTCTCCACACCTCTCTCTTCTGTCTTTTCGTATCTGCCTCTAGTGCTCCCTTTAGTATTTCTTGCAGAGCTGGTCTCTTGATCACAAATTCTCTCAGTGATTTTTTGACTGAAAATGTTTTAATTTCTCCCTCATATTTGAAGGACAATTTTGCTGGATATAGATTTCTTGGTTGGCAGTTTTTCTCTTTTAGTAATTTAAATATATCATCCCACTGTCTTCTGGCCTCCACAGTTTTTGCTGAGAAAATTATGCATAGTCTTATTGGGCTTCCCTTGTATGTGATGAGTTGCTTTTCTCCTGCTGCTTTCAAGATTCCCTTTTTCTCTTTGACCTCTGAAATTCTGATTAGTAAGTGTCTTGGAGTATGTCTATTTGGAGCAATTCTCTTTGGGGTATGATGCACTTCTTGGATCTGTAATTTTAAGTCTTTCATAAGAGTTGGGAAATTTTCCATGATAATTTCCTCTGTTAGTTTTTCTCCTCCTTTTCCTTTCTCTTCTCCTTCTGGGACACCCACAACATGTATATTTGTGTGCTTCATGTTGTCATTCAATTCCCTGAGTCCCTGCTCTTATTTTTCCATCTTTTCCCTATATTTTCTTTTGCTTGTCGAATTTCAGATGTCCCATCCTCCAGTTCACTAATCCTATCTTCTGCCTCTTGAAATCTGACATTGTAGGTTACCATTTTTTTATCTCTTCTAGTGTGCCTTTCATTTCCATAAGTACTGTGATTTGTTTTTTAGACTTTCTGTTTCTTCTTTTGTTCATTCCTTGCCTTCTTTATCTCCTCTCTCAATGCACTAATTTGAATTTTGATGAGGTTTTCCATGTCTGTTCAAACATTCTGAATTAATTGTTTCAACTCTTATATGTCATTTGAATTATTGGTTTGTTCCTTTGCCTGGGCCATATCTTCAATTTTCCTAGTATGATTCATTATTTTTTGCTGGCATCTAGGTATTTAATTACCTTAATTTGTTTATTCTGGAGATCATTTTCACTTTTCTAACCTAGGATTTTCCTGTTGCATAACTTTGTTGCCTATCTGTTCTTTGACATTCAGTTCAGTTTATTCTGGACCTCTAGCTTAGGTTTTGTTTAATAGAGCAGAATTTTTCAATTCCTGTTTTCTTGTTTTTTGCTCTGCTTGTATGGTGTCTTTTGCCCATTAAGGAGGGTCCACTGAGGTATTGTAGACCCCAGTCAGTTTTTACTAGACCAAACTGGCCTCCTGCCAGGAGGAGTCACCTGCATCCATTTTCCCTGAGGGTAAGACCCAGCAGATTTTAAGCCTTTCCTATGAAGCCTCTGGGCTCTCCATTTTTCCTATCCTGCGCAGTATGTGGCACTTGTCTGCTGCACTTCCCACCACCATAAGGTGATGGGGTACCTTTAACTTTAGCAGACTCTCCCTGCTGGGGGTGTGGTGGAGGCAGAGGAGAGGTTGTTGGCTGGGTTTAATCACTTAACTTTTCCAAACCCTGGGTGCTAATAAACTTGACAATGAAGATGAAATGGACAACTTCCTAGAAACTCATGAACACCCAACATTGACTCGAGAAGAAATAGAGAACTTCAACAAACCAATCACAAGTAAAGAAATTGAATCACCCATAAGAAGCTTCCCAAAAGAATTCTTGATATTCTCACAAGCAGTGTGGACAACCAAAGCTATAAGCTGAGTCCCCAATCTTGGGGTTTGTTCATATGAAACTTAACCCCACAAAGAATAGGTCAAGCCTACTTAAAATTAGGCCTTATGAGTCACCCCCAAGAGAGCCTCTTTTGTTGCTCAGTTGTGGCCTCTCTCTCCAGCCAACACAACAAGCAAACTCACCACCCTCCCCCTGCCTACGTGGGACATGACTCCCAAGAGTGTGGATCTTCCTGGCAACATGGGACAGAAATCCTAGAATGAGCTCAGACTCAGCATCAAGGGATTGAGAAAACACCTAAAATGAGCTGAGACTCAGCATCAAGGGATCGAGAAAACCTTCTCAACCAAAAGGGGGAAGAATGAAATGAGAGAAAATAAAGTGTCAATGGCTGAGAGATTCCAAACAGAGTCGAGAGGTTATCCTGGAAGTTATTCTTATGCTTTAAATAGATATCACCTTGTTATTCAAGATGTAATGGAGAGGCTAGAGGAAACTGCCTGAGAATGTAGACCTGTGTTCCAGTAGCCATGTTTCTTGATGATGATTGTATAATGATATAGTTTTTACAACGTGACTGTGTGATTGTGAAAACCTTGTGTCTGATGCTCCTTTTATCTACCTTGTCAACAGCCAAGTAGAACATATGGCATAAAAATAAATAATAGGGGGAACAAATGTTAAAATAAATTTGGTAGATTGAAATGCTAGTGATCAATGAAAGGGAGGGGTAAGGGGTATGGTATATATAATTTTTTTCTGTTTTCATTTTACTTCTTTTTCTGTTGTCTTTTATTTCGTTTTATGAATTGATGCAAATGTTCTAAGAAATGATCATGATGATGAATATGCAACTATGTGATGATATTGTGAATTACTGATTATATATGTAGAATGGAATGATCAAAATAGGAATGTTTGCATTTATTTGGTGTTTTTTTGTATTTAAAAAATAAATAAAAATTTAAAAAAAAATCTAGGCTACTGAAACATAGCTCAACAGTTTCAAGTACTACCCTCTAGCCACTCCAATACACCATAAACTGAAAAGGGATATCTATATAACACATAAGAAGAACCTCCAGCATAACCTCTTGACTCTGTTTGAAATCTCTTGGCCACTGACATTTTATTTTGCCTCATTTTTCTCTTCCCCCTTTTGGTCAAGAAGGCTTTCTCAATCTCTTGTTGCTGGGTCCTGGACTATCACAGGCTTTCTGTCCCATGTTGCCAGGGAGATTTATACCCCTGGGAGTCCTGCCTCACATAGGAGGGAAGACAGTGAGTTCACATGCTGAGTTGGCTTACAGAGAGAGGCCACATCTGAGCAACAAAAGAGATTCTCTGGGGATGACATTTAGTCCTAATCTTAAGTAGGCTTAACCTATCCTTTGCAGGAATAAGACCCAAAGGGGCAAACCCCAAGATTGAGGGCTCCGACTATCGATTTGGCTGTCCTTACTGCTTGTGGAAGTTTAGAAATTCTCCAAATATGGAATTTGACTATTTCCTCCTTTCCCCCATTCCTCCCAGGGGACTTTGCAAATACTTCTTTATTCACTGCCCAAATTGCTCTGGGATTTATGGGGGCATCACACTAACCTGGACAACCCCAAAATATCTCACTACCTATTCAAGTTTCCAGGTACTTATGGTGCTCAACTAAACTGATCATAGAAGTTAAATTAGGAAATCCACTACCCAAAATATAAATTTTGCTCTAAACAAACACCTCTCCCTTTAGTCTCACCTAGAAGTTGAAGTTTCAAAATATGGATGATATCATCATTTACCCAATCTTCTGTTATACCTTAGTCCTATCCAGATCAGTTTCATTCATATCTTTTTCAACTTTTTAAACAGTTCCTATATGGGGTACTGCTGGCTTTCATAGCTTCAGAGCTCTACCTGTGGGTCTCAGGTGTCACATAAGTACCCAAAGTTTCTGGGAAAGACCACATTATATACAAACAGTTCAGTATCTCAGAATTTAGAATTAACAGTTACACCTCCTGAATATATGTGACTACTGTAAGAGCTTACATTCTAGGACCCTTTACTATAAGCCCCAACCTGGTAACCCATGCTCTCAACTTTAGTTCACTCAGTTTTTGTATTATAGTTAGTCCATATGATTGAAGCATGATCACATGTCTTTTTTCCCTGATATTTCATTTAACATACAGCTCTTAGGGTTCATTCACCTAGTTGCATGCCTCACAACGTAATTCCTTCTTGTGGTAGCTCAGTAGTCCATTGTATGCATTCACCATAGTTCCCCTTTCCATTCCTCAATCGCTGTACCCTTAGGCCACCTCCATTCATTGTGGATCAGGAACATTACTGCCACAAACACCAGTGTGCAAATGTCCATTTGTGTCTCCACACTGTTACTCCAGGTATATACTGAGCAACGGGGTTTCAAGATCATATGGCAAACCAACCCCTAGCCTCCTGTGGAACCACCACACTACCTTCCAAGGGGCTGCACCTCTCACTATTGCTGTACACTCTGTGCATTCATAAATTATACCTTCTCTGTCTTAATCTCTATCTTTCCTTCTGGTTTCATACGTGTCCCCAACCCTTCTCTCTCTATCATACTCACATTCAGTTTCACTCAGTATACTTATATTACTGTGCTATGATAAGGTAGTATTGTGCTATCAATTTCTGAATTTTTACACTCACTCCTGTTGCACAATCTGTATTCCTTCAGTACCAATTGCCCAATCTCTACCCTGTTTTTGTCTCTTGGTAACGTGTGTTCTTAACTTCAATTCTCAAAGTTCATTCATTAATGTTGGTTCATATTACTGAGACCATACACTATTTGTCCTTTTATTCCTGGCTAATTTCACTCAGCATAATATCCTCAAGGTCCATCCACATTTTTACATGCTTCATGACTTTATCCTGTTTTACAGCTGTGTAATATTCCATTGTATGGATATGCCACAGCTTGTTTAGCCACTCATCTGTTAATGGACATTAGGTCTGTTTCCTCCTCTTGGCAATTGTAAATAATGCTGCTATAAACATGGGTGTGCAGATGTCCTTTTGTGTCCTTGCCCCTATGCCCTCTGAATAAGATCTCATGCCATATTCAAGATTCCTTTTCTTATGGTTGAACTGAGTCTTAAAGCATTATTGGAGGTTATTCTAATCAAGAGAGAGTAAGAGAGAAGAAGGGACTTTTCAAGGGAAGGAGGCCTCAGTAGTAAATCTGGGCACAATTCAGTATGGCATGTTTGGGGAACTATAGTTAATTTCTTAAGATGGGATGAAAGGCTGACTGTAAGGTAGTGGTGTGACATTAATCTGGAAAGCGGTGTGGTGTTTTTGGAGGGCATTGAGAACTTTAATTTTTTTCCAAAACCACAAACATGAGGTGGCATAATCTGCTTTTCATTTTAAAAAGATAATTCTGGGGCTCTGTTGAAAAACAGAGCTGGGAAAAAAAACAGAGCCTGGGAGCCAAGTAAAGAGATTGCAATAGTCCTGTCCAGAGATTATGGTGGTCTGAACTAAATAAGCAGCAGTAGAGACAAAAAGAAGATAAACTCGAGAGCTATTTAAGAGATGGGCTCAACAAGACTAGCCGAGTTAATATGGGGGTAAGGGAGAGCAAGCAATAGTGACTGACTGCCTGTCTCTGACTTGGGTGTCTGGGTGGAAGTGGGTGCAAAATGCCAAGAAAAGGAAATCATGTTATTTTATATAGGGTGCCTCCAATGTTACAGAAACTTTCTGACAACATCCCTACAAGGGAAGTATTATTATCTTAATTCTACAGAGTAGAAAACTGAGGTGCAGGGAGGTAAGTTGCCCAAACTCACATAGCTAGTAAGTGGAAGGTCAAGGACTCAAACCCAAGTATTTGGCCTCTGAAGGCTTTACTCTTTTCTGAGAATATAAACTTTCTAGAATGTAAAGTCCACACCAGCAGGGACTTTATCTGCTGCATTCACTGCTGTAAACCCAGAACCTAGAACAGTGTGTGGCATCTAGTTTGTTGAGTTAACCAATTCAATATTCACTTAATTCTGAAAAGAAATTGAGGCAGTTTAGGAAGTTGTGTATTTATAAAACAATTTAAAAGCAAAACAAATAAAGGACAAGGAACAAAACGTTGATATTATCAGGCACCTACAATGAGTTGGTTAATGTAAAGCAACGCTACATTTAGCCTTGAGTTTCCTACTAACTAAGGCAAAAAGTAAGCACACTGACATGTGTAGATCTCATATGGAGAAGAGATCACAGGAGGTTAAACCATTAAGAGCACAGATAAGCCCTGGAATTACATTGGCTCCACTGTGGAGCATAAAACAAACTATACCAATTAAAGAATACATTTGGGGCAGTGCTGTGATGGTGGTTCAGTGGCAGAATTCTCACCTGCCATTGCAGAGACCGGAGTTTGATTCCTGGTGCCTGCCCATGCCAAAAAAAAAAAAAAAAAGAAAAGAAAAGAAAAAAAATACATTTGTCTTCTGGATTCATGTGTAATAAAAGACATTAGGTAACAAAATACACAATGTCTTGAACTATAGTCTTATATAAGACACCAAAAGTTGTAGGTGAATCAAATCAATGCTTCTTATATCAACTTTATGTAATAGTTCAGTGTAGTAGGTCTATAAGGTTGACCTCCAGAAGAAAAGGGGAAGAAATCAAGTTCAGTCATGGTGCTGCTAGCAAAAGATTGTGGGGCCAGGGGAGTAAGAGGCTCAAGTAAGTAGCAGGAGATAGATGGATGAGAACATGCGATAAGGCCTAGAGGGCAGTGGTTCAGCCATGACAAAGACTGAAGGTGTGACCCATCACAAAATGAAAGACCAGCAAGTTCTTGGGAATCTTGACATTGGGGTATATTTACATTCTCAAAGCTCTCTTAGGTTGATGACAGTTCTTGATACAGTTTCAAATGGACCAGGTGGCAGATGCCAACATTTGGTGACATTCAGAAGGAAGCTACATGATCATGAGTGGTGAAAACCTTGTTACTGACAGTCCCTTTAACCAATGTTTGGACAATTGAGTGAAAAATTAAGGACAGAAAATAAATAAATAATGGAAGTAATAAGGGGTATGGGATGTTTTGGGTGTTCTTTTTCATTTTTATTTTTATTCTGATATGTATTTTTTTGGAGCATGGCTACATTTCCATGATTAAGGAGGTTTAACGGCCCTCTAACATCAGTAAAGAATATCTAAAATTGCTAATAAATTTTTAATATAGCAAGAAATAGAGTGGTATGTAGGCAGTAAAAGGGATAATTTTGAATAATTTTTAATTACATGGGAAAATGCTCATGACACAATGTTAAGTAAAGAGGTCAGGATTCAAAACTGTCTTTGGATGGCATACTTAAGAATAATTTTGTTTTCATTATCCTTTTCTATATATTTCCCCCTTTCTATTATGAGACACATTGTTTTTATAATCAGAAAAAAAAATACCATTTTTTAAAGGTTTAAGCATTGGTGAGGATGAAGGGAAATGAATACTCTAATACACTAGCGGTGGGAGTGCAATTCATATAGCCTCTCCGGAGGCCAAATTGGCAAGCCTTTCAAAATTAAAAATATCTATACCCTATGAGCCAGTAAAGTGAACACCCTGACCCTGGCATTGACTGGCTGTATAATCTTGGACAGGTTGCTTACCTTCTATGTGCCTTGATTTCAGCTCATCTGTAAAACAAGGATAAAATCATGGGATGTTGTAAAGATGAAATGAATCTATCTAATAAGCATATAATAAATGCTATATATGTGTTTGTTGCATAAATTCCACTTCTCAACATCTACCTAGAGAAACACCTGCACTTGTCGCCCAAAGGTAGGTTCAGGGATGTTCATCTACAGCATTGTTTATAACAATAGAAAAAATTGTAAACAACCTAAATAGCCATTAATAAGGAAGTGGCGAGGCAAACTATGGTATAGCAGTACAGTGGATTACTATGAAACATCTAAACAGGACGAGATCGATTTCTATGTTCTGTTATGGAAAGCTCTCTGAGAGGTATTGTAATGGACTTGCCTCTAAAATACATAAAGAATTCTTAAATGCAATAATAAGAAAATAAGCAGCCCAATTTTTAAGAATGCGCAAAAGATTTGAACAGGCAATTCACCAAAGAAGAGATATGGATAGCAAAAAAAAAAGCTCAAAGATGCTGAACATCATTAGCCATCAGGGAAATGCAAAATAATACCACTATGCATCTATTTTTTTTTTTTTTTATGAAAAGTTGGCAAGGATGCAGAGCACCTGGAACTCTCATACTGCTGATGGGAATGTAAAATGGTACAACCATTTTCAGAAACAATTTGGCAGTTTTTTAAAGAAGTTAAACATACAACTACGATACAACCCAGCCATTTCAATCCTAAGGATCTATCTGAGAGAAATGAAAGCATTTATCTATGAAAAGACTTGAACAGAAATGTTCACAGCAACTTTATTTGTAATTGCCCAAAACTGGAAACAACCTAAATATCCATACACAGGTGAATGTTAAAAGTTAAACATAGGGGTGTGGAGGGTCTTTGCCAAGATGGCAGCTTAGCGAGGTGTGGGATTTAGTTCGTCCTCCAGAGCAGTAATAAATAGCCAGGAACAGTTCAGAACAACTGCTGGAGCCACATCAGTGACTGGACACACAGTGTACCCCAGTCTGGACCAGCTGGACTGGCTGCTAGCCCACCCAGAACTGTGAGTTCCCAAAGCCATGGCAGCCAGTGCACCTCCGCCACAGGCTGCTTCTCTGAGGGGAAAGGACAGAGAGTTTACCAACAGTAGGGGCTGAGTGCAACCAAACTCCAATTGTGGAATTAATTAACAAATTCTGACTACTAAAAATAGGTTCCTAGCTCAGCTGAACCTCGAGTAAAACCAGAGGTTACTGGGTTTTGCCCCTGCACAGAGGGTGCAGGGATGATGGAAAAAGAAAAAAACAACAGGTGTTTTTGGATTTGAAAAGGTCTGGGTCCTGAAGGAAAGGAGGGGCACATAGGACCTGGAGATATGCAGAGCAACGTACCGACATAAGCTCTTAATTGGCAAACCCGAGGAATGAGGGTCCTGCTCTGAAAAAGATTTCTCTCTTTCGTTTTTGTGGCTGTGTTTCTAAGGTTTCACTGCTGTTTGGATACAGCTGCAAGGCTTCTCAGGCTCCACTGCCCCAAGCATAGGCAGAATTAAGCTTGTTTGAGTGTTTGTCTGGAGCCTGTGCCTTCCCCAGGAGAGGGGTGGGGCCCAGCTCAGGTGGAATTCCTCCCTCAAGCAGTTCAGACCCCAGGGTTTGGAAAAGTTAAGTAATTAAAACCAGCCTACAACCTCTCCTCTACCTTCCCCATGCCCCCAGGAGAGAGAGTCTGCTGAAGTTAAAGGTACCACATCACCTTATGCTGGTGGGACCTGCAGGCAGACAAGTGCCACATACTGGGCAGGATAGGAAAAACAGAGAGCCCAGAGGCTTTGTAGGAAAGGCTTAAAATCTGCTGGGACTCACTCTCAGGGAACACTGATGCAGGTGACACTTTCCTCCTGACAGAAGGCCAGTTTGGTCTGGGAAAATCTGGCTGGGGTCCATAATACCTAAGTAGACCCTCCTAAGGGTGGAGGGGTGGAATGGCACCATACAGGCAGGGCAAGAAACAAGAAAACAAGAACTGAAAATTTCTGATCTGTTAAACAAAACTAAGCTAGAGGGCCAGAATAAGCTGACCTGAATGGCAAAGAACAGGTAGACAACAACGTCATCTAGCAAGAAAATCCTAGGTAAAAAAGTGACATGACTTCCGGAGAAGATGGCGGCTTAGTAAGACGCACGGGTCTTAGTTCCTCCTCCAGAAAAGCAACTAAAGAAACAGAAACAATACGAAACAGCTCCCGGAGTCACGACAGAGACCAAAAAGACAGCGTACCCCATTCTGGAACAGCTGAACGGGCAGGGAGAATCTGCTGCGGTGAGATACCCAAGGGGCGCGCGTTTTCCCGGCCGGGGCGGCTGGCGACTGGGGTCCCCTCCATGCACGTGGCTCCCCGGTCTGACTGGGAACGTTGGATAGCGGGGCCCTCCCGTCACGCTTGGCGTTTCGGGCCAGCTGGGCAATTAGGACCGGCACTCTCCCAAGCCGTGGCGGCCAGCGACCCCCACCTCCATGCGCGGTTTCCCGGGCCGACTGCCGTGCAGACAGATGAGCGCCACGAGCGCCACCTACTGGGCAGGAAAAGAAAAACAGAGCCCAGAGATTTCACAGAAAAAGCTTTCAACCAGCTGGGTCCCACACCCAGGGAAATCTGATCAAATGCCCAGACACCAGCAGAAAATAATGGATGATGCTCGGAAAATTGAAGATATGGCCCAGTCAAAGGAACAAACCAATAGTTCAAATGAGATACAGGAGCTGAGACAACTAATGCTGAATATACGAACAGAAATGGAAAAACTCTTCAAAAACCAAATCAATAAATTGAGGGAGGACATGAAGAAGACATGGGCTGAACAAAAAGAAGAAATAGAAAATCTGAAAAAACAAATCACAGAACTTATGGGAGTGAAGGACAAAGAAGAAAAAATGGAAAAAACAATGGATACCTACAATGGTAGATCTAAAGAGACAGAAGCTACAATTAGTGAACTGGAGGATGGAACATCTGAATTCCAAAAAGAAACAGAAACTATAGGGAAAAGAATGGAAAAACTTGAGCAGGGGATCAGGGAACTGAATGACAATATGAAGCGCACAAATATACGTGTTGTGGGTGTCCCAGAAGGAGAAGAGAAGGGAAAAGGAGGAGAAAAACTAATGGAAGAAATTATCACTGAAAATTTCCCAACTCTTATGAAAGACCTAAATTTGCAGATCCAAGAAGTGCAGCGCACCCCAAAGAGAATAGACCCAAATAGGCGTTCTCCAAGACACTTACTAGTTAGAATGTCAGAGGTCAAAGAGAAAGAGAGGATCTTGAAAGCAGCAAGAGAAAAACAATCTGTCACATACAAGGGAAACCCAATAAGACTATGTGTAGATTTCTCAGCAGAAACCATGGAAGCTAGAAGACAGTGGGATGATATATTTAAATTACTAAAAGAGAAAAACTGCCAACCAAGACTTCTATATCCAGCAAAATTGTCCTTCAAAAATGAAGGAGAAATTAAAACATTTATAGACAAAAAGTCACTGAGAGAATTTGTGACCAAGAGACCAGCTCTGCAAGAAATACTAAAGGGAGCACTAGAGTCAGATACGAAAAGACAGAAGAGAGAGGTATGGAGTAAAGCGCAGAAAGAAGGAAAATCAGATATGATATATATAATACAAAAGCCAAAATGGTAGAGGAAAATATTATCCAAACAGTAATAATACTAAAAGTTAATGGACTGAATTTCCCAATCAAAAGACATAGAATGGCAGAATGGATTATGACCCAGCAATACCACTGCTAGGTATCTACTCAAAGGACTTAAGGGCAAAGACACAGACGGACATTTGCACACCAGTGTTTATAGCAGCATTATCTACAATTGCAAAGAGATGGAAACAGCCAAAATGTTCATCAACAGACGAGTGGCTAAACAAACTGTGGCGTATACCTACAATGGAATATTATGCAGCTTTAAGACAGACTAAACTTATGAAGCATGTAATAACATGGATGGACCTAGAGAACATTATGCTGAGTGAGTCTAGCCCAAAACTAAAGGACAAATACTGTAAGGTCCCACTGATGTGAACCGACATTCGAGAATCAGCTTGGAATATATCATTGGTAACAGAGACCAGCAGGAGTTAGAAACAGGGTAAGATAATGGAAAATTGGAGCTGAAGGGATACAGACTGTGCAACAGGACTAGATACAAAAACTCAAAAATGGACAGCGCAATAATACCTAAGTGTAATGTAACTATGTTGGAACACTGAATGAAGCTGCACCTGAAATATGGTTTTTTGTTTGTTTGTTTGTGTGTTTGTATCTTTTGTTTTTGTTTTTTTTCTTTTTCCTTTTTATATATATATATATATTATTAGTATTATTATTTTAATTCTCTTCTCTATATTAACATTCTATATCTTTTTCTGCTGTTTTGCTAGTTCTTTTCCTAAATCGATGCAAATGTACTAAGAAATGATGATCATACATCTATGTGATGATACTAAGAATTACTGAGTGCATTTGTAGAATGGAATGATTTCTAAATGTTGTGTTAATTTCTTTTCTTTTTTTTGATTAATAAAAAAAATTTAAAAAAAAAAGTGACATGAACTCCAGAATAAACTAATTAAGGAAATTAAATGCCTAGATGCCAGCAAAAAATAAAGAATCATACTAGGAAAATTGAAGGTATGGTCCAGTCAAAGGAACAAACCAACAATTCAAATGAGACACAGGAGTTGAAACAATTAATTCAGAATGTTCAAGCAGATATGGAAAACCACATCAAAAATCAAATCAACGAATTGAGGGAGGATATAAAGAAGGCAAGGAATGAACAAAAAGAAGAAATTGAAAGTCTGAAAAAACAAATCACAGAACTTATGGGAATGAAAGGCACAGTAGAAGAGACGAAAAACAATGGAAACATACAATGTCAGATTTCAAGAGGCAGAAGACAGGATTAGTGACCTGGAGGATGGGACATCTGAAATCCAACAAGCAAAAGAAAATATAGGGAAAAGAATGGAAAAATAAGAGCAGGAGCTCAGGGAATTGAATGACAACATGAAGCACAGAAATATTTGTGTTGTGGATGTTCCAGAAGGAGAAGAGAATGGAAAGGGAGGAGAAAAACTAATGGAGGAAATTATCACGGAAAATTTCCTAACTTTTATGAAAGACTTAAAATTACAGATCCAAGAAGTACAGCATACCCCAAACAGGATTGATCCAAATAGATGCATTCCAAGACACTTACTAATCAGAATGTCAGATGTCTAAGAGAAAGAGAGAATCTTGAAAGTAGCAAGAGAAAAGCAATCCATCACATACAAGGGAAGCCCAATAAGACTATGTGTAGATGTCTCAACAGAAACCATGGAGGCCAGAAGACAGTGGGATGATATATTTAAATTACTAAAAGAGAAATACTGCCAACCAGGAATTCTATATCCAGAAAAATTGCCCTACAAAAATGAGGGAGAAATTAAAACACTTTCACGCAAAAAATCACTGAGAGAATTTGTGACAAGAGACTGGCTCTGCAAGAAATACTAAAGGGAGCACTAGAGACAGAAATGAAAAGACAGAAGAGAGAGGGGTGGAGAAGAGTGTAGAAATGAAGACTATCAGTAAAGGTAAAAAGAAGGAAAATTAGATATGACATATAAAATCAAAAAGGCAAAATGGTAGAAGAAAGTACTGTCCATATAGTAATAAGACTAAATATTAATGGATTAAACTCCCCAATCAAAAGACACAGATTGGACTGGCTGAATGGATTAAAAAACAGGACCCATCTATATGCTATCTACAGGAAACACATCTTAGAGCCAAGGATAAACATAGGTTGAAAGTGAAAGGTTGGGAAAAGATATTTCATGCAAATAACAATCAGAAAAGAGCAGAAGTAGCTATACTAATATCCAACAAATTAAACTTCAAATGTAAAACAGTTAAAAGAGACAAAGAAGGACACCATGTACTAATAAGAAGAACAATTCAGCGAGAAGACATAACAACCATAAATATTTATGCACTGAGCCAGAATGCTCCAAAATACATGAGGCAAACACTGAAAAGAAAAATAGACACATCTACCGTAATAGTTGGAGACATCAATTTCCCACTCTCATTAATGGACAGAACATCTAGACAGAGGATCAATAAAGAAACAGAGAATTTGAATAATACAATAAATCAGCTAGACTTAACAGACATTCATAGAACTTTGCACCCCACAACAGCAGGATATACCTTTTCTTCAAGTGCTCATGGATCATTCTAGAGGATAGACCATATGCTGGGTCACAAAGCAAGTCTCCATAAAAAAGATTGAAATCATGCAAAACACTTTCTCAAACCATAAAGGAATGAAGCTGGAAATCAATAATAGGCAGAGTGCCGGAAAATTCACAAATATATGGAGGCTCGACAACACACTCTTAAACAATCAGTGGGTCAAGGAAGAAATTATAAGAGAAATCAGTAAATGCCTTGAGGCAAATGGAAATGAAATCACGACATACCAAAATTTATGGGATGCAGCAAAGGCAGTGCTAAGAGGGAAATTTATTGCCCTTCATGCCTATATCAAAAAAAGAAGAAAGAGGAATAATGGAGGAATTAACTATCCACTTGGAAGAACTAGAAAAAGAACAGCAAACTAACCCCAAAGCAGGCAAAAGGAAAGAAATAGTGAAGATTAGAGCAGAAAGAAATGAAACTGATAGTCTTGAAATAATCAAGAAAATGAACAAAAGCATAAATTGGTTCTATGAGAAAATGAATAAGATTGATGTACCCTTAGCAAGGTTGGCAAAAAGAAGAAGAGAGAGGATGCAAATAAATGAAATCAGAAATGGAAGAGGAGACATAACCACTGACCCCACAGGAATAAAGGAAGTAATGACAGGATACTATGAACAACTTTATGCTAATAAACTCGATAATGAAGATGAAATGGACAAGTTCCTAGAAACTCATGAACAACCAACATTGACTCGAGAAGAAATAGAGAGCTTCAACAAACTAATCACAAGTAAAGAAATTGAATCACCCAATAAGAAGCTCCCCAAAAGAACTCCTGATATTCTCACAAGTAGTGGGGACAACCAAAGCAATAGGCTGAGCCCCCAATCTTGGGGTTTGTTCATATGAAACTTAACCCCACAAAAGATAGGCTAAGCCTACCTAAAATTAGGCCTAAGAGTCACCCCCAAGAGAACCTCTTTTGTTGCTCAGATGTGGCCTCTCTCTCTTAGCCAACACAACTAGCAAACTCACTGCCCTCCCCCTCTCTACATGGGACATGACTCCCAGAGGTATGGAGCTTCCTGGCAATGTGAGAAAGAAATCCCAAAATGAGCTGGGACTCAGCACCAAGGGATTGAGAAAATCTTCTCGATGGAAAGGGGGAAGAGAGAAATGAGACAAAGCGTCAATGGCTGAGAGATTCCAAACAGAGATGAGAGGTTATCCTGGAGGTTATTTTTACACATTAAATAGATATCACCTGTTTAGTTAAGGCATAACAGAGAGGCTGGAGAGAACTGCCTGAAAATATAGAGCTGTATTCCAGTAGCCATGTTTCTTGAAGATGATTGTATAATGATATAGCTTTTGCAGTGTGACTGTGTGATTGTGAAAACCTTGTGTCTGATGCTTCTTTTATCTACCTTATGGACAGATGAGTAAAGCATATGGATTAAAAATAAGTAGATGATGGGAGGAACAAATGTTAAAATAAATTTAGTAGATTGAAATGCTGGTGATCGGGGAGGGGGAAGGGTAAAGGGTATTGTATACATGAATTTTTTTTCTGTTTTCTTTATTTCTTTTTCTGAATTGATGCAAATGTTCTAAGAAATGACCATGATGATGAATATACAACTATGTGATGAAAGGTAAAAGAATGTTCATATTGCATGTTGATCGGTTTTATTAACAAAAATAAAAAAAGAAAGCATAAAGACAGCCTACACAATGGGAGACAATATTTGGAAACAATATATCAGATAAAGGTCTAGTATCCAAAACACGTAAAGAGATTGTTCAACTCAACAACAAAAAGACAGACAATCCAATTACAAAATGGGCAAAAGACTTGAACAGACGCTTCTCAGAAGAAGAAATACAAATGGCCAAAAGGCACATGAAAAGATGCTCAACTTCCCTGGCTTTTAGGGAAATGCAAATCAAAACCACAATGAGATATCATCTCACACCCAACAGAATGGCCATTATCAATAAACAGAAAATGACAAGTGCTGGAAAGGATGTGGAGAAAGAGGCACACTTATCTACTGTTGGTGGGAATGTCAAATCATACAGCCGCTGTGGAAGGCAGTTTGGCGGTTCCTCAGGAAGATAAGTATAGAATTACCATATGACCCGGCAATACCATTGTTAGGCATCTACTCAGAGGACATGAGGGCAAGGCCACAAATGGACATTTGCACACCAATGTTTATAGCAGCATTATTTACAATTGCCAACAGATGGAAACAGCCCAAATGTCCATCAACAGACGAGTGGAAAACAAACTGTGATATATATATAAGATGTATACATTATGTATATTATGTATATATGTATACATATATACATAAGATATTATGCAGCTGTAAGACAGAATAAACTTATGAAGTATGTAACAACATGGATGGACCTTAAGGACATTAAGCTGAGTGAGATTAGCCAGAAACAAAAGGACAAATACTGTATGGTCCCACTGATATGAACTAACATGAGTGAATAAACTTGAAGAATTTCAGTTAAGAACAGAAGTCATCAGGCGATAGGAATAGGGTAGATGTTGGGTAATTGGAACAGAAAGGATACAGATTGTGTAATGGGACTGGTTTTAAAAATTTAGAAATGGATAGCACAATACTACCTAACTGTAATACAATAATGTTAGAACACTGAAAGAAGCTGAATGTGAGAATGATAGAGGGAGGAGGGCTGCGGGCACAAATGAAATCAGAAGGAAAGATAGACAATAAAGACTGAGATGGTATAATCTAGGAATGCCTAGAGTGTATAATGATAGTGACTAAATGTACAAGTTTAAAAATGTTTTGCATGATGAAGAACAAAGGAATGTCAATAATGCAGGGTGTTGAAAATAGATGGTAATTCCAATTTAAAAACTTTAACTTATGTGTGAGACTAAAGCAAAAAGTATTTATTTGGTAGAAAATTTATATTTAGACTAGTGTATTTCCAAATATAACTTATGCAGACAGCTTAATTGAACACCATAAGTCCATGGAACCTTGAGTAGGGCATGAGATTTTGTAGGTTTGTCCAGAGTGATGCCAGAATAAATCCCAGAGTGATTTGAACAGTGAATAAATAAGTATTTGCAAAGTCCCCTTGGAGGAATGGTGAGAAAGGGGGAAAATTCAACTTCCCCAAGTGGAGAATTCTTGATAGTCTCACAAGCAGTGGGTACAACCAAAGCTATAGGCTGAGCCCCCAATCTTGGGGTTTGTTCGTATGAAACTTAACCCCACTAAGGATAGGTCAAGCCTACTTAAAATTAGGCCTAAGAGTCACGCCCAAGAGAACCTCTTTTGTTGCTCAGATGTGGCCTCTCTCTCTCAGCCTACATGACAAGCAAACTCACTGCCCTCCCCCTCTTTATGTGGGACATGACTCCCAGGGGTGTAGACCTTCCTGGCAACGTGAGACAGAAATCCTAGAATGAGCTGGGACTCAGCACCAAGGGATTGAGAAAATCTTCTTGACGGAAAGGGGGAAGAGAGAAATGAGACAAAATAAAGTGTCAGTGCCTGAGAGATTTCACACAGAGTCGAGCGGTTTTCCTGGAGGTTATTCTTATCCAAAATATAGATATCATCTTTTTTTAGTTGAGGTGTAATGGAGAGGCTGGAGGGAACTGCCTGAAAATGTAGAGCTGTGTTCCAGTAGCCATGTTTCTTAAAGATGATTGTATAATGATATAACTTTTGCAATGTGACTGTGTGATTGTGAAAACCTTGTGTCTGATGCTTCTTTTATCTACCTTATGGAGCGATGAGTGAAACATGTGGATTAAAAATAAATAGATGATGGGAGGAACAAATGTTAAAATAAATTTAGTAGATTGAAATGCTAGTGATCAATGAAAGGAAGGGGTAAGGGGTATGGTATGTATGAATATTTTTTTCTATTTTCTTTTCATTTCTTTTTCTGAATCGATGCAAATGTTCTAAGAAATGATCATGATGTATATACAACTACGTGATGAAAAAAGAATGTTCATAGTGTATGCTGATTGGTTTCATTAATAAATTTTTTTTAAATTTAAGCATAGAGACTTCCAGGAAAATGGCTGACTAGAGCAGCTTGAGATTAGCCCTACTCCATGGAAAAGTTAGAGAAGAGACCGGAGGTAACTGAGGCAGCAATTCGGGAGTGCAGCTGACCTGGGAGAGCCTTCTGCATCACATGCGGCAGCCCTGGTTGCAGAGACCAAGGAACTGAGAAGCAGAGAGCTGGAGCCTGGCATGGAGGCGTGGAGGAGCAGAGCCCATGGGCATGCACAGATGGGTACATGGGACTAGGAAGTAAACCAGGCTGCGTTCCTTGGGTGTGCTACCCTCACCTGTGCAGCCCCGTGACCGTGATTCACCACATGCCCCATGCACCTGAACCCCCTCACCTGCTACCATTCCCTGCACTCCACGTGCATCCACCCCCACCAGCCCCCAGTGCACATACCTGCCCCTCACCCCAACCTGAAGTGCAGCCCAACCCACCCCTCCTACACCCCTCCCAAGCACGGCTTCCCCATCCCTGTTACCTGCAGGCTGTTACCAGCACATAAAGGTTGTGGGCACTAATCTCCACACCTAGGCTGCTCCCGCACACACACATACTGTCACACAGCCTCACCCCACCCTCCCTGAGCACACCGCATCCGTTTACAGCACTCCATGGCCCAAATATGCTCACAGGCCCCCAATCACGTTATCAGCTCTGGAAACAGCATATTACAGCAATCCTACGACCATGCATGTGCACAGCCCTCAGCCTCACTTCCCAGCTCTGAGAAAGTGCCGAGCTGCACAGCTGGGTCACGTCTGCCCCCAATCCACAAAGGCATAACACCAACCTGCTGCCACAACTCTACACACGCTCACAATGGGACCCATACCTTAGACCAGCGCACACCAGGTTTATGTCCTCTGAACCAGTGCACTCGCACAGCTACCTCCTCCCTGGCTGCTGGGCACCCATGTTCACAAGCACCAGCGTAATATACCCAACCTGTGCCCATACCTGCCCTGAAACAAATCACTGTACTGAGTGCTCCACCCCATGCCCTGCTCCCTGCTGTACAACCATCCCGCAAACACAAGGCCTTAGACTACTGAAAGAAACCAACTCCTAAAGTAAATCAATCGAAATATTTACATGCAATGAAGACAGCAAAAAATCACTAAACATATCACAATGCAGTTAGATATAGTCCTGCCTAATGACCAAATTAATACACCTGAAGAGACACAGACATTGGACCAACTAATCAAAGATGTTCATACAACTCTACTTAATAAAATAAGTGGGATAGCAAATGACATAAAGGAGATCAAAAAGACCATGGAAGAGCATAAAAAGGAATTTAAAAGAATAAATAGAAAAACAGCAGAAATCACAGAGATTAAAGACCATGTTGACCAAATGAAAAAACATACTAGAGGCACACAACACCAGATTTGAAGAGACAGAAGAAAGAATAAGTGATATAGAGGACAGGATAAGTGACTTTGAAGACTCAAATCAGCAAATGGCAAAAAAGATGGAAAAAATTGAACAGGAACTCAGGGAAATGATGAACAAAACAAAGCACACAAATAGAAGAACTGCTGGTGTCCCCAAAGAAGAAGAGAGGAGTAAAGGGCTAGGAAGAGTAGATGAGGATATAATGTGGGAAAACTTCCGAACCCTCATAAAAGACATAAATATACACATCAAAGAAACCCAAAGAACTCCAAACAGAATAAATCCAAATATGCCTTCTCCAAGGCACATGCTAATCAGTCTTTCAAATGTTGAAGAGAAGCAGAAAGTCCTGAAATCAGCAAGAGAAAAACAATCTACTACATGCAAGGGAAATCAAATAAGACTGAGTTCAGACTACTCAACTAGCACCCTGGAGGCGAGAATGCAGTGGTATGATATATTCAAGATCCTGAAAGAGAAAGACATCCAGCCAAGAATTCTGTACCCAGCCAAATTGTCCCTTAAAATTGAGGGAGAGATTAAAGCTTTCACAGACAAAGAACACCTGAAAGAATTTCTCAACAAGAGACTGGCCCTACAAGAAATTCTGCTTCTCTTCAACATTTTTGTTTGTTTGTTTGGGTTTTTTGTTTTGTTTTGTTTTTTAATTTTTTTATTTATTAATTAAAAAATTAACAACAAACAAAAATATTAACATATCATTCCATTCTATATATACAATCAGCAATTCTCAATATCATCACATAGTTGCATATTCATCATTTCTTAGAAGATTTGCATAGATTTAGAAAAAGAAATAAAAAGACAACAGAAAAAGAAATAAAATAACAGAAAAAATATATATTATACATACCATACCCCTTACCCCTCGCTTTCATTTATCACTAGCATTTCAAACTAAATTTATTTTAACATTTGTTTCCCTTATTATTTATTTTTATTCCATATGTTCTACTTGTCTGTTGATATGGTAGATAAAAGGAGCATCAGACACAAGGTTTTCACAATCACACAGTCACATTGTGAAAGCTATATCATTGTTCAATCATCATCAAGAAACATGGCTACTGGAACACATCTCTACATTTTCAGGCAGTTCCCTCCAGCCTCTCCACTACATCTTTTTTTTTCTTTTTTTTTTTTTTAAATTTTTTTAAAAATTTTTTTATTAATCAAAAAAAAGAAAAGAAATTAACACAACATTTAGAAATCATTCCATTCTACAAATGCACTCAGTAATTCTTAGTATCATCACATAGATGTATGATCATCATTTCTTAGTACATTTGCATCGATTTAGGAAAAGAACTAGCAAAACAGCAGAAAAAGATATAGAATGTTAATATAGAGAAGAGAATTAAAATAATAATACTAATAATATATATATATAAAGGAAAAAGAAAAAAACAAAAACAAAAGATACAAACACACAAACAAACAAACAAAAAACCATATTTCAGGTGCAGCTTCATTCAGTGTTCCAACCTAGTTACATTACACTTAGGTATTATTGTGCTGTCCATTTTTGAGTTTTTGTATCTAGTCCTGTTGCACAGTCTGTATCCCTTCAGCTCCAATTACCCATTATCTTACCCTGTTTCTAACTCCTGCTGGTCTCTGTTACCAATGATATATTCCAAGCTGATTCTCGAATGTCGGTTCACATCAGTGGGACCTTACAGCATTTGTCCTTTAGTTTTGGGCTAGACTCACTCAGCATAATGTTCTCTAGGTCCATCCATGTTATTACATGCTTCATAAGTTTAGTCTGTCTTAAAGCTGCATAATATTCCATCGTAGGTATACGCCACAGTTTGTTTAGCCACTCGTCTGTTGATGAACATTTTGGCTGTTTCCATCTCTTTGCAATTGTAGATAATGCTGCTATAAACACTGGTGTGCAAATGTCCATCTGTGTCTTTGCCCTTAAGTCCCTTGAGTAGATACCTAGCAGTGGTATTGCTGGGTCGTAATCCATTCTGCCATTCTATGTCTTTTGATTGGGAAATTCAGTCCATTAACTTTTAGTATTATTACTGTTTGGATAATATTTTCCTCTACCATTTTGGCTTTTGTATTATATATATCATATCTGATTTTCCTTCTTTCTACACTTTACTCCATATCTCTCTCTTCTGTCTTTTCGTATCTGACTCTAGTGCTCCCTTTAGTATTTCTTGCAGAGCTGGTCTCTTGGTCACAAATTCTCTCAGTGACTTTTTGTCTATAAATGTTTTAATTTCTCCTTCATTTTTGAAGGACAATTTTGCTGGATATAGAAGTCTTGGTTGGCAGTTTTTCTCTTTTAGTAATTTAAATATATCATCCCACTGTCTTCTAGCTTCCATGGTTTCTGCTGAGAAATCTACACATAGTCTTATTGGGTTTCCCTTGTATGTGACAGATTGTTTTTCTCTTGCTGCTTTCAAGATCCTCTCTTTCTCTTTGACCTCTGACATTCTAACTAGTAAGTGTCTTGGAGAACGCCTATTTGGGTCTATTCTCTTTGGGGTGCGCTGCACTTCTTGGATCTGCAAATTTAGGTCTTTCATAAGAGTTGGGAAATTTTCAGTGATAATTTCTTCCATTAGTTTTTCTCCTCCTTTTCCCTTCTCTTCTCCTTCTGGGACACCCACAACACGTATATTTGTGCGCTTCATATTGTCATTCAGTTCCCTGATCCCCTGCTCAAGTTTTTCCATTCTTTTCCCTATAGTTTCTGTTTCTTTTTGGAATTCAGATGTTCCATCCTCCAGTTCACTAATTGTAGCTTCTGTCTCTTTAGATCTACCATTGTAGGTATCCATTGTTTTTTCCATTTTTTCTTCTTTGTCCTTCACTCCCATAAGTTCTGTGATTTGTTTTTTCAGATTTTCTATTTCTTCTTTTTGTTCAGCCCATGTCTTCTTCATGTCCTCCCTCAATTTATTGATTTGGTTTTTGAAGAGTTTTTCCATTTCTGTTCGTATATTCAGCATTAGTTGTCTCAGCTCCTGTATCTCATTTGAACTATTGGTTTGTTCCTTTGACTGGGCCATATCTTCAATTTTCCGAGCATCATCCATTATTTTCTGCTGGTGTCTGGGCATTTGATCAGATTTCCCTGGGTGTGGGACCCAGCTGGTTGAAAGCTTTTTCTGTGAAATCTCTGGGTTCTGTTTTTCTTTTCCTGCCCAGTAGGTGGCGCTCGTGGCGCTCGTCTGTCTGCACGGCAGTCGGCCCGGGAAACCGCGCGTGGAGGTGGGGGTCACTGGCCGCCGCGGCTTGGGAGAGTGCCGGTCCTAATTGCCCAGCTGGCCCGAAACGCCAAGCGTGACGGGAGGGCCCCGCTATCCAACGTTCCCAGTCAGACCGGGGAGTCACGTGCATGGAGGGGACCCCAGTGGCCAGCCGCCCCGGCCGGGAAAACGCGCGCCCCTGGGGTATCTCACCGCAGCAGATTCTCCCTGCCCGTTCAGCTGTTCCAGAATGGGGTACGCTGTCTTTTTGGTCTCTGTCGTGACTCCGGGAGCTGTTTCGTATTGTTTCTGTTTCTTTAGTTGCTTTTCTGGAGGAGGAACTAAGACCCGTGCGTCTTACTAAGCCGCCATCTTCTCCCGAAGTCCCTTAACTTTTTTTATTAATTAAAAAAAATTAACAAACAAAACATTAAGATATTCCATTCTACATATACAATCAGTAACTCTTAATATCATCACATAGTTGCATAGTCATCATTTCTTAGAACATTTGCATCGATTTAGAAAAAGAAATAAAAAGACAACAGAAAAAGAAATAAAATGATAATAGAGAAAAAAAAGATTGTACATACCATACCCCTTACCCCTCGCTTTCATTTACCACTAGCATTTCAAACTAAATTTATTTTAACATTTGTTCCCCCCTATTATTTATTTTTATTCCATACGTTCTACTCTTCTGTTGATATAGTAGCTAAAAGGAGCATCAGACACAAGGTTTTCACATTCACAGAGTCTCATTGTGAAAGTTATATCATTGTTCAATCATCATCGAGAAACATGGCTACTGGAACACAGCTCTACATTTTCAGGCAGTTCCCTCCAGCCTCTTCACTACATCTTGAACAACAAGGTGATATCTACTTAATGCATAAGAATAACCTCCAGGATAACCTCTTGACTCTCTTGGAATCTCTCAGCCATTGACACTTAGTCTCACTTCACTCTTCCCCCTTTTGGTCGAGAAGGTTCTCTCAATCCCTTGATGTTAATTCTCAGCTCATTCTAGGGTTTTTCTCAGTCCCTTGATGCTGAGTCTCAGCTCATTGCAGGATCTCTGTCCCACATTGTCAGGAAGGTCCACACCCCTGGGAGTCATGTCCCACGCAGAGAGGGGGAGGGTGGTGAGACTGCTCGTCTTGTTGGCTGGAGAGAGAGGCCTCTTCCGAGCAACAAAAGAGACTCTCTTGGGGGTGACTCTTAGGCCTAGATTTTAAGTAGACTTGACCTATCCTTTGTGGGGTTAAGTTTCATATGAACAAACCCCAAGATTGGGGGCTCAGCCTATAGCTTTGGTTGTCCACACTGCTTGTGAAAATATCAAGAATTCTAACTTGGGGAAGTTGAATTTCTCCCCGTTCTCACCATTGGCCTGAAGGGGGCTTTGCAAATACTTTTCCACTCACTGATCACTCTGGGATTCATCGGGGCATCACTCTGGACACACCAACAAAATCTCATGTCCTACCTGAGATCCCAAGTACTTATAGTGTTCAATCAAACTAGAGAAAGAGGTCCTTTAATCCTATATAGATTATTATAATGCCTGGAAACATCTAGAGTATATTAACCAAATAATCAAAAAGTATTGGCAAAGTCCCTTGAAGGAGGGGAGAAAGACTGTGGAAGTATTAAACCTTATGATCAGGGAATCCCCTGATACTGTGTCAAATCCTAGAGACACCCAAATCAATAGGCCATGCCCTCAATCATGAGACTTAGTCTTGTGAAGCTTATGTAGGTAGCATAGAAGCTTAGACTACCTATAGGCATGCCTAAGAGTTACTTCTGGAGGACCTCTCTTGTTGCCCAAATGTCGCCTCAGTCTCTCTAAACCCAACTCTGCAAGTGAAATCATTGCCCTTCCCCCTACGTGGGACATGATATCCAGGGGGAAGTCTTCCTGGCGATGTGGGAGAGGACTCCAGGGATGAATCCAGACATGGCACCATGGATCAACAATTCCATCCTTACCAAATGGGAGAAAAGAAGTGGCAGAGAGTTCAAGTAGAGTTGAGAGGCTACTCTGGAGGTTGTTCTTACACAAGTTTCAGGTAGACCTTGCACCCTATCATAACCTGCTGTTCTAGTTTGCTAGTTGCCGGAATGCAATACACCAGAGACTGACTGGATTCCAATAAAAGGGGATTTATTTAGTTAATGTATAGTTCTTCAGAAGAAAGGCAGCTAACTTTTGACTGAGGTTCTTTCTTACGTGGGAAGGCACAAGGTGATCTCTGCTGGCCTTCTCTCCAGGGCTCTGGGTTCCAACAACTTTCCCTGGGGTGATTCCTTTCTGCTTCTTCAAAGGCCTGGGCTGGGCTGCAAGTGCTGAGATGAGGTATGCTGAGCTGCTTGGGCTGTGCTACATTGAGCTCTCTCTCATTTAAGCATCAGCCAATTAAATCAAACATCATTCATTACAGCAGGTACACCTCCTAGCTGACTGCAGATATAATCAACAACAGATGAGGTTCACATGCCATTGACTCATGTCCACAGCAATTGAACTAGGCACCTTCACCTGGTCAAGTTGGCAACTGACTCTAACTACCACACCTGCCAACCCCCAACCAGGACCATTCCAGTCAATCCTAAAGAACACCTAGGGCAATACATAAGATTCCACAAGGGTTCCATGCACTAGTGTAACTTTCCAGAAACCTACAACCTCCAGATGGGTCCCTGGACCAGATAAGTCCTGACATCTAGAGGGCCCAACCTCTCCGGAACATCAAATATTTCCATCTTCCTACCCCAAATTAGTGACAGACCCTTCCAATAAGAAAAAATTGGAATTGCCATAGCTCAAACAACCCCAATGAGAGGTATGGAAAGATCAAAGGTGATGGTGGAATTATACATAGAAGATGGGACTTAACAAATAAATATGAATACTGAATCATTAAATTGCTATCTCTTTTCCTCTCCAGTATTTTAGAGCAGCTAGAAGTAAAAACCTAAAATTGTGAAGTTGTAACCGACGTCAAAGTCTGAAATATATTCTATGACTAGTTGTGGTGCTGTGCTTGGAAATTTATAGCTTTTTTGTATAGATGTTATTGTTCACAAAAAAAAGAAGGGAAAAAAGTTGATTGTGATGATAAAAAAGTATTTAAGCCCTCTAGCCTCCTATATTCTGGAGCAGCTAGAAGGAAAAATATGACAGGATCGTATGGTAGCCCATGACAGACTCTGGGATCTATCCTGTAACCAGTTTTTGAAGAGTGCTTTGAAAACTATTGCTTCTTTATTTGTTTGCTTTGTATATGTGTTATACTATACAATAAAAAAAAAAGTTAAACAGAACTACCATTTAAACCAGGAATTCCACTCCTAGGTATATATCCCAAAGAACTGCAAATAGGTATTCAAAAAAATATTCATAAATGAAGGTTCATAGCAACACTATTTACAAGAGCCAGAAGGCAGAAACAACCCAAATGTCCTTCAACTAATGAGTAGATAAATAAAATGTGGTCTATCTATACAACGGAATACCACTCGGCCGTAAAAACAACAAGCTAATTAATACATGCAACAACATGGATGAATCTTAAGATAATTATGCTGGCTGAAAGAGAGCAGACCAAAAAAAAAGAGTACATGCCATATAATTTCACTTACATAAGATTCTAGAAAATACAAATTAATCAATAGTGACAGAAAGCAGATCAGCAATTGCTGGGAATGGGGAGTGGGAGGAGCTGGAGTAAGGAATTACAAAGGGTCACAAGGAACCTTTTTGTGGTGATGGACATGTCCATCATGATCTTAATTATGGTGAGGAGGTCATGAGCGTGTGTCAACTATGTCAAAACTTGTGAAATGTTATACTTTAAACGGATGGTATTTATTTATTCCTCAATAAAGCTGTATGTGTGTGTGTGTTGTGTGTGTGTGTGTTTAAGAAGGGAGTAGCCCAAAGTGGCCAGGAGGGTATTGGAATACTAACTCCTTAATTGAGTCACTGCTATCTTCTATGTACTTAATATATCCTCTCTAATTCTTGCAACAAACTAAGGAGTGAGTATGATTAGCCTCATCTTCCGGATAAGGAATCTGTGGTCAGAGAGGTAAAGCCACTTGCTTAAGATCACACAGAGCCAGATTCAAACTGCGCTCCTTCCACTTGGCCTTCCTGCCTCCCAGCAATGTGAGACATGGAGGGAGTAGACTGTGTTGATTCATAGATTGCTGACAGTAAGTTGATCAGTGAATGCAAGGTATGAAGGACTATTCTTTAAGATGAGGAGTAGGAAGGGGGTTTGAACTGCTCCACCCATGAATCAATCACTCATGGATGCCCCTTCCCTCTAGTAGTCTGAATCAGGATGCTGGGGACACACACTGTAGTACCGCACTCACCACAGACTCCATCTTCTATGCCCACCCTTACAGAAACAGAACCATGTAGTGTAGGATTTCATTTATCATGTATACTAAAACAGTTCTTACAAAGTGACAGAGGAGAGAAAGATCATTCAGCGTTTCAAGTGAGAAAATTGGTTGGCCATTTGGGAAAAAAATAGAATAGAACCAAAACTCCAAGTTGATTAAATAATTAAATATGTTGTTAAATAGAATTGAGTATTTAGCTGATCTTTTGACTAACAATAGCTTTCTAAGCTTGGGAATGACAAGAAAAAATCACAAGAGAAAAGATCAACAGATTTGGCTATAAAAAATATTGAATCTTTGTACACTGAAAAATATAACTAAAAGGAAAATAGCCAATTGGTGAGAGTATTTGCCTCAAATATGACAAAGGATTAACTTCTGTATTCTATAAAGCACTCATGCAAACAGATCAGAAAAACAAGACCCCCAAAAATAAATGGACAGAGGTACTTCACACATGAGAAAATGGAACAAGTTAGCAATCATATAGCAAAATGGTCAACCTCACTAGTGATTTTTTTAAGTGCTAATTAAAACAATAACATTAGCCAAAGTTAAAAATAAAAGTTACCAAGCTGGCACAAGTGTAGTCAAATTGCAAGGTTCTTTGGAAAAAGGTTTTGTCCAGCAATACATATGTGCTACTATGAAGCCATTCCAACTCTTTCACATTTTCCAACAGCTTCCATGAACTAACCACAGATGTGCTTCCCAAATCCGAATCCCCAGCCCTGATCATACACCTGAGTTCAGAGTCGTGCCTATAAGACCTCTCTAGTCTCTGGCCTCCCTCTCAGCCCCACATCTCAGACTGACCTCCTCATCTTCTTCCCAAACATGCTCCTCTGCCTTTTGCTCAATCCCTGTGAATATATATCACTGAGTCAGAAACTTGGGAGTCATCTTAATTACCCCCTTGTCCCTCCCTCTCAACACTCCTCATTTTCTAGTCAGATCCTGCCAATCAATACTTACTCTGCAATCTCTTTTGAATCTGGCCTCTCCTCTTCATCCCCACAGTCACAGACTTGGGACTCGCCTTCCTGTTTCTTGCTTGGCTATTTGAAATAACTCTGACCCTTCTCCTTCAAACTACTCACACTTTCTGCAAACCATTCTGCAGAGAGCTGTCAGTTATATTTCCAAAGCACAGAGCTAATCCTGTCCTCAAAATCTTTCAATGGCTCCCCATTGTCTACATATAGACTAAAGTCCAAGATCCTTACGATTTAGCAGCCCTGTGTTTTGACCTGCCTCACCACCATGCTTTCTCTGATGAGCTTCTCGTAGCTTCCCCTCTCCTGCTAAAATGTGTGTACCTTTCATCTAGAGAAATGAATGAAGCTGATCTGGATAGGACTAAGATAAATCAGAATACTGGGTAAAAAATGATATGGCCTATATTTTCAAACTTCAACCCCTTGTGTGTGACCAAAGTGAGAGATGTTTATTTGGTGCAAAATTTATATTTTCGGTAGTACATTATCCAATTTAACCTGTATGGTCAGTTTATTTCAACACCATAATGGAATCTTGAATAGGGCGTGAGATCTTGTTGGTTTGTACAGATTAGTGGGATGACCCGATATATCCCAGGGTGATTTGGGCAGAGAATAAAAAAGTATTTGCAAAGTCTCCTTGGAGGAATGGGGGAGAAAGGAGAAAATATTAAACTTTCCCATCTGGGAAATTCCTAATATTCTCACAACTGGTAGGGACAACAAACTCAACAGGCTGAATGCTCAATCTTGGGGCTCACCCCTATGAAGCTTATTCCTGCAAAGGAGAAGCTAATCCTACTTATAATTATACCTAAGGGCCACCCCCAGAGGACCTCTTTTGTTGCTCAGATGTGGCCTCGCTCTCAAAGCCAACTTGGCAGGTGAATTCACTGTCCTCTCTACCCCCACCCCCAACGTGGGACATGGCTCCCAGGGATGTAAATCTCCCTGGCAATGTGGAACAGGAATCCCTGAATGAGCCGGGACATGGCATCATGGGAATGAGAAAGCCTTCTTGACCAAAACGGGGAAGAGAGAAATGAGAGAAAATAAGGTGTCAGTGGCTGAGAGATTTCAGAGTTAAGAGGTTATCCTGGAGGTTATTCTTAAACATTATATAGATATCCCTTTTTAGTTCATGATGCATTGGGGTGGCTAGAGGGAAGTACCTGAAACTATTGAGCTGTGTTCCAGGAGCCTTGATTCTTGAAGACAATTATATAAAGATAAAACTTTTACAATGTAACTGTTTGATTGTGAAAACCTTGTGTCTGATGCTCCTTTTATCCAGGGTATGGACAGATGAGTAAAAAAAAAATCAGAATAATAAATAAATAATAGGGGAGATAAAGGGCAAAAATTGGGTAGATTGAAATACTGTGGGTCAATGAGAGGGAGGGGTAAGGGGTATAGGATATAGGAGTTCTTTATTCTTCTTTTTATTTCTTTTTCTGGAGTGATACAAATGTTCTAAAATGATCATGATGAAAAATACACAACTATGTGATGTTATTGTCAGTGTTGATTATATAATATGGTTAGATTGTATGTTGTGGATATTTCTCAATAAAAATATTTTTTAATGTATGTACCACCTACATGCAACTGTTTAGATAATGGATTAACAAACAAACAGTTGGCTGGACAAACAGACAGGTAGATAGATAGGTAGATAGAATTATATACCAAATGTGACAAAATGTTAAAATTGGTGGATTTGGGTATGGGAGTGGGGGTATGTTGGAGTTCTTTGTATGGGTTTTATCTTATTTTTGCAACTCTCTTGTAAGTTTGAAATTACTTCAAAATTAAAAGTTTAAGAAAAAAATTTAGGTTCTGGACAAAATAAACCTTTCTTTTTTTAAAAAAAAGTATGTACCTTGAGAGAAGGAACTAGATCTTAACCACCCCTAGTTCATAATAGAGTAGGCACCCAACAAACGTTGGCTTAAGGAATGGATTTATTCTAAGGGAATAATTCAACTGAAGGAAAAAGTTATATGGAGGAAGTTGTTCACTGTAGCAACACTCATAATAATCAAGAAGTGCAAAAACTAAATGTCCAACAATAAAGGATTTGTTTTATTAATTATGGGACATCCACTAAATGAAGTATGATATAGCTGTTAAAATAATAATTATGAAGCCTATGAAGCAATGCAGAAACTGTTTTTAATATAATAAAAGCAGGAAACTGAATGGTCTGTATGCCAGAACCAAAATTATGTAAAAGTATGCATGCACACGAACCGATCAGAATGAGAACAGGAACAGGAACAAATGAATACAGATTATGTATTTAGGGTGTTTGTCATTTCCTTAGCTTCTTCCACATTTTTAAAATTGTTTTTAGAATGTCATTTGTGCCTATATACAAAATATGAAAGAGGAAAAAAATATACCCAAAAAAAAGGTGCTTTGATTCTCTCAAATCCTTTGACAAGCTGTAATATAAAACCAAACCAATCCCTGACCTGAGAGGCAAGCGACCAGGCCCCCTCCCCTCTGACCCTAAGGGACTGGGTGATCTCAGTTAAATGAAATCTGCAGCTCTAACTAGTCATTTTTCTTGTCCTCTCTAACTGCAAGTCCCATGGTTATCTTTCACTTTGAAATCAACCCCTAGGTCATGTCTGTTAGGTACACCACCATCTTCCCAGGGCCCCCAGACTGGAAACTTCAGAATCAACCTCCAATAGTCTCATCAACCTTTATTCTCTCTCTCTAATCCCTACCTATAATCAATTGCCCCTTCTTTGCAATAATCATTTATAAAGTGATCTATTATGGGCTGTACCCTGGTTTTAGACAGAGAGGAATCTTTGCCCTCCTAGTTAATATTGTCTGGTTGAGAAGAATAAACGTTTTTTCTCTCTTGCTCCTCTGCAGACTGCATAAGTGGGAAGTGAGGGGATAGAGAAAGAGACATGTAAAACATAACCTTTAATTAGGATCTTGACCCCAGAGGAGGAAGAAGTTGGAACACAGGCTAGATTCTCTCAGGGATGGTAGAGTAGGACTTGGCACAAGGAGTGAATGTTGACTCCATTCATTCATTCAACAAGTATTTCCCAAGTCCTGGATACAGGCCCAGTCTCTACGAGGTGGCAAAGGGTCTGCCCAGATGAATAAGTGCAGGAGATGCTCACAGTCTAATGGAGGATAGACAAGTCAAGTAGTTACTACAACCCAACGGGGCCAAGTGTTGTCAATGAGTTCGAGTGGAGGGCTCTGGGGCAGGAAAAGCATGACGTTTACCCCACCTGAGGGGACCAGGGGCTCACAGAGCCAGAAGGATTTGAGCTGTACCTCCAAAGAGTAGGATTAGGTGCCCCTGAAGGGGGTTGAGTTGTGCACAGCAGTTCCAACCTGGGGAATCATCAGGTTCAAAGGCAGGAGGCTTGGAAGAGTCAGCTTTCCCAGAGCAGTAATAGCCTGGAGTGACTTAGGTGAGAAAGGTGACAGGTGATGGGCCAGGAAAAGTTTGGACTTGCTCCAGCAGGGCAGGAAATGTGTGCGTGTTTGGGGAGGAGGGAGGGGGTACCAGACAAGGGCAGTTAAGAAGCACGGGAATAGCGTGATCAGATCTAGGTTTAAGCTAGATAACCAGATAATCTCTAATGTTCCCTCTCTTCCCTGAGACTCTATGATAAGTGCCAAATGAGCTGTACAGAAAGATAGGGGCAGAGTGCCAAGGTTCAAGCAGGGACCCCACCCCCACCCCCTATTCCCCACCCCCCATGATAGTTTGCAGAGGAGGAGAGAAAAAAACGTTGTTGGCTCTTCGCAACTCGTGGTATGGGCAAGCTGGCTGGCTCGAAGAAACCCGAAAGACTGAACAGACAAAATGTTTAAGAAAAAAGTTAAAAATTCATTAAAATATATTCTATTGATTATACTAGCATGTGTACATGGATACAAATCATGCGACTTTCGTCGCCTCACTTTCCACTCTCCTTGAAGGCAGGGGGAACTCGTCTATGTATTTCCAGCCCCTAGTACAGAATCAGGTACCCGAGAGTGGCTCAACAAATACCTGATGAGTGAAAGCAGCGAAGAGGGAGGGAAGGAGGAAATTGCTTTTAGGAAACCACGCTTTCAACCTTTCATCCTCATCTCGGGACCTCTGACCTCCCACCAGGAGGTGGCAGGATTGAGTTTCGGCGCTCCGGGAAAGTGCTGCGCTGGGCGGAGCATTTGAGGCTTCGGCGCGCGCAGCCTTCGACTCTATTTTCTTGTAGCACCGGAAGAAGACGGCCCTCTTTCCGTGCCTAGCGCAGCCATGGTAAGACTTGTATTTGGCGAGCTCTTGGGACGCATCAGCTGCCATCCTTCCTGGACCGGGGTTGCTCGGGTCCCTGGGCTCCTGCAGGGGGTGGCGGAGCGGAGGCGAAGAGAACACGAGCTCCAGGGGTGACCCGGGCGGTCTCCGGGGCGACAGTGACTAGCGGTCCCGGGGGTGGGTGTTGGCGGGCGAGGGCAGGGAGGCCGGCGACGCCAACAGGCAGGCCTCAGTCTCTGGCCCGGCCACGCAGCCCGCGAGCCCGGAACAAGCGACATTTCTCACGGGCTGGAGCCCGGTGTGGGCCCCAAGGGCAGACAGACACGGGGCCCGGGGAGGACGCTGGATACTCCTGACGTGGAATTTTCTTAGCCATTGTCTTTTTGGTACGGCCTGACATATATTGTGTGGCCAGTAAGTTCCTGCACCGCATTAAAGAGACTTCCTTCCGCTTTTTGAATTGAAGATTGGTTTCAGTGTGCGAAAGAGCCGCTCTTGACACGTGGTTATGCTGAAGTCAGTTTAATCTCACCCTACACGTGTCAGATATGTATCGTGAAAACTTAACTATGCTACTTATTAACAATTAAGAGCATAGGTGAGGTTCTGATCTGTTTCTGTTGCTCTCCAGCTGTGTGCTGCGCGGATACATCTGGTAATTTTACCGGCATGGTATCCTAGAAAAGGAACATGACCTCTGGCAGCAGACACAACTAGGTTCAAATCCCAGCGCTGCTCTTGAGCAGTAATGTGACAAACACCAGTACACAATGAAGGGCTGGTTGCGATTTAAGGAGCCTGTGATATTTGCTAGGTAGCCTATACCTTTTCTTCCCTACCTTTTACCAGAGCCCTTGTGATTTTAACATTGTCCACATTTTGCCAAAGAGAAAACCGAGTCTTAGTCGTTTCAGAAAGTTCCACGCTAGACTTTGTACGTTCTGGGAAAACTTGAAATCGTTTAACAGCATTTCAATCTAAAACCCTCCTTCAGGCTCGTGGTCCAAAGAAGCATTTGAAGCGTGTAGCAGCTCCAAAGCATTGGATGCTGGACAAACTGACGGGTGTGTTTGTAAGTATCATTTCTTTGACTCTTAAGGAACATAGTCTCCTTTATGTCCCTGATTTCTGTATCCATAAATATTTATTGTTATCTATTAAAATGTTTCCCACAATTCATTTGGGGGCTAGGGGAAGAGTACTGTTCTTGGCTTCATCTGCTCTTGAAGATCCTATGCTATCTAGCTGTAATTCACCTTTAATGTTTTTGTGCCTCATTCCACACAAAATCTAGTATATGTAAATGTACTCCGGATTCAAAATGTTAGTTTTGGTGGGCCTGATTACCTTAAAAGAAATGCTGTAAGGGCTTATTGTCTGAAATAGTTTTTCTAAGATTTGAACACCTCTTATTTAAATTCCCATGGTGGAGTGTTTTGTTTATTGGATACTAAGACTTGTGAGGTCAGCTTGAGTGAAACTTAACAGTGGTTCGAAATATTTTTTAAATTGGTTTACAGGCTCCTCGTCCATCCACTGGCCCCCATAAACTGAGAGAGTGTCTCCCTCTCATCATTTTCTTAAGAAACAGACTTAAGTACGCCCTAACAGGAGATGAAGTAAAGAAAATCTGTATGCAGCGGTTCATAAAAATTGATGGCAAGGTCCGAACTGATATAACTTATCCTGCTGGCTTTATGGGTAAGTAGTGAGTAGGCACTAGGTGGTGGCTCCTTTTGATTTATCTCCCTCTCCAAAACGGTGATTCTATGGAATGGTTAATGTGCTTTTTTGGTTTCCCATGACTGGTTACAGGAATTTGGAGAACAGCCAGGGTCCGCCTACACATAAAGTGGAGTGTGGGGAGAAAAGAAAGTGTTATGTTCTTTTCCTACAGCTAGATTTAAGGGAGTAGGGATTTTGGGTATCCTTCTGAAAGTTATTAGTTCTTTGAAATTGTATAAACAGGCTGGGGTGTTTTCTTTTTCTAGATTAAGTAGCATTGGGATTATAAGTACTCAGAAGACACTTATTAGTGGGAGGCCAATATGATAAACAAATGGTGTCTTGGTCATAATGTAACTGGTAGCTGGCTTGGAAACACAAACTTTTGGTTTTATGTTTTAGGCAGACAAAAGCATGACCTAAGTAATGAAATCTGCATATAATCATGAATTCAGGTCACTTTGAATTTTAAATGGAGTCCTAAAAATGGTTTTGAAATAGATTAGCTACCCATCATTCATCTTAGGAATCCTCAAGTGATGGTCGTTGCGTAGTGAAAGATCATTGTGGTAACCTTGGTTACTGTTTGAAATCAGATGTCATCAGCATTGACAAGACAGGAGAGAATTTCCGTCTGATCTATGATACCAAGGGTCGTTTTGCTGTTCATCGTATTACACCTGAGGAGGCCAAGGTAAGTGCAAGCAGCCTGGGTCTTTGCTCAGTAAAATTACTTGGTGCTAAATTATAGCCTGAGTTAAGTACATGGGCTGAGTTTTGTATGTGGAGCCAAGTGTAGTTGTCCCCTTTTCACATGGTGAGGAAACATGCTTCAGAAGGTGCTTACTGCTGAGCAAGAACTAGGAGCAAATTTTTTAATGCAGTTTTGAGATATTCACATGCATATAATCATTCAAAGTGTAAATCAGTGGTTCACAGTATTGTATAGTTGTGCATTCATCACCACAATCAACTTTTTTTTACATGGGTAGGCACTGGGAACCAAACTCCAATCTCCAGCATGGCAGATGAGAACTCTGCCTCTGAGCTATCATTGCCCGCCCACCACATACAACTTTTGAGCATTTTCATTACTTCAAGATAATACACATAAGAATACAAATAAAAATGGAAAAGGACACCCGAAACATTCCATAGTCTTATTCCTCCCCTCCCTCATTTATTTATTTATTTGTCCTTTTTTTTTTTTCACTCATTTGTCCATACACTGGATAAAGGGAGTGTCAGCCGTGAGGTTTCCACAGTCACAGTGTAAAAGCTATATAGTTATACAGTCGTGCAAGAATCAAGGCTGCTGTAATACAGTTCAACAGTTTCAGGTATAATACTTAAAAATAACCTCTGGAATGACCACTTGGCTGTTTGAAATCTCTCAGCCATATATAGAATAGGGCTGAGGAACTGATGTTTTCTAATTTATTACAGCAGTTGTAGGTGGTTTTCTGGCTTTTTAAAAAAAACATAAGACCATTTTCCACTTAAACCATTTCATGGTTGTTGTAGACAATTGTAAAATACTGGGACAGCATAACTTTGAGATTACTTATAATCTCACATGAAAATAACCACTTGACGATTTGTTGATCCTATTGCATATATAATTTTGTATTCTATATTTTTTTAATTCACAAATCTGTAATGAGCCTATGTTAAGTTTTCATAAAGATAATTGATAATAGTTGAGTAGCACTCCATTGCTGAACAGATTGTTTCCTTCCTATTTTATGGCGGAAATGAATTCCAGTTGAACAGTGACTTCCTGACTGTGTTTTTAGAGGCTCTGGAAATGATTTCTAGGAATGTTTATGGGTACCTGAAGTACCCATAAACATTCCTTAAAAGTCCCAAAATCCAATCTAGTCAAATCCACTTGGCCCTTTGCCATGTTTCCGTTTGTGGGTCTAGCTTTACTTTGGGGAAGGGAAGCTGTTGGTGGAGGAGGCTGATAATCCTTGAGGCATTCAGTTTGAAATAACTTACAGTCTTTGCTTAATTAATCCAGTTTGCTGTGATGGTTTTACACAAAAGTTTAAAGCTTGAATTATTGGCTGTAAATGAAGGTCAATTCAATTGAGAGGTTCAGCTCCTAATTTCATTGTCCTGCCTTGTTATGCTGGAGGGGCATGTCCAATGGCCTCATGGTGATTTGATTTACTTTAAGGATATGAATGAAAATCCAAAATTGAAATGCAGTGTGAAATATTTGATTGGATGGCCTGTAATACAATAGATATTTGTGAGACAAGGCTCAAGCATAATGTACAGAGAGCAATTAAGAGGCAGTTGTTAGGAGAGATCAGGGTGAGGTGGGTAGAATTTCAAGGGTAAGAATGCTTTGAAAGCAGCCTGGGGAAAGGAGTGTGGTTTGTATTGGAGGAAGAGCTGATAACCAGCTCAGCAGCCTGGAAATTTTTTTTTTTTAAGAATGTCTTTGTTAGGGGAGTTGTGGGGCCCTTTGATGCCCTTGGACTCTAACAGAGGGTGATGCCAATGTGCAAGATAAAGGTAAATTTACGGAGGGTGGGAAAAACCGTCAGGGATACAGTCTGCTACAGTTCGGGAAACCCAGGAATCCTGTATGAGATTGTTTCCTTTAGCTACTAATTACATTTTCAAAATGGTTACTTGTAACTTTGAAGGAACTATTTTGTTCACTCTGGAGCACAGCATATATGAGCTAGACTAAAAATGTCTTGTGTATTTCTAGTACAAGTTGTGCAAAGTGAGGAAGATCTTTGTAGGCACAAAAGGAATCCCACATCTGGTAACCCATGATGCTCGTACCATCCGCTACCCTGATCCCCACATCAAGGTGAATGACACCATTCAAATTGATTTGGAGACAGGCAAGATTACCGATTTCATAAAATTTGATACTGGTAAGCAGCTTCTGCTATGTGTGCATCCTCTTTGTACCACCATTTTAGGCACAGGCATGAGAACTTGTCTAAACTATTTAGTCCTGGGTATGGGTATTTTTCTAAGCCTTTATCTAAAGCTAGATGTCTTTGATGTGGTAAACGGTTGGGAAGGGGGGACAGCTTTTAAGTTTTAGGCCTCTGTCTCTCAGCTGCTTGTTGTTGTGTTAATTGGGTTATGAGTTTGCATGAGGCCTTACTTGGAGATAATTCATTTCTTCCTTCCTACCTAGGTAACCTGTGTATGGTTACTGGAGGTGCTAATCTGGGAAGAATTGGTGTGATCACCAACAGAGAGAGACATCCTGGTTCTTTTGATGTGGTTCACGTGAAAGATGCCAACGGCAACAGCTTTGCCACCCGGCTTTCCAACATTTTTGTTATTGGCAAAGTGAGTCTGGGTTTCCCTCATTTAGCTCAGAAATGTAAATTCATTTATCCGTGGGATTGCAGCACCTGGACTGCTTGCTCACTCTGCCAAACCAAGTACAAAACCTTGGGTGGGGCTTCACAGAGAACTCTGGCTGTATCAAACATGCACTTTTCACTAGCACAATATCAACAGGGGACCTGATCCACCTGGGTGGGTAAAAAGTGTCAGTGATGGAGTAAATGTACTTTGTTGGTTCTTAAATTATTTGTAGCTGTGTTTTATTGGAGATTAATGATAGGTCTTGGGTACTACTTAACTTTGACTCAACTCCAATAAATATTGTATTCTGATAAACTCATTGCTGAATGCTTTCACAAGTAGGTTTCAGTTCTGTTAAAGGAGATGGCACGTGCTTGGCTGCTTTGGCAGACTTTTATTCTTGTTTCTCCTCCAGGGCAACAAGCCGTGGATTTCTCTTCCACGAGGAAAAGGTATCCGCCTCACAATTGCTGAAGAGAGAGACAAGAGGCTGGCAGCAAAACAGAGCAGTGGGTGAAATGATCTTTAGGTGACATGGATGGAGAAAGAACTCTTTATGTGGCTAATTAATAATAAAGTATGATTAATTGCTCCTGGATTTTTTTTTACGGTTTTGTGGTATTTTATTTTATAATACGATGACAAGGTTAAATTCTCATGTATTCTGTGATCTGGATCTTCCCTTGTTTCTAATAGGTTGGGCAGAGGTGGTGGTGGGCAATAGAACATACCAGACCTGGGAGTGTGGATAAAGCGTGGCCCCAGGGGACTAGTACCATAAATCAAGCAGGTGTGTGGTGGGGACTGTTGAACAAGGACCATAGGCATAGCAGTAAGCCTGGGCTTGGGGTAGGACCAGAATTGAGAGTATTTGGTCACACAGAACATTGTAGGACAGGGATTAGAAAAGGGCACAGAACTACATAACAACCAGAGAGCCAAGAGGTCCTTTCGTGGCAAGCCCCTTTTGCTTTGCCAGTGATAATCCTCTTGGCCTTTTTATCAGTAGCCTCGTTTTTTTTTTCTGGCCTAATTTGGGACCAGCCAAATGCGGGGTAAAAATCTCTACCTGCATATGGGGGTCGCTATAAATTGTGTTGCAAAGAAGTGAACTAGTAGTCCTCTGTCATTCTCAGAGGTGTACTTTCCTGCTACATGGATCCTTTTCTACCTGTCCCAAGCCCTCCAGGTTCTTCAATTAACCTGTTTTAAACCTCAACTCAACTACTTCTTTTCCTGTACCTTGTAAAGGGTGTCCTTCCTTGCTTATAGATTTCTCAACCTCAACACTTGGTGTTTTGAAACACATTTGTCATAGAGGAGCTGTCTAGTATGATCCCTGGGTTATACCAGTTGGATGCTAGTAGCACCCCCTGCTCCAAGTTGTGATAAAAAGTGCCAAACCAACAAATGGCTCTTGGGGAACGAAATCAGCCTGAATTAATCATGGCCTACAATTTGCTATGTATAGCTCGCCTGCAGACGATTCAGGTCATCTCGCCACAAATTTAGCAGAGGTAATTTGGGCATGCATTTCTCCATCTGACGCACAAAACATGTAAGCAGTAATCTTTTTGTCCCCTATTAAGCATGTTTGTATTTCCTGCATATTTTACTGGGGCATGTAAAATGCTCATCACTAGTGTTCAGGCCTGTGGTGAGACCTGAACTGTAGCTTGGGGCCCTGTCCACCTGGATGGGTCCTGGGCAGAGTTATGAGCCACAGGGAACTTGGCTGTGTCAAAAAACAGGTCCAAAGTAACTTTAAGGGGGCGTGCCTAGGGGTCTTTGAGGACCAGATTTGGCCCCACAAAGCTCCCTGTTGCTAACTAATGGACAAGTGGCTGGGGCCCAGGAACCTTGCTTGCTTAAGCAGGAGAAATTTCAAGAACTGGGTCCAGCTAAATCGGCGATGGGAGAGGGGAGCTAAACTGGGCTTCCAAATACTTAAGCTAGCTCCGGGGAAGTAGTACTGATGAGGGGACAAGACAGAAGCAAACCTGAGTGCTTGGGCCCTGAATGCTCGTGGATTCTCTTGCTGCAACCCTACTCAACACACTGTGTTGCACTTTCTTGGTTTGCTGTAAATCTCAGTTCAGCAGAAGATGGAAATGTCTTGAACTTTAGTTAAGGAACCAAAGCAAATATGAAAAATCAGAAACCTCAAAGTTGGTTCTTTCCACAAATGCAGTGATTTCCTAGATGCTAGTGGGCTGGCCATCTTGGCCAGCTGGTGAATGGGTGTGTTTGGCTGCAGTCTCTGAATCACCAGGAGAATTCCTTTTTAACATTTTCAATTTGTTTTGGTTTTTCGTTTATTTGTTAAACTAGCACAGGATTTTTTTTTATTGGTAGCTAGTCCCAAGGTGGAGACAACTTCCATCCTAACACCAGGTTGCAGTAGCAGACTTAGGCAAGGGGTCTGTATCATTGGAACGAGATACGAATTTCCAAATAAAACAGTTTGTGACTGTAGGACTTTTTAAGGCTTCTAGTTTGATTTATAAAATCACCTTCACAGATCATCTCAGCAGGAAGGTAGAAATGGCCCTGAGATGAGGCAAACTGAAGCAAGTAGAACTTTCTTGGTTATGGACTTCCCTTGTGCCTCCAACAGGCTGGGCCTCACACTCCAGTCAGCAGCACAGCACAGCACAGCCTTGAATGACAATACAAATGGCTAAGACTTATGTAGTACTTTAGAATTTACAAAGCCATCTTGATTTTTTGATACCCAAATCCTGTGTTCCTTCTGCTAAACCAGACATTATGGAAAGAGTGATATTCATTCCCCTGACCCAGCCCCCTCCACCCCAAACCCCAATGTCCTATCCATAGTCTTCCTTCCTCATTTCATGTCATGGCAAATTCCACCTTACGAGTTAATGCCAAAAACTTTGAAGACATTCTTGATTCCTCTCTTTTTCTCACACTCCACATATAATTTATCAGAAAATCCTGTTGGTTTTATCTTCAAAACATCCAGAATAAGGATATCATTGTAAGTTCTTTGTGTGATAATCATATTACTATATATACATATATTTTAAAGAGTACTTATCTTTTTATCTTTTAGAGGTACATCCTGAAGGATTTGCAGAAGAAATGACAACAGATCTGGAATTTGCTTTAAATAATCTAGCGTGTGAGGGAATGGGTGGGGGAACAACATACAAAACTGGCCATGTACTGACATTTGTTGAAGCTGGAGGATAGGTACAGGGATAGGAACATTTTCTGTATATGTTTTCTTTTCTGTATATGTTCAAAATTTTTTGTAGTCAACATAAATGAACAAGAAATAAATAGCACAGTGTCTGTCTTCTGCCCAAATAATACCTAACTGCTTCTCATCCCCTGCACTGGTGAGCCACCAACAACTCTTGTCAAAATTATAAATAGCACGTAGCCCTTAACTGGTCTGGCTTCAATCCTTGCCCCCTACAGTCTCAACTCAGCAGCCAGAGGGATCCTGCTAACATATTTAAGTCAGATCATGTCACGCCTCAGAATCCTCTAATGACTCCCATCTCACTCAGACTGAAAACCAGAGTCATCACGAGGCTTCCAGGCCCTCACAATCTGGCCTCTTTGATCTCCCACTTCTCTCTCCCTGACTCCCTCTTCCAACTACACCATCCTCTTTGCTGTTTCTTGAACAGGAAAAGTACTCTTCTGCCTTAGCACCTTTACACTAATTCTTTTATTCCTTTTTAAATAATTTCTGTTACAAACATTTTCAAATATACTGAAAAGTTGAAAGACTAGTACAATGATCACATAAACTGGATTCAACAATTGTTAACATATCGCCACATTTGTTTTATCTATATATGTATCTATGTACACACACAGTTCTATTTTTCTGAACCATTTGAAAGTAATTTGCAGACGTTATGACCTTGGTATGAGCTGTATTTCTTTGTCCTTGGCTTTCCATCCTTTTAGCATTCCAGGTGCCAAGAGATGACAAATGTTGGGTCTCAGAAAGTTAATTTCCATGATACCTTGGGTATAAATAAGACATCTGTATTAGTTTCCTAGGCTGTTCAAAGTAGATACCAGGAAATGGGTTGACTTAAACAGTGGGAATTTATTATTTTAAAGTTTGAGGCCAAGAAAATGTCCAAATCAAGGCATCATTAAGGTATGTTTTCTTGCCAAAGACTAGCTACTGGTGATCCTTGGCTCCTCTGCCACATGGCAAGGCACATGGTGGCATCTACTGGTCTCTACCCTCTCTTCCTAGCTTATTGCCCTCAGCTTCTGTGCTGGTTTGAATCTGTGGTGGACCCCAGAAAAGCCATGCCCTTTAATCCTCATTCAGTATTGCTGGGTGGGAGCATTTTGATTGTTTCTGTGAAGATGTGACCCACCCAATTGTGGGTGGTAACTTTTGATTAGATTTCCATGGAGGTGTGTCTCCACCCACTGAAGGTGGAGTTGCTTACTGGAATCCTTTAAAAGAGTTTGGGAGAGAGTCCCTTTTTTGTAGAGCCACATGAAAGTTAGCAGATACTGCCATGTTCGCCATGTGCCCTTCCAGCTGAGAGAGAAACGTTGGATGTCGTCGGCCTTCTTGAATCAAGATATCTTTACCTGGATGCCTTTGACTGGACACTTCTATAGACATGTTTTAATTGGGACATTTTCTCGGCCTTGGAATTGTAAATGAGCAACTTATTAAATTCCCGTTGTTAAAAGCCATTCTGTTTCTGGTCTATTGCATTCCGGCACCTGGCAAACTAGAACAGCTTCTTACTTCTGTAGCTCTCTCTTAGTGTCTCTCTCTTAGTATCTGTCTCTGTCTCTCTATCTCTCTTTCTCTCGCTCTCTCTCCTCTCTCTTTCTCTCTCTCTCTTTCTCTATTTCCTGTGTAAAAGACTCCAGTAATAGGAATACCCATCCTGAGTAAGGTGCGTAACACTTTAACTGAAGTAGCCTCATCAAAAGGTCCTACTTACAATGGATTTACACCCACAGGAATGGATTCGATTTAAGAATACGTTTTTCTAGAGTACATACAACTTCAAACCACTACAACATCCAAGAAAGATGCTAACTTTTCAGTTAGGACTTTTCCACCCTGAATCAGGGGGATCCATTCATGTGCCCCAGGCTGTTGAGCCTGGGTAATTTCCCAAACACAAAGATCAATGCCAAAGCCTAAAGAAAGCAGTGAAAAATGAAAAGGCTTCATTTGCTCATGCAGGAGTTTGTGGATAAATTTTCTTTTCCACTATGTGATGGTATTAAGAATTACTGATTATATATGTAGAATGGAATGATATCTTATGGTTTTGTTTGTTTGTTGTTAGTTTTTTTTTAATTAATAAAAGAAAAAAATTTCTTTTCCATTTTTATTTCTGAAAATGTTATACTGCTTGGGCAATAAACAGAAACAACTTTCCCAAGAGTCAAAGCCTTTCTATTTATTTCCTAGGCTTTCTAGTGATGTGTTCATTATTTTCTTAGCCTTTCTAGCAATAGTGAACATGTATAATTAGTAGTATGCTAATAAATGTTTAACAACCAGTTCTTCAGAAAAAAGTTGTGTATTTAGATGCATACATAAGTTTCTTACAAGTTTTGCTGATGTAAATGATGTGTACCACAGAATTTACAAATTATAAAGTATATAATACACTTTATTGTGAATTCCATATAGCCAGTTCATTTTTTTAGCTTTTTTATTGTATAGTATAATATATATACAAAGCAAAGAAATAAAAAAAAGAGCAATAGTTTTTAAAGCACTCTCCAACAAGTAGTTACAGGACAGATCCCAGAGTTTGTCTTTGGCTACCATACAATCCTCTCAGATTTTTTTCCTTCTAGTTGCTCCAGAATATAGGAGGCTAGAAGGGGCTTAAATGTTTTTATTATCATCACAATCGACTTTTTTTCCCTGCTTTTTTGTGAAAAATAACATATATACTAAAAAGTAATAAATTTCAAAGCATAGCACCACAATTAGTTGTAGAAGCCAGTTCATTCTTACAGAATGCTTTCATTGATTTTTGCCAGACTCTTGTACCTGCAGCTAACCTGTGCTAGTAATTGATAAAATAATATAGTTCTGACAAGAGTGTTTGTTGACATTTTGTTTGCACTAACAAGACAATAATGAAATGACAAAGACTTATGTTTGCTCAATCATCAATGGCATGAATATCTTATTTACTAAATTGGATAATCGTTTTCAAATACTGAAACAATATTTTCACAATGTAATGGCTACAGACACGACACATTTCTGAGTTTAATCTGCATTTCTAACAATTTCTGCACTAGGCAATCAACAAAACAATTAAGTTCTGATTTGCAGTGTTTGCCAATTTCTGTGACAGATTTCAAGCTGCCAACCAGATACGCAGTAGCACATCATTATAGCTACCATTTCCACCTCACCACTGCAGTAGAGCCCAAGGGCATAGATGATAGTAAAATAATTAGGGAGAGTTACGTTTTTAGGGTTTCTTTCTTTTATTTTTTTCCTCAGCCATGGGTTGAAATTTTATTTTTAAAAAAGTAGATATTTTCAGACAGTTCCATCTCCCTATCCCATATTAGTGACAGACCCTTCCAATATGAAAAATTAAGAATTGCCATAGCCCAAACACCCCTAAAGAGAGGGATGGAAAGATCAAAGGTGATGGTGGAGTTATACATAGATGATCAGATTCAACAAATGAATGTGAATGCTGAATCATTAAATTGATTTCTCTTTTAGTCTCCAGTATTTTAGAGCAGCTAAGAGTAAAAACCTAAAATTGTGGAATTGGAACCCATGTCAAACTCTGAAATATGTTCTACAACTAACATATTTAGTTAGTTAGTGCTGTGCTTTGAAATTTATTACTTTTTTGTATATATTATTTTTCACAAAAAAAAGAAGGAAAAAAAGTCATTGTGATGATAAAAAAATATTTAAGCCCTCTAGCCTCCTATGTTCTGGAGCAGCTAGAAGGAAAACTATGAGAGGATGGTATGGTACCCATGACAAATCTGAGATCTTGTTGAAGAGTGCATGAAAACTATTGCTTTTTTAATTTCTTTGTTTTGTATATATGTTATACTATACAATAAAAAAAGTTAAAAAAAAAAAAAGTAGATGTTTTGACCACAGTATCTGCATAAGGATTAGTGTCTGTAATTTATTCATGTATCAGAGAGGTCAGACATGCATATAGTAAAAGTTCTTCCGTCAAAGTAGTTCTGATGACATCTTTCCTTTATTTTAATATAATTTATTTAATTGTAAGTTCATATACTTTTTATTTTGAAGAAGATTGTAAATCTTTAATATATATTTTTAAACGTTTAATAACAGCTTGGTTTTAATAAGTGGCTCCAAAAATTCATGAAAATTTAACAATTGGCTCTCACAAGCTGGTATGAGCCAGTTCCAGCCCATCACTGTGTGCCATGCCATGAGACCCAGTAGGCTGCCCTCTGTCTTGTGAGTGTACCTTCTCAGTACCCCTTATGGGTGCCCTCCTTTTCCATCCCTTAAGCCACTTCTGCCATGGGCCACTTCCTCTGCTCCCAACCCCAGCCTCTCCTCTACACACTGCTGCCCAAGTCATCCTTCTAGAGCTCAGCTTGAGTTGTGCCACTTCCTTTCCAAAACCTCTTGTTCCAACTCACTGCCTGTAGAATAAAGTCCAAACTCCTAAACTGGTCTCTTGATAGAAGGAGAACAGAGACGCTCCCAACTCCTAACTCTCTATTCACCACCTCAACTTCCTTCTTGGATGTCAGATCCATATAGTCACCTGCCACCTGGACATCTCCTCTTGGGTGGTCCCCAGACATCTCAAATTCAATGTGTCCTAAACCAAACTCACCCTTTTCCTCCTTCCTTCCCTCCCCCAAGGTGCTTCTATTCCTATAGCCCCTGATTTTCTTTTAGGCCCCCTGTTCCCTTCTTTCCTCAGATTCTTTGGAAGTGTTTTTTTTCTTCCAGGAACATTTTTTCTTCCACTTCATCTCCCTGCTTGTCCCCCTCGTCTAATTTGTTTTCTGGCTGATTCCTACCCTTCCTTCAGATCTCAACTGAGATGTTGCTTCCTCTGGAAAACCTCTGGGAGGGTTAGAGGCTCACAGCAAATTGTTTCCTGTTCTTCTCATCATAGAACTTATCACATGGTATTAAAATTGTCTATTTAAAACTTAGATTGAAATGCTAGTGATCAATGAAAGGGAGGGGTAAGGGGTATGGTTTGCATGAATTTTTTTCTGTTTTCTTTTTATTTCTTTTTCTGATTTGATGCAAATGTTCTAAGAAATGGTCATGATGATGACTATGCAACTATGTGATAATATTGTGAATTACTGTTTATACATGTAGAATGGAATGATCATATGTTAAGAATGTTTGTGTTCCTTGTCATAGTTTTTTAAAAATTAATAAAAAAATTTTTTTTAAATTGTCTCCTCTAGGAGACTGTGGGGTCCATAAGACATTTTGTTCACTGATCTATTCACAGTTACTGGCATATTGTGGGTGCTGGCTGGGATGGATGGATGGATGGATGGATGGATGAAAGGCATATCCTGCGGTTCTCTACAAACCCTCCCTTTCATCTGTTTATTTCCTCACTGTTACCCCAAGTACACCTTCTACTTCCTCCTTTCAAAAAATAAAACCCATAGTTTTTGCTTGTGCTTAAGGGGACAAGATCAGAAAATGTCACCTTCTGCAATTGGAACTAACAGAATCAACATTGAATAGATGAGATCAGTCATCTGCAAAATAATCCACTTTAAGGATTGGTTTATTAATGTGGTACCAATGAGACAAGTGTCTCTATGGTGACCATCACATTGCTGCAGGCTAGGAATCTGCCAAAGATAAAGAAAGGGATAATGTCAATCAATGGTAATCCGATTGCTCTAGATAATGCTGTATAAACAGAAGGGCCCTTGTCTGCATGAGGTCTGGAAAATAACTGAGCCAAACAGCAACACATTTTCTGTGTTCGATTGTCATTAAGTTCAGCATACAGCCCTTTTGCAGTTTACAAATCATTTTCATATGTTCCTCCAGTGAATCTCCACCAGGACCCTGTAAAGTGGGGTGTATTGACTGTTTACAGATGAGGAATGTTAAGTTCAGGGAGGCGAATTTTCTTGTCCCAAATCCCCGAGATAATAAGGGGCAGAGCTGGTGCCTGTCTCTTCACTAATGATCAAATCTTCACTAAGTCTACAGGGAGTGAGAGAGTTATGAACTCACCACCCAGAAATACCTCTAGGGCAGAAATAGAAAGTTCTTGCAGTGACCCTGTAGTCTACCCACCCACTTTTGTTCAGTCTGATTCTGTGCTCAGTTAGCAGCTTTCTACTTGAAGAGGTTTGGCTTAGGTTTTGGCTTAGGGCCTAGGACCTCCTGAGAGGAGGCAGGGGTGGTGGTGATGGTGGTGCTGTCTGCTACCATGTCACTCTCTTGTTCCTTCATTGAACAACTATTATGTGCCAGGCAGAGTGCTATGAGCTTGGGATATAGCAACGAATAACACAGAGCTCCTCATCAAGCTGGTGGCCTAATTTCAGGAGTCTGACAAGAAAATCTTTACAAAGATGGTGTGACAGATGCTCTGAGAAGGGAAGCACAAGCCAGCTACACTGGTCCAGGCACAGGGTCTGAAGAGGCATCCCAGAGGACACAATGCCTGAGCTGATACCTGAAGGGAATTAGCAAGACAAAATGAGCTTGGAGGTATCAGAGAAAGGGGAAGGCAAGACTTGCCAGGGAGAGAGATCAAAAAGTGAGAGAGCCTGGAATGCACCTGTGTGGCCATTAAAGGAACACAAACAATTTATTAGGCAAGGGTATGAGGGGTGAAGGTGGTGGATGGGGGGAGGTGAAGTTGGAAGCATAACCATAAAATCCAAATTAATTTAATAATAACCTCATAATAAAAACTTCTAATACAATATAACAATATCCTTAATATTATCAATCATAATTATGACTCGCTGACTAAATCAACAATAGCTTAAAATATATTATATATTAATATATTATATTTATGATAATAATGATAAATTTATAATAATTTTATAAGCTCTACCTTGCATCAAATGCTTAAAGTGCGTAGGTGAAGGGCACTGAGTTCAGTGCATTATATGCCCTGTCCCCTCTCACGCTCACGACAACTCTGCAAGGTAGGGGACTGTTGTTATCCCATTTTACAAATGAGAACATTGAAGAGTAAATAAAGAGGCTAAGAAATGTACCCAAAGTCCCACCTGGCATCAAGATCAAGGCTTATGTGGACTCCAGAATCCATCCTGCAAAACTTCTTTCCTAACAGCACAGCAGCTCATCAGATTTATACAGGAATTTGGACTTTAATAAAAACAAAGGTAAGGATACCGGAGAGCTTTCGGCAGGGCAAGAGTCACCCACTTATCAAACACTTTTTTTTTGTTTGAAAAAGCTCACTCTGACTGTCAGGTGGAGGATAGACTTATAGCAGAGAAAAGGGTCAGAGAAGGCAATGAGACAGCTTAGCCTTTTACTTCATCCCAGGTGGTGGTGGCTTGGATTTAGGAAGGTAGTGATGGGGGTGGAGAGAAGGGGGTGGATTCATGAGATTTGTAGGTGGTAAAATTGAAAGACCTTGGTGAATGATGATATATGGGGAAGGATGACTCCTGGGGTTTTGGCTTAAGTAAGTGGATGGATGATGGGGCCATTCCTGGAAAAGAGGAAAACAGGAGGACAGGAACAGAGGAGAGGAACATAGAAGGAAGACATCCACCCAACTCACACTGCAGGTGGAGTGGGATGCACATGAGAGACACTAAGGAAGAAGTTGGAGATATGGTTCTAGAGCTCAGACAATTAAGAAATGCAATATACCAGAAATGAACTGGCTTTTAACAATGGGATTTATTAACTTACAAGTTACAATTCTAATGCCGTGAAAATGTCCAACTCAAGGTATCAACAGGGCAATGCTTGAACTCTGAAGACAGGCTGCTGGCAACCAGGACACCTCTGTCACATAGGAAGGCACATGGCCTGTGTTTGCTGGTCCTTCTCTCCTGGGTTTCATTGCTTTCAGTTTCTGGTTCCAGTGACTTCCTCTCTGAACTTCTGTGGGTCCTCCCTTAGCTTCTCTGGGGCTTTTTCTCCATGAGCTTCTCTCAGCTTTTTCTGTCTTGGTATCCTCTCATAAAAGACTCCAGTAAAAGGCACTAAGACCCACCTTGATCTTAATCAAGGTCACATCTCAATGGAAATAACCTAACCAAAATGTCATGGTCAGGTTCATGTGTCAACTAGGCCAAGTGGTGGTACCTGTTTGTCTGGTTGGGCAAGTGCTGGCCTGTCTCTTGCTATGAGGACTGTTCTAGTTTGCTAGCTGCCAGAATGCAATATGCCAGAAACAGGATGGCTTTTAAAAAGGGGAATTTAATAAGTTACAAGTTTACAGTTCTAAGGCTGAGAAAATGTCCCAATTAAAACAAGTCTCTAGAAATGTCCAATTTAAGGCATCCAGGGAAAGATACCTTGGTTCAAGAAGGTTGATGACGTTCAACGTTTCTCTCTCAGCTGGAAGGGCACGTGGCGAACATGGCGGCATCTGCTGGCTTTCTCGTGGCTCACGAAAAGGACTCTCTCCAAAATGTTTCCTCTTTTAAGGATTCCAGCAAGCAACTCGACCTTCGATGGGTGGAGACATACGTCCATGGAAATCATCTAATCAAAAGTTACCACCCACAATTGGGTGGGTCACATCTCCATGGAAACAATCAAAATGCTCCCACCCAGCAATATTGAATGAGGATTAAAGGACATGGATTTTCTGGAGTCCACCACAGATTCAAACTGACACAAGGAAATTTCATAGAATTAAGTCATGATCGCGTTGGCTACATCCACAGCTAAGGGGAGTGTGTTCTTTAATGAGTGATGCTTCATCTAATCACCGGAAGCCTTTTAAGGAGAATTCAGAAGAGACAGGTTCTCTTCCTGCTTAAGCCGGCGAGCCTCTCCTGTGGAGTTCATCCAGACCCTCCGTCGGAATCGTCAGCTTCACAGCCTGCCCTACGGATTTTGGACACTATGTTTCCATGGTTATGTGAGACACTTATACATTTTATATTTATGAATATTTCCTGTTGATTCTGTTTCTCTAGAGAACCCTAAATAATATGCAAAAGTTGTCACTTACAACAGGGCTGCACCCAAAGGAATGGATTTAAAAACCATGGCCTTTTCTGAGGTACATAGCTTCAAAGTATTACAGTACATCACGATAAAGAAGGCAACTCCAGCTGTGTAGGGATGAGGTCGCCCAGGTATAATGAGTGGAAGGGGTCATCCTATGAATAGGCCGTCCTGTTACTGGGAATATACTCAAAAGAGCTGAAAACAGGGAGTTGAATAGATATTTGCACACTGATGTTTATGGCAACATTATTCATGTTACCCAATGGATGAAAATGGCTGAAGGGTACATTGACTGAGAAGCAGAAGGATGAACTGTGGTGTATACATATGATGGAATATTGTGCAGTTACAGAAAGGAACAAAGTCATGAAGCAGGCAACGAGGCGAATGAACCATGAGGACATTTTGTTGAGTAAAATAAGCCAGAAACAAAAAGACAAATATTATATGGTCTCTTTTAGAAAATACTTATAAGAAAATTGGGGCCTAGATTGTAAGTTCTTACAGCAGGCACATTTATTCCTGAGCTTTAAGTCTTATTTCTAAATTCTGAGATGCTGTGCAATATGTGTGTTATCTGGTATTTTCCTGGAACTTTAGGTACTTTGTGACAGCTAAGATTCAGAGTTAGAGTTCTGCAGCTCTGAAAGTAAGCATTCTTACATACAGCAACTGTAAAAGAAGCCGAAAAAGAGATCAGGCTTCAGTTAGAGATAAGAACAAAGCTGATTTTGTTGGGACTAAGATAAATCAGAATACAGGGTAATGAATGATATTGTCTGTATTTTAGAACTTCATTTACTGTATGAGACCAAAGGAAGGGAGGTTTATTTCATCCAAAACCTATCTTTTCTGTAGCACACAATCCAACTTAACCTGACTGGCCAGTTCAGTTAAACAACCTAAACACATGGAGCCTAGAACTGGGAACAAGGTCTTGCAAGTCTGTATAGCTTAATATAATACCTGGATACATTCCAAAGTATGTTGGGCAAATAATTAAAAAGTATTGGCAAAGTCCCTTGAAGGACTGGGGAAAAAATATGGAACTGGTAAACATTTCCAACTAGGAAATCCTTGACACTCTCTTAAACAGTAGGAGCTCCCAAGTTAAAAGACCAAGTACCTGATTTTTTTAAAAAATATTTTTATTTGAGACATCTTCACTTACCATATGGTCTATCCATAGTATACAATCAATGGCTCACAATATAATCACATAGTTGTGTATTCATAAAGTCATCATTTTTAGAACATTTACATTAATCAGAAAAATATATATAAAGAAAAAAGAAAAAACTCATACATCCCATACCCCTTATACCTCCCTCTCATTGACCACTGGTATTTCAATCTACCCAATTTTTTTACCCCATATCCTTCCCTGTTATTTATCTAGTTATTTATTTTCCTTACTTTTTTACTCATTTGTCCATATACTGGATAAAAGGAGAATCAGAAACAAGGTTTTCACAATCACATAGTCACATTGTAAGTGCTATGTCTTTATACAATCATCTTCAAGAATCAAGGCTACTGGCACACAGCTCAACAGTTTCAGGTACTTCCCTCCAGCCACTTCAATATACCATAAATTAAAAAGAGATATCTATAAAATGCGTAAGAATAACCTCATAGATAACCTCTAGACTGTTTGAAATCTCTCAGCCACTGAAACTTTTTTCTTTTTTTATTATTAATTTTTTTAAAAATATAACAACAAACAAACACAAACATTCTTAACATGATCATTCCATTCTACATTTGCAATCAGTAATTCACAATATATTCATCATCATGATCATTTCTTAGAATATTTGCATCAGTTCAGAATAAGACAATAGAAAAAAATTCATACATACCATACCCCTTACCCCTCCCTTTCATTGATCACTAGCATTTCAAGTATAATTTATTTTTCCCTCCTTTTTAAAAATTTATTTATTAGTTAAAAAAATTAACAACAACAAACAAAACATTAAGATATCATTCCATTCTACATATATAATCAGTAATTCTTAATATCATCACATAGTTGCATATTCATCATCATGATCATTTCTTAGAACATTTGCATCAATTCAGAAAAAGACAATAGAAAAAATTCATACATACCATACCCCTTACCCCTCCCTTTCATTGATTACTAGCATTTCAAGCTTAATTTTTTAACATTTGTTCCATCTATTATTTATTTTTATTCTATATGTTTTACCCGTCTGTTGATAAGGTAGATAAAAGGAGCATCAGACACAAGGTTTTCACAATCACACAGTCACATTGTAAAAGCTATATCATTATACAATCATCTTCAAGAAACATGGCAACTGGAATACACTCTACATTTTCAGGCAGTTCCCTCCAGCCTCTCCATTACATCTTGACTAACAAAGTGATATCTATTTTATGCGTAAGAATAACCTCCAGGATAACCTCTCGACTCTGTTTGGAATCTCTCAGCCATTGACACTTTATTTTGTCTCATTTCACTATTCCCCCTTTTGGTCGAGAAGGCTTTCTCAATCCCTTGATGCTGAGTCCCAGCTAATTCTAGGGGTTTTCTCAATCCTTTGATGCTGAGTCTCAGCTCATTCTAGGATTTCTGTCCCACGTTACCAGGAAGGTCCACACCCCTGGGAGTCATGTCCCACGTAGACAGGTGGAAGGCGGTGAGTTTGCTTGTTGTGTTGGCTGGAGAGAGAGGCCACATCTGAGCAACAAAAAGGTTCTCTTGAGGGTGACTCCTAGGCCTAATTTTAAGTAGGCTTGACCTATCCTTTGTGGGTTTAAGTTTCATATGAACAAACCCCAAGATTGGGGACTCAGCGTATTGCTTTGGTTGTCCCCACTGCTTGTGAGAATATCATAAATTCTCCACTTGGGGAAGTTAAATTTTCCCCCTTTCTCACCATTCCCCTAAGGGGACTTTGCAAACACTTTTTTACTCACTGTTCAAATCACTCTGGGATTTATTGGGGCATCACTCTGGACAAACCTACAAAATCTTATGCCCTACTCAAGGTTCTATGTACTTACAGTGTGAAACTTTATTTTATCTCATTTCTCTCTTACCCCTTTTGGTCAAGAAGGCTTTCTCAATCCCATGATGCTGCATCACAGCTCATCCTGAGAAGCCTGTGCCACATTGCCATGGAGGTTTACACCCCTGAGAATCATGTTCCATGTAGTGGGGAGGGCAGTGACTTCACCTGCTGAGTTGCTTAGAGAGAGAGGCCACATCTGAGCAACAAAAGAGGGTCTCTGGGGGTGACTCTTATGCATAATTATAAGTAGCAAGCCCTTGATCTTGAGCCTTGCTTTTCTGAAACATTTCTGTAACAGAGAAGCTAAGCTTACCTATAATTAGCCTCGGAGTTATTTCCAGAGAACATCTTTTGTTGCTCAGATGTGGCCTCTCTCTTCCTTAATTCTGCAAGCAAAAACATTACCTTCCCCACTCCATGGGACAACACATCCAGGGGTATACGTCTCCCTGGCAATATAGGACATGGCTCCCAGGGATGAGCCTGGCCCTGGCACTGTGGGATCTACAATGTCTACCTGACCAAAGGGAGAAAAGAAATGTAAGAAAATAAGGTATCAGTGGTTAAGAGATTTCAAATAGAGTTGAGAGGCTGTTCTGGAGGTTACTCTTATGCAAGCTTCGGCAAGATATTGCTAATTGCCATGGTATGCCAAGCCCCAACAAACAGTGTTCCTGTAAACCCTAAAGAATACCCAGGGCTCTATATGAGACTTTATAATAAAGTTTCACTCACTAAGTTTATTTTTCAGAAACTCAAACCCTCCAGATGGTTCCTAGGCCAGATAAACCCTGAAACCCAGAGTTACCAGTCTCTAAGAGCATCAACCAGTTGCATCCCTCTGCCTCATAATGTCAATACTCCATTTCAACATGAAGATGTTAGAATGGTCATTGCCCAAATATCCCTAAAGATTGGGAGAAGGATCAAAGGAGGAGTTGCAATAGAGAAGATAGGATTTAACAAATGAGTGTGACTACTGAATCATTATATTGATATTTCTTTTTAGTCTCCGGTATCTTAGAGCAGCTAGAAGGAAATATGTGAAATGGTGGAACTGTAACCCATACCGTACTTTGAAATTTGTTCTATAACCACTTGTTAAAATGTACTCTGAGGATAGGCTAACCCTACTTAAAATTAGGCCTAAGAGTCAACCCCAAGAGAATTTCTTTTGTTGCTCAGATGTGGCCTTTCTCTCAGCCAACACAACAAGCAAACTCACTGCTTTCCCCCTCTCTATGTGAGATATGACTCTCAGGGCTGTGGACCTTCCTGGCAACATGGGACAGAAATCCTAGAATGAGCTGGGACTCAGCACCAAGGGATTGAGAAAACCTTCTTGACCAAAAGATGGAAGAGTAAAATGAGACAAAATAAAGTGTCAATGACTGAGAGATTCCAGAGTGGAGAGGTTATCCTGGAGGTTATTCTTACACATTATATAGACATCACCTTTTTAGTTAAGGTGTAATGGAGAGGCTGGAGGGAACTGCCTGAAAATGTAGAGCTGTGTTCCAGTAGCCATGTTTCTTGAAGATGAGTGTATGATGGTATGGCTTTCGCAACGTCACTGTGTGATTGTGAAAACCTTGTGTGTGATGCTCCTTTTATCTACCTTATCAAAAGATGAGTAAAACATATGGATTAAAAATAAACAATAGGGGGAACAAATGTTAAAATAAATTTAGTAGATTGAAATGCTGGTGATCGGTGAGGGGGAGGGGGTATAGTATGTACAATTTCTTTTCTGTTTTCTTTTTATTTGTTTTTCTGGATTGATCCAAATGTTCTGATAGGTGATCGTGGTGATAAATATAAAATTATGTGATGACAATGTGAGTTATTGTTTATATACCAAGAATGGAATGATCCTATGGTAAGAATGTTCATGTTTATATGTTGTTATGTTTAAAAATTTTTTTTTAATTAAAAAAATGTACTTTGAAATGTATAGCTTTTTTGTGTATATGTCATGTTTCATAATAAAAAATGTTAACAACAACAACAACAAAAAAATAAGAGTGAAAGGGTATGGGCTGAGCAAAGCCTGCTGAACACCACCATTTAAGTAGGGCAGAGTGAGAAGGGTGTGCAAAGAAAACCCAAGGCTCCTGGAGGTCTTCTGGGGGCAGTCAGGCCTTCAATGCACCTCTGAGAGAATGGCTAATGCTTGAATGGCATGTGAGGACCGTCCAGGAGTGGCTTGCCCCTATGGGAGGAGATAGGTGAGAGGCCACAGCCTGAGATAGGACTGGGACTTCAACTTCTTGAAGTGAAAGGAACTTTGGAAGTTTGCTTAGTTCAAACTTCTCACTTATAGATGTCCGAGAGAGGGACACTGGAAGTCACCATTGCCAATTTGAGCACTCCTGTGTTTTGCAGTGAGTATGTGGGCTCAGGACTGGGTGTCCAGCAGTGAGGAGGGTTACTGAGAGCCAATTCCACTCCTTCAACACATCAGAATCTGAGGTTCTCACAAGTGTGACAAAGGTTTGATCTGACAGTTTGAAAAGACAGTATAGCACAGTGATTAAGCATATGGTGTTTGAGGCCAGACTGCCTGGATTCAAAGACTTCACCAATGTTTCCTAGCTGTTTGACTGTGGGCAAGTCAGTTCTCCCCCCACCCCGTCTCTCAGTTTTTCTATCTGTAAAAGGGGATTAATTATTGTCCCAACTTTATAGGGTTCACTGTAAGGAAAAAATAATCAGAACATTCCCCAGCAGGCAGTAAACTCTACTGAGGATTAGCTGATCCTGGCCAACAAGAATGTGTCTGTCCCTTTATGGTTTCCAAATCCATATTCTCTCAGACCTGATTACTCAATAAAAATGCTTAGGGAATCCATAAATCAGGGCAACAAAAGTGTTTTGGAAAATACTTTGATAATTGATATTTCAAAGAACTCGATCAAAGTCACCACAGGAAAAATCCAAATTTGGTTGCAGTTTCTCAGTCATTCGACAGTTTGGTATAATTTTTATTTTGAATCACAAAATGGTAGTGGTAGGGGTGGGGAGGGGTGAGGGAGGATCCATATTCTTTTCAGTACATAGAGCCTCTGAATCTTAATCTGGCCCCAGTAATCCCATTGGAGCCCCTCATCAAGCCTGGGAGGGAGGTATCATTGCAGCCTTCTTTGTAGAGGTGGGAAAATAAACCTTAGAAAGGTCAAGAACCCAGCCCATGTTCCCACAACTAATAAGGAAGGGGACTAGGATGGGAACCAGGTAGTCTGATGTCAGAGCACCCATAAGGTGAAGGGTTGGGGTTCATAGTTTTGGAGGGGAGTTTCCACTGCATGGGTCTAAGGGTCCTGTGTAAGGGGGATTCATGCTTTTGTGTGAGGAGTAAGAGAGCAAGGGCGCCCTGGTGGCAAGCCCTAGGCTGGGACAAGTCCAGCCAGTTGGCTCTCGAGGCCTTTTAGAAAGCCTTCTCTTTGGGGACCATCTGTTTGCAATCAGCGCATGTATGCCTCGGGGGGAAGGCTTGTCCTGGCCAGTGGCCAAGCCAGATGTTTGCTCTGTGACTCCACACAGTGAAAACCTTAGTCCTTGATGTGCTAGGAATTTTGTGTGCCATAGTTACAATCAACTTCATCCCATAACTCAGAAGGTTTCAAAGGTCCTCTGGGCCGGCCCAGTCCAAGGCAGAACTGGGGAGGCTGGAGTTTGGCCTCCTATCCCCTCATACCTTCCTGTTGGGGCCCCTTTCCTTCCACATGACTTTTCTATCACACTCTCTTCACACCCAGGTGCTCGTGTCCTCCTGCAGACTTCCCCACCCCTAGGACTTCCATTAAGGCCTGCCTGGCCATTAGCTTCATTTCCCTCCTGCCTGTTGTGAAGTATGAGCCCCTTCACCCCTTTTTTTCACCAAAAACGCCACACTCATCCATTAGAGCCCCTTCCAATCTCCACTTTGCTGAGAAGCTTCTCCAACTTCTCCAGAAAGGTAAGAACAAGGAAGTAAGGGCTCAGGGAGTATTTCCTCTGCCAGACATCGACCTGGGATTTTTTCCCCACATTGCCACATTAAATCTTCACTACAGCCCTGAATTTCTACGGACAAGGAAACTGGGCTTAGAAATGGGAAGTAACTTACCCAAGGTCACACAGCTAGGAAGGGCAAGGGTTATAGTCCAGCTTGACTCCCGAGTCCCTAAGAACTCGAACTCTTTCCAGTCCGTACCGCACCCCATGACACTTTGCTCTTTAAGCATGTAGACTTCGCTTTTCATCCCACCCCATGTCTAATCCATCAGCAAATTCTGTTGGCTCCACCTGCAAAATACCTCCAGAATCCACCACTTCCTACCAGCTCCACAGCTACTACCCTGGTCTAAGCCATCATTGAAGGCGGACAGCTCCAGGAGTTCTTGGAAAAATTCAGACATCAACCAAAGGCTGGCGGCGTAAGGGTTCTTGACTCTGCTGCAGAAAAGAACTTGAGGCTAGTCAGTGTGTACAGCCAAATAATCCAACACTAGCCAGTGTGTACAGCTTAAAACTTTAATGTAATATACATGCTCAAAGATAAGGGCAGGCATTTTCCAAAGGAGAAGTGGGGATCCTTGCTTTATAAGGACTTGAGGGGTCCTTCCCCCTCTGGCTATGCCAATAAGGGATTGATGAGCTGCACTTTTCATTGGTTCTTTTCAAGTGCCCACCTGAGAGAAGGCTAAGTGTGTGGGGATGTGGGAGTGGGGGCTGAGTGTGCGGGCCAAAAGGAACTTTTTGTTATGGGGTTTAGGGAAACTTCCTGCTCCTTCCTTCCTTATCTAACCTACCTAACCATCATCTCTCTTGGATGGCTTCAACAGTCTCCTAACTGCTCTCCTGGCTTTTCCTCTGCTCCTGCTACCATCTATTTACCACATGAAAAGCTGGCGGGATCCTATTAAAACACAAGTCAAATCATGTCACTTCACCTCAAAATCTTGCAATGGCTTTGAAAGAGTAAGTCCTTACCAGGCCCTACAAGGCCTGTGTGATCTGCTGCTAAGTTACCTCTGACTTCATTTCCTAGTCCACTCCCTCTTGCTCACTCTGCTGCAGCTATACTGGACTCATTCCTGTTCCTCCAACACTGCAGGCACTGTTTTTCTTCAGGGCCTTTGTACCTACTGTTTCTTCTTTCTGGAGCACTGTTGCAAATCCACATTGCTCACCAGCTCAGTTCCTTCAAGTCTTCATTCAAATGATACCTTCTCAGTGAGACTTTCCGCATCACCCTGTTTTAGATTGTAACCCCTTCCCCACTAACACTTCCGATTCTTGCGCTCCTGTTTTATTTTTCTCCCCTGCACTTTACCCCCACTAACGAAAATAGTTTACTTATTAAAAAAAAAAAAAGTGTTGTCTCCCTCCATCACAACATAAGCTTCATGAGGACAGGCATTTGGGACTGTTTTGTTCAGTACTGTGTCCCCAGCTCTTAGAATGCCAGGCAGATAGTAGGTGCTTAATAATTATTTGTTGGATGAATGAACGGCCCTTAAAATTATACTTTGTGTGTCTTCCTCTCTCAGGAGTCAGCCAGCCCCTCCACTACAGCCTTGGCCCTGGCTGCTTGCCTGGCGTGCCCTATTTCCCTCCCTTCCTCTCTTTTCTCCCTTCCCCCACCCAACCTCTCCTCGCCCGCCTGGGTACACGCTTTTATCTGGGGGTGATAATTATTGCGAGCAAATTGGAAGTTGTTTTGCACAGGACTGGGTCTCACGCAGGTCGATTTGTATGCTTCCTGGGCACTTCTGACACTCCAGAAATGCCATAGCAACGGCAGGGGCACAGCCGGCCTCATTGCCTGCAGGAGATAAGGAGGTGGGTAAGGGAAGGGGGGCGGCGAGCACACCATGGGCCACAAAGACTGGCGGGCAGGGCCGAGGGCACCGTGCTTGCAGGGAGGTCTCTGGACCACCGCGTCGCTCTCTGCCTCCTCTGCCTGCAGCCTCTCTGGGCCTCGGATTCCCCATTTGTAACAGGGGAATAATAGCTTGCACGCAGATTGATGTGATGCTGCATCAAGATAATGGCAGGAACAGTTTGTAAATGGTAAAATGAGGGCTGTTTGTTATTGCAATGACTATTCTTTTGCGTGGTAGTGTCCCTTTTCCGGCTTGGCTGCTCTCTCCCCCTGCCCGCCCCGCCTCCGCCCCTGCCCTCGAGCGAGTCTCTGCCAGACTTCCGCTCCGCAGGAGCGAAGTTCCCTGCGGGTGCTCTTTTATTCCGTGCAAAAAATATATAATAATAATAAAATCACGGCCCCTGAAACACCTTTCACAGAGGAGGCCCGCAGAGACACCCTCTAAGCTCATCCCTTGGGGGCTGAGCCACTGATTAAATTGTATTCGCTCTACCATTCGGTCATTCAGATCAGCTGGGATGAGGCCAGCTGGAATTAGTGACAAATTTGAAGCAGAGAATACTGACAAAGAAAGGCCGTTTTACTGCTTGCGCGACACGTGATAACTCAAAGGAGACTACCCGTGTGTTTCCAAAGCGAGCTTTACTTAGTGAATAGATAAGACTTTTTTCGCTAATTATCTGTAGAGAAGCAGACCTCAAGTCTCTAAAATCAGTTTTGTTCCCTTCAAGGACTTGAAGAATAACCTTTCCTTCCAGAATTTCCTGTCCCCCCCAATCCAAATCTGAGCTTCTGACCGGAAGAAACCTTTGAAAATAAAAAAGCACTATTGAACTATTCATTCTTTACAAATATTCTTTAAGCACTTACTATATGCCCCAAACTGGAGAGAATCAAATGTAGAGCTGAGGTTCTAGAGGAGGAACAGACAATAAAGAAGTAAACAGATCAATTAACAGATGATTTTAAATAGTAATAAGGGCTCTAGAAGACATAAACAGAATGAGGTGGTGGTGGTGATAGCTATTTCAGAAAAAGTGGGTTAGAGAAGGTCTTTCAGGAGACAGACTTGAGATCTGAATTATGAGAAGAAGCTGGCCTGGCTAAGATTTTACGTGTAAGTGTTCCTGGCAGAGGGAGCAACAAATGTAAAGACGGGAAATTGCCTTTGGTTTTCCAAAGATGGAAATGGGCTTGGTTATTCAAAGAACAGAAAGAAAGCCAGTGTGGTTGGAGTGAAACTGACAAACAGGGTGAGGTCTGGAAGGGCTAGATTGGGCAGGGCCTTGTAGGGAGACTAGTTCTAAAATCACTGGTAAATTCCAGGTGGTTTAGGCTTGAGTGGTTGCAGTGGGAGTGGGGAGAAGTGGAGGGATTCAGGATTTATTTTGGAGATAGAGCCGATAGGGCCTGGTGATGGATTGGAAGAGGAAAAGAGAAGAGGCAATGTTTCTAGTTTCTAGGGTTGGGTGGAGCTTGAGCAACTGAGTGGAAGGCTGTGCCATTTATGGACATGGGGAGGACTGGGGAAGATCTAGTTTGACAGTGGGGTTGGGAATTAATAACTCTCTTTTGGATGTTTTCAGTGTGAGGCACCAGGGAAGCCTTGTTATAGGGTCTGGGGCCCAAATGAGAGGTTTGAACCTAAGACTGACATTTAGGAGTCCCTAATATTCGGTTAAAAATTCTTGGGATTCTTGGTGACTTGTTCAAAGCTAATCCTGGGTTAGAACAGGAACACCTGCCTCACTGCTTCTCTCCTTCTGTTCCTCCCTCCCAAATGACATACTTGCCCTCCACTTGAATGCCCTTGACTTGTCTCAGTCAACACTTACTGACAGGGGAAGTGCAAAATAAAACTTTTTAAATATCACTTTTTAATAATCAGAGGGGCAAAGATCAAAAGGTTAGAAAATACTGTTAGCAAAGATTTGGGGGATTAGGCACCCTCATATGTTGTTGGCGAGAGCAATTTGGTAGTTTCTATCAAAATGAGAAAGACCTACAATCCTTGACCTAATAATTCCACTTTTAGGAATATAGCCTACAGATATGCTCACACATATTCACAGAAATGCTTGTACCAGGACATTTAGTGCAACAATGTTTGTTATACAAAAGACCGGGGAAAGTTTTCATCACTAGGGGACTGGCTAAATAAATTAAAGTATAGCTTTACTATGGAATAAATGCAACCATTAAAACTAAGGAAGCTCATTTAAAAAAAACTTTTTTTTTTTACTGCAATGACATTCACACAACACAAAATTCATCATTTTAACCATTTTAAAGGGTACAACTCAGTATCTTTATGTTTTGATGTGGAATTATTTCCAATATATATTGGCAAGAGCCATCCTTGCTCACCTTCTGTCCCCACCTGTCAACCTCTGTAGGTAGTAGAAGGGACTTTTTCTGAATGTCTCAGGAACACAGGAAGCTGGGAGAGTCCATTGCTAGGAAAAGGTGGTGGTGGTAATGTTAATCAGCGAGTCTCATCGCTGGTTGCTTATTAGCATCACTGGGGAGCTTTAAAAAAAATGCCCTTGTTCAGGCTCCACCCTTAGAGATTCTGATTTAATTTAGTCAGAGGTGAGGCCTGGGCATGAAATTCTTTTTTAATGGGCAATAATTTACACACATCAAGTGTATGGATCTTAACTATATAATTCAAGGCATTTTGATAATTGTGGGTGCCTATGTATCCAGCGCCCCAGTAGAAACACAGAACATTTCTATCACTCCATTCAACTACCCCCCTCTTCCCAAAAGCCACTGTTCTGATTTCTATCATAGATTTGTTTTGACTGTCCTTGAACTTCACATAAAAATCAAACAGTATGGTATAACTCTTTGAGACTGGCTTCTTTCACGTAGCAGAATGCCTTTGAAAGTCACTCAAGTTGTTCCACTGATCCAAGTAGTTCATTCCTTTTCATTGCCAACTGGTATTCCATTGTATGGATAGACCAAAGTCTATCTATTTAAATGTTCAAGGGCGTTTGGATTGTTTCCAGTTTGGGGTTGTTAAGAATGAAACTACCATAAACATTTCTATACCAGACTTTCTATGGACAAAAGCATTAACTTTTCTTGGCGTAGAATTATTCGGTTTATGTTTGAGTTTATTTGAAATTGCTAAATCATTTTCCAAGGTGATTGTTCTAGTTTGCTAGCTGTTGGAATGCGATATACCAGAAACGGAATAGCTTTTAAAGAGGGGAACTTAATAAGTTGCCAATTTACAGTTCTAAGGTTGTGAAATTGTCCAGATTAACACAAGTCTATAGAAATGTCCAATCTAAGGCATGCAAGGAAAGATACCTTAGTTCAAGAAGGCCGATGAAGTTCAGGGTCTATCTCTCCAGTGAGAAGGCAAATGGTGAACACAGTCAGGGGTTCTCTCTCAGCTGGAAGGGCACATGCCGAACACGGTGTCATCTGCTAGCTTTCTCTCCTGGCTTCTTGTTTCATGAAGCTCCCCGGGAGGCATTTTCCTTCTTCATTTCCAAAGGTCGCTGGCTGCTGGTCTCTGCTTCGTGGTACTGCAGCATTCTCTGCTCTCTCCGAATCCCCTTCTTTCTCCAAAATGTTTCCTCTTTTATAGGACTCCAGAAACTAATCAAGACCCTTCCAAATGGGTGGAGACACATCTCCCCTAATCCAGTTTAACAACCACTCTTGATTGGGAGACATCTCGAGGGAGATGATCTAATTACAGATTCAAACATACAGTATTGAATGGGGATTATTCTGCCATTTTACGAAATGGGATTTTGATTAAAACATGGCTTTTCTAGGGGACATACATCCTTTCAAACCAGCACAGTGGTTCTACCAAATTATGCTTCCACCAGCAAAATATGAGGTATTGTTGCTCCATATCCTTGCCAATACTTTATATTGTTTGTTTTTATATTATAGCCATTCTCATGAGTATGTAATGGTATCTCATTGTGCTTTTAATTGCATTTCCTTGAGGACTAATTATAGTGATCATCTTTTCATGTGCTTATTGACCATTCATCTAGCCTCTCTTTGTTTCAGTCTTTTGCCCATATTTTTGGGTTGTCTTTTTATTATTGGTTTGTAGGTGCTCTTTATGTAGTCTGTATATTAATCTTTTATCAGATATATGTATTGTAAATAATTCATTGTTTAAAATATCTTCAGTGATTCTAACGTAAATCCAGGATTGACAACCCCTGGTAAAGTAAAAGTTAGTTTCAGAGGGTTCCTACTTTTATAAGTCACCAAATCTGCTCCCTGGCAACTATGGCTGGGAGTTGGTTCTTCAGTCTATGCAAATTCCCATGGCTGTGGAGATTTAAGGGCTTGACAGTCTTCCTGGCTTCTTGGACCAGCTTCATTCATCTGAGCTGTCTCTCACCTTCTGACTGTGAGGCCTTTGTCTTTTCCTGTCTCTTCCTTAAAATGTTCCAAGTATAAATCATGCCCTTATTCCCTGACCCATTCCTACTACCTAGGGATAGTATGTGTCACAGGGATAAAGATGTTTTAATATAGATAGAGCAAGCTGTGCCCTAGGCATAGAAGGAGCATGGCTTTCGGTATCTCCTGCCACCATTGTCCTCAGGCTACTTATCTGCTCACTGAAAAGGAAAATGATTTCCCAGCAGCCTTGGCAACCATTCACCAGGGGATTGGAAATTGACAGCCTGGGCCTGGTCTCATGGAATCTGCCCTATACTTGCTGCATGACCTTGCTTTGGTTCTGAGCCTTGGTTCCTGCAACTGGTAAACAAACACAGTAGCATCTCCCTTGTTCTGGGGAATACTGGATAGGAAAGTGCCTGGCATGCAGTAGATGTTCATGAAGCACGAATTCCATTGAAAGCTGGCTTAGCTCTGGGGCAGTGGAACTGGGCTGTGGGAGGAACTGTCTGTTTTGGGACTGGTCATGACCTTGATGTGCCCTGGGGCTATGTATCTGGCCCTTCTTTCCAAGTCTTCAGAGGTCTAGATTGGCCAGTGACCCTCCTGCTATGTCATGCGCCCCCTGCTCTTCTTGGCTATTTGAACAGAGCATCCCACAAGGGCCCCTGGGGTCTTTAACCTCAGAGCAGATGGCTGGGAAGCCAATGCTCTGGGACGCACAGTTCCTGACTCAGATCTGGGCAGGGGGCCAAGGCCTTCAAAGGGCTGTAGGAAAACTTAACTGCTGCCCCCCCGCAACACACAAGAGGTTGTAGTTTTTATTGACTGTCTCTTTTAGTGACAAAGAGGAAGGGAAAAGGACCCTAAACATTAAGCTTAGGTGTCCCATGGGAGTACTGCTAGGGCTGGCACCAGGAAGAAGATTTGACTACAGGTTTTGGAAGAGGCACCCACAAGCTGTGTGGGGAGGCTTTGTCTGCTCCTGCAGGAGGAGGGTAGGGAAGCTCAGGAATTGCTCATGGGGAGTTCTCAGAGATTTCCTTGAACTGGGGAACGAGTGGGTATAGGGCATCTGAGGAGCCCCTCAATCCCACTGCCAAGCACGATGTCTTTGCTCCAGCACAAGAACTGGGTTGGAAATGGAAGAGGGGAGTCAAGTTGCTAGGTATAAATCAGATTCCTCTGTGCTACTTCCATGTCCATCTTGAGGTAGATACAAGAAGTAGAAAGGGCCACTGCTGGCAAAAGGAGTTGCTGGGATGGGCATGCTCAGTCCTCCACCTTCCCTATTTATTGCCTCATTCTAGCTTTCTAACATGGTGCCCACTGCCCCTTTTGGGGATTAGTAGATTGACAATTTCACCCAACAAATTTTTTACAGATCAATTACTATGTATAGGTACTGTGCTAAGCAATATGAGGTGGCAATTGTGAAAAAGATAGATATATCCTTCACAGAGCTCATATAATCTTGGGGAAGCTGGATAGGTAACCAGGCAGCTACATTCCATTAAATAAATCTAACAATAAAAGCAGGATGTAGGATAATGGAAGACTGTTGGGAATGGTCAAGGGTCAACTTGAGCTGAATGGTCAAGGTAAGAAGGGAGACCTTGAGTGAAACCCTAGGAGTGAAAAGGAGATAGTGAGGTCAAAAGGAAAGGAAGTGCATCCAGGCAGAGGGAACAGCATGTAAGAATGCCTGGAGGCAAAATTTTGAGTGATTTGAGTGTCTGGAAGTGGTTCAGATTAGAAGAAGTGTGTGTGTGTGTGTGTGTGTGTGTGTGTGTGTGTGTGTGTGTGTGTGTAGGGAGGAGAGAGTGAAGGATTTAGACACGGTTGGGACATCACCAGATTGGTGGTTTTGGAAGATCACTACAGTTTCTGGGAGGAGATTAGACAGTGTGGGGAATAAAAACAGGAAGATAAGTCAGGAGGATCCTGGAGTCATCCAGGGGAGAGATGATGGTGACTTAGACCGGAAGGGTTGCAGTGGAGATGGAGAGAAATGGTGGGATTTGGGATATATTCTGGAGGTAGAACCAACAGGATTTACTAATGGAATGGATGTGAGGAGCAAATGAGAGGGAGGCCTCAAAGGTGCCTCCCAGTTTCTGACTTGGACAACTGGGCAGTTGGTAGTGCTGATCTTGGAGTTGGGGAAGAATGAGGGGAGGGTGGGAGATGAGTTCAGTGCTGGGTTGTGTTTGAGCTTCCAGGAGGACATGTCCTGTAGCCAGTTGGCCACCTAGGGCTGAAACTCAGGAGAAAGGATGAGCCTAGAGGCACAGAATCGTGAGGTCTTAGGAGTAGATGAGGTAGCCCAAAGGGAGTGGAGGCTGTCATAGTTTGTGCAGTGGCAGTGTCCTAAGGATTCCCTACCTTCTGGTGCCTGTTTAACCCCAAATCCTGGAAAGCACTCATTGTGACTATGCAATTTAGGGCACTCATTGAAGACTATGCAATTTAGGGCAAAGACCCTGCAGATAATCCTAACCCTTAGCTCCCTCCTTTCCCAACAGTTCCTGAGCTCACGTGACTAGTGACCAGTGAATCTGTCTCCCCAGCGGCCAGGTCAGCAGCGATTCTTAGGAAATTCGGTTTCTTGCTCCTCCTGCTGGCCGAGCTGGATATGGCTTGCCCCTGTGGCACAGAGCTGGACAGCACCTTCACTCCTATCCCTTCCCCCCTCCTTCCTGTGTCCCAAGGGCCCAAGCCTCTCATCCAGAAAGAGGGGATTAAAACCTCAGTCCCATGACTCCCAGGGGTGTGGACCTTTCTGGCAGCGTGGGACAGAATCCTAGAATGAGCTGAGACTCAGCATCAAGGGATTGAGAAAAACTTCCCAACCAAACAGGGGAAGAGTGAAATGAGACAAAGAGTCAATGGGTAAGAGATTCCAAACAGAGTCGAGAGGTTATCCTGGAGGTTATTCTTACACATTAAGTAGATATCACCTTATTAGTCAAGATGTAATGGAGAGGCTGGAGGGAACTGCCTGAAAATGTGGAGCTGTGTTCCAGTAGCCATGTTTCTTGAAGATGAGTGTATAATGATATAGCTTTTGTAATGTGACTGTGTGATTGTGAAAACCTTGTGTCTGATGTTCCTTTTATCTACCTATCAACATACGAGTAAAGCATATGGAATAAAAATAAATAACAGGAGGAACAAATGTTAAAATAAATTTAGTTTGATATGCTAGTGATCAATGAAAGCAAGGGGTAAGGGGTATGGTATGTATAATCTTCCTTTTTTCTGTTTTTGTTTTATTTCTTTTTCTGTTGTCTTTTTATTTCTTTTTCTGAATTGATGCAAATGTTCTAAGAAATGATCATGATGATGAATACGCAACTATGTGATGATATTGTGAATTACTGATTATATATGTAGAATGGAATGATCATAAGTTAAGAATGTTTGTGTTTGTTGATTTTTTTTTTAATTTAAAAATTATTTAAAAAAAAAAAAAGAGTAAGCCTCGGAAAAAAAAAAAAAACAAAAAACCGCAGTCCCAGATCTTCTTTCTCCCCCATAAAATTCACACCCACTTTGGAAGATACCTAGCCAGAAATATGGGGGGTGGGAAACTAACTTAGATATCTGGGAAGCACAGATTAAATTCTGCCTAATTGGGCCTTGAACTGTAATATCTTAATCATTTACCTCGTTTTTTCTGCCCTAGACCCACTCCTGATCTCCTTGACCGTGAAGACCTCACTTAGTTTCTTCTATCTCCAAAGCATCTGCTCACATTTTCAGTCCCCAAGAATAGCATTTTGCTGACACCCCATTGATTTCCTTCCTCCCATATGCAGGGAAGCCATGATCTGTGCTGGAAAAAGCACGGGGCTGGGAGTCAAGGAACCTAAGTTTCTGTCCTGTTTCTGCCACTGATTTAGTGTATGACCTTCGACCAGTCACTTCTTTCTTTTCCAGACACAGTTTTATTGCCTGTGGCATTGAGCTGGACTCCAAAAAGCTGTTCCAACTCTAGTATTGTAGGCTTTGCTCCAACTACCTTATTCTTCTTTCAGTTCTTTACATGCCATGCAGCAAGCTCCCTCCTGCCTCAGCATCTTTGGTCATGCTATTCCCTCTGCCTGAAATGCTCTTCCCTTTCCTTTTTTGTGTAAAGTGCTTCTTATTCTTCGGCTCCAAGCGCAAATGCTATTTCCTCAGATAAACTTTTCCTGGCCCCTCCAAACTGGGTCAGGTACCTCATCATATGCTCTTATAACTTCCTGTGCTTTTCCTTCTGAGCCCTCCTCATGGCTTGTAATGATCCATGTTTTTGTGGGATTCTTTCGTATCTATACCCCCCATCCCCATCAAACTTAAAGCTCCCTGATAGCAAGGACCTGTCTTCGCTCACCACTGTACCCTGGCACCTAGTACAGTGCCTGGTCATCTTGTAATGATGAAACACATATTTATTAAATAAATGCATTGCTAAATGGATGGATGAAACCTTTACTTGGCCTATCAGCCACTCTGCATAGCTAACTAGGATAGTGGTTAAGAGCAAAAACTCAAAAGCCAGACTGCCTGGCTTTGGATCCCAGCTTCACCATCACAAACTGTTCAGATTTGTGTCTTATTCTATCTTTCTGTGCCTCAGTTTCTCATGGGTAAAATGGGGAATAATAGTTTACACTATCTAACAAAGTTGTGAGGATTAAATAACTTAGTACATGTCAATGGCGTAGAACAAGGCCTTGCACTGAAGTGCTATATAAGTAATAGCTATTATTCTGATTCTGTCTCATCCATCTCTCCATTTATCCACTCTGAACACCCCCACAAAGCCCTATTATTGTATTTCCGGCCTGTGAGTGCAGGTGACTCAATGTAATTTGCAGAGTAGGTCATGTAGCCTTTTTTTGTTGTTTTTTTTTTTTTAGTTTCAATTATGGAAATTTTCAAACATGCACAAAAGTGATAGAGGCAAGAGGATAATGAATCCCTGAAAACTGCTTCAAAAATTATTAACATTTTGTCAATCTTATTAATCTATTCTGCTTTCATTTTTTTTCTCAACGGGGTATTTTAATGTAAATCCCAGACATTATACCATTTTGTCTGAAACTATGCCAATATGTATCTCAAAGAGAGAAGGACTTCAAAAAAACAATACCACAGCAATACCATTATCACATTTAAAAAAATTAACCATAATTAGGGAGGGCTTTTTAAATCCCATTCCCTTGAGAGAAGCTCAGGGTGGTGGTAGGAGCCCTCACTTGGGAATAGATGTGGAATGGGAAACAAAGAAGAGAATTAATATATGTAAAGTACACTGAATAGGGCCTGACACATAATAAGTAGTATATAGTAATAACTAATATTTTGGTTCTCTCTCAATTCATCTTTCCATTTACCCACTCTAACCTACCCCTTCTCAGCCCCTCTCTGATTTTCAGGATGAGTAAGGGTGACCATTTACAAAGAAGGACCAGAGGCCTGGGGCGGGGATGGGGTTTCCTGGGTCACTGATTCCCTGGGGTGTGAGCTGGGGCTCCAGAAGTCACCTATAAGAGCCTAGAGGAAGGTGCAGGAACTGAGGGAGAGGAGGGCAGCACCCAGAGCTAGAGGGCTTTGGTGGATTTAAAGAAGGGGAGGCTCTGTGGCTCTGTGAAAATGAGGCTGAGAACATTCAATAGCCAAAAGGCAGGCCAGCAAGAGGGTTGGTCTTTCCTTTCTAGTGAGCTGGGGCTTTGGGTATCACTGCCAGCTGTGAAGGAGGGGAACAGGGAGGCAGGGAGGTGGTAGCAAGGCACCATCCTGAGGGGGGTCCCTTTAGCTTTTCTCCAGAGCCCACGGAGGGGCCAGCTGCCTGCCTGCAACAGCAATCGGGGCCTGCCTGTTTTGCTTCATATTGAGTTTTCAATCCATTCAAGGATATGAGTGATGATGACGGATCCTAAGCCAAAACACAACTAGAAATGGCCTTCTCCAGGCTCGAGATGAAGATTTTATGCTTCCACCTTTCTTTTCTCTGGAATTTTCTCCAGCAGTCTGTCTTCTTACCACACTCATCTTTTGGGTACTCAGGATACCTGGACACTGAGTCCACCCCAGTCCAATTCTGCCTCCAGGAAAAGATGCAATGAAATACTTCAGCAGGGTAAACAATCTCCTTCACAAATTGCCCTTCAATTACCGTGTCAATCTCATTTCCCACCACTTCTCTCTTTCCAGCAACAGCCAACACAGTGAGGGAGCACAGATCTGTGTCAGTACAGACCTGGTATTGAATTCTGGCTCAGCCATTTCCCAGCTCTGATACCTTAGGCAGTCTCTTTATCTCTCTGAACCTCAGTTTCCTCGTCTGAAAAAAGGAGACAATAGTATTATATTTAAAACCCTCTTAAGAGAGGGTTTAAAGCCGTATATATATGGTAACAGTTTTTCTTAAGTAGTCAGTGTAAAGAGCAAAAGGTTTGTGTTTTGTTAGAATAACTTCTTGTGTTTTGTGTTAACACTAGCATGTATTTAGCTGTTCCAGAAGACCAAGACTTCTCATTTTTAAAAGAGCAAGGTCTTTTCCTTAACCTTAATTAAATAAATAAAGCAAATATTATTTCATACCCGAAAAAAAAGCCATATATATAAACATGATAAAACAGGAAATCTTCTCCAAGATCCCTTTTTAATTTCCAACAACCTACGAATTTTAGGAAAAGCTTAAAATCCTCTGGACATACGGTATATGCCTGGGCCAACAGATGAGTTTCAAATACGGAAAGCTAATTAGTGCTGGAGGAATCCCAAACTCTAGCATATAAGTTTTTTGTTTGTCCACAATCTGCTGTTTAGTGGCGCCCTAACTAGACACTTAAACTCAATGGTCACACTTTCCTAAGCCCTGACCCCTGTCTTTGAAAATGTGACTGCAACTCAGTTGGTACTTCTTAAGAAACGGTGACTATATACCATAACACCATTTCTTAAATAAGAGCATTGACTTGGTCCTTCAGACCTTTTTCAAATGTGTAAGTCAGGGGATCACGCCTCCAAGGTTATTTGAATTCAAAGCACGCTCAGTGCTAGGTTTCTCGAAGAGGGAAGGGAGGATATCTGCGGCGCCGGTGCCCGTAGGCGGTGGAAGAAGTCCTTAGGGGCTGCTAAAATGACTTGAAATCCTATCAAGCGCTCCTCCCAAGTCGCCCTGCGCGGGCCACGACCGCCTCCTAGCTCCGGCGCGCGTAGGCTCAGGCGCGCGACCCTCGTGGGCGGGGCGCAGGCGGTGGCGCCGGCGCGCGGAGCCGTGGATTGGCCGGCCATTAGGCCGCTGGTTGGCCCCGCCTCCTAAGAGCACCGCGCATGGGCAGGGCGAGAGTGAGCGAAATTCAAACCGCGGCCGAGGATCATGGAGGCATCTAGAGTATTTGCGGAAGCGGAGGCCGTGAACCCAGAGCAGGCTGCCAGTTACCTGAGGTATGCGTGTGCCGCCTTGCGGCCCCGGTGTTGGGAGTGGTCCTTGAACCCTCGTTGAGTCCAAACTGCTGAGGCGGAACCTTGTGAGATATTTCTACGCGCTCTCCTCGGAGTAGGGCGTGGAGATCAGCTGTGGACCTTGACCAGATTTCTAATGTCCGGGGACCTCCCGATGGCCCATTAAAAAAAAAAATTATTTATTTATTAATTTAAAAATTAAGAACAAACAAAAACATTAACATATCATTCCGTTCTACATATATAATCAGTAATTCTCAATATCCCGATGGCCCCATTTTTGTTTACATAGCCCTCGGGTACGAGCTCTTTAAGAGCCAGGACTCTGTTTTCAATTGATCAAGCCCTTGAGTTTTTCTGGTCTACCAAGCCTTAGGCTTAGAGGATACAGAGAGGAGTAAAACACGGCCCTGCTCCCAAATTGCTTATGATCTAGTACTGGAAAAGAATGGTAAACTAATCATTGTTATAACGTTTGATAAGCGCTATAATGGGTATAACGTGCAGGGCATAGTGTTAATACAAAGGAGGGAATGGCTGACCAGAGGGGTATGTGTGGGTTGATGAGCGAAGGGAAAGCTTCACGGAGGAGGAAACATTTGAGCTATGTGTTAAAGTAATTTAGTAAACATTTACCAGATGGCTAAGGGGCGCTATTGTTGTGCAAGGATCAGCATTTTTGCCCGAGAGTATACGGTATGTGGTAAAGTTCCTGTGGCATAATGGGGTCCTAGTGCCTTAACGGATTTGTAGTGTGCTATTGCTAAAGTCAAGTATATAGGGGAGGCGGTCTCAAGTTGAACTGGAGAAATGAATATGATGGCCGAAGGGGATTATAACCTATTCTTTTGTGGACAGGTAGCCTCGAAGGATTAAAAAAATTTTTTTTTCTAATTTTAGTTTTTATTCCAAGATTGATTTACTGGGATTTTTAAGCGCCCTTTCTTTCTGTAGAGCCCAAGTGTGGTGATAATGTGCTAGGGGCTGCTTTGTTTCCCAGGATGAGCTCCCATCCTCTGAGGGTCCTGAAAAGGATAGTGGATTGGACCTAGAGAGAAGGAGGGAGTGGTCCCATTGTGTGGAACTTGTGTTTCCCAAAATCTGGGGGTGGGGACAGAGGAATACCAGGGTGTGGTGGGAGGGCAATCTTTATCATGGTTGGAGGGACTTGGGGGTATATGCTGAGGCTTCTGCTGCAGGAGGGGGAGGGGGAGGGGGAGGGATATATTGGGGCATCATACCAATCTGGACAAACCAACAAGGACTCATGCTCTATTCAAGATTCCATGTAGTTATGGTGTTCAGCTATACTGACCATGCAAGTTAAATTAGGAAATACACTACCCAAAATATAAATTTTGCTGTGCTCTTTCTTTAACATAACATACTAGTTGTTGGTATGAAGACTGTCAGCTCAATCATTGACACTGTGAAGGGAGTTGTCATTATGTTTAATTTGGAACCAAAATAATCTTGGTGCACACTGCTTGCTGATTACATGGATGCCTGCCTGCTAAGAGATTAGAACTCAATCCCCATATTGATAAGTGCTCCAAGGATGGTAAATGCTTCAAGAAATGAATTGGGTGGTGGAATAGTTCTGTCTCCCTTTTCTAAAAAAAGTGTTTTTAAGGTTGTTAAAATGTGTGCCCTTGGTACCAAAAGCTCTTACAGAGGAGTAAAACACACCTTTGGACTAGTAACATGATTTTCTTAAGGAAGACTTGAGGAAAACAGGTAGGCAATTAGTTGGGTCATTTGGGGTTCAAATTATGGCTCTGTCACTTGCTTAATTTGGTGACCTCAAGCAAGTCACTTGACTATCCTGAGTTTCAATTTTCTCATCCGGAAAATAGGGGAAATGGGGTTTAGAACCTTTAGTTCCCCTCCCTTTCCCTAAGCAAGCAAGTGAGCCTCTCTCAGCTTGCACTGATTCTCCAACACTGCCTCTCATACACCAACACCTGTTGCTTTTACTGGCTCCCGTGTGCCCTCTCCAGAACATTCTTTTTTTTTTATTTTTTATTTTTAATTTAATTTATTTTTTTATTAATTAAAAAAAATTAACACAACATTTAGAAATCATTCCATTCTACATATGCAATCAGTAATTCTTAATATCATCACATAGGTGTATGGTCATCATTTCTCAGTACATATGCATCGATTTAGAGAAAGAAATAGCAAGACAACAGAAAAAGAAATAAAGTGATAACACACAGAGAAAACAAAAATAAAAATAAAAAGTACAAAAATATATAAGAGAAAAAAAAAAAACTATAGCTCAGATGCAGCTTCATTCAGCGTTCCAACATATTTACACTACAATTAGGCAGTATTGTGCTGACCATTTTTTTTTTTTTTTTTTTAGAAATCATACCATTCTACATATGCAATCAGTAATTCTTAACATCATCACATAGATGCATGATCATCGTTTCTGAGTACATTTGCATCGGTTTAGAAGAACTAGCAATATAACCGAAAAAGACATAGAATGTTAATATAGAGAAAAAAAATAAAAGTAATAATAATAAGAACAAAACAAAACAAAACAAAACAAAACAAAAACCTATAGCTCGGATGCAGCTTCATTCAGTATTTTAACATGATTACTTTCCAATTAGGTATTATTGTGCTGTCCATTTTTGAGTTTTTGTATCTAGTCCTATTGCACAGTCTGTATTCCATCAGCTCCAATTACCCATTATCTTACCCTGTTTCTAAATCCTGCTGAACTCTGTTACCAATGACATATTCCAAGTTTATTCTCGAGTGTCGATTCACATCATTGGGACCATACAGTATTTGTCTTTTAGTTTTTGGCTAGACTCACTCAGCATAGTGTTCTCTAGGTCCATCCATGTTATTACATGCTTCATAAGTTTATCCTGCCTTAAAGCTGCATAATATTCCATCGTATGTATATACCACAGTTTGTTTAGCCACTCGTCTGTTGATGGACATTTTGGCTGTTTCCATCTCTTTGCAATTGCAAATAACGCTGCTATAAACATTGGTGTGCAAACGTCTGTTTGAGTTTTTGCCCTTAATTTCTTTGAGTAGATTCCCAGCAATGGTATTGCTGGGTCGTATGGCAATTCTATATTCAGCTTTTTGAGGAACTGCCAAACTGCATTCCACAGTGGTTGCACCATTTGACATTCCCACCAACAGTGGATAAGTGTGCCTCTTTCACCGCATCCTCTCCAGCACTTGTCATTTTCTGTTTTGTTCATAATGGCCATTCTGGTGGGTATGAGATGATATCTCATTGTGGTTTTGATTTGCATTTCTCTAATGGCCAGGGACATTGAGCATCTCTTCATGTGTCTTTTGGCCATTTGTATTTCCTCCTCTGAGAGGTGTCTATTCAAGTCTTTTTCCCATTTTGTAATTGGGTTGGCTGTCTTTTTGTTGTTGAGTTGAACAATCTCATTATAAATTCTGGATACTAGACCTTTATCTGATATGTCGTTTCCAAATATTGATTCCCATTGTGTAGGCTGTCTTTCTACTTTCTTGATGAAGTTCTTTGATGCACAAAAGTGTTTAATTTTGAGGAGTTCCCATTTATTTATTTCCTTCTTTAGTGCTCTTGCTTTAGGTGTAAGGTCCATAAAACCGCCTCCAATTGTAAGATTCATAAGATATCTCCCTACATTTTCCTCTAACTGTTCTATGGTCTTAGACCTAATGTTTAGATCTTTGATCCATTTCGAGTTAACTTTTGTGTAGGGTGTGAGATATGGGTCTTCTTTCATTCTTTTGCATATGGATATCCAGTTCTCTAGGCACCATTTATTGAAGAGACTGTTCTGTCCCAGGTGAGTTGGCTTGACTGCCTTATCAAAGATCAAATGTCCATAGATGAGAGGGTCTATATCTGAGCACTCTATTCGATTCCATTGGTCGATATATCTATCTTTATGCCAATACCATGCTGTTTTGACCACTGTGGCTTCATAATATGCCTTAAAGTCAGGCAGTGCAAGACCTCCAGCTTCGTTTTTTTTCCTCAAGATGTTTTTAGCAATTCGGGGCACCCTGCCCTTCCAGATAAATTTGCTTATTGGTTTTTCTATTTCTGAAAAATAAGTTGTTGGGATTTTGATTGGTATTGCATTGAATCTGTAAATCAATTTAGGTAGGATTGACATCTTAACTATATTTAGTCTTCCAATCCATGAACACGGTATGCCCTTCCATCTGTTTAGGTCTTCTGTGATTTCTTTTAGCAGTTTTTTGTAGTTTTCTTTATATAGGTTTTTTGTCTCTTTAGTTAAATTTATTCCTAGGTATTTTATTCTTTTAGTTACAATTGTGAATGGGATTCGTTTCTTGATTTCCCCCTCCGCTTGTTCATTGCTAGTGTATAGAAATGCTACAGATTTTTGAATGTTGATCTTGTAACCTGCTACTTTGCTGTACTCATTTATTAGCTCTAGTAGTTTTGTTGTGGATTTTTCCGGGTTTTCGACGTATAGTATCATATCATCTGCAAACAGTGAGAGTTTTACTTCTTCCTTTCCAATTTTGATGCCTTGTATTTCTTTTTCTTGTCTAATTGCTCTGGCTAGAACCTCCAACACAATGTTGAATAATAGTGGTGATAGTGGACATCCTTGTCTTGTTCCTGATCTTAGGAGGAAAGTTTTCAATTTTTCCCCATTAAGGATGATATTAGCTGTGGGTTTTTCATATACTCCCTCTATCATTTTAAGGAAGTTCCCTTGTATTCCTATCCTTTGAAGTGTTTTCAACAGGAAAGGATGTTGAATCTTGTCAAATGCCTTCTCTGCATCAATTGAGATGATCATGTGATTTTTCTGCTTTGATTTGTTGATATGGTGTATTACATTAATTGATTTTCTTATGTTGAACCATCCTTGCATACCTGGGATGAATCCTACTTGGTCATGATGAATAATTCTTTTAATGTGTTGTTGGATATGATTTGCTAGAATTTTATTGAGGATTTTTGCATCTATATTCATTAGAGAGATCGGCCTGTAGTTTTCTTTTCTTGTAATATCTTTGCCTGGTTTTGGTATGAGGGTAATGTTGGCTTCATAGAATGAATTAGGTAGTTTTCCCTCCGCTTCGATTTTTTTGAAGAGTTTGAGGAGAGTTGGTACTAATTCTTTCTGGAATGTTTGATAGAATTCACATGTGAAGCCGTCTGTTCCTGGACTTTTCTTTTTAGGAAGCTTTTGAATAACTGATTCAATTTTTTTACTTGTGATTGGTTTGTTGAGGTCATCTATGTCTTCTTGAGTCAAAGTTGGTTGTTTATGTCTTTCCAGGAACCCGTCCATTTCCTCTAAATTGTTGTATTTATTAGCGTAAAGTTGTTCATAGTATCCTGTTATTACCTCCTTTATTTCTGTGAGGTCAGTAGTTATGTCTCCTCTTCCATTTCTGATCTTATTTATTTGCATCCTCTCTCTTCTTCTTTTTGTCAATCTTGCTAAGGGCCCATCAATCTTATTGATTTTCTCATAGAACCAACTTCTGGCCTTATTGATTTTCTCTATTGTTTTCATGTTTTCAATTTCATTTATTTGTGCTCTAATCTTTGTTATTTCTTTCCTTTTGCTTGCTTTGGGGTTAGCTTGCTGTTCTTTCTCCAGTTCTTCCAAATGGATAGTTAATTCCTGCATTTTTGCCTTTTCTTCTTTTCTGATATAGGCATTTAGAGCAATAAATTTCCCTCTTAGCACTGCCTTTGCTGCGTCCCATAAGTTTTTATATGTTGTGTTTTCATTTTCATTCGCCTCGAGGTATTTGCTAATTTCTCTAGCAATTTCTTCTTTGACCCACTCGTTGTTTAGGAGTGTGTTGTTGAGCCTCCACGTATTTGTGAATTTTCTGGCACTCTGCCTATTATTGATTTCCAACATCATTCCTTTATGGTCCGAGAAAGTGTTGTGTATGATTTCAATCTTTTTAAATTTGTTAAGACTTGCTTTGTGACCCAGCATATGGTACATCTTTGAGAATGATCCATGAGCACTTGAGAAAAAGGTGTATCCTGCTGTTGTGGGATGTAATGTCCTATAAATGTCTATTAAGTCTAGTTCATTTATAGTAATATTCAGATTCTCTATTTCTTTGTTGATCCTCTGTCTAGATATTCTGTCCATTGATGAGAGTGGTGAGTTGAAGTCTCCAACTATTATGGTATATGAGGCTATTTCCCTTTTCAGTGTTTGCAGTGTATTCCTCACGTATTTTGGGGCATTCTGGTTCGGTGCGTAAATATTTATGATTGTTATGTCTTCTTGTTTAATTGTTCCTTTTATTAGTATATAGTGTCCTTCTTTGTCTCTTTTAACTGTTTTACATTTGAAGTCTAATTTGTTGGATATTAGTATAGCTACTCCTGCTCTTTTCTGGTTGTTGTTTGCATAAAATATCTTTTCCCAACCTTTCACTTTCAACCTATGTTTATCTTTGGGTCTAAGGTGTGTTTCCTGTAGACAGCATATGGAAGGATCCTGTTTTTTAATCCATTCTGCCAATCTATGTCTTTTGATTGGGGAATTCAGTCCATTGACATTTAGTGTTATTACTGTTTGGATAATATTTTCCTCTAACATTTTGCCTTTTGTATTATTTATATCATATCTGATTTTCCTTCTTTCTACACTCTTCTCCATACCTCTCTCTTCTGTCTTTTTGTATCTGACTCTAGTGCTCCCTTTAGTATTTCTTGCAGAGCTGGTCTCTTGGTCACAAATTCTCTCAGTGACTTTTTGTCTGAGAATGTTTTAATTTCTCCCTCATTTTTGAAGGATAATTTTGCTGGATATAGGAGTCTTGGTTGGCAGTTTTTCTCTTTTAGTATTTTAAATATATCATCCCACTGTCTTCTAGCTTCCATGGTTTCTGCTGAGAAATCTACACATAGTCTTATTGGGTTTCCCTTGTATGTGATGGATTGTTTTTCTCTTGCTGCTTTCAAGATCCTCTCTTTCTCTTTGACCTCTGACATTCTAACTAGTAAGTGTCTTGGAGAACGCCTATTTGAGTCTAATCTCTTCGGGGTGCGCTGCATTTCTTGGATCTGTAATTTTAGGTCTTTCATAAGAGTTGGGAAATTTTCAGTGATAATTTCTTCCATTAGTTTTTCTCCTCCTTTTCCCTTCTCTTCTCCTTCTGGGACACCCACAACACGTATATTTGTGTGGTTCATATTGTCCTTGAGTTCCCTGATACCCTGTTCAAATTTTTCCATTCTTTTCCTGATAGTTTCTGTTTCTTTTTGGAATTCAGATGTTCCATCCTCCAAATCACTAATTCTATCTTCTGTCTCTTTAAATCTATCATTGTAGTTATCCATTATTTTTTCCATCTTTGCTACTTTATCCTTCACTTCCATAAGTTCTGCGATCTGTTTTTTCAGTTTTTCTATTTCTTCTTTATGTTCAGCCCATGTCCTCTTCATGTCCTCCCTCAATTTATCGATTTCATTTTTGAAGAGGTTTTCCATTTCTGTTCGTATATTCAGCATTAGTTGTCTCAGCTCTTGTATCTCATTTGAGCTATTGGTTTGTTCCTTTGACTGGGCCATGTTCTCAGTCTTTTGAGCGTGGACAGTTATCTTCTGCTGCTGGCGTCTGGGCATTTATTCAGATTTCTCTGGGTGTCGGACCCAGCAAGGTTGTAAGATTTTTCTGTGAAATCTCTGGGATCTGTTTTTCTTATCTTGCCCAGTAGGTGGCGCACGTGGCACACGTTTGTCTCAAGTGTTTGGAATGGGTCACCCCCAGTCACCGATCTCCGCGGCCTGGGGATTTCGGATCCAATTCTCTCCGTTGGTTCATGGGCCTCGCGTAGTGGGGGGGTCAGCTGCCGCGGCTTGAGGGGACCCTGTGGCTGGTCGTGTGCCACAGTGGGCCTGGGGGATTCCCCACCGGACCAGGAAGCCTCCCGCGGGGGGGGGGCACCGTGGCTTGGATAGCCCTCCGATCCGAGACTTGTATCCGCGGACTCGAAGCCGAGACTCGAAGCCATCCGCAAAAGAGGGGCACCGGCCACCTCGGCTTGGGAAACTTGCCTCTCCGAGACTCTCAGCCGGCCCGGGAAGGAGGGAGGGAGTAGCTTGGACCGCCGCAGCTGCCGCTGATCGGGAAATTGCGCACCGCTCGGGGGTCTCACCACAGCCGAGTCTCACAGTCAGACTAGCCAGCCCAGACTTTGGATAGCCCTCTGATCCAAGACTCGTAGCCGCGGACTCGAAACCGAGACTCGAAGCCGCCCACAAAAGTGTGGCGCCGGCCGCCTTGGCTGGGAAGCTTGCCTCTCCGATACTCTCAGCTGGCCCGGGAAGGAGGGAGGGATTAGCTCGGACTGCCGCAGCTGCGGCTGCTCGGGAAATCGCGCGCCGCGTGGGGATCTCACCGCAGCCGAGTTTCGCAGTCAGACTAGCCAGTCCAGACTGGGTTACGCTGTGTGTCCATTCCCTGCTGTAGCCCCGGGAGCTGTTCTGTACTGTTTCTGTTCACCTATTAGTTGATTTGGAGTCGGAGGAACTAAGACGCATGTACCTTACTAAGCCGCCATCTTGAATCTCCCCTCTCCAGAACATTCTTAATCTCTCTCTTCCAGTTCCCCCAACAATCATTTCTTCTCTCACAATCATCATCTTTCACTTTCAAAATCCCTACTTTTATCCCTTTCACAATTTCCTTGTCTTTTATCATTTCCCCGTCTCTCATGATCCTTTGTATCTTACCATCCCTCTTTCATTTCTCCTACTCTTTCTCAATCTCTCCCCATTTCTCACATAATCTACTCCCCCTTCCCCACTCCCCTTGCACAAAATATTCCCTTCTCTATTGCTCATAATTCTGCTCTTTGGCACAATCTTACTCCTTCTCACCCAATCTGTCTTTCCCTCCCTCTGCCTTTCTCTTTTCTGTCCCTGTCCCTCTATATCTCTTTCTCTGTTTCTTCCCTGCAGACTCACTAAAAGAACTCTCTGAAACTCGCTGTCACTCAAACACCCAGCACAGGTTTCCTCTACAACAGTCTTCACTCTCCATCACCCATTCTCTAGTGTCATTCAGGTTCTCCATGATGCCCACTCACTCTCTCTGTGTTGCCCCCCCCTTACTCTGATGCCCACTTGCACTCTCTGTTGCCCATTCTCTCTCCCTCTGGCACACGTTCTCTTACTCGATCACCTATTCTCTCTCTCTTACCCAGTATTTCTGTCACCCACCTGTGTTCTCTATTACCTACTTGCTGTCCCTGGTGGCACTCATTCTCTCTCAATGTTGCCAATTCTTTGTCTCTCTGACACTCATTGAATCATTTTGTCACCCAGTACTCCTCTCTCTGTTACCCACTTGGTTCACACTAGTGTCTACTCTCACTGTGGCCCTCTTGCTCTTTTTGTCATCCCTCCCTCTCTCTCTATCATCTTCCCTACTCTGTATCCCTCTATCACCCTTCTCCCTTTCTTTCATCCACACTCTGTTACCCCCTTTCTACCTCTGTCTCTCTTACCCATTTGTTCTAGTTTGCTAGCTGCCGGAATGTGATATACCAGAAACAGAATGACTTTTAAAAAGGGGAATTTATTAAGTTGCAAGTTTACAGTTCTAAGGCCGTGAAACTGTCCAAATTAAGGCAAGCCTATAAAAATGTCCAAATTTTTCCGGGAAAAAATATCTTGGTTCAAGAAGTTCAGGATTTCACTCTCAGCTGGAAGGCCACATGGCGACATCTGCTAGCTTTCTCTCCTAGTTTCTTGTTTTGTGACGCTCCCCCAGGGGCTTTTCCTTCTTCATCTCAAAAGGTCTTTGGCTGCATGGGCTCTCATGGTTCTCGTGGCTCTCTGGTCATTCTGAAGCTTTCTCCAAAATGCTTCCTCTTTTAAAGGATTCCAGTAAACTAATCCAGACCCACCTGGAATGGGTGGAGTCACATCTCCCTCTCATCAAAAGTCAGTGCCCATAATTGGGAGAGCCACATCTTGGTGGAGAAAATCTAATCAAGTTTCCAATATACAGTACTGAATAGGGATTAAAAGAAATGGCTGCCTCCACAAGATGGATCAGGATTAAAAACAAGGCTTTTCTGGGGTACACCACAGATTCAAATCGGCACACCATTCTCTTTCTGTTGTCTATTTTTTCTGTCACTTATGAGTTTTTTTGGTTACCCATTCTCTCTGTCACTCACCCTCTTTTTCTCTCTATTACTGTATTTTTTATTCTGGGTCCAGTCAGGAGTTAGTAACCACACAGGGTGTTAATCAGTGCAAGTTTAACATAAAGAATTATTAAACTTGTAAATGGGTGACTAGAAGGTATAAGAAAACTCTATATGATATCCTAGGGATAAGGGAGAGTACCAAGGAAGGAAGTAGGCCCTCTCCCCAGGCTGGGGTTCAGACCTCTTGGAGAAGCTGTAGTTCAGCCCATTGGAAAGCAAAGTTTGCTGTTGGCCCATGCCAGTGCTAGTCTGATTCACTGGGCAAGCAGGAAGCAACCCTATGGAGTGCAGGAGAGGAGCAGGCAGTTGGCAAATGGTGGCATGGATGAGCAGAGGGGGTGGATCCTGCAGAAGGAATTGGGGTAACAGAGCAGGCAGGAGGCCTTCAGGTGTTGGTGTCCACATAGAGAGGGCTGCAACAAGTTTTTGCCAGGCCAGGTCATTGAGGGGACCACATGTTCAGAGGGCATCTGGGGCAGAGTGCCACTGGATGTCCTCACTCCCACACTGATGACCTACTGTGAAAAACCCAGAAGCTTCAGGAGAGTACTTCCTGCAGTGTCCCTCCAGTGCCCTCTGTCAAGAAAGTTGAACATTGTTAGAGTATCGAGATATACTTAAGGAAATTCTGTATCTTATAGCAGAGCAGGTATTGAGGGATGAATTTGGAACCGAGTGGCAATTAATCGATAACTGGCAGTCACCCCCCTTTTCTTTCTCTCTGTCCCCACCCTCTTTTTGTGTTGCCTACCTTCTCTCTCTCTAACCAACCTGCTCACACTTTGTCCACTCTTTTGCTGTCACCCACCCTCTGTGTCATCTACCTTTTCTGTCTCCCACTCGCTTGCTATATTTTTCTTTTGCCCTCTCTCTTGTCTACTTCCTCATTTTGTCAACTATCCTTTCTCTCTTTGTCACTCAGTTGCTCTCTCAATTGCCCACTTTCTGTCACCTTCCTTCTAGCTCCCTCTGCCCCCATCCTCTCTCTCTTGTTCACTTGTTCTCTTTGTTGTTCACTCTTTCTTTTTTGCCATCTTTCATTTTCCCATCCTCTCTCTGTCACCCACCCTCCCTTTTGCTCATTCTCCTTCTGTTTCATTCATCACCTGCATCTTTCCATCCACCCTTTCTCTGTGTTTACCACATTTTTTCTGTCACTCACTGTTTTAATTTGCTAGCTGCCAGAATGCAATATACCAGTAACAGAATGGCTTTTAGAAAGAGGAATTTAATAAGTTGCTAGTTTACAGTTCTAAGACTGAGAAAATATCCCAATTAAAGCAAGTCTATAGAAATGTCCAATCTAAGGCATCCAGGGAAAGATACCTTGGTTCAAGAAGGCCGATGAAGTTCAGGGTTTCTTTCTCAAGTGGAAGGGCACAGGGTGAACACAATCAGAGTTACTCTCTCATCTGGAAGGGCACATGGTGAACACGGCATCATCTGCTAGCTTCTTCTCCTGGCTTCCTGCTTCATGAAGCTCCCCGAGAGGCATTTTCCTTCTTCATCTCCAAAGGTCGCTGGCTGGTGGACTCTGCTTCTCGTGGCTATGTCATTCTGCTCTGCTCTCTCTGAATTGCTCTCATTCTCCAAAATGTTTCCTCTTTTATAGGACTTCAGAAACTAATCAAGACCCACCAGAATGGGTGGAGACATGTTATCACCTAATCCAGTTTAACAACCACTCTTGATTAAATCACATCTCCAGGGAGATGATCTGATTACAGTTTCAAACATACAGTATTGAATAGGGAATAGAAGAAACGGCTCTCTTTACAAAATGGGATTAGGATTAAAACATGGCTTTTCTAAGGTACATACATCATTTCAAACCAGCACACTCTCTGTTTCTCTGTCACGTACTCTTTCTGCCCATTCTCTATCATGATATTTCTCTCATTGTCACACATACTCTGATTTGCCCACATGCACTCTGTATTACAAACACATATACTGCCTCACTTGTTAACATATACTTCCTCTTACACTTTTCTCACAGCACTTTTTTGTCAAAACACTCTTCGAAACCCATTCCCCTTCACATTTTCTCTGACTTTGTAATACATGTACACTCTCAATTTCTCTGTCATAAATTCACTGTCTCTGTCTTACTCCCATTCTGTTTTTCACATTCACTCTATTTGTAACATGTTTTCTTATACTTGCTCTGTTGCTCTTGCTCACCTGTGCTGTTTGTTCTGGAATAATACAACATTCTCAACAGTGTGAAATTTCCAATTTCTCTACATCCTTACCAGTGCTTCTTATTATCTGTCTTTTTGATGATATGAAGTGGTATCTCATTGTGGTTTTGATTTACATTTTCCTAATTGCTGATGATGTTGAATTTTTTAAAATAAGGACAATGAAATAATACATCTTTATCAACACTCCCACCATCTTTACTGTTAATGCCATCTTATCAATATCTATATGTTATACCCCTGATAAAGAAGTGTTACCATTTGTGCCAGTTTGAAACTGTTGTGTACCGCAGAAAAGCCATGTTCTTTAATCTTGATTTAATATTGTTGGGTGGGACCTTTTTGACTGAGCTGTTGAACTTTTTTTTTTATTTTACATATTATAATTACTTCATATCAGTGAGATCATGTAGTATTTGTCATTTTGTGTCTGACTTATTTCACTTAACATAATGCCCTCAAGGTTCATCCATATTGTTGTAAGCGTCAAGACTTTGAGCATCTTTATATATGCTTATTGGCTATTTGTCTATCTTCTTTGGATCCTTTGCCGACTTTTAAATTGAGTTGTCTGTTTGTTGTTGAGTTGTATTATTCTAGATGTAAGTTCCTTATCTGATATATGATTTTCAGATATTTTCCCTGATTCAGTTGGTTGTCTTCTTACTTGATGGTGTCCTTTGAGGCTCTAAAACTTAATTTTGATGAAGTCCAATTTATCTATTTTTTTGTTTTGTTTGCTTGTGCTTTTGATGTCATAGCTAAGAAACTTGCCTAATCTAAGGTTTTCTCATACAGTTTGGTGTATATTCTCCCACATTTTCCTATGCTCATATATATGTATACACAATCATGTGAATTTTTAAAATTTCTAAATTAATTTATTTATTAATTAAAAAAATTTGACAATAAATGAACAAAAACATTAATATATGATAATTCCATTCTACATATATAATCAGTAATTCACAATATCATCCCATAGTTGCATATTCATCATTTCTTAGAACATTTGCATCAATTCAGAAAAAGAAATAAAAATACAACAGAAAAAGAAATAAAACAAAAACACACACAAAAAGATTATACATACCATACCCCTTATCCCTCCCTTTCATTTATCACTAGCATATCAAACTAAATTTATTTTAACATTTGTTCCTCCTATTATTTATTTTTATTCCATATGTTCTACTCATCTGTTGACAAGGTAGATAAAAGGAGCATCAGACACAAGGTTTTCACAATCACACAGTCACATTGTGACAGCTATATCATTATTCAATCATCCTCAAGAAACATGGCTACTGGAACACAGCTCCACATTTTCAGGCAGTTCCCTCCAGCCTCTCCATTACATCTTAAATAACAAGGTGATATCTACTTAATGTATAAGACTAACCTCCAGGATAACCTCTCGACTCTGTTTGGAATCTCTCAGCCATTGACACTTTGTCTCAATTCACTTTTCCCCCTTTTGATCGAGAAGGTTTTCTCAATCCCTTGATGCTGAGACTCAGCTCATTCTAGGATTTCTGTCCCATGTTGCAATGAAGATGGTGAGTTTTCTTGTTGTGTTGGCTGGAGAGAGAGGCCACATCTGAGCAACAAAAGAGGCTCTCTTGGGGATGACTCTTAGGCCTAAATTTTTAGTAGACTTGACCTATCCTTTGCAGGGTTAAGTTTCATATGAACAAACCCCAAGACTGGGGGCTCAGCCTATAGCTTTGGTTGTCCACACTGCTTGTGAGAATATCAAGAATTCAACTTGGGGAAGTTGAATTTTTTCCCTTTCTCGCCATTCCCCAAAGGGGACTTTGCAAATACTTTTCCACTCACTGATCAAATCACTCTGGGATTCATCGGGACATCACTCTGGACAAACCAACAAAATCTCATGTCCTACCTAATATTCCAAGTACTTATGATGTTCAGTCAAGCTATCTACATGTTATATTAGGAAATGCACTAGTCAAAATATAAATTTTGTACCAAATAAACATTTTTTGCTTTAGTCTCACACATAAGGTGAGAGTTTTAAATATTAATTACCATCTACTTTCAGCACCCTGCAGTAATGACATTCCTTTGTTCTTCCTCATGCAAAAACATTTTTAAAATTTGCACATTTAGTCACTATTATACACTCTAGGCATTCCTAGATTATACCATCTCAATCTTTATCGTCTTTCTTTCTGATTTCATTTATGTCCCCAGCCCTCCTCCCTCTATCACTCTCACATGCAGCTTCATTCAGTGTTTTAACATAATTGTATTACAGTTAAGTAGTGTTGTCCTGTCCATTTCTGAGTTTTTATATTCAGTCCTGTTGCACAATCTGTATCCCTTCAGCTCCAATTACCCAATATCTTACCCTATTTCTATCTCCTGATGGTCTCTGTTACCAACGAAATATTCCAAGTTTATTCACTAAAGTCAGTTCATATCAATGAGACCATACAGTATCTGTCCTTTTGTTTTTGGCTAATCTCACTCAGCTTAATGTCCTCAAGGTCCATCCATGTTGATACATACTTCATAACTTTATTCTGTCTTACAGCTGCATAATATTCCATCATATGTATATACCACAGTTTGTTTAGCCACTCGTCTGTTGATGGACATTTGGGCTGTTTCCATCTCTTTGCAGCTGTAGATAATGCTGCTATAAACATTGGTGTGCAAATATCCATTTGTGTCTTTGCCCTTATGTCCTTTGAGTAGATACCTAGCAATGGTATTGCTGGGTCATATGGCAATTCTATATTCAGCTTTTTGAGGAACTGCCAAACTGCCTTCCACAGCGGTTGCACCATTTGACATTCCCACCAACAGTGAATCACTGCCTCTTTCTCCACATCCTCTCCAGCACTTGTCATTTTCTGTATTGTTGATAATGGCCATTCTGTTGGGTGTGAGATGATATCTCATTGTGGTTTTGATTTGCATTTCTCTAATGACCAGGGAGGTTGAGCATCTTTTCATGTGCCTTTTGGTCATTTGTATTTCCTCTTTTGAGAAGTGTCTGTTCAAGTCTTTCTCCCATTCTTTTTGTTGTTGAGTTGAACAATCTCTTTATAAATTTTGGATACTAGACCTTTATCTGATATGTCATTTCCAAATATTGTGTCCCATTGTGTAGGCTGTCTTTTTACTTTCTTGATGAAGTTCTTTGATGCGCAAAAGTGTTCAATTTTGATGAGTTCCCATTTATTTATTTATTTCTTCAGTGCTCTTGCTTTGGGTGTAAGGTCTATAAAACCGCCTCCAAGTATAAGATTTATAAGATATTTCCCTACATTTTCCTCTGTTTTATGGTCTTAGACCTAATGTTTAGATCTTTGATCCATCTTGAGTTAACTTTTGTATAGGGTGTGAGATATGGGTCCTCTTTCATTCTTTTGCATTTGGATATTCAGTTCTCTAGGGACCATTTCTTGGATGGACTGTTCTGTCCCAGGTGAGTTGGCTTGACTGCCTTATCAAAGATCAGTTGTCCATAGATGAGAGGGTCTATATCTGAACACTGTGTTCTATTCCATTGGTCAATATATCTGTCTTTATGCCAGTACCATGCTGTTTTGACCACTGTAGCTTCATAATATGCCTTAAAGTCAGGCAGCATGAGACCTCTGACTTCATTTTTTTTCCTCAGGATACTTTTAGCTATTCGGGGCATGCTGCCCTTCCAGATAAATTTGCTTATTGTTTTTTCTATTTTGGAAAAGTAAGTTGTTGGGATTTTGATTGGTATTGCATTGAATCTGTAAATCAATTTAGGTAGAATTGACACCTTAACTATATTTAGTCTTCCAATCCATGAACACGGTATGCCCTTCCATCTATTTAGGTCTTCTGTGATTTCTTTCAACAATTTCTTGTAGTTTTCTTTGTATTGGTCTTTTGTCTCTTTAGTTAAATTTATTCCTAAATATTTTATTCTTTTGGTTGCAATTGTAAATGGAGTTCGTTTCTTGATTTCCCCCTCAGATTGTTCATTACTCATGTGTAGAAACACTACAGATTTTTGAGTGTTGATCTTGCAACCTGCTACTTTGCTGTACTCATTTATTAGCTCTAGTAGTTTTGCTGTGGATTTTTCCGGGTTTTCGACATAGAGTATCATATCATCTGCAAACAGTGAGAGTTTTACTTCTTCCTTTCCAGTTTTGATGCCTTGTATTTTTTTTCTTGTCTAATTGCTCTGGCTAGAACTTCCAACACAATGTTGAATAACAGTGGTGATAGTGGACATCCTTGTCTTGTTCCTGATCTTAGGGGGAAAGTTTTCAGTTTTTCCCCATTGAGGATGATATTAGCTGTGGGTTTTTCATATATTCCCTTTATCATTTTAAGGAAGTTCCCTTGTATTCCTATCCTTTGGAGTGTTTTTAACAGGAAAGGATGTTGAATTTTGTCAGATGCCTTCTCTGTATCAATCGAGATGATCATGTGATTTTTCTGCTTTGATTTGTTGATATGGTGTATTACATTAATTGATTTTCTTATGTTGAACCATCCTTGCATACCTGGGATGAATCCTACTTGGTCATGATGTATAATTCTTTTAATGTGTTGCTGGATTTGATTTGCTAGAATTTTGTTGAGGATTTTTGCATCTATATTCATTAGAGAGATTGGTCTGTAGTTTTTTTTTTTGTAATATCTTTGTCTGGCTTTTGTATGAGGGTGATGTTGGCTTCATAGAATGATTTAGGTAGCTTTCCCTCCTCTTCAGTTTTTTTGAAGAATTTGAGCAGGATTGGTACTAATTCTTTCTGGAATGTTTGGTAGAATTCACATGTGAAGCCATCTGATCCTGGACTTTTCTTTTCGGGAAGCTTCTTAATGACTGATTCAGTTTCTTTACTTGAGATTGGTTTGTTGAGGTCGTCTATTTCTTCTTGAGTCAAAGTTGGTCATTCATGTCTTCTAGGAAATTGTCCATTTCATCTACATTGTTGTATTAGCATAAAGTTGTTCATAGTATCCTCTCATTACTTCCTTTATTTCTGTGGGGTCAGTAGTTATGTCTCCTCTTCCATTTCTGATCTTATTTCTTCGCATCCTCTCTCTCTCTTCTTCCTTTTGTCAGTCTTGCGAAGGGTCCATCAATCTTATTGATTTTCTCATAGAACCAGCTTCTGGTTTTATTGATTTTCTCAATTGTTTTCTTGTTCTTAATTTCATTTATTTCTGCTCTCATCTTTGTTATTTCTTTCCTTTTGCTTGCCTGGGGTTAGTTTGCTGTTCTTTCTCTAGTTCTTCCAAGTGGATAGTTAATTCCTCAGTTTTTGCCCTTTCTTTTTTGATATAGGCATTTAAGGCAATAAATTTCCCTCTTAGCTGCCTTTGCTACGTCCCGTAGATTTTGATATATCGTGTTTTCATTTCCATTTGCCTCGAGATATTTACTGATTTCTCTTGTAATTTCTTCCTTGACCCACTGGTTGTTTAACGGTGTGTTGTTGAGCCTCCACATATTTGTGAATTTAATGGCACTCTGCCTATTCTCGATTTCCAACTTTATTCTTTTATGATCTGAGAAAGTCTTTTGTATGATTTTGATCTTTTTGTATTTATTGAGACTCGCTTTGTGACCCAGCATATGGTCTGTCTTTAAGAATGATCCATGAGCACTTGAGGAAAAGGTGTATCCTGCTATTGTGGGGTATAATGTTCTATAAATGTCTGTTAAGTCTAGCTCATTTACTGTAATATTCAAAGTCTCTGTTTCTTTATTGATCCTCTGTCTTGATTTCTGTCCACTGATGAGAGTAGGGAATTGAAGTCTCCAACTATTATGGTAGATGTGTCTGTTTCTCTTTTCAGTGTTACCCACATGTGTTTTGGAGCATTCTGGTTCGGTGCATAAATATTTATGATCGTTATGTCTTCGTGCTGAATTGTTCCTTTTATTAATACATAGTATCCTTCTTTGTCTCTTTCAACGGTTTTACATTTGAAGTCTAATTTGTTGGATATTAGTATAGCTACTCCTGCTCTTTTCTGGTTGTTATTTGCATGAAATATCTTTTCCCAACCTTTCACTTTTAACCTATGTTTATCTTTGGGTCTAAGATGTGTTTCCTGTAGACAGCGTATAGATGGGTCCTGTTTTTTAATTCATTCTGCCAGTCTGTGTCTTTTGATTGGGGAGTTCAGCCCATTAACATTTAGTGTTATTACTGTACAGGTAGTAGTTTCTTCTACCATTTTACCTTTTGGATTTTATATGTCATATCTAATTTTCCTTCTTTTTACCTTTACTCTTAGTCTTTCTTTCTACACTCTTCTCCACACCTCACTCTTTTGTCGTTTTGTATCTGTCTCTAGTGCTCCCTTTCGTATTTCTGGCAGAGCTGGTCTCTTGGTCACAAATTCTCTCAGTGATTTTTTTGTCTGCAAATGTTTTAATATCCCCCTCGTTTTTGAAGGACAATTTTGGTGAATATAGAATTCTTCATTGGCAGTTTTGCTCTTTTAGTAATTTAAATATGTCATCCCACTATCTTCTCGCCTCCATGGTTTCTGCTGAGAAATCTACACATAGTCTTATTGGGTTTCCCTTGTATGTGATGGATTGCTTTTCTCTTGCTACTGTGAAGATCCTCTCTTTGTCTTTGACCTCTGACATTCTGATTAGTAAGTGTCTTGGAGTACGTCTATATGGATCTATTCTCTTTGGGGTATGCTGTACTTCTTGGATCTGTAATTTTAATTCTTTCATAAGAGTTGGGAAATTTTCAGTGATAATTTCTTCCTCTCCTCCTTTTCCCTTCTCTTCTCCTTCTGGGACACCCACAACACATATATTCATGTGCTTCATATTGTCATTCAATTCCCTGAGTCCCTGCTCATATTTTTCCATTTTTCCCCCTATAGTCTGTTTCTTGTCGGATTTCAGATGTTCCATCCTCCAGTTCACTAATCCTAACCTCTGCCTCTTGAAATCTACCATTGTAGGTTTCCATTGTTTTTTTCATCTCTTCTACTGTGCCTTTCATTCCCATAAGTTCTGTGATTTGTTTTTTCAGACTTTCCATTTCTTCTTTTTGTTCATTCCTTGCTTTCTTCATATCCTCCCTCAATTCATTGATTTGATTTTTGATGAGGTTTTCCATGTCCGTTTGTATATTCTGAATTAATTGTTTCAGCTCCTGTAGCTCATTTGAATTGTTGGTTTGTTCCTTTGACTGGGCCATATCTTCAGTTTTCCTGGTGTGATTTGTTATTTTTTGCTGGCATGTAGACATTTAATTACCTTAACTAGTTCATTCTGGAGATTGCTTTCACTTCTTTTACCTAGGGTTTACTTGCTGAATGAATTTGTTGTCTGTTTGTTCTTTGACATTCAGTTCAGATTTTTCTGGACCTCTAGCTTAGGTTTTGTTTAACAGAGGAGAAATTTTCAGTTCTTGTTTTTCTGTTTCTTGCCCTGCTTCTATGGTGCCTTTCCCCCCCCCCCACCCTTAGGAGGGTCTACGTAGGTATTATAGACCCCAGCCGAATTTTCCCTGACCAAACTGGCCTCCTATCAGGGGGAAGGAGTCACCTGCATTGGTTTTCCCTGAGGGTAAGATCCAGCAGGTTGAACAACTTTCCTTTGAAGTCTCTGTACTCTTTTTCTTATCCTGCCCAGTATGTGGTGCTTTTCTGCCTGCAGGTCCCACCAGCATAAGATGGTGCGGTACCTTTAACTTTGGCAGACTCTCCCTGCTGGGGGCATGGTGGAGACACAGGAGAGGTTGTAGGCTGGTTTTAATGCCTTCAAATGACTATGTCCTGGTGTCTGAATTCCTTGAGGGAGGGATTCCACCTGAGTTGAGCTTCACCTCTGCCTATGCCTGGGGCAGTTGCAGCCTGAGAAGTCCTGCTGCTGAATCCAGAGGCAGTCAAGCCTTTGTGGAAACACAGCCACAAAACCCTCTGTTTTCTTTTTTTTTTTTTCTTTTTCCGTCAGCCCTGCCCCCTTGGCGCCGGGACAAAAATGAGTGACCTCTGCTTTGACCTCGTTCACCTGAGTTCGGGGCCTATTTTTAGTAGTCAGAATTTCTTAATTAATGCCATAATTGGTGTTTGGTTGGACTCAGCCTCTGCTGCTGTTAAAGTCTCTTTCCTTTTCCCCCTGGGAAGCAGCCTGTGAGGGAAGGGTGCTGGCTGCCGCTGCTTGGGGAACTCACGGTTCTGGGGAGGATCGCAGCTGGTCCAGCTGGTCCAGACTGGGGTATGCTGTGTGTCCGGTCACTGACGTGGCTCCAGGAGCTGTTCTGTACTGTTTTTGGTTATTTAGTAGTTGTTCTGGAGGACGAACTGAAATGCACATGTTGCTAAGCCGCCATCTTGGCCCCTCCTCCTTTTTGGGACTTTTTATATGTAAGATCATGTCTTCTGCAAATGGTGCAAGTTTTACTTCTTCCTTTCTAATTTGGAGCCATTTATTTTTCTTTCCTAATTCCTCTAGCCAGAACGTCTAGCACAATGTTGAGTAACAGTGGTGACAGTGTGCATTCTTGTCTTATTCCAGATCTTAGAGGGATCACTTTCAGTCTTTCACCATTGAATACTATGCTGTCTGCAGGTTTTTCATGTATGCCCTTTATCATGTTGAGGAAGTTTCCTTCTGTCCCTATCTTTTGAAGTGTTTTTATCAAGAAAGGATGCTGGATTTTGACTAATGCCTTTTCTGATTCAATCAAGGTGATCATGCATTTCTTCCCCTCTGATTTGTTAATATGGTACATGACATTAATTGATTTCCTTGTGTTGAACCATCTTTGCATACCTGAGATAAAACCCATTTGATCATGGTGTATCATTTTTTTTTAATGTGCTATTGGATTTGATTTGCGAATATTTTGTTGTAAATTTTTACATCTATATTTATTACAAATATGGATCTATATTTTTATTTTCTTGTAGTATCTTTATCAGGCTTTGGTGTCAGGGTGATGTTGGCTTCATAGAATAAGTTAGGTGTAGTGTTCCCCCTTGACTCATTACTTACTACTAGCACCACAAAAATAAAAGAAAAAAGATCAAAGAGGATAGTATGAACAACTGTATGCCAACAAATTAGACAATTTAGATGAAAGGGAGTGTTTTAGAAACACAGGAACAACCTACAGTGAGTCTAGAAGAAATAAAACACCTCAACAAACCAACCATAAATAAGGAGATTGAAACAGTCATTGTGTTAATCATGGTTCTCTAGAGAAACAGAACCTGCAGGAGAGATTTGTAAATATGAGATTTATAAAGGTGTGTCATGCAGTTGTGTGATGGAAGAGTCCAAAATCCTTAGGGCAGATTATGAAGCTGCCGGCTTCGATGAAAGGTCTGGATGAACTCTACAGGAGAGGCTCACTGGCTGAAGAAGCAGTGAGTCTCTTCTCCCTTAAAAGTCTTTGACTGATAGGATTATGTCATTGTGGGAGGCATGCCTGAGTTGATGGCAGATATAATCAGTCACAGATGCATTCAACTAACTAATGACTTAATACATCAGTCTTCCTGTTTATCAACCAGCCATGAAATATCCTTGCAGCAATGGTCAGTCCAGTGCTTGCCTGACCTGACAACTGGGCATAATCATTTGGCCAAATTGACACCAGAACCTAACCGTCACAGTCATGGTTTAATTTTAGAATTATATCCTTATCTTAATGGAAAGTCTCATCTTCTTCCTCACTGAGATGGACTAAAAGGTCCAAGATTTCTTTCTAAACAGCACTAAGTTTGTTCAAATTATGTTTGTTTGAAGCCTGGGGGTTCTATACCTGAATTCAGTGATAACCTTGGGCTGGAAGATAAGGGGCTGGATGTAAGGAGGGTCTATACATATTGTAAAAGAACTTAATGTTTTTTTTTGTAGAGAATTTTTCATTTTTAGTTATATTTTGTCCTATTAGACTAGTCAGGATGTTAACTACTAAATGCTCCTGCAAATAATGCAGCTGTTTTTCCTGCTGAGGAGAATTGGCTGGTATGATTTTTCTGGATGCCAAAGAACATCTGCTGTGCCAGAAAAAATGATAATTTCGGTTTTGGCATAATTATTAATTAGCTCTTTTTCCGGACTAATTAGGCAGCATATTCAGCTGTTTCCTGAGGGCATGTTGTTTGCCTGTAGAAAGATGCTGTCTTCCTGTTAATTCTGGCAGAAGAATATTTGCTCAGTTCAACCAAAAGCATCACTAAATCTTTCAGGTCAAAACTATAAAGGAGGGGGACTAGAAGCCTGACTGCCTTCACCAACTTAGAAATAGGCCTTGCTCTTCCTATCCTCCTGTATTCTCTTCATGGCAGGTTATCAAGACCCTGAAAGAGCAGTAAGACCTTGGATCTGTTTTTTTTGTTGTTGTTGTTGTAACAGATGCAACACAAAACTTAGAGTTTTAACCAGTTTCATATGTACAATTCAGTGTTTGAGGTTTTTTTTTCAATTCAGTGGTTTTAATTGCATTTACAATATTGTGTTATGAACACCACTGTCCATTGCCAAAACTTGGTCATCACCCCAAACAGAAACTGTTCACCTATTGAGCAATAACTCCCCATTCTCCCCCATCCCCACAACCATTGGGTACTGATAATGTTCTTTCTGTCTCTATGGATTGGTCTATTCTAGGTATTTCCTATGTAAATGAAATGATATATTTGTCTTTTTGTGTCTGCCTTATTTTACTCCATCTGCTGTCTTTAAGGTTCATTCATGTTGTAGCATGTGTTGAAGCATCAGTCCTCTTTATGGCTAAATAATATTGTGCTGTATGTATATGCCAAATTTTGTTTTATTCATTCATTTGTTGATGGACACTTGGGTTGCTGCACCATTTTACATTTCCACCAATAATGTATGACAGGTCCTATTTTTCCACATCCTTGCCTGGCTTGTTCTGAATTGTACACTTGAAACTGGTTAAAACTGTAAGTTGTGTGTTGTATATATGTTACCACAACAAGAGAAAGAGTTTAAAGGTCTTATTGCTCTTGCAGGGTCTAGTGCATGTCAAGTGGTATCTCATTTTGCTTTTTTTTCTCCATTTCCCTAGTGACTAATGATATGGAGCATCTTTTCATGTGCTTATTGGCCAATTGTATATCTTCTTTGGAGAAATGTCTATTCAAGTCCTTTGCCCATTTTAAATTGGGTTTTTAGTCTTTTTGTTGTTGAGTTGTAGGAGTTCTTTATATATAAACCCTTGTCACATATATGAGTTCCAAATATTTTCTTCTTTTCAGATTGTCTTTTCACTTTCTTGAACATGTCCTTTGATGCACAAAAGTTTTTATGTTTGATGAAGTCCAATTTATTTATTTTTTTCTTGTACGGTTGGTTACATAATTAAGAATTCATTGCCTACTGCAAGGTCCTGACAGTTTTCCTCTTTGATTTCTTCTGAGTCTTACAGTTTTAGTTCTTATTTTTAGGACATTGATGAATTTGAGTTAATTTTTTTAAATGGTGTGAGGTAAGGGTCAAATTTCATTCCTTTGCATGTGGACATCAGTTTTCCTAGCACCATTTGTTGAAGAAACTGTTCTTTCCCTATTGAGAGGACTTGGCACCCTTATTGAATATCAAGTTGCCATAGAAATGTGGATATTTATGAGCTCTCAATTATATTTCATTGTTTCATGTTCCTTTCATGCCAGTCCCATGCTGTGCTGGTTTGAAACTGTTATGTACCCCAGAAAAGCCATGTTCTTCTAATCCAATCTTGTGTTGCAGACTCACCACGTGCAGGATTTTTTTATTAGATTATTTCCATGGAGACGTGGCTACCTATTCAAGATGGGTCTTAATTAGTTTATTGGAGTCCTTAAGAGAGCTGATACAGAAGGTAGAGGGATGAAACTAAGAGACACAGACTTTGGAGATGCAGAAGGAGAGTGCCCCAGGAGATGCCAGAAGCTGAGAGAGATATTTAAAACCATGGGAGAGGGCAGCTGACTTCCCATATGCCTTCCCATTTGACAGAGAATCCCTGAACATGATTAGCCTTTCTTGAGTGAAGGTATCCTCTTGTTGATCCCTTAATTTGGACATTTTCATGGCCTTAGAGCTGTAACCTAATAAATCCCCTTTGTAAAAGTGAATCCATTTCTGGTATATTGCATTCCTCTAACTTTAGCAAATGAAAACACATACTGTTTTGATTGTTATAGTTTTGTCATAAGTTTTGAAATCAGGAAGTGTGAGTCCTTGAACATTGTTCTTCTTTTTAAAGATTGATAATGCTTTTCTGGGTTTTTGCCATTCCATACGAATTTGATGACTCTTTTTTCTGTTTCTGCAGGATAGGATACTGAAATTTTTTTTTTATACATTTCTTTGCTTAGATATTTTTATTAATAAAACCAATCAACATACAATATGAACATTCTCCTTTTTTATCACATAGTTGTATATTCATCATCATGATCATTTCTTTTTTTATTAATTTTTAAAATTTTTTCAAAATATAACAACAAACACAAACATTCTTAATATGTGATCATTCTATTCTACATATATAATCAGTAATCCACAATATCATCACATAGTTGAATATTCATCATCATGATCATTTCTTAGAACATTTGTATCAATTCAGAAAAAGAAATAAAAAGAAAACAGAAAAAACCTCGTACATACCATACCCCTTACCCTCTCTTTCATTGATTACTAGCATTTCAATCTACTAAATTTCTTTTAACATTTGTTCCCCCATTATTTATTTTTAAAATTTTATTTATTTATTTTTAATTGGCAAGCCAAAGCAACATACAAACATGAACATTCTTAACATACAAACATTCCATACATGGTATACAATCAGTGGCTCATAATATCATCACATAGTTGTATATTCATCACCATGATCATTTTTTAAAATTAATTTTTAAATTTTTAAAAAAATATAACAACAAATGCAAACATTCTTAACATATGATCATTCTGTTCTACATATATAATCAGTAATTCACAATATTATCACATAGTTGCATATTCATCATCATGATCATTTCTTAGAACATTTGCATCGATTCAGTAAAAGAAATAGAAAGACAACAGAAAAAAATTCATACATACTATAACCCTTACCCCTCCCTTTCACTGACCATTAGCATTTCAATCTAAATTTATTTTAACATTTGTTTCACCTATTATTTATTTTTATTCCATATGTTTTACTCATCTGTTGATAAGGTGGATAAAAGGAGCATCAGACACAAGGTTTTCACAATCACACAGTCACATTACAAAAGCTATATCAGTATACAATCATCTTCAAGAAACATGGCTACTGGAACATGGCTCTACATTTTCAGGCAGTTCCCTCCAGCCTCTCCATTACATCTTAACTAACAAGGTGATATCTAACCTCCAGGATAGCCTCTCAACTCTGGAATCTCTCAGCCACTGACACTTTATTTTGTCTCACTTCTCTCTTCCCCCTTTTGGTCGAGAAGGTTTTCTCAATCCCTTGATGCTGAGACCCAGCTCATTCTAGGATTTCTGTCCCACGTTGCCAGGAAGGTCCACATCCCTGGGAGTCATGTCCCATGTAGAGAGGGGGAGGGCGGTGAGTTTTCTTGTTGTGTTGCCTGAGAGAGAGAGGCCACATCTTAGCAACAAAAGAGGTTCTCTTGGGGGGTGACTCTTAGGCCTAATTTTAAGTAGGCTTAACCTATCCTTTACAGGGTTAAGTATCATATGAACAAACCCCAGGATTGGGGGCTCAGCCTATTGCTTTGGTTGTTCTCACTGCTTGTGAGAATATCAAGAATTCTCCACTTGGGGAAGGTGAATTTTCCCCCTTTCTTCCCAATCCCCCAAGGGGACTTTGCAAATACTTTTTTATTCACTGTTCAAATCACTCTGGGATTTATCGGGGCATCACTCTGGACAAACCTACAAAATCTTATGCCCTATTCAAGGTTCCATGTACGTATGGCATTCAATTAAGCTATCCATGTAAGTTATATTAGGAACTACACTACTCAAAATATAAATTTTGTACCAAATAAACATTTTTTGCTTTAGTCTCTTGCATAAGTTAAAAATTAAAATATTATTTACCATCTATTTTCAACACCCTGCAATATTGACATTCCTTTGTTCTTTCTCATGTAAGAACATTTTTAAATTTGTACATTTAGTCACTATCATTATACACTCTAGGCATTCCTAGATAATCATTATATCTTGCTGAATTTATCCTGTTAGTATATTTTGTTCTCTCTCTCTCTCTCTTAATTTTTGTCTTTAAATCTGTTTTTTTCTACTATTAGTATACCCACCCCAGTTCTCTTTTGTTTGCTATTTGCATGAAGTATTTCTTTCCATCCTTTCAGTTTCAGCCTATTCCCTTGTTGTATTTTTGAATTTAAGTTGAGTCTCTTGTAAACAGTATATAATTGGGTCATGCTTCTTTATCCATTCTCCTAATCTCTGCCTTTGGATTGGGGAGCTTAAATCATGTACATTAAAATAGTTACTGTGCAAGATTAACTTCTACCATTTTGCTACTTGTTTTTTTGTATATTTTATACCTTTTTGTCCCTCATTTCTTCCATTATTGTCTACTTTTGTGTTTAGTTCTTTTTTTTAAATGCAGTTTTATTGAGATATATTCACAAGCCTTATAAGCCATCCAAAATATACAATCATTGGCTCACACTATCATCATAGTTGTACATAGAACCCTATGATCATTTTTAGAACATTTTTATTACTCCGGAAGAGACATGAAAAGATGCCAGATTTTGTCATATTCCTTTTCTGCATCAATTGAGATAATCATATGATTTTTTCTTTTTGATTTGTTAATGTGTTATATTACATTAATTGATTTTCTTGTTTTGAACTACTCTTGCATACCTGGGATGAAACCCACTTGGTCATGGTGTATGATTCTTTTAATATGCTGTTGAATTCAATTTGCAAATATTTTCTTGAGGATTTTTGTATCTATATTCATTATAGAGATTGGTCTGTAATTTTCTTTTATTGTGTCTATTTAGTTTTGGGATTAGAGTAATGTTGGCATCATAGAATGAATTAGGTAGTGTTCCTTCTTCAATTTTTTGGAAGGCTTTGAGCAGGAATGGTGTTAATTCTTCTTAGAATGCTTGGTAAAATTCACCTTTGAAGCCATCTGGCCTTTTAGGTAGGTTTTGGATGACTGATTCAAACTTGTGATTCTTTACTTGTGATTGAGGTCTTCTATTTCTTCTCGAGTCAGTGTAGGTTGTTTGTGTGTTTCTAGGAAGTTGTTTATTTCATCTAAGTTGTCTAGTTTGTTGGCATACAGCTGTTCATAGTAACCTCTTACCTTTTTTATTTCCTTGGGGTCCGTGGTAATGCACCTCATCCTGTTTCTGATTTTATTTACTTGCAGATTATCTCTTTTCATCTTTGTCAGCCCAGCTAAGGGTTTGTCAGTTTTGTTGATGTTCTCAAAGAACCAACTTTTTTCTTTTTACATTTTAAAAAAAAATTTGATCATTCCGTTCTACTATATAATCAGTAATTCACAATATCATCACATGGTTGCATATTCAACATCATGATCATTTCTTGGAACATTTGCATCTATTCAGAAAAAGAAATAAAACAAAAACAGAAAAAAAATTATACATACCATACCCTTTACCCCTCCCTTTCATTGATCACTAGCATTTCAAACTAAATTTATTTTAACATTTGTTCCCTCTATTATTTATTTTTATTCCATATGTTCTACTCATCTGTTGATGTGGTAGATAAAAGGAGCATCAGACAAAAGGTTTTCACAATCACACAGTCACATTGTGAAAGCTATATCATTATTCAGTCATCCTCAAGAAACATGGCTACTGGAAAACAGGTCTACATTTTCAGGCAGTTCCCTCCAGCCTCTCCATTGCATCTTTTTTTAAAAAAATTTTTCATTAATTAAAAAATAAAGAAACAAAATAAAACAACATATATAATCAGTAAATCACAATATCATCTCTTAGTTGCATATTCATCATTTCTTAGAACATTTGCATTAATTCAGAAAAAGAAATAAAAAGACAATAGAAAAAGAAATAAAATGAACACAGGAAAGAAAAAAAAAGATTATACCTACCATACCCCTTACTCCTCCCTTTCATTGATCACTAGCATTTCAAACTAAATTTATTTTAGCATTTGTTCCCCCTATTATTTATTTTTATTCCATATGTTCCACTTCTTTGTTGACAAGGTAGATAAAAGGAGCATCAGACACAAGGATTTCACAATCACACAGTCACATTGTGACAGCTATATCATTATTCAATCATCCTCAAGAAACATGGCTACTGGAACACAGCTCTACATTTTCAGGCAGTTCCCTCCAGCCTCTCCATTACATCTTGAATAACAACATGATATCTACTTGATGCGTAAGAATAACCTCCAGGATAACCTCTCGACTCTGTTTGGAATCTCTCAGCCATTGACACTTTGTCTCATTTCCCTCTTCCCCCTTTTGGTCGAGAAGGTTTTCTCAATCCCTTGATGCTAAGTCTCAGCTCATTCTAGGGTTTTTCTCAATCCCTTTATGCTGAGTCTCTGCTCATTCAAAAATCTCTGTCCCACATTGCCAGGAAGGTCCACATCCCTGGGAGTCATGTCCCATGCAGAGGGGTAGGGTGGTGAGATTGCTTGTTGTGTTGGCTGGAGAGGGAGGTCACATCTGAGCAACAAAAGAGGCTCTCTTGGGGGGTGACTCTTAGGCCTAAATTTTAAGTAAACTTGACCTATCCTTTTGGGGTTAAATTTCATATGAACAAACCCCAAGACTGGGGGCTCAGCCCATAGCTTTGGTTGTCCACACTGCTTGTGAGAATATCAAGAATTCAACTTGGGGAAGTTGAATTTCTCCCCGTTCTCACCGCTCCCCGAAGGGGACTTTGCAGATAATTTTCTACTCATTGATCGAATCACTCTGGGATTTTTCGGGGCATCACTCTGGACAAACCAACAAAATCTCATGTCCTGCCCAAGATTGCAAGTGCTTATGTTGTTCAATCAAGCTGTCTACATAAGTTGTATTAGGAAATGCACTAGTCAAAATATAAATTTTGTATGAAATAAACATTTTTTGCTTTAGTCTCACACATAAGTTGAAATTTTAAAATATTAATTACCATCTATTTTCAGCCTCCTGCAGTAATGATATTCCTTTGTTCTTCCTCATTCACAAACATTTGTAAAATTTGTACATTTAGTCACTATTATTATACACTCTAGGCATTCCTAGATTATACCATCTCAGTCTTTATCGTCTGTCTTTCTTTCTGATTTCATTTATGCCCCCAGCCCTCCTCCCTCTATCATTCTCACATGCAGCTTCATTCAATGTTTTAACATAATTGTATTACAGTTAGGTAGTATTGTGCTGTCCATTTCTGAGTTTTTATATTCAGTCCTGTTGTACAATCTGTATCCCTTCAGCTCCAATTACCCAATATCTTACTCTATTTCTATCTCTTGATAAGACAGAATAAAGTTATGAAGTATGTAACAACATGGATGGACCTTGAGGATATTATGCTGAGTGAGGGTAGCCAAATACAAAAGGACAAATACTGTATGGCCTCACTGATATGAACTGACATTAGTGAATAAACTTGGAATTTTTCGTTGGTAACAGAGCCCAGGTTTTTTTTATTACTACTTACATAGTACATTTTTTCTCATCCTTTCACGTTCAGCCTATTTGTATCTTTGGGTCTAAAATAAGTCTCTTGTATACAGCATATAAATGGATCATAGTTTTTAATCTATTCTGTCAATCTGTGTCTTTTGATTGGAAAGTTTAATCCATTAACATTCAATCTTATTACTGTAAAGGCAATTCTTTTTATTTTATTTTACAAAAATAAACATTTTATTTTGTAACTTACTATTATAATACAATTAATTTAATTATTTTTCTAGAACAAAAGAAATATGATATATAAGTATGTGCTGATAACTCTCAGGAATTCATTCATTCAGTTAACACATTTTGTAGCGAATGAAATGAAGTCGCTGCCTTCAAGGAGTTTTAGTTCTAACGGGAAGGCTAAACTGTCAAAAAACAACTAAATATATGATATACCATAAATATAAAGATAAATACATTAAGATAGTGAATTGAAATAGTATGATAGTAATATTAACTGTCAGTATTCATATTCACATTTGACTGTTTTAAAGATTTTTGTTTTTTGCCTTTCTTAGAAAATCATGGAATGCATGTTCTTTTGTAAAATACAGTCAATATAGTTTGCTTCCTGATGTCAAGTACAATTTGGAGGACGATATCTTGGAGCTAAAGCAGAAGGTATCGGGAGCTAAAGAAGAAAGGATCAGGCAGTTATTTATGTATTTTTTCGTGGAACTGTGCATCTGTCATCACAATCAACTTCTTGTTAATTTTTGTGAATCATAACATAGATACAAAACAGTAAATTTCAGAGCACATTGCAACAATTAGTGTAGAACAGATTTCAGAGCTTGGTATGGGTTATGATTCCACAATTTTCGTTTTGTAAAGGCAGTTATTGATTCAACTATCTTATCATTTAGTTTTTATTTGTCAGATCTATTTTTTTCTTTCTCTCTTTTTTTGTGTGGGCAGGCACCGGGAATCAAACTGAGGTCTCTGGCATGTCAGACAAGAATTCTGCCAGTGAGCCACCATTGTACTGCCCCTATTTTTCCTCTTTTTTTTATCCTTTAAGGAAAGTTTTCAGTTTTCCGCCATTGAGGATGATGTTAGTTGTTGGTTTTTCATATGTTCCTTTTATCATTTTGGGGATATTCCCTTCTATTCCTATCCTTTGAAGTGTTTTCAATAAGAAAGTATGTTGAATTTTGTCAAATGCCTTTTCTCCATCAATCGAGATGATCGTGTGGTTTTTCTGCTTTGATTTGTTATATAGTGTATTCCATTAATTGATTTTCATATGTTGAACCATCCTTGCATGCCTGTGATGAATCCTACTTGGTCATGGTGTAGAATTCTTTTAATGTGGTGCTGGATTCGATTTACAAGAATTTTGTTGAGGATTTCTACATCTGTATTCATTAGAAAGAGTGGTCTGCAATTTTCTTTTCTTGTAATATCTTTGGCTTTGGTATGAGGGTGATGTTGGCTTTGTAGAATGAGTTAGATATCTTTCTCTCCTCTCCAATTTTTTTGAAGAGTTTGAGCAGGATTGGTACTAATTCTTTCTAGAATGTTTGGTAGAATTCATATGCGAAGCCATCTGGTCTTTGACTTATCTTTTTGGGGAGCTTCATAATGACTGATTTAGTTTCTTTACTTATGATTGGTTTATTGAGGTTGTCTATTTCATCCTGATTCAGTGTTGGATGTTGATGCCTTTCGAGGAAGTTGTCCATTTCATCTATGTTGTCTAGTTTATTAGCATAAAGTTATGCATAATATCCTCTCATTACTTCCTTTACTTCTGTGGGGTCAGTGGTTATGTCTCCTCTTTCATTTCTGATTTTATTTGCACCCTCTCTCTTCTTTTTGTCAACCTCACTAAGGATCCATCAATCTTATTGATTTTCTCATAGAATGAACTTCTGGTTTTGTTGATTTTCTCAATTATTTTTGTGTTCTCAATTTCATTTATTTCTGCTGTAATCTTCATTATTTCTTTCCTTTTACTTGCTTTGGGGTTAGGTTGCTGTTCTTTCTCTAGTTCTTCCAAGTGGACAGTTAATTCCTTGGTTTTTGCTCATTCTTGTCCTTTGATATAGGCATTTAGGGCAATAAGTTTCCCTCTTAGCATTGCCTTTCCTGCATCCCATAAATTTTGATATGTTGTGTTTTCATTTACATTTGCCTCAGGGTGTTTAGAAATTTCTCTCGTAATTTCTTCCTTGACCCACTGGTTGTTTAAGAATGTGTTGTTGAGCCTCCATATATTTGTGAATTTTCTGCCCCTCTGCCTATTATTGATTTCCAACTTCATTCTTATATGATCTGAGAAAGTGTTTTATATGATTTCAATCTTTTTGTATTTATTGAGACTTGTTTTGTGACCCAGCATATGGTCTGTCTTTAAGAATGATCCATGAGCACTTGAGAAAAAGGTGTATCCTGCTGTTGTGAGGTGTAATGGTGTATAAATTTCTGTTAAGTCTAGCTCATTTATTGTATTATTCAAATTCTCTGTTTCTTTATTGATTCTCTGTCTAGGTTTTCTGTCCATTGATGAGAATGCGGAATTGAAGTCTCCAACTATTATGGTAGATGTGTCTATTTCTCTTTTCAGTGTTTGCCTCATGTATTTTAGAGCATTCTGGCTCGGTGATAAATATTTTTGATTCTCATGTCTTCTTGTTGAATTGTTCCTTTTATTAATACATAATACCCTTCTTTGCCTCTTTTAACTGTTTTCTATTTGAATTCTAATTTGTTTGATGTTATTATAGCTATTCCTGCTCTTTTCTGATTGTTATTTGCATGAAATATCTTTTCCCAACCTTTCACTTTCAACCTATGTTTATCCTTGGGTCTAAGATGTGTTTCCTGTAGACAGCATATAGATGGGTCCTGTTTTTTAATCCATTCTGCCAGTCTATGTCTTTAGACTGGGGAGTTTAATCCTTTAACATTAGTGTTATTACTGTAAGGGTAGTACTTTGTTCTACCATTTTACCTTTTGGGTTTTATATGTCAGATCTAATTTTTCTTCTTTCTACCTTCAATGATACTCTTTGTTTTTACAGTCTTCTCCACACCTCTCTCCGTTGTTTTTTCCTTTCTATCTCTAATGCTCCATTTAATATTTCTTGCAGAGCCAGTCTCTTGGTTGCAAATTCTTGGTGATTTTTTTGTCTTAAAGTATTTTAGTTTCCCCCTTATTTTGTTCTTGATTTTTTTGTATTTTGGCATGGGTAGGCTCTAGGAAGCAAACCCTGGTCCCCAGCATGGCAGGCGAGAACTCTGACATTGAGCCACTGTTCTCTGCCATCTGTCTCATTTTATTTATTTATTTATTTAATCCATTAAACATGACAACATACAAACACAAACATTCTTACCATATGATCATTATATTCTTGATAAATAATCAGTAACTCACAATATCATCACATAGTTGTATATTCATCATCATGATCATTTCTCAGAACATTTGCATCAATTCGGATAAAGAAAACAGAAAGAAATTCATATATACCATACCGCTTACCCTTCCCTTTCATTGCTCAGTAGCATTTCAATCTACAAAATGTATTTTAACATTTTCCCTGTATTATTTATTTATTTTTAATCTGTAGGTTTTACTTGCCTGTCAATAAGGTAGATAAATGGAGCATAAGACAAGGTTTTCACGTGAAGATCACACAATCACATTGTGAAAGCTATGTCATTGTACAGTCATCTTCAAGAAACATGGCTACTGGACCACAGCTCTACATTTTTAGACAGTTCCATCCAGCGTCTCCATTACATCTTGACTAACAAGGTGATATCAATATAATGCATAGGAATAACCTCCAGGATAACCTCTCGACTCTGGAATCTCTCAGCCATTAACACTTTATTTTGTCTTATTTTGCTCCTTCCCCTTTTGGTCGAAAAGGTTTTCTCAGTCCCCTGATGCTGAGTCTCAGCTCATTTTAGGATTTCTGTCCCATGTTGCCAGGAAGGTCCGTACCACTGCCTTCCCCTCATTTTTTGAAGAACAGTTTTGCTGGATATAGAATTCTTGGTTGGCAGTTTTTCTCTTTTAGTATGTTAAATATGTCACACCACTGTCTTCTATCCCCCATGGTTTCTGCTGAGCAATCTACGCATAGTCTTATTGGACTTCCCTTGAGTGTGATGGATTGCTTTTCTCTTTCTACCTTCAAAATTCTCTTTCTCTTTCTCATCTGACATTCTGACAAGAAGTGTCTTGAAGTATGTCTATTTGGATCTATTCGTTTGAGGTATGCTGCACTTCTTGGATGTGTAATTTTAAGCCTTTCATAAGAGTTGGGAAATTTTCAGTGATAATTTCCTCCATTAGTTTTTCTCCTCCTTTTCACTTCCTTTCTCCTTCTGGGACACCCACAGCACATATATTCGTACACTTCAGGTAGTCGTTCAGTTTCCTGAGTCCTGCTCATATTTTTCCATTTTGTTCCATATATTTTCTTTTGCTGGTCAGATTTCAGATATCCTCTCCTCCAGGTCACTAACCCTATCTTCTGCCTCTTGAAATCTAATATTGTAGGTTTCCTTTTTTTTTTTTTTATCTCTTCTACTGTGCCTTTCATTCCCATAAGTTCTGTGATTTGTTTTTTCAGACTTTCAATTTCTTCCTTTTGTTTATCCCTTGCTTTCTTTATTTCCTCCCTCAATTCATTGATTTGATTTTTGATGAGATTTTCCATGTCTGTTCAAACAGCCTGAATTTATTGTTTCAACTCCTTTATCTCATTTGAATTGTTGGTTTGTTCCTTTGACTGGGCCATATCTTCAATTTTCCTAATATGATTTATTAGTTTTTTTGTTGTCATCTAGACATTTAATTTCCTTAATTAGTTTATTCTGGAGACTGTTTTCACTTTTTTACCTAGTATTTTCTTGCTGGGTGACTTTTTTGTCTGTCTCTTGTTTGACATTCAGTTCAGCTAATTCTAGACTGGTAGCTTAGTTTTTGTTTAACAGATCAGAATTTTTCAGCTCTTTTCTTTTTCCTTGCCCTGCTTGTATGGTACCTTTTTTTCTTTTTTTTTAAGAGGGTCTCCTTGCGTATTATAGACCCCAGTCTGATTTTCCCAGACCAGAATGGCCTCCTCTCAGGAGGCAAGAGCCACCTGTATCAGTTTTCCCTAAGGATGAGACCTAGCAGGTTGAAAGACTTTCCTGTGAAGCCTCTACACTCTGTGTTTTTCCTATCCTGTCCTGTATGTGGCGCCTGTCTGCTTGTGGGTTCCACAAGCATAAAGTGATGCAGTACCTTTAACTTAAGCAGACTCTCCCTGCTAGGGCATGGTTGGAACAGAGAGCTCCTAGGCTTGCTTTAATCGCTTCAGTTTTCCATACCGTAGGGTCTGAATTCCTTTAGGGAGGGATTCCCTCAGAGCTAAGCCCCACCCCTCTCTTGGAGAAGGCACAGCCTCCAAGGAATTTCTTCCTTTCACCTGACCAACCTCTTTGCCTCGCAGAGAAACTTAATGGACTTTTGGAGCCTGAGAAGGCTTGTAGTTATATGCAAAGAGCAGTCAAGCTGTAGAAACAGCTACAAAAAAGAAAAGAAAATAAATCCTTTTCAGAGGAGGACCCCTGTTCCTTGGTTTTGCCAGTCAAGAGCTTGAGTTGGTATGTTGCTCTATGTATCTCCAGGTCCTATGTGCCCTCTCCTTTCTTTCAGGGCACAGCTCTTTTCAGGTGTTTTGTGCTCTCTGATCTGAAAAAAGCCCGCTTCCCCCCCTTTTTTTTCTGACAGCCCTGCTGCCTCTGTGCTGGGGCAAAAATCAGTAACCTCAGCTTTCACTCGAGGTTCAGCTGAGCTGGTGGTCTATCTTTAGTAGTCAGAATTTGTTAATTAATTCCACAGTTGGACCTTGGTTGAGCTCAGCCCCTTGCTGTTAGTAAAATTCTCTTTCCTTTTCCCCTCTTGGTACCAGCCTTTGGGGTAGGGGCACTGGCCACCACATCTTGGGGGACTCACAGTTCTGAGTAAGATCGTTGGTGGTCCAGCTGGTCCAGATTCATGTACAGTGTGTGTCTGGTCACTGATGTGGCCCCAGCAGTTGTTCTGTACTGGTCCTGGCTATTTACTAGCTGATCTGGAGGACGAATTAAATTCCACACCTCACTAAGCTGCTATCTTGGACCCACTAGCTATAAGTGTCTTTTTAAAAAATCGTTAAGTTGATAAAAATGGATATTGATATTTCTCCCATGTTCTAGCCCTTTTTCTCCTTCCTCTCTTGTTTAAGAGGAGTGGTTCTTTCTCCTTAACTGGTTATTCTTTACTTGTTCTCTTGGCTCCCAAACAGGCCTGGCTTTTCCCTATCCATGTCCAAGGAGAATAGGGGAGCAGTTTTTTGGGGGAAAAAAATGAGCTAATGAAGTTTTAACTAAGTTCTCCAGACCCTTAGGGATCCTATGTGTTTAAATGTATGAATGATTATGTTAGTAGTAAGAATGACATGTTTTCCTTCCAAGCCCTGGAAAATGGAAGTGATTAAAGGTAAGTGGCTAAATGAAACTGCATTGCAGAAAGCATTCTGGTCTTGAAAGTAGTGCTATAAAAAGCAGACTTCTTTTTCTTCCCTCATTCCATTTAGGGAAAGAAGTTAAACTCGTATGGTCATAGTTCCAACTTTGTTGGTGGAGCAGGCCAGGAGGAGGAGAAAAGCTGAGATGTGCAGCATTAGACCTGTTAACTAGGGTGGACCAGGGACTGGAAATTCAGTTTGGCTGACAGCAGTGGTTCAATCCAGCCAGAAAGTGGTGGTGTCCAAGGAATTCTATCAACTCCAACTGTGTTTCAAGCAACAGTTTGGTAAATGTGGGGGGTTCTGTAGATGGGTAGAGCCCAGCAATAGGAATCTTAGGCTGGTGGTAAAAAGTCCAGGCAGACAGTTGCTATTTAAAAGGTTGGCGTATAATTAGCGGGGGACTCGGACCCAGAGCTGGGATTCAGGGACAGCATTTTAGTCTTTGGGGAGGAGGCCTGGCTAGAATTAGATGAAACTCTAGGCTCCACAGGGGTCCAGGATACTGGGCAGGTTACCAGTTCAGGAACTTGGAAACAGTCTAATAGTAATAAAAAAAAGAAGTGACACATTTTCTCCTCCAAATCCTGGAACATAGACCAAACTAGAAGACCAGTTATGGTGGATGTACACTGGGTAGTGGAAAGGGCCAAGAAGGAAGGGGAGAGTGGAGAATAGTGTTCAGGGTCTGGCACTTAGGTGAACAAGTCCAGTGGTCATCTCTGAGGCCTTATATTTAAAGTCAGAGTGACAAAGAATGTAATTTAATTCTAAACCCCACCAGGGAGGGAGAAAACTGCCTCGCCAGGGTTGGAACAGCAAAGCTTTGGAGCCAGCAAACTCTTCTTCCTCTTTCCCCCCTTCTCTACTTATGTTTAGTCAACTTTTACTAAGTATCTGCTATAAGACTTGATCCCTGTTCCTGTCCTCAAGGACCTCACAGTCTAGTAAAATGGGCAGATACACAAATGCATATTTTTCTTTTTTTAAGAGACTTTTAATTAATTTCAGATTTACTGAAAAATTGAAAACAGCACAGAGTTAGTTTCTCCTATTATTAACATCTTACATTAGTATGATAAATTTGATAGGTAATGAACAAACACTGATCTATTATTATTAACTTAAGTTCATACTTTATTCTGGTAACCTTAGGTATTTTCCAGTGTTCTTTTTCTGTTCTAGCATCCCATCCAGGAAACCATATTACATTTAGTCATCTGTCTCCTTTGGCTCCTCTTGGTCTTGATAGTTTCTCAGACTTTCCTTGTTTTTGATAACCTTGACAGTTCTGAGTACTGGTCGGCTATTTTTAGAATGTTCCTCAATTGGGATTTGTTTCATGTTTTCTCTCATGATTAGACTGGGGTTATGAGTTTTTGTGAGAAGATCACAGAGGTAAAGTGCCATTGTCATCACATCATATCAGGGGTATATACTATCAACATAGTACTGTAGAGTGGTTAAGATGAGAAAGGTTTATATTTTATATATGTTCCCACAATTTAAAAAATGCACATAAAGAGATGGCAATTAAATGCAACATATGACCCTGGATGGAAACTAGCAAGAAAGGAGAAAAGGCTCAAAGGGACGTGTTTTGGTTTTCTTGGGTGCTCAAGCAAATACATTCAGTAGGCTAAAACTGGGAATTTATTAGCTTATGGTTTTGAGGCTGGGAAAATGTCCAAATCAAAACATCATCAAGGGGATGCTTTCTCCCTGAAGACTGTGACATTCTAGGGCTGGCTGCTGGTGATCCTTGGTCCTCAGCTCCTCTATCACATGGCAATCCACATGGCCTATCCAGGCCTCTCCCTTCTCTTCCAGATTCCATTTATGTTCAACTTCTGGCTGCTCTCTGTGGCTTTCTCTTTTTGTCTGAGTTTTATTCTATTTATAAAGATGAACTCCAGTAATAGGTTTAAGACACATCCTAATTGAGGTGGGTCACACCTTAACTGAGATAACCTCATCAAAAGGTCCTACTTACAATGTGTTCATACCCACAGGAGTGGATTAACTTTAAGGGCATGTTTTTCTAGGGTGCATACCATTCCAAACCACTGCAGGACATTATTGGGACATAAGAAAAAAAATTGGCATATTGACTGTAAGTTTTATATCAATCAAATTGCTTGAGCTGAGTAAGTACACATAAGTGAATATCCTTGTTCTTGGGAAATGTACATGGCAGTATTAAGTGTTCAAGAAGCATGATGTATACAACCTACACCCAAGTGTTCAGAAAATGGAGAGATAGAATGATACAGCAAATATGGCAAAAGTTAAAACTGATGGATCTGGGGATCTGGGGAGGAGTGGAAGTTCTCTCTTTGGGGGGGGTTGTATTATTTTTGTAACTGTTCTGTAAGCTTGAACGAATTTCAAAATAAAAAGTTTAAAATAAATAAAGTGTGGTCTCTGGACCAGAAGTATCAGTATCTCCTGGGAAATTTGTAGAACTGCAAGTTCTTGGGCTCCACTCCAGAATCAGAAAATCTGAGGGTAAGATGCAGTAATCTGTGCTTTAATAAGCACTCCAGGAGATTCTGAGAAATTTGAGAATCCTTGCCTTAAAGGATGAATTGAGTGAATTTAGTTTTGTGAAAGGAGTGGAGAGCATTCCAGGAAAAAGAGGGTAGTCTGAGCCTAAGCTTAGAGGTTACAAAGTATCATTATGGGTATAGAGGGTTATAGGTGTCTGGTGTGGTTATAATAAATGTTTGAGGGAGGAAATGGCAAGACTTAAAGATTGGCAGTTGTATCAGGGAGGGATTGGAATGCCAGGCTAAGGAGCTTATTAAACTTTATAGTTTATTTAACTGTAGGCCTCTGAAGAATTTTTTTTTTGTTAACAGCTTTATTGAGGTATAATTCACATTCCATATAGTTCACCTATTTTGAGTCTACAGTTTACAGAGCGGTGCAGCCATTACCACAATCAGTGTTAGAATATTTTCATTACCTTTTGCTTTTACTTCTCCCTCCCCCAGCTTAAGGCAACCACTAATCTTTCTGTCTATATAAATTTGCTTATTCTGGACATTTTATATAAAATGAATTATATAATAGGAGACATTTTCTGACTGGCTTCTTTCACTTAGCATAATGTATTCAAGGTTCATCTGCGTTGTAGCAAGCATCAGCACTTTATCCCTTTATATGGCCAAATAATATTCCATTGTATGGTTACCACATTTTGTTTATCCATCTGTCTGTTGATTGGAGGACATTTGGGTTGTTTCCACCATTGGCCAATGTGAATAGTGCTACTGTGAACACATGTGTACAAGTTTTTGTATGGGCATATGTTGTCATTTCTCTTTTATTTTATTTTTATTTATTTATTTATTTATTTTTTTGCATGGGCAGGTACCGGGAATCAAATCCGCGTCCCCAGCATGGCAGGCAATTTTTCACAAGGGCAGGCACCATCTCTTTTATTTTTTAAAATATTTTTATTGACCAATCTTGACAAACATAAACAATCCATACATAGTGTACAATCAATGGCTCACAATATCATCACATATTTGTATATTCATCACCATGATCAATTTATGAACATTTACATCACTCCAGAAAAGGAAAGAAAAAAACATGTATATCCCATACACCTTACCCCTCCCTCTCATTGATCACTAGTATTTCAATCTATCCCATTTGTTTTACCCCTTACCCTGTTCTTTAGTTTTTATCCATTTTTTTTACTTTTTATTGACAACAAATAACAACATACAAACACAAATATTCTTAGCATATGAACATTCCATTCTTCGTATATAATCAATGACTAACAATATAATAAGATCACACAGTTGTATAATCATCACCATGATAATTTCTTAGAACAGTTGTGTCACTCCAGGAAAAGAAAAAGAAAAAACAAAAAACACACATACCGTACCCATTACCCCTCCCTCTCACTGACTGCTAGTATTTTCTTCTACCCAATATATTTTAACCTTTGTTCCCCCTATTTTTTCCTATACCCCTTACCACTCCCTTTCATTGATCACTAGTATTTCAGTGTACTCAATTTATTTTAATATTTGTTCCCCTTATTTATTTATTTATTTTTAATCCATATGTTTTACTCATCTGTACATACCCTGGATAAAAGGAACATCAGCCACAAGGTTTTCACAGTCCCACAGTTACATTGTAAAAGCTATATCCTTACACAGTTGTCGTCAAGAGTTAAGGCTACTGGAACACAACTCAACCGTTTCAGGTACTTCCCTCCAGCCAGCCACTCCAATACACCTTAAACTAAGAAGGGATGTCTATATAAATGCATAAGAATAACTTCCAGGATAACCACTTACCTCTGTCTGAAATTCATTTCTCTTGAGTGTATATATCCAGGAGTGGAATTACTGGGTTATACGGTAACTCTATGTTTAACCTTTTGAGGAACTCCTAGACTGTTTTCCCAAGTGGCTGTACCATTCTGCATTCCCACCAGCAGTGAATGAGGGTTCCAATTACTCCGTATCCTCAGCGACACTTGATATTCTCTGCTGACTTTTTGATTATAGCTCTCCTAATGGGTGTGAAGTGTTATCTCATTGTGGATTTAGTTTGCATTTTCCTGTTTACTAATGATGTTGAACATCTATCTATGTTCTTATCAGCCATTTGTATATATCTTCTTGGAGAAATGTCTATTCCAATCCTTTGCCCTTATTTTTCTTTGTATTATTGTGTTTTTTCCCCAAATTCCATCTTCTTAATCAGCTCCATGAAGGCCATCCTAAACACCATATGAAACACAACAGAATATTTCTTCCTTCCAGTATTAAAAAGATGACATTCACCAACATTTTTAAGAAGTTTTTTTATATAATCAGGGTGGTGGTCTCATAATGTGAAATAAAAAACACCTCCTAGCAATCATGTTCTTGACGAAAATTTCTTGTAGGTATATTTGAAAATTGCTTCCAAAATTATATATGTGTATGCCTCATCTCAGTTGTCATAATTGTCTCTGTATTCCCTCCAGAGTAGCAGTCATAGCCACCCTGGCTTCTGCCTTCCATATCCATATCCTCCCGGCCGACTGTCATACTGACTGCTCCTATGTACCTGGTTCCCAACACCTCTAGAGTAGCTGTGACCACACCCATGCCCCCCAAAGGCAGCCCCTCAGGGTTCCCCAGGCTGACTTGCTCTCATGGTGCACATGGATCTGGCAGCCATCCAGGGACTCTTTATTCATAGCTTCCATGGCCTCTGAGGCATGCTCTGGATTGGTGAAAGTGATGAAGCCCAAACCCCAGGACCGCTGTGTTGCCTGGTCCTTGACAACAATCATTTCAGACATAGGCCCGAAGCTGCTGAAGTGGTCTTCCAACGCTTGCTCATCAGTGTTGAAGTTGAGCCCTCCCACAAAGAGTTTCCTTTCTTCAGATGACATGGCAGGAAATTCGAGTCCTGGTAACTGGAAAAGACAGCCCGACCAATAGCCAACACTGAGGAGCAGAGCTATTATTGTGCTTTAAGAGTTCCTTATATATTCTAGATAGAGGTTCCTTATCTGACATATGATTTTCAATTTTTGTTCTATTTAGTTGTTTATATTTTTACTCTCTTACTGGTGTCCTTTGAAGAACAAAAAAATTTTAATTTTGATGAAGTACAATTTAAATTTTTTTCCTTTGGTTGCCTGTGCTTTTGGCGTTGTATTTAAGAAACCGTTGCCAAATCCAAGGTCATGAAGATATACCACCTATATCTTCTCTTAAGATTTAATAGTTTTACACTTTTGTGCATCAAAGAACTTTGTCAAGAAAATAAAAAGACAGCCTATATAATAAGAGACAATATTTGGCAATGATATATCAGATAAAGGTCTAGTATCCAGAATATATAAAGAGATTGTTCAACTCAACAACAAAAAGACAGACAACCCAATTACAAAATGGGCAAAAGACATGAACAGACACTTCTCAGAAGAGGAAATACAAATGGCCAAAAGGCACATGAAAAGATGCTCAACTTCCCTGACTGTTAGGGAAATGCAAATCAAAACCACAATGAGATATTGTCATGGTTAGGGACAGGTGTCAACTTGGCCAAGTTGTGGTACCTGTTCATCTGATTGGGCAAGAGCTGGCCTGTCTGTTGCAATGAGGACATTTCATAGGATTAGGTCATGATCACGTCAGCTACATCCACAGCTGATTCCATTTATAATCAGCCAAAGGGGAGTGTCTTCTGCAATTAGTGATGCTAAATCCAATCATGGGAAGCCTTTTAAGGAGGACTCAGAGGAGACAGGTTGCATTCCTGCTTTGGCTGGTGAGCCTCTCCTGTGGAGTTCGTCCAGGCCATCCATCGGAGTCATCGGCTTTGCAGCCTGCCCTGTGGATTTTGGACTCTGCGTTCCTACGGTCATGTGAGGCACTTTCATAAATTTTATATTTACAAGTGTTCCCTGTTGGTTCTGTTTCTCTAGAGAACCCTAACTAATACATCTTGGTACCAGGAGTGGTTCTTAAGGAACAGAATCTTAAAAATGGGTTTTTATGAATGGTTTTCTACTCTGACTGGGCTCAGAGACACTAAGGACTCTGATTCCCGTAATCAGAATGACACTCCCAATCCATGGACTGAGTTGGCAAAGGAGATAGTCAAAATATCATCATTCGATTCTCCTAATGCTTCGCTTGTACGAAGCCAGACTCTGGGGGATAATGTTTTTGACACCTTTACAGAGTTTTGTAGGAATAAGAGTTATAGAGATGTTGGTTGGTTGTTGTTAGATACACTGTCTACATTAAAGGGTGAAAGGGATGGGCTTAAGGCTTCAAACAAGAAGCTTAAGTGCCGTCTGAAAGATGTAGAGGTTTCTATGAGTATCCTGAAGGAAAATTTTATTTCCTGTAGCCGTAGACTTGAGATCTCTGAAAATCAGACTCAGAATCTTATTGTTAGAGTAGCAACTTTACAACGTAAACTGAAATCTCAGTCTTGCATGGTGTCTGCCGTTAAAGTGAGGGCATTGATTGGAAAGGAGTGGGACCCTGAAAAATGGGATGGTGACATATGGATTGATAATGATGTTGGGGGTGAGGTTGAAACCCTAGACCATGCTGAGCCTTCTTTAGATAACCCTGTAATAGTCTGCCCTGAGGACATAGCCGCCCCACCTCCAGCCTGCCTTGAGGAATTGGCCACCCAACCTCCTCCTGAAGGGATTAGCCCTAGAGTTATTAATCCTGTTTCACCAGATGAAACTGCAAATGAAAGCCCTGAAGCAAATGGCTTGGAAGATATTTCTAATTCTTTTCATGACCCACCCCCACCACCCCTCATTTCTTCTAGACCTATAACTAGACTAAAGTCCCAACAGGCCCCTAAAGGTGAGGTACAAAGTATCACACATGAGGAGGTACGTTATACTCCAAAAGAACTGTGTGAGTTTTCCAATTTATATAGACAGAAATCAGGGGAATATGTGTGGCAATGGATTTTAAGAGTGTGGGATAATGGTGGGAGGAATATAAGGCTGGATCAGGCTGAATTTATTGATATGGGCCCATTAAGCAGAGATTCTGCATTCAATGTTATAGCTAGAGCGGTTAGAAGAGGTGTTAACAGCTTGTTTGGGTGGTTGGTTGAAACATGGATCAAAAGGTGGCCAACATTACCTGAGGTTGAAATGCCAGAACTGCCCTGGTATAATGTAGATGAGGGGATCCAGAGGCTTAGAGAGATTGGGATGTTAGAGTGGATTTATCATGCAAAGCCTGCTCTTACACCCCAGGAATGTCCAGAGGATGCACCTTTTACCAGAACAGTGAGAAATAAATTTGTGAGACTAGCACCATCATCCCTCAAGAGCTCTGTGGTTGCACTTCTCTGTAGGTCAGATATTACTGTAGGAACTGCTGTCACTGAGCTGGAATCCTTAAACACAATGGGGATGGCAGGATCCCGAGTTGGCAGAAGCCAGATGGCAGCACTTAATCACCAAAGACAGGGTAGACGTGGGTATTATAATAGACAACAAACTCAAAGGAGGCATCAAAATTATATGACACGCAGAGATTTGTGGCATTGGCTAGTAAATCATGGGGTGCCTAGAAATACAATAGAAGGGCAGCCTACTAAATTCTTGTTGGAGCTGTATAAACAAAAGAGTTCTAGGTCAAGGGAACAGAAGTCTAACCTGAATTACAAAAACACAGAGTCACGGCCCCTTAACCAATTTCCAGACTTGAAACAGTTTACAGACCCTGAGCCCCTTGAATGAAGGGGAGGCCAGGTCCCTATGGGGAAGAAACCTGTTACACTGCCACAAATTTATACTGTTAACCTTCCTCTAAGTCTTCCCCAAGGAGACCGACGGCCTTTTACCAGGGTAACTGTGCATTGGGGAAAAGGAAATGATCAGATATTTCGGGGATTATTAGACACTGGTTCAGAAGTGACATTAATTCCAGGGGACCCAAAACGTCACTCTGGACCACCAGTCAGAGTGGGGGCTTATGGAGGCCAGGTGATCAATGGAGTTTTAGCTCAGGTCCGTCTCACAGTGGGTCCAGTGGGCCCCCGGACCCATCCTGTAGTTATTTCCCCAGTTCCAGAATGTATAATTGGCATAGACATACTGAGCAACTGGCAGAATCCCCACGTTGGTTCTCTAACTCGTGCAGTGAGGGCTATTATGGTGGGAAAGGCCAAGTGGAAGCCACTAGAACTGCCCCTACCAAGCAAAATAGTAAATCAAAAGCAATACCGTATTCCTGGAGGGATTGCAGAGATTACTGCCACTCTTAAGGACTTGAAAGATGCAGGGGTGGTGATTCCCACCACATCCCCTTTCAACTCTCCTATTTGGCCTGTGCAGAAAACAGATGGGTCTTGGAGAATGACAGTGGATTATCGTAAACTCAACCAGGTGGTAACTCCAATTGCAGCTGCTGTTCCAGATGTAGTATCATTGCTTGAGCAAATCAATACATCCCCTGGTACCTGGTATGCAGCTATTGATCTGGCAAATGCTTTTTTCTCAATAGCTATTAGTAAGGACCACCAGAAACAGTTTGCTTTCAGCTGGCAAGGTCAGCAATATACTTTCACTGTCCTACCTCAGGGGTATATCAACTCTCCAGCCCTATGTCATAATCTTGTTCGCAGAGACCTTGATCATTTCTCCCTCCCACAAGACATCACACTGGTCCATTATATTGATGATATCATGTTGATTGGACCTAGTGAGCAAGAAGTAGCAACTACTCTAGATTTACTGGTAAGGCATTTGCGTGTCAGAGGATGGGAGATAAATCCAACAAAAATACAGGGGCCTTCCACCTCAGTAAAATTTCTAGGGGTCCAGTGGTGTGGGGCATGTCGAGATATCCCTTCTAAGGTGAAGGATAAATTGCTGCATCTGGCCCCTCCCACAACCAAAAAAGAGGCACAACGCCTAGTGGGTCTTTTTGGATTTTGGCGACAACATATTCCTCATTTGGGTGTGCTACTCCGGCCCATTTATCGAGTGACCAGAAAAGCTGCTAATTTTGAGTGGGGACCTGAACAAGAGGAGGCTCTGCGACAGGTCCAGGCTGCTGTGCAAGCTGCTCTGCCACTTGGGCCATATGATCCAGCAGATCCAATGGTGCTGGAAGTGTCAGTGGCAAATAGAGATGCTGTCTGGAGCCTTTGGCAGGCCCCTATAGGAGAATCACAACGTAGACCCTTAGGATTTTGGAGCAAAGCCTTACCATCTGCTGCAGATAACTACTCTCCTTTTGAGAAACAGCTTTTGGCCTGCTACTGGGCCTTAGTAGAGACTGAACGCTTAACCATGGGCCACCAAGTTACCATGAGACCTGAGTTGCCTATCATGAGTTGGGTGTTGTCTGACCCACCAAGCCATAAAGTTGGGCGTGCACAGCAGCACTCTATTGTAAAGTGGAAATGGTATATACGAGATAGAGCCAGAGCAGGTCCTGAAGGCACAAGTAAGTTACATGAAGAAGTGGCACAAATGCCCATGGTTTCCGCTCCTGCTGCCACATTACCTTCTCTTTCCCAGACCAGAGCTATGGCCTCTTGGGGAGTTCCTTACAGTGAATTGACTGAGGAAGAGAAAACTTGGGCCTGGTTTACAGATGGTTCAGCACGATATGCAGGTACCACCCGAAAGTGGACAGCTGCAGCATTACAACCCCTTTCTGGGGTGTCCTTGAAGGACAGTGGTGAGGGGAAATCTTCCCAGTGGGCAGAACTTCGAGCAGTGCACCTGGTTGTTCATTTTGCTTGGAAGGAAAACTGGCCAGAGGTGCGTTTGTATACTGACTCATGGGCTGTTGCTAATGGTTTGGCTGGATGGTCAGGGACTTGGAAAGACCATAATTGGAAAATTGGTGACAAAGAGGTCTGGGGAAGAAGTATGTGGATAGACCTTTCTGAGTGGGCTAAAAACATGAAGATATTTGTGTCCCATGTGAATGCACACCAGAAGGTGACTTCAGCAGAGGAAGATTTTAATAATCAAGTGGATAAGATGACCCGTTCTATGGATACCAGTCAGCCTCTTTCCCCAGCAACTCCTGTTATTGCCCAATGGGCTCATGAACAAAGTGGTCATGGTGGTAGGGATGGAGGTTATGCATGGGCTCAGCAACATGGACTTCCACTCACCAAGGCTGACCTGGCTACAGCCACTGCTGAGTGCCCAATCTGCCAGCAGCAGAGACCCACACTCAGCCCCCGATATGGCACCATTCCCCGAGGTGACCAGCCAGCTACATGGTGGCAGGTTGATTACATTGGACCACTCCCTTCATGGAAGGGGCAGCGATTTGTTCTAACTGGAATAGACACATACTCTGGATATGGGTTTGCTTTCCCTGCACGCAATGCTTCTGCCAAAACTACTATCCGTGGGCTTACAGAATGCCTTATCCATCGTCATGGTATTCCACATAGCATTGCTTCAGATCAAGGAACACACTTCACAGCAAATGAAGTGCGGGAATGGGCACATGCTCATGGAATTCTCTGGTCTTACCATGTTCCCCATCATCCAGAAGCTGCTGGATTGATAGAACGGTGGAATGGCCTTTTGAAAACTCAATTACGGTGCCAACTAGGTGGCAAAAACTTGAAAGGCTGGGGTAATGTTCTCCAGGAAGCTGTGTATGCTCTGAATCAGCGTCCACTGTATGGTGCTGTTTCTCCCATAGCCAGGATCCATGGGTCCAGGAACCAAGGGGTGGAAATGGGTGTGGTGCCACTCACTATTACTCCTAGTAATCCACTAGGAAAATTTTTGCTTCCTGTCCCTGCTACCCTGAGTTCTGCTGGTCTACAAGTTTTAGTTCCAAAACGGGGTGTGCTTTCTCCAGGAGAAACAACAGTGATACCACTGAACTGGAAGTTAAGATTGCCACCTGGCCACTTTGGGCTACTTATGCCTCTGGATCAACACACCAAGAAGGGGATTACATTATTGTCTGGGGTAACTGACCCTGACTATCAGAAGGAAGTAGGACTGCAACTACATAATGGAGGTAAAGAAGAGTTTTCTTGGAATATAGGAGATCCCCTGGGGCGTCTATTAGTACTACCATGCCCTGTGATTAAAATCAATGGAAAACTGCAACAACACAATCCAGGCAGTACCACTAATGGCTCTGAGACTTCAGGAATGAAGGTTTGGGTCACCCCACCAGGCAAAGAACCACGGCCAGCTGAAGTGCTTGCTGAGGGGAAAGGGAACATGGAATGGGTAGTGGAAGAAGGTAGTGATAAATATGAACTTCGACCACGTGATCAGTTACAGAAACGAGGACTGTAATGCTGTTTTGTTTGTGTTATACTATTTAAGTTGTAAGATATCAAGTTTAAGAATGAATGTTGCCCAAGGATTTGCACGCTATTCTGGAGAGATTTAATGTGTTTCCAGTTATATGCAGGACAGTTGAGTATTGTCAGGTAAAAGAAAAATGTGTGCTTATTTGTTTTCATTTGGAAATTAAGTATGGTCTAAGGTGATATATATATATATATATATATGTGCCAAGTTGACAAGGGGTGGACTGTCATGGTTAGGGACAGGTGTCAACTTGGCCAAGTTGTGGTACCTGTTCATCTGATTGGGCAAGAGCTGGCCTGTCTGTTGCAATGAGGACATTTCATAGGATTAGGTCATGATCACGTCAGCTACATCCACAGCTGATTCCATTTATAATCAGCCAAAGGGGAGTGTCTTCTGCAATTAGTGATGCTAAATCCAATCATGGGAAGCCTTTTAAGGAGGACTCAGAGGAGACAGGTTGCATTCCTGCTTTGGCTGGTGAGCCTCTCCTGTGGAGTTCGTCCAGGCCATCCATCGGAGTCATCGGCTTTGCAGCCTGCCCTGTGGATTTTGGACTCTGCGTTCCTACGGTCACGTGAGACACTTTCATAAATTTTATATTTACAAGTGTTCCCTGTTGGTTCTGTTTCTCTAGAGAACCCTAACTAATACAGATATCATCTCACACCCACAAGAATGGCCATTATAAATAAAACAGAAAACAACAAGTGCTGGAGAGGATATGGAGAAAGAGGCACACTTATCCACTGTTGGTGGGAATGTAAAATGGTACAGCTACTGTGGAAAGCAGTTCGGCGGTTCTTCAGGAAGCTAAGTATAGAATTGCCATATGATCCGGCAATACCATTGCTAGGTATCTACTCAGAGGACATGAGGGCAAGGACACAAACGAACATTTTCACGCCAATGTTTATAGCAGCATTATCTACAATTGCCAAGAGATGGAAACAGCCCAAATGTCCAACAGATGAATGGCTGAACAAATTGTGGTATACATACGATGGAATATTATACAGCTGTAAGACAGAATAAGGTTATGAAGTATGTAACAACATGGCTGGACCTTAAGAACATTATACTGAGTGAGATTAGCCAGAAACAAAAGGAGAAATACTGTATGGTCTCACTGATATGAACTAACATTAGTGAATGAACTTGGAGAATTTCAGTTAAGAACGGAGACCATCAGGAGATAGAAATAGGGTAGATATTGGGTAACTGGAGCTGAAGGGATACAGATTGTACAACAGACTGATTGTAAAAATTCGGAAATGGATAGCACAATACTACCTAATACAATAATGTTAGAACACTGAATGACGCTGAATGTGAGAATGATAGAGGGAGGAGGGCTGGGAGCACATGTGAAATCAGAAGGAAGGATATATGATAATGACTGAGATGATATAATCTAGGAATGCCTAGAGTGTACAATGATAGTGACCAAATGTACAAATTTAAAAATGGTTTTGCATGAGGAAGAACAAAGGAATGTCAGTATTGCTGGGTGTTGAAAATAGATGGTAATTCATATTTTAAAACTGTAATTTATGTGTGAGACTATAGCAAAAAATGTTTATTTGGTACAAAATTTATATTTTGACTAGTGAATTTCCTAATATAACTTATGTGGACAGTTTAACTGAACACCATAAGTACATGGAACCTTGAGTAGGGATGAGGTTTTGTAGGTTTGTCCAGAGTAATGCCCCAATAAATCCCAGAGTGATTCAAAGTCCCCTTGGGAGATTGGCAAGAAAGGGGGAAAATCCACCTTCCCCATCTGGAGAATTCCTGATGTTTTCACAAGGAGTGGGGAAAACTAAATCAATAGGCCAAGCCCTGAATCTTGGGGTTTGTTCATATGAAACTTATCCCCACAAAGGATAGGCTAAGCCTACTAAAATTAGGCCTAAGAGTCACCCCCAGAGAACCTCTTTTGTTGCTCAGATGTGGCCTCTCTCTCTTGGCCAACACGACAAGCAAACTCACTGCCCTCCCCCTCTCTACATGGGACATGACTCCCATGGGTATAAACCTTCCTGGCAACGTGGGACAAAAATCCTGGAATGAGCTGGGACTCAGCATCAAGGGATTGAGAAAACCTTCTCAACTAAAAGGGGAAATAGAGAAATGAGACAAAATAAAGTGTCAATGGCTGAGAAATTCCAGAGTAGAGAGGTTATTCTGGAGGTTATTCTTATACATTAAATAGATATCACCTTTTTAGTTAAGGTGTAGCAGAGAGGATAGAGGGAACTTCCTGAAAATGTAGAGCTGTGTTCCAGTAGCCATATTTCTTGAAGATGATTGTATAATGATATAGCTTTTGCAATGTGACTGTGTGATTGTGAAAACCTTGTGTCTGATGCTCGTTTTATATATGATATGGACACATGAGTAAAATGTGGATTAAAAACAAATAAATAATGGGGAGAAAAAAGGTTAAAGTAAATTTAGTAGATAGAAATGCTAGTAATCAATAAAAGGAGTGGTAAGGGGTATACAAAAAATAGGGAAACAAAGGCTAAAATATATTGGATAGATGGAAATACTAGTGGTCAATGAGAGGGAGGAGTAAGGGGTATGGTATGTATGAATTTTTTTCTTTTTCTGAATTGATGCAAATGTTCTAAGAAACGATCGTGGGGATGATATTGTGAGTTATTGATTATATACCAAGAATGGAATGATCATATGGTAAGAATGTTTGTGTTTGTATGTTGTTATGTTTTAAAAAAAAGTGTTTAATAGTTTTAGCTCTTAAATTAGGTCTTTGATCCATTTTGAATTTAAATTTTGTATATGGTGTTAAGTAGGGATCCTATTTCATTCTTTTGCAAGGGGATGTCCAGTGAAAACTTTTCTTTCCCCACTGAATTGTCTTGGCCACCTTGTTGAAATTCAATCAACTGTAAATATTAAGCAGTAGAGTACTGTGATTACTTTTATGTTCGAAGATAATATTGCTTTCTGTATGGAGAGAATGTATTGGCAGAGACCAGAGTGGATGCAGGGAGACTAGTGAGTAAGGAGTTCCAATTGTCCAGGCAAGAAATAACGTGACTTAGACCACAGTAGTAGCAATAGAGATGACGAGAAGGAGACAATTAGATTGTACTTGGGAAATAAAATTGGTAGGATTTAGTGACTGCGTGACTGTTGTGAGTAGGAGGTAAGAATCTCCCCAAAAGAGGAGAGAGGTCAAGGATAATTTAGATTTTTATGTTGTAGTCAAGGAGACCTTCAGATTTCTAGCTTGGGTAGCTAAGTGATTGGTACTGTCATTTACTACCAGACAGACTGAAAAGCAAGTTTTTGTGGGGAAATGAACTTAGTTTGGAAACAAATGTATTTGAGGTGCCCATGAGGGTTTCAAGTGGACATGCCCAGAAGGCAATTGAAATCTCAGTGTAGACTAAAGATTGAGGGAGATACCTAGGTTGGAGAGAGTGATTTGATATTCAATGAGGACATGGGTGGGAACCAAAGCTCTGGGAGAATTGGAGCAGAGTGTAAGGAGTAAGAAGTGGGTTCCAGGACTGAGCCCCCCTGGGAGCAAGTCTAGGAGCTCAAGATGGATATGGAGAAGAAATGGCCAGTGATGTAGGAGGAACCTATAAGAATCTGGTAAGGGGAGGGAATTTTAAGGAGGGAATGATTAAGGATCAAATGCATTACAGAGATCCAGAAAAATAGAGTCTGAGAAGTTCCCATCTATCTTTCTTTTTTACATTCCCCCACAGGTATAGGTTTGTTTGTTTCACAAAAAAATATGTCTCTATACTTTTTATGAGTGACAATTTTTTAAAATCCTATGGAATCACTAACCTTTGCACATTCATTTCCCACAACTTCTGCCTGAAAGTGTTGCTGGCAGTGTCTGTTGGATATTAGTTTGGGTCTTAGGTGATGCCAGCTTTCATTGGCATCTTCTGTACTAATCTTTTTCATCCTGAAATGAGGATGTTAAAAGCCCCACTGTAGTTTGGATTCCAAAATGAAATCTAAATAGTGTTTTTAAACTAAATGTTCAATTTCCTTCCTTCCTTCCTTCCTTCCTTTCTAATCTTCTGTATTTTTAAAAATATTTTTTACAGATATGTGAGAGAGGCCAAAGAAGCAACTAAAAATGGTGATCTGGAAGAAGCTCTTAAACTTTTCAATTTGGCAAAGGACATTTTTCCCAATGAAAAGGTAATGAGCAGAATCCAAAAAATACAAGAAGCCTTGGAGGAGTTGGCTGAACATGGAGATGATGAATTCACAGATGTGTGCAACTGTGGCTTGCTGCTCTATCGAGAATTGCACAACCAGTTGTTTGAGCACCAGAAGGAAGGTGTAGCTTTCCTCTATAGCCTATATCAGGAAGGAAGAAAAGGTGGTATCTTGGCAGATGATATGGGATTAGGGAAGACTGTTCAAATCATTGCTTTCCTTTCTGGTATGTTTGATGCTGCACTTGTGAATCATGTGCTGCTGATCATGCCAACCAGTCTTATTAGCACGTGGATAAAAGAATTTGTCAAGTGGACTCCAGGAATGAGAGTCAAAGTCTTTCATGGTCCTAGCAAAGATGAACGCACCAGAAACCTCAGTCGGATTCAGCAAAGGAATGGCGTCATTATCACTACATACCAAATGTTAATCAATAATTGGCAGCAGCTTTCAAGCTTGAATGGCCAAGAGTTTGTGTGGGACTATGTTATTCTTGATGAAGCACATAAAATAAAAACCTCATCGACTAAGTCAGCAATATGTGCTCGTACTATTCCTGCAAATAATCGTATCCTCCTCACAGGAACTCCAGTGCAGAATAATTTACAGGAATTGTGGTCCCTATTTGATTTTGCTTGTCAAGGGTCCCTGCTAGGAACATTAAAAACTTTTAAAATGGAATATGAAAATCCTATTACTAGAGCAAGAGAAAAGGATGCTACCCCAGGGGAAAAAGCCTTAGGTTTTAAAATATCTGAAAACTTAATGGCAATCATTAAACCCTATTTTCTCAGGAGGACAAAAGAAGAAGTACAGAAGAAAAAGTCATACAACCCAGTGATCAGACTTAGTGAAGAGAATCCGGATGCTGATGCTATTTGTGAAATGCCTTCCCTTTCCAGGAAAAATGATTTAATTATTTGGATACGTCTTGTACCTTTACAAGAAGAAATATACAGGAAATTTGTGTCTCTAGATCATATCAAGGAGTTATTGATGGAGACACGCTCACCTTTGGCTGAGCTAAGTGTCTTAAAGAAGCTGTGTGATCATCCTAGGCTGCTGTCTGAACGTGCTTGTCGTTTGCTGAATCTAGGGGGGCGTAGATTTTCTGCTCAAGATGAAAATGAGGGGGAGGATTCCCCTGATGTGGACTATATTGATCAAGCAACTGATGATACACTGATGGAAGAATCTGGAAAAATGATATTCCTAATGGATCTGCTTAAGAGACTAAGAGATGAAGGGCATCAAACTCTGGTGTTTTCCCAATCCAGACAAATCCTAAACATTATCGAACATCTTTTAAAGAATAGGCACTTTAAGACCCTGCGAATAGATGGAAGAATTACTCAACTTTTGGAACGAGAAAAAAGAATTAACTTATTCCAGAAAAATAAAGATTACTCTGTTTTTCTGCTTACCACGCAAGTAGGTGGTGTGGGCTTAACATTAACTGCAGCAACTAGAGTGATCATTTTTGACCCTAGCTGGAATCCTGCAACTGATGCTCAAGCTGTGGATAGAGTTTACCGAATTGGACAAAAAGAAAATGTTGTAGTTTATAGGCTCATCACTTGTGGGACTGTAGAGGAAAAAATATACAGAAGACAAGTTTTCAAAGACTCATTAGTAAGACAAACTACTGGTGACAAGAAGAACCCTTTCAGATATTTTAGTAAACAAGAATTAAGAGAGCTTTTTACCATTGAGGATTTTCAGAACTCTGCAACCCAGCTGCAGCTTCAGTCATTGCATGCTGCTCAGAGGAGATCCGATAAGAAACTAGATGAACATATTGCTTATCTGCACTCTTTAGGGATAGCTGGAATCTCAGACCATGATTTAATGTATACACATGATCTATCTGGTAATGAAGAACTTGATGTGATAGAAGAATCTCATTACATTCAACAAAGGGTTCAGAAAGCTCAATTCCTTGTTGAATTTGAGTCTCAAAATACAGAGCTCCTGATAGAAAGACAAAGAACTGGAAATGAAGAGGCTTGGTTAAGAGAACCTGTATTTCCTTCTCAGTCAAAAAAGAAATGCCCCAAATTGAATAAACCGCAGCCTCGGCCTTCACCTCCTATTACTATTCATCGTACCCAAGAAGAAGATATCAGTTCCCAAATGGCAAGTGTAACTATTGACGATCTGGTTGAAGTGAGTGAGAAACAAGATCTCTCCAATATACAGATGAACCCTACTGTCCTGCAAGATGATAGGCATACACATGACAGTAAATTTGATGCTCAGTTTATAGTTACTTTACCCGGAGAATGTGGAAGTGTTGAAGAAATGGGGACTGACTCTTTATTGGAAGTGGCAAGAAGCTTTACAACTGAAAATGAGACTTTGCAAAAAGAAGCACTGAAAGATGGGCCTAAGCAGGAGACACTGCAGGAGGACCCTCTGGGAGGATGTAGTTATTTATTTAGCAAATCAGTCAGAGCTGATCTTGAGCCAGATCAAGATCAACCAAAGGATAATGAGAGTTTGCAGCACTGTAATCTCTGGCCCATTAATCCTATAACAAGTCAAAATCGAAATACAGACTCTAATACACCCGTTATTGAAATAACTGATGACTTGTCAGCATCCCATAGTAGACTGCAGGATGCTGAAGCAAATGAGGTCAAGTTGGAGCAGGAACCTTTAGCATCTTCACCACAATATGCATGTGATTTCAATCTTTTCTTGGAAGATTCAGCAGACAATGGACAAAATCTTTCCAGTCAGCCTTTGGAGCATGTTGATAAAGAAAACAGCTTATGTGGTGCTGCAGTTAATTCTAGAGAAGACTTTGTGCACAGCAAAGCATGTTTCAGTTTTGAGTTTTCTGAGAAAGATGATGAACCAGAAGAAGAAGTAGTTAATGTGAAAATCAGAAGTAAAGCTAGAAGGATTGTTTCAGATGATGAAGATGAAGGTGATTCTTTTAAAGGTATTTTCAGCACAACTTCATTCAGTACATCTCCCTTTCAGTTCTTATCTGTGAAACAATTTGATGCTTCAACTCCCAAAAATAATGGCAGTCTACCTGGAAGGTTCTTTTCACCTAAAATATCTGACAGTGGAAATAAGTCTATAAATTCTAGAAGATCTCTGGCTTCTAGGAGGTCTCTTATTAATGTGGTTTTAGATCATGTGGAGGATATGGAGGAAAGACTTGACAACAGCAGCGAAGCACATGGTACTGGAGATTATCTGGAAGAAGGAGCAGAGGAAGGCAGCAGAGAAGCCTCAGAGTACACAGAAGAGGATACTTCCAGAGAAATCCTGTCTTCAGAAAATAGGTCCAGCTGGTTAGCTACATCTAAGCCTGATGCTTTAGCTCAGGAGGCCTCAGTTGGTGACCCTGAGCCTTTGTCTGGTAAACCTTTGGTTAATTCTCCCCAGGATAGGACAGTGGAGGCTATGAATGACTATGAGACTCTTGTAATGCGTGGAAAAGAACTGAAAGAATGTGGAAAAATACAGGAAGCCCTCAACTGCTTAGTTAAAGCACTTGACATAAAAAGCGCAGATCCTGAAGTCATGCTCATGACTTTAAGTTTGTATAAGCAACTTAATAAAACTTGAGTATATGAACTGTTTACTGCATTTTAAAGTGAAACTGAGTTTGAGGTAATTTGTCTTTCCATAATTGAATTTGGGGGAAGTGCGAAACATTTAAGGGCGAGAAAGCTCTCAAAGAACCTATTTTTGTTTCTAACTCTTGTGGAAGTTCTGCCTTTATCTTGACCCCTACCCCTGGAATACATATATTGTTAGATTCTGAGTACTAGGTTAATATTTCTTTTCTTTTATGGATATACTACAAATGTAATAGAACTATTTTATTTCTAGAAAAGTTTTTGTAAAATTATTCTGGCCATTGTTATTTTTACTTTGAAAGTGATCACCTTTTTATAATATGCTTCACATAAAAAAATAAAGTTACTTTACTCAAGTATTTTCTTTTCCATTCATTTTCTTTCATTGGGATAATTTTGACAAATACATAATGGAAACGCCTTAGTTTAGGCAGTAGTTGTCATCAATATTACAAATCTAAGACACACATATTAAAGTGCTATTTTTTGCTTTCAGATTAATACAGCAAAACGCTGAGATAAGGTTCTTGATGCTATGATTATCACTGGTAGTCTGTCCTAGAGTCACTTTATTGACAAGTATTCTACTTTCTCCAAAACCATGTGTCTTTTTTATTTTGACATATGCTATCATTTTATATCTTTGGGTTATACACCGAAAAGGAGTTTGGTCTGCTCTCAGAAATGTAATGTGCAATATAGTACTCCTTCACCACAGAGACCTATGTTTTTTTTTTTTCTGGTTTCTTTCACTTAGTATAATTTTTTTATTATTATTTTCATTTCTTTAATTGGAGAAGTTGTGGGTTTACAGAATAGAAATGTAAAAACTACAACATTTTTACATACCCCCCTGTTGACAGTTTGTATTAGTGTGGTACCTTTGTTATAATTGCTGAAAGAATATTAAAATCTTACTGCTAACTATAGTCCATGGTTTACATTAAGTGTACTTTTTCCCATATGCCACCCTATTATTAACACCTTGTGATAGTGTTGTACATTTGTTATAATTTATAATTCATGAAAGAACATTTATATGTATATATTTTTTAAATTTTTTATTTTTTTTAAACACTAACATACAAACATTCTTACCATATGATCATTCCATTCTTGGTATATAATCAATAACCACAATATCATCAAACATAGTTGTATATTCATCAACATGATCATTTCTTAGAACATTTGCATCAATTCAGAAAAAGCAATAAAAAGAAAAAAAACTCATACTAACATACCCCTTACCCCTCCCTCTCATTGATTGGTAGTATTTCCATCTACCCAATATATTTTAGCCTTTGTTTCCCCATTTTTTTCTATACCCGTTACCACTCCCTTTCACTGACCACTAGCATTTCAATCTACTAAGTTTATTTTAACATTTGTTCCCCTTATTATTTATTTATCTTTAATCCATATGTTTTACTCATCTGTCTATACTGTAGATAAAAGGAGCATCAGACAAGGTTTTCACAATCACACAGTCACATTGCGAAAGCTATATCATTATACAATCATCTTCAAGAAACATGGCTACTGGAACACAGCTCTACATTTTCAGGCACTTTCCTCCAGCCTCTCCAATATACCTTAACTAAAAAGGTGGTATCTATATAATGTGTAAGAATAACCTCCTGGATAACCTCTCGACTCTGTTTGAAATCTCTCAGGCATTGACACTTTATTTTGTCTCATTTCTCTCTTCCCTTTTGGTCGAGAAGGTTTTCTCAATCCCTCAATGCTGAGTCCCAGCTCATTCTAGGATTTCTGTCCCATGTTGCCAGGAAGGTTTACACCCCTGGGAGTCATGTCCCACGTAGAGAGGGGGAGGGCAGTGAGTTTGCTTGTCACGTTGGCTGAGAGAGGCCACATCTGAGCAACAAAAAGAGGTTCTTTTGGGGGGTGACTCTTAGGCCTAATTTTAAGTAGACTTAGCCTATCCTTTGTGGGGATAAGTTTCATACGAACAACCCCCAAGATTCAGGGCTTGTCCTATTGATTTGGTTGTCCCCACTGCTTGTGAGAATATCAGGAATTCTCCACATGGGGAAGTTGAATTTTCCCCCTTTCTCACCATTCCCCCAAGGGGACTTGGCAAATACGTTTTTATTCACTGTTCAAATCACTCTGGTATTTATCGGGGCACCACTCTGGACAAACCTACAAACTCATGCCCTACTCAAGGTTTCCTGTACTTATGGTGTTCAATTAAACTGTCCACATAAGTTATATTAGGAAATGCACTAGTCAAATTATAAATTTTGTACCAAATAAACATTTTTTTGCTTTAGGCTTACACATAAGTTAAAGTTTTAAAATATGAATTACCATCTGTATTAGGATTCTCTAGAGAAACAGAATCAACAGGGAACACTTGCAAATATAAAATTTATAAAGGTGTCTCACGTGACCGCGGGAATGCAGAGTCCAAAATGCGCAGGGCAGGCTGTGAAGCCGAAGATTCTGGATTCTGATGAAGGGTCTGGATGAATTCCACAGGAGAGCTCAGCAGCCGAAACAAGAAGAGCCTGTCTTCTGAATCCTCCTTAAAAGGCTTCCAGTGATCAGATTAAGCATCACTCATTGCGGAAGACACTCCCCTTTGGCTGATTACAAATGGAATCAGCTGTGGATGTAACCTACATGCTCATGATCTAATTCTATGAAATGTCCTCATTGCAACAGGCCAGCACTTGCCCAGACAAACAGTTACCACAACTTGGCTAAGTTGACACATGAAGCTGACCATGACACCATCTATTTTCAACACTCTGCAAAATTGACATTCCTTTGTTCTCCCACATTTTTATATTAACCACAGTCCATTGTCTACAACAGTGTTCACTGTTTGATATGGTTTTGTCTTCTTTCTTTCTAGTAACGTATAACCCAAACCTTCCCCTTTCAACTACATTTACAAACATAATTATGAACATTATTCAGCACTGTTAATCACGCTAACAATAATAAGCTACTATCAACATTATCCATTTCCAAATATTTACAATCAAATTAAATAGAAATTCTGCACAAATTAATCATCAGCTCTCCATTCTCTACCCACATTCTATCCCCTGGTAACATATGTTCTAGATTATTTCTCTAGAAGTTTGTTTATTATAATTAGTTCATATCAGTGAAATCATAACGATATTTGTCCTTTTGTGTCCGGCTTATTTTACTCAACATAATGCCCTCAAAATTCATCATGTTATTGCATGCATCAGGACTTTGTTCCTTCTTACAGCTGAGTAATTTTCCATCATATATATATACCACATTTTGTATATCTATTCATTGGTTGGTGGGCACTTGGGCTGCTTCCATCTTTCAGCAATTGTGAATAATGCCGCTATGAATATCAGTGTGCACATATCTGTTTGAGTCTCTGCTTTCACTTCTTCTGGTACATACCTGGTAGCAGGATTGCCTGATCATATGGCAATTCTATATTCAGCTTTTTGAGGAACCACCAAACTGTCTTCCACAGTGGCTGCACCATTTGACATTCCCACCAGCAATGAATAAGTGTTCCTGTTTCTCCACACCCTCTCCTTTTCTTTCTCTTTCTGTTTTCTTTTTTAACTTTTTTTATTGTATAGTATAACATATATACAAAGCAAAGAAATAAAAAAGCAATAGTTTTCAAAGCACTCTTCAAAAAGTGGTTACAGGATAGATCCCAGAGTCTGTCATGGGCTACCATACAATCCTCTAACATTTTTCCTTCTAGCTGCTCCAGAAAAAAGGCTAGAGGGCTTAAATACTTTTTTATCATCACAATTGACTTTTTTTCCTTCTTTTTTTTTGTATACAATAACATCTATGAAAAAGCTGTAAATTTCAAAGCACAGCACCACAATTAGTTGTAGAACATATTTCAGACTTTGACATGGGTTACTAGTCCACAACTTTAGGTTTTTTCATAGGGGTGAACCCCAAGATTGAGGGCTCAGCCTATTGAATTGGTTGTCCCTACTGCTTGTGAGGAAATCAGGAATTCCTTTTTTCTTCCCCAGTCCCCCAAGGGGACTTTGCAAATTACCTTTTTATTCTCTGCCCAAATTACTTTGGGATATATAGGGGTAGCACACTAACCTGTACAAACCAACAAGATCTCACGTCCTATTCAAGATCCCTTGTAACTATGCCGTTCAAATAATTTGACCATACAAGTTAAATTAGATAATGTGCTACCCAAAATAAAATTTTTGCACCAAATAAACATCTCTCTCTTTGGTCTCATACCAAAGTTGAAATTTTAAAATATGGGCCATAATCATCCTTTACCCCAAAACAGGTATTTTTAAGTGCGTGTTACCTACTGAAAAGCTACTACAATATTCACATGTGTAAGTTGCTTGTATATGCACAGTATTCTCATGCATATTATAAAATATACACAAACTTGAAAAAAGAGGAGCTAAAATTTACATAGTAGGTAACGGATGACACAAAAGTTTGCTCTTACAAAAGCAATTATTAGTAATATTTTAGGAACGGTAATGTGACTGAATATATATATCATTAGTTTAAAAATCTTTAAAATCGTTAAAAAACATTTCATGATTCAGCAATCCACAGGTCTGCACCTAAGTTCAGCTCATCATTTCCCTATGTCGATCTAATGGCCACCCTAATCTAGGTGAAGGGGGTATATGCTTTATAAGGGGCTGTGCTCTATATCTTGGGTTTTCAGTCCCTTCCATCAAGCATACAAACGTTTGTTGAAATTCACCTAATAAATTTCTCTCTTCCCTGATGTAAGAAAGCCATGACATGATTAATTTGCCTGCTAGGAACCTTTAGAGGACTCTGTCCATGTGATCTGAACAGTGAGTCCTAGGTGTATTTCTCACTGAAAACAAAATGTTCTTTCCGTTTGAGTGTGTACTATGACACTTTTTATTTGGAAAAGAAATAAGTGAACACACGGCAAAATATTCAAACAGTCTCTAAGGCAGGGATTTTTTTTACTTGGGTTCATGAATACAATTCAGGGTGTCTGAGTTTGGATGGGAAAAATTTACATATCCCCCTCCTCCCCACTACCCTGTTTCTAAGATTTAACATTTGCTTTAAGGCAAGAAACTGCAGTAATATTAGCAAATACCTGCAATTTTGTCACTCATAGAAATCATGTATCTGTTACTGCAGATACCTCAAAATACCATTTGCAAAATCACTGTGGTTATTAGACCTCCTTCCCTTAGATCTTGTTACTTAATATATTAACAAAGTATATATATTTATCTTTAATAAAATTTAAAAGCTTATTTTTAAAATTTTATTTTTATATTTTAATTGAGAAATATCCATACACAGTCCAACCATAATCATACCTTCAATGGCTCACAATATCATCACATAGTTATGTATTCTTCACTATGATCATTTTAAAAGCTTATTTTGATTATTCATTTTCAGTATAATTGATTTCCGTTCGTAATTCTATGTATTATTTTCATAATTGAGATTTTGTTTGTTTGAAGGTCAGCACAGATCTGAATAATTTGTATGCAAATCTGTTTTTTAAACATTTTTTATTGTGAAATATACCATAAATGCAGAAAAATGATAGATTTCAAAGTACATTTTAACATGTAGTTATAGAACTTCAAAGTATGTGTACACAATTCTTAATGTCCATAGTGCAAATCTAAAAAGCCGTGTAGTTGTAATTCATTTCTAAAGTCATTCACTGACTTTACAGCTTGATATTTGGAGGCAAGTTCTCCTTTAGAAGATATCAAGTAGCAGTTTCTTCAAATGTTGATAAGCCATTACCTCATAAGTCCCGCTAATTCACAATTTAATATCATATTCACCACATACTCGCATTTCTGATCTTTCACAGCACATAATGTTATGAGGAAAACTGAATGACCACAACCAAGGACATTAGAGAGCACACAGTTCTGAGAGGGAGACCCAAGATCTCTACTAAAAAAAACCATGGGAATAGACGTAATGTAAAATGTTCAACCGATATTAAATACATGACTGAATACAAATCACCATTTAGTATGGGTTGTATTACAGGATATAAAAACCACCATGCTCCACGCTTTGGAATGTTAAGTTGACCTCCAAGACGTCAAAGTCTCATTTAATATCCCACTATTTTCTGATTGTGCCAAAAAATAAAGCATTTACACTTTAAAAATGGGATAAGATGGGATTCTCCTTCTTAAAAATGTTTCTTCTAGAGCTACTAAGAAACTTGCATTTACAAAATAGTTGATAAAGATGTTCCTCTGGGGTGGGCCACGGTGGCTCAGCAGGCAAGAATGCTTGGCTGCCATGCCCGAGGACCCGGGTTCGATTCCCGGTGCCTGCCCATGTTAAAAAAAAAAAAGATGTTCCTCTGGAGTATACAAGAAAGAAGAAAAGGACCACTGATAAGACATGGCATATGACATTAATCAGACTTCGCTTCTGTCCCCCCTGCTTCATCAGAGGCTGAACTCTCTGCATTTTCACTTTCTCCATTTTCTGCTGGTAAATCTTTAGTTTCTTAGTTGCCATTTCAGCTTGTTTTTTTTTTGCTTCCCCCCTTCACTTTTGGTTGCACTTTTTTGTGGGGGGAGAGGGGAGTTGATACTTGCTCTAGTTTGCAAGCTGCCAGAATGCGATATACCAGAAATGGAACAGCTTTTAAAAAGGGGAATTTATTAAGTTGCTAGTTTACAGTTCTCAGCCTGCAAAAATGTCCAAATTAAAGTAAGGCTATAAAATGTCCAATCTAAGGCATCAGGAAAAGGTACTTTGGTTCAAGAAGGTCGATGACATCCAGGGTTTCTCTCTCAACTGGAAAGGCACATGGCAAACATGGCGATGTCTGCTAGCTTTCTCTCCAGGCTTCCCTTTTAAAATTTTTTAAAAAATATTTTTATTGTAAACCTTAGCAAATAAACATTCAAACATTCTTGATATACAAATATTATATGCATGGTGTACAATCAATGGCTCACAATATCATCAAATAGTTGTGTATTCGTCACCATGATCATTTGTTTGAACACTTGCATATCTCCAGCAAAAGAAAGAAAAAGGAAAAAAACTCACACATACCATACCCCTTACCCCTCCCTCTAATTTACCACTAGTATTTCAATCTACTCTTTATTTTAACCTTTGTTCCCCCTATTATTTGTTTACTTTTTATCCATATTTTTTACTCATCTGTCCATACTGTTCTCTCTAGGCCTCCTGCTTCCTGAAGCACCCTCAGGCGTGTTTTCCTTTTTTATCTCCAAAGGTCTCTGGCTGTGTGGGCTCTCAGGGTTCTCATGGCTCTGCTGCTCTTTCCAAAAAAAATGTTTACTCTTATAAAGGATTCCGGTAAACTAATCTAGACCCACCTGAAATGGGTGGAGCCACATCTCCCTCTAATCAAAGGTTAATACCCACAATTGGGCATGTCACATTCCGTGGAGATAATCTAACCAAGTTTCCAACCTACAGTATTGAACAGGAGTTAAAAGAAATGTCTGCCTCCACAGATGGATCAGGAGTAAAACATGGCTTTTTTAGGGTTCATGATCCTTTCAAACCAGCACAATACTTCTCTCCTTTATTGTGTTTTATTTTTTAGCTTTTTTTTATAGCTTTTTGAACGTTATAAAAAATAACATTCAGGGATATTTTTTATTTTTTAAATGCTTTTTATTGTTAAATATGAAAAAAATATAAAGAAAAAGCAATGATTTTCAAAGTACACCTCAACAGGTAGTTACAGAACAGATTTCAGAGTTTGTTATGTTACCATTCCACTATTTCAGATTTCTCTTTCTAGCTACTCAAAAACACTGAAGGCTAGAAGAATTGTGTGTGTGTGTGTGAAAAAAGTAACATGTATACAAAAAAAAAGCTGTAGATTACAAAGCACATTGCAACAACTAGTTGTAAAACAGATTTCAGAGTTTGGTATGGGTTACAATTCCACAATTTTAGGTTTTTACTCTTGCTGCTCTAAGATAATGGAGACTAAAAGAACTATCAATATAATGATTTGGCAGTCATATGCGTTTGTTAAATCCTACTGTCTCTTTACAACTCCACCATCATCTTTGATCTTTCTCTCCCTCTTTACAGGTATTTGGGCTACACCCAATCTAACTTTTTCATGTTGAAAGGGGCTGTCAATAACATGGGATATGTGGATGGAACTAGTTGATGTTCTGGAGAGGCTAGCCCCTCTGCATTTCATGGACTTATCTGATCCAAGTACTCATCTGGAGCTTGTAGGTTTCTGGAAAGTTACCTTAGTACATGGAACCTTTATTGAATCTTACATAGCACCTGTGCTAGTTTGAAAGGATTTATGTTCCCTAGAAAAGCCGTGCCTTAACTATGTGATGATATTGTGAATTATTGATTATATATGTAGAACGGAATGATCAAAAGTTACAAATGTTTGTGTTTGGTGTTTTTTGGTATTTTAATAAAGAAGAAAAAAAAAAAAAAAAAGCCATGCCTTAATCCTAATCCAGTCTTTTAGGAGCAACTGTTTCTTCTAATCCCTATTCAGGACTATAGGTTGGAAACTTGATTAGATTATGTCCACAGAGATGTGACTCGCCCAGTTGTGGGTATTAACTTTTGAATAGAGGAAGATGTGACTCCACCCATTCCAGGTGGGTCTTGATAACTTTAATGGAATCTTTTAAAAAAGGAAGCATTTTGAAGAGAGCTTGAGATTTCCAGAGTCAGAGATCCACCAGCAAGAGACTTTTTTTTAAATTAATTTTTTAAAAATATTTTTATTGACAAAACAACATACAAACACAAACATTCTTAACATATGAACATTCCGTACTTGGTGTACAATCAATGGCTCACAATATCATCACATAGTTGTATATTCATCATGGTGATCATTTCTTAGAACATAAAATTAATTTTTAAATTAAAAAAATATATAACCACAAACAGACACAAATATTCTTAACATATGATCATTCCGTTCTACATATATAATCAGTAATTCACAATATCATCACATAGTTGCATATTCATCATCATGATCATTTCTTAGAACATTACATCAATTCAGAAAAATAAATAAAAAGACAACAGAAAAAAATTCATACATACCGTACCCCTTACCCCTCCCTTTCATTGATCACTAGCATTTCAATCTACTAAATTTATTTGAACATTTGTTCCCCCTATTATTTATTTTTATGCCATATGTTCTACTTGTCTGTTGACAAGGTAGATAAAAGGAGCATCAGACACAAGGTTTTCACAATCACACAATCACATTGTGAAAGCTATATCATTACACAATCATCATCAAGAAACATGGCTACTGGAACATAGGTCTACAGTTTCAGGCACTTTCCTCCAGCCTCTCCAATATACCTTAACTAAAAAGGTGGTATCTATATAATGTGTAAGAATAACCTCCAGGATAACCTCTTGACTCTGTTTGAAATCTCTCAGCCATTGATACTTTATTTTGCCTCATTTCTCTCTTCCCCCTTTTGGTCGAGAAGGTTTTCTCAATCCCTTGATGCTCATTCTAGGATTTCTGTCTCAAGTTACCAGGGAGGTTTACACCCCTAGGAGTCATGTCCCACATAGACAGGGGGAGGGTGGTGAGTTTGCTTGTTGTGTTGGCTGAGAGAGAGAGGCCACATCTGAGCAACAAAAGAGGTTCTCTGGGGGTGACTCTTAGGCCTAATTTTAAGTAGACTTAGCCTATCCTTTGTGGGGATAAGTTTCATATGAACAAGCCCCAAGATTGAGGGCTTGGCCTATTGCTTTAGTTGTCCCCACTGCTTGTGAGAATATCAGGAATTTTCCATATGGGGAGGTTGAATTTTCCCCCTTTCTTGCCATTCCCCCAAGGGGACTTGGGAAATACTTTTTTATTCACTGTTCAAATCACTCTGGGATTTATCGTCAGCCTTTCTTGAGTGAAGGAACCTCTTGTTGGTACCTTTATTTGGACTTTTTATAGACTTGCTTTAATTGGAACATTTTCATGGTTTTAGAACTATAAACTAGCAACTTATTGAATTCGTTTTTTTAAAAGCCATTCCATTTCTGGTATATTACATTCCCACAGCTAGCTAATTAGAACGCAGTAGGTCTTCCTTAGGATTCGCTTGAATGGTTCTGCTTGGGGGTTGGCAAGTTATGGCAGGAAGCAATTTCTAACTGAAGCTTGCATAAGCATGTCCTCCAGAGTAGGCTCTCGACTATTTTTTATTTCTCAGCCACTGATATTTTATTTGTTACACTTCTTTACTCCCTTTTGGTCAGGATGGCATTGTTGATCCCATAGTCACAGGGCCAGACTCATCCCTTGGAATAATCTCCCACCCTGCCAGGGACATTTTCACCCCTGGATGTCATGTCCCACGTATGGGGGAGGGCAGTGATTTCACTTGTAGAGTTGGGCTTAGACTGAAGCCACATCTGAGGTTGCACTTTTTAAAAAAAATCTAATACAGAAGTTTAATGAATCTCATTCAGTAGCTCGGTATACAAATGCACATATATACATTTTGCCAAGAACAATTATTTCGCTTACCAAGGTTCAGAAACAATTCCTGACATATGAGTAAAGAGATAATTTTCAAATATTCCATGAATTTTTACAGGTCCTAAGGATCCTTTTATAGATGAATTCTGCTCCTAGTGAAATTAGCACCCTAGATTATACACGTTAAGCATGTGTATAAATATGATATAAACCTGAAGATATGAAATCTCTGTGTAAATCCTATCTGTATTTGTTCAAGAATATTACATTATGTTTGCATATTAGGAAATATTATATGGATACTTTTTTTAAACTTTTAAAAAACTTTTTAACTTTTTTTTATTGTATAGTATAACATATATACAAAACAAAGAAATAAAAAAGCAACAGTTTTCAAAGCACTCTTCAACAAGTAGTTACAGGACAGATCCTAGAGTTTGTCATGGGCTACCATAAGATCCTCTCATATTTTTCCTTCTAGCTGCTCCAGAATATAGGAGGCTAGAGGGCTTAAATATTTTTTTATCATCACAACTGATTTTTTCCTTCTTTTTTTTGTGAAAAAATAACATATATACAAAAAGCAATAAATTTCAAAGCACAGCACCACAATTAGTTGTAGAACAGATTTCAGAGTTTGGTATGGGTTACAAGTCCACAATTTAAGGTTTTTACTTTTAGCTTCTCTAAGATACTGGAGTCTAAAAGAAATATCTTTTTAATGATTCAGCAATCATATTCATTTGTTAAATCCTATCTTCTCTGTATAACTCCACCATCACCTTTGGTCTTTCTATCCCACTCTTTAGGGGTATTTGGGCTATGGCCATTCTAACTTTTTCACATTGGAAGGGGCTGTCAATAATATGGAGCCAGGAGATGGAACTACCTGATGTTCTAGAGAGGCTGGGCCTCTAGGTTTCAGGATTTATCTGGTCCAGGGACCCATCTGGAAAGCTACCCTAGTGCATGGAACCTTTGTAGAATCTTATATTATTGCCCTAGGTGTTCTTTAGTATTGGCTGGAAAGGTTTTGGTTGGGGTTTGGCAAGTTATGATAGGTAGCAATGTCTAACTGAAGCTTGCATAAGAGTGACCTCCACAGTAGCCTCTCTACTCTATTTGAACTTTCTCCACCACTAGACCTTATTTGTTACACTTCTTTCCCCCCTTTTGGTCAGGATGACATTGTTGATCCTACAGTGCCAGGGCTGGACTCATCCCTGGGAGTCATCTCCCATGCCACCAGGGAGACTTTCACCTTGGGTGTCATGTCCCATGTAGGGGGGAGGGCAATGATTTCAATTGCAGAGTTGGGTTTGACAGAGTCCACATCAGAGGTTGTGCTTTTTTATTAGAAGATTTATCCTTTCCCACAGGCTTTTAAAAAAAAATATTTCCACTTTTGCAGGAGCAGGTGTAGCTGACAACCTCGCCAACCTCCTCTTTGCCTCCTCCTTTCCTGCTATTTTGGCCGAGATGACCTTCCTTTTGGTCACCTTGGAAGCAGAAAGGGCATGTGCCAGATGCTTTGCAAAGCAGGGCTGCTGGCCGCTGGCCGCTGCAGCAGCTCCCGCTGCCTCAGCTGTTGGCAACGGTGGCGAGGGCGCTGGGAGAACTGGATCTATGTATTTTATTTATTTTTTTATTGTTTTGCATGAGCAGGCACTGGGAATCGAACCCGGCTCTCCGGCATGGCAGGCAGAAACTCTGCCTGCTGAGCCCCTGTGGCCCACCCTATGTATTTTATTTTTTGCATTTAGAAACAATATTCTGAGAAGGGCTCCATGGTACAAGAAAACCATAAAGAACCCTGATCTAATGATATAAGGTAAACATTCTCCACCCACCCTATTCCAGTTCTGAATTGCTCGTCTCAGAAATAGTCTGCATACATTATGACAAACACAAATGTATATGTATATATATATATATTTATGGTTTTACCCCAATAATAGTGTATTATGTGCAGTTTGTACTTTTAAAAGATTTCTTAGCTTTTTTTTATGGCTTGAAACAATGCTTTTTTCTCTTTATTATTGTGAAAAATAACATATAATTAAAAAAGCAATAAATTTCAAAGCATACCACAATTAGTTGTAAAACAGGTTTCAGAGTTTGGTATGGGTTACAATTCTACTATTTTAGTTTTTTTGGTTGTTCTTGTTGGAAAGGGCTGTTGATAATGTGGAAAAAGGGAAGGAACTAGTTGATGTTCTGGAGAGGCTGTGCCCCTCAGGGTTTCAGGACTTATCTACCCTAGGAATCCATCTGGAGATTGTAGGTTTCTGGAAAGTAATCATAGTGCATGGAAGCTTTGTAAAATCTCAGATAAGGCCCTAGGTGTTTTTCTTAGTTAACTTTTATTAATAGTTCTTTTAATAGCAAGGGAACTTTTTTCAAAATGCAGTTTTATTAATATATATTTACACACCATACAATCCATCCAAAGTATACAATCCATGGCTCACAGTATCATCACGAAGTTGTGCATCACACTTTTTAAAATTTCATCACAGCAGCATGGTATTCTATTGAATGAATGTATCATAATTAACCATCTTCTATTGATAGAAGTTTCACTTGTTGCCAAATAATGGTGTAACAAATATCCTTGTACCTTTTATATGTGTGATTCTATCTATAGGATAAATTCCTAGAAATGCAGTTGCTGAGTCAAAGGGTATGGATGTTAATTTTTTTTTTTGGGGGGGGGTGCATGGTCTGGGAATCAAACCCGGGTTTCCCACATGAAAAGTGAGCTTTCTATCACTGAATCACCCATGCAACCCTGGATGTCAATAATTTTGATAGATATTGCCAAATTGTTCTCCATAGAGATTATGATAATGCAAATTCCCATCACTAGTGAAAGAGTGCCTGTTTTCCTATACCCTCCTAATATATTAAATGTTGTGAACTTTGCCAATCTGATCATTGAAAAGTGCTATCGCATTTTGGTTTTAATTTGCAATTATTTTACTATGAATGAGGTTTGTTCTTTAACACTGAACTTAATGAAAAATATGCTGTTTCAAAGCAAAATTAAATGCTTATGCTGCATATATAATGTAGATGTGTATCCTTAAGTTTTTTCATTTACCAACTCTTTCAGAATCTTAGTTGCCAGTCAAAAGCTAATTCTCAAAGGTTTGGTATCATCAGAGGCCCATTCCCACCCTACTTTCTTATACACTAGCCATAATTGCTCTCTCATTGTGTGACAAGTTCGTTTATTTTTTCTAGTCCATCTTTCTAGCACTTTGGCTTCCTTTCTTTGTGGATAACATCCATGTAACATTACTCAGGTTAGTATCCTGAGTAAGCCAATTCCTGAGCAAGGATTCTAGCTTTTTATAGTTTTTCTTTAAGATTTTCAGAATTTATAGACCTTATTTAAAGCCATTTTCAACATGGTTTTTAAAGTAGTTTCATCATTACTCTTGTACTTATTAATTTTTTGCATGGGTAGACCCCAGGAATCGAACCCAGGTCTCCGGCATGGCAGGCGAGAACTCTTGCCTGCTGAGCCACTGTGGCCCACTCGTACCTATTAATTTAAACATCTCTATATAGCTGTGCTGGTTTGAAAAGACGTATGGACCCTAGAAAAGCCATGTTTTAATATAAATCCCATTTCATAAAGTCAGAATAATCCCTATTCTGTGATTACAGGAAACTGTAATCAGACCATCTCCCTGGAGACATGATTTAATCAAGAGTGGTTGTTAAGCTGGATTAGGTGACGACACATCTCCACCCATTTGGGTGGTTCTTGATAAATTTCTGGAGACCTATAAAAGAGGAAACATTTTGGAAAATGAAAGAGATTCAGAGAGAGCAGAACAGAATGATATAGCCATGAGAAGCAGAGTCCACCAGCCAGTGACCTTTGGAGATGAAAAAGGAAAACGTCTCCCGGGAAGCTTCTTGAAACAGGAAGCCAGGAGAAGCTAGCAATGACGCTGTGTTTGCCATGTGCCCTTCCAGATGAGAGAGGAACCCTGACTGTGTCCACCATGTGCCTTTCCAGATGAGAAACTCTGACTGTGTTTGCCATGTGCCTTTCCACTTGAGAGAGAAACCCTGTACTTCATCAGCCTTCTTGAATCAAGGTATCTTTTCCTGGATGCCTTAGATTGGACATTTCTATAGACTTGCTTTAACTGGGACATTTTCTCAGCCTTAGAACTGTATACTAGCAACCTAATAAATTCCCCTTTTTAAAAGCCATTCCGTTTCTGGTATATTGCATTCCGGCAGCTAGCAAACTAGAACAATATCCTACTGGCATATCTGAGTATCCCTGGGAATGGGTTATCTGCTAGTCTGCTCAGTGGGGAAAATCTCATTGAGGCATAACCTGCTGGGTGCTTGTGTTTTTTAAAATAGGAAACATTAAACCAGATCTCTAGGTGAAGTTGCCACTATGTGGGCATGTTTAAAAAAGGGAATTTAATAAATTGCTAGTTTACAGTTCTAAGGCCAAGAAAATGTCCCAATTAAAGCAAGTCTATAGAAATGTCCAATCAAAGGCATCCAGGGAAAGATACCTTAGTTCAAGAAGGCCAATGAAGTTCAGGGTTTCTCTCTCAAGTGAGAAGGCACATGGTGAACAGTCAGTTTCTCTCTCAGCTGGAAGGGCACATGGCGAGCATGGCGTCATCTGCTAGCTTTCTCTTCTGGCTTCCTGTTTCATGAAGCTCCCAGGGAGGCATTTTCCTTTTTTATCTCCAAAGCACTGGCTAGCAGACTCTCTGCTTTGTAGTGCTGCAGCATTTGGAAATTGAATCACTCAATTTCCAAAATGGTTCCTCTTTTATAGGACTCCAGTAAACCAATCAAGACCTGCCCAAATGGGTGGAGACACACCTCCCCTAATCCAGTTTAACAACCACTCTTGATTGGGAGACATCTCCAGGGAGATGATCTAGTTACATACAGTATTGAACAGGGATTATTCTGCCTTTACAAAATGGGATTTAGATTAAAACATGGCTTTTCCAGGGGATATACATCCTTTCAAACCAGCACAGGGTATAATGCCAAATTAAATGCAGCTGAGGGAGGGAACACTTAAAAAAAGAATCACTGTTGAGAGTCACATAGTTGTGTTGACAGTTTTATTGTTGAAGCAGTATAGCAGATGCACAGTATAGTACTTATGCTTTTTTGTATGTTGTATATACTGCATTTAAATTTTTTTTTCATGGGCAGGCACCAGGAATTGAACCCAGGTCTCTAGCACAGCAGGCAAGAACTCTGCCGCTGAGCCACCATGGCCCTTGCATTTAAAATTTTAAAAATGTAGATACATAGAATGTTGGCCCCAGAAGGGACAATTAAGAGTCCCTTATATTTTTTTATGCTGATGTTTCTCCCTTTAACCAGCATTTGGTGAGTGGCTGCTTTGTCTGGTACAAACAACCCAGGGTCAACTAAATGCCTGTTTTTCCAATAAACATTCATTTTTTTAAAAAAGAGTTAATGTTGAATGGCTATTATGTGCCATGGACTATGCTAAACATTTTAAACATGGAGCTAATAGCTTCTTTCCTGGCAGGGCAAAGTTGGCCAACTTGTAAAACAAGTATTGTCCAGGAACTTATATGGATCTTGTATAATAATCTGTTCATTTGATGCTGAGTATTTTCAGTTGCATCAACAGTGTGAGCTATTTGGCCCTCCCAGACATGGTTTCTGAATTAAGTTATGAGGCATTTGCTGAGAATCTGATATAGTTGTTCTGAGAGGAAAAGGGATATAGGTTAAAAGGCGCCTACCTGATTTCCTTTGAAAACTATTGACTGAATACCTACTGTATTATACACTAACATACACCCACAAACCCATACTGACATAGTTCATAAGGACTATCCAATACCTTTTTTTAATTATTTATTTTTATTGATATATATTATATATTCACATACCATGTAATCATCCAAAGTGTACATACAATCAATAGTTCACAATATCATCATATAGCTGTGCATTTATCATCACAATCAAACTGTGTTTGTGTGTGTGAAAAGTAACATATATACAGAAAAGCAATAAATTTCAAACACATCGTATCAATTAGTTGTAAAACAGATTTTAGAGTTTGGTATGGGTTACAATTCTACAATTTTAGGTTACTTCTAGCTGCTCTAAGATATTGGCGACTAAAAGAAATACCAATATAATGATTCAGCACTTATACTCATTTGTTAAACCCTATCTTCTCTGTATAACTCCACCATCACCTTTGATCTTTTTTGCACTGTTTAGGGGTATTTGGGCTATGGCTATTCTAACTTTTTCATGTTGGAAGGGGCTGTGGATAATGTGGGATGGGGGATAGAACTGGTTGATGTTCTGGAGAGGCTGGCCCCTCTGCATTTCAGGACTTATCTGGTCTGAGGACCCATCTTATCCAATACCTTTTAAAGAAATAAACAATGTAGAAAATTTATTCAGTCTTTCATATGATTTTATTTTCTCCCTTCAACCATAATAATATGATATCCAAATTTTGTCTTAACTGGAGGGTCAGTAAATACAGGTTTATCCAGCCCACTTACAGGCAGGGCAAATGCTGCTTCTTGAAATGGTCCTACCATGGACCCTCTGGTCATCCAACCCAAGTCGCCCTGAAAAATCCAAAAGATACATGATGTCAAGTGATACTGAAGATGGAACAGTTCTGCAGTAGCATGAGAGAATCTCCTAACATGAATGATAAGGTTTATTCATCTGAGCTGTATGGGAATAGGCTCAATAAAGACAAATTGGTGGAAGAGGTCTAATCCTAAACTGAATACATAAACACATAATACTACTGGACTTTTAAAGATGGCTGTGTCAGTTTGGCCATACTTAATTTTATAGACAAAGGGGACCCTTATTCAATTGTTTAAAAGTTGAAAATTCCTGCTTTCAAGATCTTTAAACCAAGAAAGACATGGCTAGAATCAATGGCAGAACACAGGAATAATCCCTATTTCTGCGTTTCCACTATGGGGGAAATGTAATTTTAAATAAGGCCACCATACCCCTTGCCTGGCTTTATCTTCACTATACTGTGTGGCCACTTCATTGAATCTCATTCCAGACTTCAACTTTTCCATGGCTTCCATGATTCTGCTGTGTTTTTCACATAGAATGTGTCTGACCTATAAGAAAAAAGTATGTACACATATTATGAGGCCCAAATTACTCCTTATAGTCGAGCAATTAAGTCTGGATTACCCCCACCAGTGAAAAATCATATTAGCACAACAGGCAACTGAAAATCCTGGAAGTCTGCCCAGTTGGGTGAGGACTACAATCCCATTTCCTGTATCAGGAAAGTACATCACTGGTAAAAGAAAAGGAAACGTCATAATGGTTAAGAGCTTGGAGTCAAATTCTAACTCTGCTATATGACCTTCAGCAAGTCTTTAAACCTCTAAGTGTTAACCCATTTGTGCACTGGAGTATTTATGTAGTCTCTTAGAGCTGTGAAGATTGAGAGGGTAGCTGCTATTTCAGATTAAAAAACTCAGTAGGAAATATTCTTTACCAAAAGAGGCCTCTAATGGTTAGGTTCTGGTATCAACTTGGCCAAGTAATGGTGCCCAGTTGTCTGGTTGGGTGAGCAAAGGCCTGTTACTGCAAGGATATTTCATGGCTGGTTGATAAACCAGAAGGCTAGTGTATTAAATCATCAATTAGTAGACTGCATCTGTAGCTGTTACATCTGTAATCAACTAAGGGCAGTCTACCACAAATGAGTAATCCATCAACTAGATTCAATTCAACCAGTTGAAGATTTTTAAGGAAGAAGAGAGACTTTCACCGCTTCTTCAGTCAGTGAACCTCTCCTGTAGAGTTCCTTGAGACCTGACTAATGCAGCTTGGTATCAGTTGGTTCTTGAAAAACAAACTTAAAAATGGGTTTTTACAATTGTTTTTCTACTCTGATTAGACTCAGGCACTAATGACACTGTCTCCACTAATCACGATGGCATTGACAGTTGGTGTGAGTTGGCAATGGAGATACACAAAATATCACCATTTGAATCTTCTAACTGTACCCTTAAATGAGACAAGGCTGTGGGTGAGAGTGTTTTGACACCTTAGCAGAGTTTTGTGGAGTTAAGTGGTTTAATGATGCTGCCTGGTTGTTCTTAGATGTGCTAGATACAATTATGAGGGAGAGGTATGAGCTGAAGGCTTCAATTTTGCAACTTAAATGCTGTATGAAAGATGTAAAAGTTTCTGTGTGTGCCCTGAAAGAAAATCTTATTTCCTGTGGCGACTTGAGATCTCTGAAAACCAGACCCAGAGTAGTACTGTGCAAGTAGACTTACAACATAAACTAAATTCTCAACCTTGCAGGGTGTCTGCTGTTAAGGCAAAGGCTTTGATTGGAAAAGAATGGGATCCTAAAACTTGGGATGGGGACATAAGTGTTGTTAATGATGGCAGGAGGGACATGGAAACCCTGGATCTGCTGAGTCTTTGCTAGATAGACCTATAATGGTCTGTCCTGATGAAACAGCCACTCAATCTCCAACCTGCCCTAAAGAAAGAGCTTCTTGGCCTCCAGTCTGCCCAGAGGAGTCTGCCATCCAACCTCCACCTAAAGAGATTAACCCTTTCAGTGCCTGCAACACCTGTAACCACCTCTCCCGGGGAAATGGACCTCACTCCTCTATCTGGAGCAATTAATCCTGTTTCACCAGATGAAATTGCAATGAACTACCTTGAGTTAAGTGGCTTGAAAGACACTTCAATTTCTTTTCATGCCTACCCCAACCACCCCTCTTTTCTTTAAGACCTATAACTAGAGTAAACTCCACCAGGCCCTGAAAGGTGAAGTTCAAAGTGTGACCCATGAGGAAATATACTATACTCCAAAAGAACTGCATGAGTTTTTCAATTTACAGAGACAGAAATTGGGGGAATATGTGTGGGAATGGATAGTAAGGGTGTGGGATAATGGCGGAAGGAATATAAAAAGTTGGATCAAGCTGAATTTATTGATATGGGCCCAGTAAGCAGAGATTCTGCATTCAATGTTGTAGCTCGAGGGGTTAGAAAGGGTGGTAACAGCTTGTTTGGGTGGTTGGCTGAAACATGGATCCAAAGGTGGTTGAAATTACCTGAGGTCAAAATGCCAGAACTACCCGATATAATGTAAATGAGGGGATCCAGAGGCTTAGAGAGATTGGAATGTTACAGTGGATTTATCATGGAAGACCTGCTCACATACCCCAGGAATGTCCAGAGGACACACCTTTCACAAGGACTCTGAGAAGTAAATTTGTGAGATTAGCTCTATTGTCCCTGAAGAGCTCTGTAGTCGCCCTTCTCTGTAGGTTAGATATTGGTGTGGGAAGTGCTGTCACTGAGCTGGAATCCTTAAACACAATGGGGATGACTGGATCCTGAGTTGGCAGAAGCCATGTGGTGACAGTTAATCGCCACAGAAAAGGTGGGCATGGTCACCATAATGGACAGCAGACTTAAAGCAGCAGTCAAAATAATCTGACTCACAGAGACTTATGGTATTAGCTGGTAGATTATGGGGTACATAGAAGTAAAATATATGGGCAGTCTACTAAATTCTTGTTTGAGCTGTATAAGCAGAATTTTAGGTCAAGTGAACAGAATTCTATTTTGAATTACAAAAAACAGAGAGTCACGGCCCCTTTATCAATTCCCAGACTTGAGACAGTTTATAGACCCAGAGCCCCTTGAATGAGGGGAGGGCTGGATACCTTTGGAGAAAGACCCTGTTATACTGCCCAAAATTTACACTGTTAACCTTCCTCCCAGCCTTCCCCAAGGAGACATACGGCCCTTTACCAGGGTGACTGTACACTGGGGAAAAGGAAATGATCAGATATTTTGGGGATTATTAGACACTGGCTCAGAGTGACATTAACTTCAGAGATGCAAAACATCACTCTGGTCCAGCAGTCAGAGTCAGGGCTTATGAAGGTCAGGTTATTGATGGGGTTTTAGCTCAGGTCTGTCTCACAGTGGGTCTGGACATTCTATGGTTATTTCTCTAGTTCCAGAATACATAATTGGAATTGACATACTCAGCAACTGGCAGAATCCCCACATTAGTTCCCTGACTTGTGGAGTGAGGGCTATTATGGTAGGAAAGGCTAAGTGGAACTCACTAGAACTGCCCCTGCCTAACAATATAGTAGATAAGAAGCAATACCAGATTCCTGGACAGACTGCAGAGATTAGTGCCACTCTTAAGGACTTGAAGGATGCAGGGGTTCCCACCACATCCCCATTCAACTCTCCTATTTGGCCTGTGTGGAAAACAGATAGATCTTAGAGAATGATAATTGATTATCATAAACTTAACCAGGTGGTGACAGCAGCTGCTGTTCCAGATGTGGTATCACTGCTTGAACAAATCAACACATCACCTGGTACCTGGTACTGTGTTTTGGTAAATGTATTGATATTGATCTGGTAAATGTTTTTTTCTCAATAGCTGTCAGTAAGGACCACAGAAACAGCATTCAGCTGACAATGTCAGCAGTATACCTTCACTGTCTTACCTCAGGGATATATCACTTCTCCAGCCCTATTTTCATAATCTTGTCCCCAGGGAACTTGATAATTTCTCCTTCCTACAAGACATCACACTGGACCATTATATTGATGATTATCATGTTAATTGGACATAGTGAGCAAGAATTAGCAACTACTCCAGACTTACTGGCAAGGCATTTGTGTGTCAGGGAATGGGAGATAAATCCAACAAAAATACAGGGGTCTTCCATCTCAGTGAAATTTCTAGGTATTCAGTGGTGTGGGGCATGTTGAGATATTCCTTCTAAGGTGAAGGATAAGCTGTTGCATCTGGCCCTCCTACAACCAAGAAAGAGGCACAATGCCTAGTTGGCCTCTTTGGATTTTGGAGGCAACATATTTGCCTCCAAATATGCCATTTGGGTGTGCTACTCCAACCCATTTACTGAGTGACCAGAAAAGCTGCTAATTTTCAGTGGGGACCTGAACAAAAGGAGGCGCTATGACACGTCCAGGCTGCTGTACAAGCTTCTCTGCCACTTGGGCCGTATGATCCAGCAGATCCAACGCTGCTAGAAGTGTCAATGGCATTTAGAGATGTTGTCTGGAGCCTTTGGCAGGCCCCTATAGGAGAATCACAATGCAGACCCTTAGGATTTTGAAGTGAAGCCTTACCATTTGCTGCAGATAATTACTCCTTTTTTTACATTAATTTTAAAATTTTTAAAAAAATATAACAAACACAAACATTCTTAACATATGATCATTCTGTTCTACATATATAATCAGTAATTCACAATATCATCACATAGTTGCACATTCATCATCATAATCATTTCTTAGAACATTTGCATCAATTCAGAAAAAGAAATAACAAGACAACAGAAAAAAATTCATACCATACCTCTTACCCCTCCCTTTCATTGATCACTAGCATTTCAATCTATTAAATTTATTTTAACATTTGTTACCCCTATTATTTATTTTTATGCCATATGTTTTACTTGTCTGTTGATAAGGTAGATAAAAGGAGCATCAGACACAGGTTTTCACAATCACATAGTCACATTTTTAAAATTAATTTTTTAGATAATTACTCCTTTTAAAAAACAGCTTTTGGCCCGCTACTGGGCCTTAGTAGAGACTGAACGCTTAACCATGGGCTACCAAGTTACCATGAGCCCTGAGCTGCCTATCATGAGCTGGGTGTTGTTTCACCCACCAAACCATAAAGTTGGACGTGCATACCAGCACTTCATCACAAGGCCCCATATATAAAAATCTCCCCTACCACCTACAATTCACCACTTTGAAAAATGTATCATCTGTTGAATATTAGGAGTACTCAACCCTATAAAAGTATTCAAATTTTACCAATGTTTACATAAAGTCAAGGTCTAAAAAAAGACTGCATCCTTTAAAATGATTTTGTCAAAATTTGTTTTGTAGGATCTACCATTTCTCATTCACATAGAATCTGTTTCAAATTGTAGGTGATGTGTGGCAGGACGGGGTTGGGGTACTTCCCTCATAAATTCAGAGACAAGAAATCAAGGTCCTTAGTGCCAAACTATTGAAATTTGAGGGTGATGGTGGAAGGGACAGTGTCCTAAGGCCAAAGGAATAATTTTCTGGCCAGAGGAGTTACAGTGAAAATATAAAGACATCAAACAAAACAATGTGTCAAAAAGTAGGGCTCACTTGATACTTGGAGACAACTGTGTATCCATATAGCTTTTACAATATTACCATGTGACTGTGAAAACCTTCAGTCTGATGATCCCTTTATCCAGGGTATGTACAGATGAGTAAAGAAATAAGGATAAAAGAGATAAATAAATAATTGGGGGGGGAAGGGATAAAAAAACTGGGTAGATTGAAATGCTAAGGATCAATGAGAGGGAGGGGTAAGGGGTATGGGATATATGCGTTTTTTCTTTTTATTTTTTTTTCTTTAGTGATGCAAGTGTTCTACAAATGATCATGGTGATGAATGTACAAGTAATGCTATTGTATACTTTAATAGCATTTAATGAGCCGTTAATTGTATACTTTGGATGGACTGTATGTGTGTGAAGATATGTCAATGAAAAAAAAATTTTTTTTAAAAAAGCAGAGCTCAGAAAAACAAATTTGCATGGAATGTGCACAGCATTGTCCAGTAGAGATGATGATAAGCAATATGGATACTAGAGAGATGGTCTGTTGGGGGACAAGGATGGCACATCAGACCTTGATTATGCCTGGGTAAAACAGCTTCCAGACTGCTCTTTCTGCCTTCACAATGAGGAAGCAACTTTCTATTTCAATTAGTGGGAAGGTGCACATGAGCATTCATGGTCACATAAAGGTAATCCCATCTTTATTATATAAATGAATAAATGGGTATTTTGGTTTGAACAGTTTGACAAGTTAGACAAAGTTTGTAGTACCAGTGAGGTTTGCAAGTATAATTGACTAACTGGGAACTGTATATCTGGGTCTCCAACTTGGAAGAGAGCCAAGCTACAGATCAGCATGGAAGTGGGGGGAGTTGATGAGATTACCCAGGGAAGTTGTGCAGAATGAAAAGAGGATGAGGAAAGAAGGCTGGTTATAGGCAACCGTGGAGAATATTAATGTTTAAGCAACAACCAAATAAAACTCCAAAAGAAAATTAAAAGGAAGGACCCAAGAATAAGGAGGAGAAGAAGGTGTATTAACAGAAACCAAGGCAGGAGAGGGTTTTGAGGAGGAAATGGTCAACAATGTTAAGTGCTTCAGAGAGATCAGGTAAGACATAGAATAAATTTATCAATAACTGATTGATGACCTTAGCAAAAGTAGTTTCAAAAGAGGGGCAGAAACCGGACTGCAGTAATGGACTGAGAAAATAATGGAAAGTGGGAAAATAATGAGTATGGGGGTACTCAATTAATTATGTGAAGAAAGAGCTATGGTTAAATGAAAAGGGTTGAAGTCATGCATGTATTTTGAAGATGGAAGATCCCTGGGCATATTTTCAGACTGTAGGGAAAGACCCAGTAAAGAGGGAAAGTTGGAAGGCAGAGCAAAGGAGGGTGGGGATAACTGAAGGAGCAAGGTCTGGAATCGAAAGCACTCTTTGAGGGACTAATTAATTAGCCTTAGAGGAAGAAAGGTGAGATGAGAGAAGGGGAAGTGTGGGTGAAGATAACATTGTTGGTAGAGGGCTGGAAGGCCAAGAAGTTCCTGACTATAGGTCTGGTTTCCATTTTCTCTGTGAAAATATTAAAAATATTAAAAAGTTATTGAGTACTTAACATCTACTAGGCATTGTGCTAAGTGCTTTACATATATTATCTCATTAAATCCTCATACCAAACCCGTGACACTGGTTCAATGTTTCTCAATATCAGCTGCAAATTAGAATCACCTTCAAAGCTTCTACTGGAACATCTGAAAAAATTGGAATATAGGCTGCTTTATATCAATGTTAAAATTCTTTAACTGGATAACTGTACTTAATGTAAGATTATATACATGCTCTTAGGAAATATATATGGCACCATTAAATGATAAATGTGCATGATATATGCAACCTACTCTTTTTTTTTCCTGTCACTATGGGCCAGGTAACTTACAAAGGGACAAAGGGCCTCCTCACACATATTATTAAATCATCCTCAGAACCATGTCAGGTAAACAGTTTCTTCTCAATTTTACAGGGGAGGACTCTTAAGCTCTGAGAGGTGATATAAATCAGTCTAAGTGATACAGTTAGTAAGTGGCAGATCTAGGATTTAAACAATGGCCTTCTAGGTGCTGGAGCCCACGTTCTAACCATTAAACACTATCACTACCTCAGCCACATGAATTTACATAAGTGAGTTCTCTCTGGGCCTCAGTTTTCCCATCTCTACAACAAGGGGGTTAACTAGACGATCTCTGGGGGCCCTTTCTAACCCATCTTAGCACTTCCCACCCAGAGGCTTTTTAGCAAAAGGTTACCTCACCATTGGCTTGTGAAGCCAGTTGTTGCTTTGACTCTAGCCTCCTGTAGCCCCTTGAGTTGGTTGTTTTCCCAGAGCCTGTCAAGTGCGGGTTAGAATGTGATTACTGAACACCTTTACCAGCTGAAGAAGCTTTGAGTTCTAACATAGCTTCTGAATTACATGGACAAGCATGTTGATTCAGTGGTAACAACACTGAGCAGGGGTTCCTACGGAACTAGATTTTAGTCCCTGAACATCCCCTAGCTAGCTGAGGGGAATGGGTATATGGTGGGTTCATCTTTCCAGCATCCTTCCCTTTCTGGAAACAATACCCTGATTTCGCCTTAGGAACCACCCTTCCTATACTCATCTATATGACTTCAGAGAAGCTGACTATACCCTGACTACAGGGGTGGGCACATGACCCACACTTAGAGAATTAGTGCATTCAATCCCCCTAGCCATGGTATTTTATTCTGGGATGGGTATGTGAACCTAGGGCTTATGAGCCCTTGGACTTTGATTGATGATAAGGAAGTGTATAACCTACTCTTAAAGGTTTAGAAGACAGATTAAAATGATATAATAAATCATATAATATATCATTAAAATGATATAATAAATATGGGTATCTGGGTAGCAGGTATGGCTGTGTGACTCTGGTGGGCCCAACAACTGGAGTTTAAGTGCAAAGAAAGTAGACTTTTGAATTGATTCTGAAGTTATAATTTTGCAAGTGAATGTAGTGAAAAGATCAAAAGGAAAAGGAGTTAGTGTACCTCAATTCAATTATTAAGGCCTTAGATCTAATTTCAGTTTACTGGTAATATGGGGAATAGGGTAAAAACATGAAACTTGGGAGAAAGTGGGGAGAACAGGGTGGGCCGCGTGAGGAGAACAGGATTTGCGAGGCAGGAAGTGAAGGGAAAGGAGGAAAGCTGTGGTCAGCAGGTGGTTTTCAGAAGCTGAACAGCTCATAATGATGACCAGGGTAGGATGTGTGCACAGGAGTGGGGTCTAAAGGAGAATGACAGGATGTGGAAGAAATCTAGACACTTTAAAAAGCTGGAAGATTCTTAGGTCCCTCCTTGAATAGGGCCTTCAAAAACCCTGGAAACAACCCAGCTGCCCCTCAACAGGTGGTTGAAACTAACTCTGGTACTTCCATATCATGGAATGTTACTCAGCAATAAAAAGGAACAAACTATTGATACACACAATTTGAATGAAATCTCCAGAGAATTATGCTGAATGAAAGAAGCCAATCCCAAAATGGTTACATATAGTACAGTTCCATTTATATAACATTCCTGAAATTATAAAATTATAGAAATGGAGAACAGATTAGTTGCTCCCAGAGGTTAAGGAGGGGGTGGTGGTAGGAGTGGGAGGTAAGTGGGTATAGCTATAAAAGAGTAACTGGATGGATCCTTTTGGCGATGCAGCTGTTCTGTATCTTTTTTTTTTAACAGTCATTTTGCTCTTTAATTCACAGAACTGCTGAAAAAGTAGATATTTCTATCTAAAGGTAGAAAAAAGGTTTGTATAGAAGGTATTTCTGTTATACAAGTATATTACACAGTTTGGGGCAGTAACAGGTCCGAAAAGCTCTTCTCAACCACTGATACTTTAAGCCTAGCAGGGAAGAGGTCTACCACGTTGGGACTGGTTCTTGCTTGATCTGAGAGCTTCCATTACTCTCTATTTCTTCTGTTGCAGGACAGTTCAACTGGCTTGGCTCAGCTGATTCTTGTATCACTGGGCTTTCTGACTCACTCTGATCAACCAACTGGTTATTGATCACAAGGCCGGGAAATGGTCTAATAACTGTAAATTTGATAAGCTCTGCAGAATCTAAGTTCCTTCTCATGGAGCTGATTTTCAGGTAACTGGAGGCTTTGAATGACTCTCCTGTGGGCATGCCATCGACCACCACACATCAAGGGTTAATAGCAATTTTCCTGTAGGGAACTTTCACAGGGGAAACCCATACCAATTGCTTCATCAAATTTTCAACTGAAGAGGTCATTCACTTGTTCCCTTAGCTGTTTGGCTTTTTCAACCTTTGACAGTCTTTCATTATTATTGTCTGGAATTGTTACCTGAATGACATTAAGATCTTCAACTCTTGACGTAGTAGTATTAACACTAGGTGATGAATTTATTTTTCTTGGAAGGCTCTTAGAGGAGGTGCTCTCCTTAATTGCTGTCTCAATTCGGGGTTTTTAATGATGAACTTAAACTTGGCTTTATTTCTGAGATCCTCCCCAGTCTTGGAATGCCAAAAGTAGATGGTCTTTGGAATGGCACACCCTCAGGTAAGCCTTCCACATAAAAGTCTTCTAGGAAAGATTCAAATAATGCAAATAGCACTTTCACAGCTTGTTTAAGGCCAAGAGCTTCACCACATACTTTTCACTGAAAAGATTTTCAACTTTCTGTTTTAGGTCTGTGATTATGGCATTCCAGGCCTCAAAGGAAAACTCCCTTCCTCGAGGCCTGAAGGGGACATTAGAACCTTTAGTCTGGATAGGAGTTCGAACAGTGGAGGTTTGAGGATTGTTGTTATTAACTTTTCACAGTGACCTCAATTTCAAGAATCTCTGAATTGCTTCCAAGGCGTCATGGTTCTTTTTTCAGGGACTGCAATGCTTTAGTACTTATTTTATTAACTATTCCAGGAGGCCAACAGAAAACTAGTTCAGATTTTTTTAACAATAAACCTGATTTCATTACGCCCATGCACAATCCTTTCAAGTCGTGGAATTTCAAACCAGGTAGGTGTTTGAAAGGGGATTCTTCCTGACAAGGCTTTGAACTCAGGATTTGATTCAAACACAGGGTATGGTACTTTTACTACCTCTATGAGTCCAAGAGATTGAGCAAATTTTAAATAAAAAATCTCTTCCACTTGTTTGTGTAGCTTGGTAATTCTGATATTCCAATCTTCTTTGACTGGTATATTCATTCTTGGCTGAGTAACTTCAGTTGCACTGTGAGTCAGAAGTTCTGCTCTTTTAATAACAAATTTAATTAAATTGCTCACTTGATTTTTTTCCAGCCTTGGGATTCCATATCATGAGGGACTTCTAAAAGGAATGTTTTGTGGTAGACTTTCCACACAGAGAACATTAGATGTGCCTCAAATTTCTGGTAAGGTACAGCCTTGGCTTCAGCGCTCTCCAAGGCTTCAGAATTTTTTTTGCAGAAAAGCCGATCTATCATTTTTCTTAATTTAATAATTCTTACATAACATTCTTCCTTCATTTCTGAAGTTTGTTTAATAAGCTGTAAATCTTCACATGTTGAATTCAGAAGTTCAGGCTTCTTAATCACAAAACAAATCCTTTTCTTTGCAAGTAATATCCTCTCAAGGAGAGGAATTCTATAAGTAGAGGACCATCTAAAAGGAATTTCTTCGGAAGTCCTTCTATATAAAGATCTTCAACATGTGACTGGAAAAGGGGATACGCGATTGTCACAGGACATTTGGCTTTTATAGCATGAACATATGTTCTTTCAAATAACTTTTGGACTTGCTTACATAGATCAGTAATTCCAGCATTCCATTTCTCAAAGGTGAACTCTCTCCCTTTTCATTTTCCAGCACAGGTAGGTTCAGTAGCTGGTGGCTATGGTGGTCATTGTTCTTTTGTCTCTTGGGAGGTGGAGAATAATCACTGTCTTCAATAGTCACCTCAACTTCTGAGTACCCACTTATTTCTGAAGGGACATGCTGAGTAGAATCTTCAGCTGATACTTCCATTTCTGTTTCTTTATTGCCTTCTGAAGAATGATGGCTTTCTTGAATGTTGTATTGCTAGTAATCAGGATCTTCTGATTCTTCTTTTACTGTCACAGCTGTCATTTCTAGGGAAATGCCAGAAATCTTCCAGGGGTTCAGTTTTCAATTTGATGGGCCCACAACTTCCACACGGAGACAGTATCAACCTTTTGGCATCTCTGTTATCATCAGATGGCCACCTAAGTGCTTCTCTGGCTCCAGGAAATGTCTAATAATGATAAATGAAATACCTGCTTTGCTCTCCAAAATCCATTTCAGGGTTGCAAGATCCTAATTCTCAGGGTGTTTAAGGGCAACTCCTTTAGGAAGACCCTGCACTACCATAGCTGACTGGTCTCTTAACATCTTCTCATATGGACTTTTTTTTGGTGTCTTGATTTCCACAGAATCCACACTTATCCAATTTGTCTGGGTTGTAGACTTCATTTTATGTATATCTACAGCCTTTTCTTCTTTGAAACAGCAATTTTATGAAATCATTCTGAAGATCCTCCCAGGTATTGACAAAAGTATGTCTTTTCTATGTTTCAACAACAAACACATCTGTTTCACACACTGTAATGCAGATCAATTCTGCCTTGGACTTATGACTCAAGAGCATACATAAGGAACGTCGCCACCATCCTGCTCTCCAAAGAGTCATCTTCAACAGGCAGAGAAGACACTGCTACTTGGGTCATGATCCCCAAGACCAGCTCCCTACAGGCAATGCTAGGGCTAGGGGTATTGAAAGGAAGTGAATGTGGGCCACTACGGAGAAGCTTTGGACTAAATTGAGTTGGGGAGCGAGCAGGTAAGAGCGCAAGGGGCCCATACATCTCGAGAACCAGCTCCTGTCACCACCACATGGCTGCCCAGGCAAGGGCCTCTCTCTGTGCCCTGACCTGATCACGAGATGGAGCGAGAGGCTGGGGTAATGGAGGCAAGTGGGTGGCCATGGCTAAAGAGCGTGTGCAGGGAAGCAGGGGAAGGGCACAATTAGCGGCCCCTTTTCTCTCTGTTCTGTATCTTGACTGTATCAATGTCAATATCCTGGTTATGCTGTTGAACTAGTTTGGTAAGATGTTACTACTGGGGGTGGGGTGGGGGGACTGGATAAAAGATACATGTAATCTCTTTGTATTATTTCTTATAACTGCATGTTAATCTACAATCTTCTCAAAATACAATACTGAATGACAAGCCCTAATCCTACTGTCTTATTAATCACATGCCACTCCTTTCCATATACCTCATTTATAGCTACAATGAACTTTTAATTTTGTTTCCAGAGACAGCAAGATGCCTCTTTAAAGCCATATGCAGCAGATGAATAATCTCTTAAATTAGAATGTAAAAGTTTGCATATAAGGTGAAAATCGTATATAGCCAGAATTAACCTAGAACATCCCTTATAAGGATGCCGTACTGGAGACAAAGGTCAGTTCTCCAGGGCCTCCCAGTGTTGTGCTAATCTACAACACCAGATGAAGTAGCTGGGTTGTATTTAGGGGACATGCTTTATGGAAACTTATCTCTGTATACCAGAAACCCACTGAACATGGCTGGAAGTTCATACAAGAATGGAGGCTAAGAAAAGCAGATTAAAGTCTCCCATTTCACTCTCTCTCTGGGGCATATATTCCTTGAGTAGAAAGGTAGGCAATATATATATATTCTGGTGTATACATATTACTGGATTTGTATGATGCAATTCCACTACTGCACTTATCATTCAGCACTAAAATTTATTTACCTAACTGCTCCCTAATAGACTGTAATGACAGGGACCATCTCTTATTTGTTATTTTTTAATCCTCAGAACTTGGTACAGAGCGGGTATCACCAAATCCTTGTTGAATACATCAATCAATGTATAGGCTCCCCAATCCTGGCTAAAACATTGAAGTCGCCTTGTTATGTAACACTAAGCTGTGTAGTTCTATGTCTGCAGATAATAATTTCTATGGGCAAGAACTTTTCTGGGACTACTAGGTTTAGCACTTTAAGAAGTTATTTGCTGATTGTCTCCTACCCCCGTTTTCATGGTGAGAACCCTGACTTTTAGCTCACCAGTGTGAGAGCTACCTAATGAGACCTAAGCCCTTGTTAAGCCTATTTATTCAGCAGAGGGACCTCTTAACACTGAGCTAAGCACTTGAAATAACTCACCACTTACTGGGAAGATGTTACTTGGTACATTTTTAAAGAACAACACTAAGAGTATGAAGAAATTCTGGACTTCTGAGAAAGCATTTGAGAAAATATTTTAAAGGAATTACTATTCATAGGTGAGACTGGTCTATATTTTCCAATTTTTTTCTTATCTTGATTTTACCTCAGTGTTAGACTAGTCTCTAACATTGAGTTATAAAGCAAAATGTCTTTTCCTTTTCTGTGCACCAATATATATTAAAGCTGTTGTACCCCAGAAAAGATCATGTTCTTAAAGCTAATCCATTCCAGTGGGTATAAACCTATTGTGGGTGGGACCTTTTGATTAGGTCATTTCAGTTGAGGCATGCCCCAGGTGGGTGTTAATCCTCTTATAAGAGATGAAATTCAGAGAAACTGAGAAAGAAAAGCCAAAAAAGCTGAGAGAGAAGGACACACAGAAAACACAGAAACCACAGAAACACAGAGGAAGCCACTGTAGCCAGAAGCTGGAAGCAACAAAAACTGGGAGAGAGGGGAGAGACCAGCAGATGTTGCCATGTGTCTTGTAATGTGACAGAGAGGTCCCAAAGCGCTGATAGCCAGTCTTTGGGGAGAAAGCGTTGCCTGTTGATGCTTTAATTGGGACATTTTCACAGCCTCCGAACTATAAACTTGTAAGTTAATAAATCCCCATTGTGAAAGCCAATCCATTTCTGGAACTCTATTTCGTCAGCTTTAGCAAACTAAAATACATATTATTTATATTTAACATGGAAATAAAAAAAGGAAATAGTAACTCACCTTTACTGCATTGCCACCACCTTTAGGACCCTGAGCCTTCTTGTCAGCACTGTCACTCCCAGAGGCTGCTCCCCCTTTGGAGAAGAGATGACAGGTATTCATCTAAACTGCACCTCATATTTATGGAAAGTTCCAACACACAACAAAAGTTGAAACTTCCATCAGAGTACCAAGCTCCAAAAGGGAACTCTGCCAAACACTTTACTGCATCAAGCTAAATTAATCTGTGACTCACCTCTCCTAAAACAGGAAATTCATGCCCTATATAAACCCTTCACTGAAAATGGATACACAACTGAAGTGTCCTAAAGGGTGAACGAGAGCTCCAGAAACCGAGTCTGATTCTCTGAACCCAAATTCATATCTTGCTTTCAAAGGGAAAACCCCTAAGCTCTGAAAGATTTCCAATAAACACTGTAACTATGCCTTCAAGCACTCATAATTCCCAAAAGTAAAAATTTCCAAGAATATGTCTTAAGATAAGATTTCTCACCACATATATTTGACTAAAGAATGTTTGTTTCCAAATCCCTAGCACTGATACATTGCCTACTGATGTCTTCCTAAGAAAAGTAATTGATATTCACATTAATGACCACTTGCAGCAACTTATCACTATGTCACTTTACTACGTCAGCTTCTGTATCAAAGGCAGCACACCAATTGCACGAGGCTGATGTTCTTTAGTGCTATTGCCAGATTAAGTGTTCAGTTCAATAAACGTCTCCTAAGTAACTACTAAGTGCCAGCCACTGGAAATACAAAGATAAAGAAGCCATGGTTTGCTTCAGAGAACTCATATTCTAGTGGGGATGACAGATACATCAACATATCTGTAAACAGATAACTTCAGTAGAACACATTAGGTGCAAAGAGTTATGGGCATGGCAGCGGCCACTGTGCAGACCGGACTTCCCTCATTCATGTGCCTTGTTTGGCTTCCTCTACAACCATATCTGATAAATCTAGTATGACTGAGTTTAAGAAATTAGATAAGTTGAAATTAAAGAAGACAGAAATAAAAGAGAAAAATCTACTGCCTTCCAAAGAAATGACTGAACAAAAGCAAGCAGGTAAATTGTAATGAGGCATGAGCTACAAATATGCACTGTATATTCCACAAGCATGGCCTTCTTATTTTACTTCTTTTAGCCGTTAACTTTGTAAGATGCAAAGAGGATGGATCAAGTTTAAATGACTGCACTGCCCCTTTTCACATCAAAGAATCAAGAACTACTGATATGGAAATCCACGCCTGTCTCTCCCATCTGCCTGTCTGACTGGCAGGGAAGGAAAAGAACTTGCATGTTGGTGAAGGAAGAAGCTGGGTGGAATGACAGTGAATCCAGAGTAAATACTAAGCTGGTTCAAGATATCCTACAGGTTGTAAAATGCAGTTTAATCACAGTGCCATTTTTTTTTGTTCATATGGTTTTAATTATTAGAGTGTACAATTTAAAATATGCAAATAAAGGTGTCAAACCTGAAAAAGAAAAAAGAGACAAGTATGGGCAGAGGGCTGTGGAAGCACAGTGGGACATTTTAGCCAGTCAGGGAAGGTTTCCTGGATAAATAGGAGCTGATCAGCTGAAGAAAGGACAAGGATGAGAAGTCACTCCACAATGGGAGACCAGCATGGCATAGGCAAGAAACTGTACAGCTGAAGCAAGTATGAAGGGGAAGTGCTGTGAGATGAGCCTGGGAATGGTAGACAAGGAGCAGGGCATGAAGGACCTCTGGGCCCCATTAAGGTACTTGGAATTTATCCTATAGGTAATAGGGAGTCACTGGAAAGTTCTTAGTGGAGAACTCCATCTTACTCATCTTAATATCTCTAATGCCTAGCACAGGGCCTGGCACACAAGTGTCCAATGCAGGTTCAACTAAACTGAAAACATGAAGTACTGATTATCAAAAGCCTGAGAAAGAGTTTTATTGAACTAAATTCTTAAGTGGGTTTGCAGAATATTCACTCTTAAAGATGATGCCTTCCAGTTATCCCATCCTCCCCACTTCCAGATGTTGGTCATCTTCTGATTGCCACCTCACTCCCTTTGATTTACTGAGGACTCTGGCATCAGCTTCAGGTTTCCTCTCTAACCTCACTCCTGCCATCATCCTTGATGATCTAACTCTCTATGTTAAGGAATCATCCAACAACCAAACCTCACGGTTCTGGACCTCCCTCCCAAATGCCCAGTTCCTCTACTCCAGGCCACTGGTTTCTAGGGGCATGCAATGGAACTGTGCCACCCAGAACACACAGCTTAGTCTCTGCCTATGCCCTCCTGTCCTTTCAGCTCTCTTGTGCCTCATTCTCACAACACTGGCTCTTGGACTTCACAGAACTCCCTCTCCCCAGTATTTTCTCTAGTTATGTTCCCCCAAACTAGCAGATTTCTCCTTCCCAGTCTGGACCACAAGCTTGGACATCTGAACTGTGATTCCACTGGCATATTTAATTACCTTGTATTGCTTTCCTTCTACCAGAATTGCCCCAAAAAACCTCAAACCTGACTCAAAGCAACATCTAGCTCTTTTCAGTCATATCATGTGCTAGTTAGGTGGTAAATCATGATCAGGGTAGATGGTGTCTCCTCCAAATCCATGGCCTTCAATCTAAGTCAGGCTCTCAGCCCCAAAAGTAATCCTTTTATTTTGTTTCTTTTCATTCTCTCTCCCATTACTCTCAATAACTATTCCAAACCATTATCACTCTCCTCAAGACCCCTACTCAGTCCCTATCTTTCGGTCTTAACAATTACCCTTGCCTTCTACTTTATTTTCTATAATCTCTACCTCTTCCCCCTCCCTAGCCCCAATTTTTACAAACACACCCATCCTTGCTTCATTCTCTGTGATCCCAAGTATAAGGTGCTCCTTCTCCTATTCAAAGGTCAATTGTTTCACCTCTGTCCTGGACCCCATTATCTCCTAAATCTCACTCCACCATACCTTCACCTAACTCTACTGGCTCTTTCATCTTAGACTCACTCCCAAGTTTTCTCCATTCTGAAGAAACAAAGTAAAGCTTTCCCTTTATCCTTTGTCCTCCTCTATCTACTATCCAACTTCCATGTTTTTTAAATGAAAACTTTCCAGAAAAGTCTACACTGCCTGTCTCTGCCTTACTACTTCCCAGTCAGTCCTATAATCACTGCAATCTGGCTCCTACATTCCCCATCCATAGAAACCAACTGCTCTTGCCTAAGGCCACCTCCCATTTCCAAAATTAAATAGAGGTTTTTAGGGTTCTCATCTGATTTGGCCTCTTTGCTGTGCTAGATAGGCCATATCTTCTTTCTTGAAGCTTTCTGGTCTCTCTGGCCTCTGGGACACCACTCTACTGCATTCCTTGTACCTGGTTGCCTCTTTCTCTGCCTGCTCCAGGATCACAGCCTCTGCCCTCTGCTTTTCTTATTCTGTAAACTCTCCATGGTAATCTCATACACTCTCATATATCATCTATATGTTAAAAACTCCTCAAACTACATGTATAGCTTATACCTCTCCTTTGGACTCAAATATCCAACTACCTCCTGACAAAGTCTCTACTTAGATATCCCACAGACACCCCAAATTTAACATATCTAAAAGCAAACTCATCAACTTCAACCCTGCTCTAGTATTCTTGATTTTTGTTTGCAGAACTAGCATCAAGTTAGAAATCCAATCCAGAAAACTGAAAACTATCCCTGGTCCCTCCCCATTGCCATCCAATAAGTCACCAGTCTAACCTATTTCACATCCTAAATATTTATAGAATTTGTTTTCTTCTCTATTTCAGTCACTACCTTAGCTCAGGCTACCCTCATCTCTCACCAGGACCATTGCTGCCATCTCCTCACTCTTAACCACTGCTCTTTGCACTGTGTATGATTTAATTTCTGTCACTATCTTCATTCTCACTACTCACCATCTGTCCTGAGTTTTTGCTCCAGCAACACTGTAAGGCACACACCAGACTGTTTCTCATCTCAGTGCTTCTCCTGATGAACCCTCTGTCAGGAAGGCTCTGCCTTACCCTCTACCGCCTATTTGGGCCTGCCTAACTAAGCACTTCCTTAGTTTTCATAATATCCCGTACGCATCTCTCAGCACTGCATTCAGCACAATACTTTATGATTACTATGCGTCTTCCTTCCCCACTATTTTGGGAGATAAGATTATTATTTTTTTGCAGAACAAATAAGTCTTATTTATTTTTTTAAAACTTGGTATTTCCATATCTGCGAGCAGTATAATAAATTTACAATTACGTTAGGAAACATTTCCCCATATATTTCTATCTCATTTTCTTAATACATTTCAGAGCTATTATATTTAAATCTATAGAAGTTAATGAAGCTCCTTGATGTATTTTCCCCTTTTCAAACTATGGAGCAGCCCCAATCCCAATCAATGCTTCTAATTAGTCTCCTCTCTATATTGCTTCATCTGCCTCTTTTTTCCCCCCATGTGTCTTATTTTTATATCCTCAGCGTTTAGCATGGCGCTTGACACATTTCTGTTCAATGGATGAATGAGCCTTTTCCCGATGATAGGCACATCATTCCGTAAGCATTAGAGGGAACTTTACGGAACGCGATCAATGCGGACTCGGGTTGATTGCTGACTTCTGATAAGATTACATTTAGAGCCCCAATAACCCCTTGATATAGTCTCCTGTCATCACCTCCGAGGAACCATCTTCATCGGCTTCTATTACCTATCAGGACAGTACCTGCATCGTACCCCAAGTGTTTCTACAACTCCAGAAGGCCCTCCCGCCACTTGTCTTCTCAGCCTCACTGGTGCCGCTCCGGACACAATCTATGGCAGCTCTACGGGTCCTCGGCCACTAGCTGCCTTTGTCCCGACGGACCTTGGGGTTTGCATGTCCGCTCCCTCCACTCGCTCCTCACACGCCCAGATTCTCCCTTTTTGGTCTGGCCGCTCTACCTTTCCCTCCTTTTCCAGAACCGCTTTTTCCTTTCGGCGGCATCTTCGAAACTTGCTGATGAACTCTCGACCGTTCAGGTTGCCGTACAAAGCCCCTTAGGACCTCATGGGCATGTCCTAAACAATGCCGGAAAGCAGCATCGCAATTGGCCATTTTTATCGCGGCTCCGGAAACAGGCACAGCCTAGGGCAGGCCCAGTCCTTTGGCCCTCTGACCAATGAGCCTGAAGAGGTCTGACCAATGAGAAGCTTGGATCCGAGTAGGGGGCGGACCCAAAAGTAGAATCGTGGCAGGCAAACTCCGCCTTGGCGATTTTTGTTATGTCTTTCTCACAGCTTTGTTTGCATCAGTTTCCTCGCTCCCCCGCCCCCCATCTCCCCGCCGGAGTAGTGAAGCAGCAGTCCCTAAGCGCCAGGTATGGGTTGTACGGTGAGGCTGCCAGACAAAACGAGAGCGAGAAGAGGCAACGTGGTAGTCCCCTTGTCCCACTCGCTGTCACACAAAGACCTACCCTCCCTTGAGGTTTTTCGGTTTTCAGTTTTAGTTTGCAGCTGTAGCCGATTGGGTCCAAAAGGTAATTTTTCAAAAAGTCTATCACCCTTGCAGAACTCTGTAATGGAGAAAAATTGGAAACAGTCTAAACGTCCCTCAGTAGGGTTCTGCTTAAATAAATGTTTCAGCCATACAAAATGATACCACGTGCCATTTAAAATAGTGATTGTAAGGTAGTGTGTACAGATATGCCCTTAAGGAAGGTACAGACCAAGTTATAGAATATGATTCCGTTTTTTTTAAAGTATGTAATGTACTATATAATACCTGCATATAAAAGACAGAAAGGTTCTACAGCAAAATATGACCAGTGGTGCTAGTACAGAGATGGTTGTATATTCTTCTGTGTATTTTTCAACCTTTCTATAATGGTGCAGCATAATGTAGAAGTGAAGCTGGACAACCCTGGGAGTTCTCAGAAGAATCGAGACCTCAGCCAAGGGCTTGCGCATGAGGGTTCTTGACTCAGTCTCAGGAAAGAATGTAAGGACTAGTCAATGTGTACAGACAAATAGTTTAATAAGTTCGATGCCGGAGCACCCCGGGAAATTCGTAGAGAAATCTAGACCCTGAGCAAGGGCTGATGCCGTGAAGGTTCTTGACTCAGCAGCATGAAAGAACTTGAGGACTAGTCAGTATGTACAGCCAAAGAATCCAAAGACTAGCCAGTGGTTAAACGTTAATGCTCAGCAAAGGTACCTGCTTGAAGATGAGCGCAGGCATTTTCCAAAGGATAAGCAGTTTGAGGTCGAGATCCTTGCATTGTAAGATCTTGGAGGGGCCCTTCCCCCTTTGGCTATGCTAATAAGGGATTGATGAGATGCACTTTTCATCTGTTCTTTTCAGGTGCCCACCTAAGTGAGGGCTAGGTATGTGCGCACTAAAAGGAACTTTTTGTTATGGGGCTTAGGATCACGTCCCCCTTCCTCCTTCCCTATCTAACCAGCTTCAGAAGTTTGAATTCCTGGAGCCAGGCTGCCTGGCTTCAAATCCTGTACCAACTATTTTACTAGCTCTGTGACCTTGGGGTAGTGTCCTCACCTCTCTATGGCTCAGTTCCATCATCTGTAAAATAGTACAAAATTATAAGGTGTTAAGAGAATGAAACAATTTATATTTTGTAAAGCACATAAAACAATGAATAGCTTATACTTAGTGTTAGCTTAAAGAGAATGCTTTTTTAATTTGGGCCTCATACTCTTTCTCTCCTTCCCTGCACCACCATCCACCAGTGTAATTTTTATATAATGTTAAGGCTTTTGCTCCACTCCAGGAGTCCATAGCTGTCCCAGCTTTCCACTACCAGCTGGAATATGTATGAACTCCAGCTCAGAGTTCAAATTTTGGACACAACCTGTTCAAGTTTCCTTGGCTGCTCAAGCAAATGCCATGCATAGTAAATTTATTAGGCCCTGGTTTTCAGGCAAAAATTGTCCAAATCATGAACAGCGAATAAAAAAGCATTTACAAAGTCCCCTTGGGGGAATGGTGAGAAAGGGGAAAAATTCAACTTCCCGAAGAGGGGAATTCTTTTTTTTTAAATTTTTATTAATAAAACCAATCAACATGCAATATGAACATTGTTTTTTATCACATAATTGTATATTCATCATCATGATCATTTCTTAGAACATTTGCATCAATTCAGAAAAAGAAATAAAAATAAAACAGAAAAAAATTCAAACATACCATACCCCTTACCCCTCCCCCTCCCTGATAACCAGAATCTCAATTTACTAAATTTATTTTGACATTTGTTCCCCCATCATCTACTTATTCTTAATCCATAGGTTTTACTCATCTGTCCATAAGGTAGATAAAAGAAGCATCAGACACAAGGTTTTCACAATCACACAGTCACATTACGAAAGCTATATCAATATACAATCATCTTCAAGAAACATGGCTACTGAAACATAGCTCTACATTTTCAGGCAGTTCCCTCTAGCCTCTCTGTTATGCCTTAACTAAACAGGTGATATCTATTTAATGTGTAAGAATAACCTCCAGGATAACCTCTCCACTCTGTTTGGAATCTCTCAGCCATTGACACTTTATTTTGTCTTATTACTCTCTTCCCCCTTTCGGTTGAGAAAGTTTTTTCAATCCCTTGGTGCTGAGTCCCAGCTCATTCTAGGATTTCTGTCCCATGTTGCCAGGAAGGTCCACACCCCTGGGAGTCATGTCCCACGTAGCCAGGGTAAGGGTGGTGAGTTTGCTTGTTGTGTTCGTTGGAGAGAGAGAGGCCACATCTGAACAACAAAACAGGTTCTCTTGGTGGTGACTCTTGGGCTTAATTTTAAGTAGGCTGCAGCCTATCCTTTGTGAGGTTAAGTTTTATGTGAACAAACCCCAAGATTGGGGGCTCAAGCTATTGCTTTGGTTGTTCCCCACTTCTTGTGAGAATATAAAAAATTCTCCACTTGGGAAACTTAAATTTCCCCCCTTTCTCTCCATCCTGCCAAGGGGACTTTGAAAATACTTTTTTATTCACTGTTCAAATCCTTCTAGTATTTATCGAGGCAACACTCTGGACAAACCTACAAAATCTCATGCCCTACTCAAGGTTCCATGTACTTATGGTGCTCAGTTAACCTGTCCACATAAGCTATAATAGGAAATGCACTAGTCAAAATACAAATTTTGTAAGAAATAAACATTTTTTGCTTTAGTCTCACACGTAAGTTAAAGTTTTAAAATATTAATTACCATCTATTTTCAATACCCTGAATTATTGACATTCCTTTGTTCTTCCTCATGCAAAACATTTTTAAATTTGTACATTTAGTTACTATCATTATATACTCTATGCATTCCTAGATTATACCATCTCGGTCTTTATCATATATCTTTCCTTCTGGTTTCATTTGTGCTCCCAGGCCTCCTCCCTCTATCATTCTCACATTCAGCTTCTTTCAGCGTTCTAACATTATTGTATTATGGTTAGGTAGTATTGTGCTATCCATTTCTGAATTTTTACGATCAGTCCCATTGCACAATCTGTATCCTTTTACCTCCAATTACCCAATATCTATGCTGTTTCTATCTCCTGATGACCTCTGTTCTTAATTGAAATTATCCGAGTTCATTCATTAATGTTAGTTCACATTGTGAGACCATAGAGTATTTGTACTTTTGTTTCTGGCTAATCTCACTCAGCATAATGTCCGTAAGGTCCATCCATGTTGTTACATACTTTATAACTTTATTCTGTTTTACAGCTGCATAATATTCCATCATATGTATATACCACAGGCTGTTTAGTCACTTGTCTGTTGATGGACATTTAGGCTGTTTCCATCTCTTCGCAATTGTAGATAATGTGGCTGTAAACATTGGTGTGTAAATGTCCGTTTGTGTCTTTGCCCTCATGTCCTTTGAGAAAATACCTAGTAATGGTATTGCCAGGTCATATGGTAATTCTATACTTAGCTTCCTGAGGAACCACCAAACTGCCTTCCACAGCGGTTGTACCATTTGACATTCCCACCAACAGTGGATAAGTGTGCCTCTCTCTTCACATCCTCTCCAGCACTTGTCATTTTTGGTTTATTGGTAATGATTATTCTGGGAGGTGTGAGATGATATCTCCTTGTGGTTTTGATTTGCATTTCCCTAATAGCCAGGGACGTTGAGCATCCTTTCTTGTGCCTTTTGGCCATTTGTATTTCCTCTTCTGAGAAGTGTCTGTTCAAGTCTTTTGCCCATTTTGTAATTGATTGGCCGTCTTTTTGTTGTTGAGTTGAACAATCTGTTTATAAATTCTGGATAGTAGACCTTTATCTGATATGTCATTTCCAAATATTGTCTCCCATTGTGTAGGCTGTCTTTTTACTTTCTTGATGAAGTTCTTTGATTCACAAAAGTGTTTCATTTTGAGGAGTTCCCATTTCTTTCTTTCTTTCTTCAGTGCTCTTGCTTTGGGTGTAAGGTCTATAAAACCGCCTCCAATTATAAGATTTATAAGATATTTCCCTACATTTTCTTCTAACTGTTTTATGGTCTTAGACCTAATGTTTAGATCTTTGATCCATTTTGAGTTAACTTTTGTATAGGATGTGAGATGTGGATCTCTTTCACTCTTTTGCATATGGATATCCAGTTCTCTAGGCACCATTTACTGAAGAGACTGTTCTGTCCCACGTGAGTTGGCTTGACTGCCTTCTCAAAGATCAAATGTCCATAGATGAGAGGGTCTATATCTGAACACTGTGTTCTATTCCATTGGTCAACATATCTCTCTTTATGCCAGTACCATACTGTTTTGACCACTGTGGCTTCATAATATGCCTAAAAGTCAGGCAGCGTGAGACCTCCAGCTTCATTTTTTTCTATCGAGATGCTTTTAGCAATTTGGGGCACCCTGCCCTTCCAGATAAATTTGCTTATTGGTTTTTCTATTTCTGAAAAGTAAGTTGTTGGGATTTTTTTTTATTAATTAACAGGAAAAAAAAGAAATTAACCCAACATTTAGAAATCATACCATTCTACATATGCAATCAGTAATTCTTAACATCATCACATAGATGCATGATCATCGTTTCTTAGTACATTTGCATCGGTTTAGAGGAACTAGCAACACAACAGAAAAAGATATAGAATGTTAATATAGAGAAAAAAATAAAAGTAATAATAATAGTAAAAAAAAAAAAAACCAAAAAAAACCTATAGCTCAGATGCAGCTTCATTCAGTGTTTTAACATGATTACTTTACACTTAGGTATTATTGTGCTGTCCATTTTTGAGTTTTTGTATCTAGTCCTGTTGCACAGTCTGTATCCCTTCAGCTCCAATTGCCCATTATCTTACCCTGTTTCTAACTCCTGCTGGACTCTGTTACCAATGACATATTCCAAGTTTATTCTCGAATGTCCGTTCACATCAGTGGGACCATACAGTATTTGTCCTTTAGTTTTTGGCTAGTCTCACTCAGCATAATGTTCTCTAGGTCCATCCATGTTATTACATGGTTCATAAGTTTATCTTGTCTTAAAGCTGCATAATATTCCATCGTATGTATATACCACAGTTTGTTTAGCCACTCGTCTGTTGATGGACGTTTTGGCTGTTTCCATCTCTTTGCAATTGTAAATAACGCTGCTATAAACATTGGTGTGCAAATGTCCGTTTGTGTCTTTGCCCTTAAGTCCTTTGAGTAGATACCTAGCAATGGTATTGCTGGGTCGTATGGCAATTCTATATTCAGCTTTTTGAGGAACCGCCAAACTGCCTTGCACAGTGGTTGCACCATTTGACATTCCCACCAACAGTGGATAAGTGTGCCTCTTTCTCCGCATCCTCTCCAGCACTTGTCATTTTCTGTTTTGTTGATAATGGCCATTCTGGTGGGTGTGAGATGATATCTCATTGTGGTTTTGATTTGCACTTCTCTAATGGCCGGGGACATTGAGCATCTCTTCATGTGCCTCTTGGCCATCCGTATTTCCTCTTCTGGTAGGTGTCTGTTCAAGTCTTTTTCCCATTTTGTAATTGGGTTGGCTGTCTTTTTGTTGTTGAGTTGAACAATCTCTTTATAAATTCTGGATACTAGACCTTTATCTGATATGTCATTTCCAAATATTATCTCCCATTGCGTAGGCTGTCTTTCTACTTTCTTGATGAAGTTCTTTGATGCACAAAAGTGTTTAATTTTGAGGAGCTCCCATTTATTTATTTCCTTCTTCAGTGCTCTTGCTTTAGGTTTAAGGTCCATAAAACCGCCTCCAATTGTAAGATTCATAAGATATCTCCCTACATTTTCCTCTAGCTGTTTTATGGTCTTAGCCCTAATGTTTAGATCTTTGATCCATTTTGAGTTAACTTTTGTATAAGGTGTGAGATATGGGTCTTCTTTCATTCTTTTGCATATGGATATCCAGTTCTCTAGGCACCATTTATTGACGAGACTGTTCTGTCCCAGGTGAGTTGGCTTGACTGCCTTATCAAAGATCAAATGTCCATAGATGAGAGGGTCTATATCTGAGCACTCTATTCGATTCCATTGGTCGATATATCTATCTTTATGCCAATACCAGTTGTTGGGATTTTGATTGATATTGCGTTGAATCTGTAAATCAATTTAAGTAGAATTGACATCTTAACTATATTTAGTCTTCCAATCCATGAACACGTATGCCCTTCCATCTATTTAGGTCTTCTGTAATTTCTTTTAGCAGTTTCTTGTAGTTTTCTTTGTTTAGGTCTTTTGTCTCTTTAGTTAAATTTATTCCTACGTATTTTATTCTTTTAGTTGCAATTGTAAATGGAATTTGTTTCTTGATTTTCCCCCTCAGATTGTTCATTACTAGTGTATAGAAACACTACAGATTTTTTAGTGTTGATCTTGTAACCTGCCACTTTGCTGTACTCGTTTATTAGCTCTAGTAGTTTTGCTGTGGATTTTTCAGGGTTTTCAATATACAGTATCATATCATCTGCAAACAGTGATAGTTTTACTTCTTCCTTTCCAATTTTGGTGCCTTGTATTTCTTTTTCTTGTCTAATTGCTCTGGCTAGAACTTCCAACACAATGTTGAATAACAGTGGTGATAGTGGACATCCTTGTCTTGTTCCTGATCTTAGGGGGAAAGTTTTCAGTTTTTCCCCATTGAGGATGATATTAGCTGTGGGTTTTTCATATATTCCCTTTATCATTTTAAGGAAGTTCCCTTGTATTCCTATCCTTTGAAGTGTTTTCAACAGGAAAGGATGTTGAATTTTGTCAAATGCCTTCTGTGCATCAATTGGGATGATCGTGTGATTTTTCTGCTTTGATTTGTTGATATGGTGTATTACATTAATTGGTTTTCTTATGTTGAACCATCCTTGCATACCTGGGATGAATCCTACTTGGTCATGATGTATAATTCTTTTAATGTGTGGCTGGATTCGATTTGCTAGAATTTTGTTGAGGATTTTTGCATCTATATTCATTAGAGAGATTGGTCTGTAGTTTTCTTTTTTTGTAATATTGTTGTCTGGTTTTGGTATGAAGGTGATGTTGGCTTCATAGAATGAATTAGGTAGCTTTCCCTCCACTTCAATTTTTTTGAAGAGTTTGAGTAGGATTGGTACGAATTCTTTTGGAATGTTTGGTAGAATTCACATGTGAAGCCGTCTGGTCCTGGATTTTTCTTTTTGGGAAGCTTTTTAATGACTGATTCAATTTCTTTCCTTGTTTTTGGTTTGTTGAAGTCACCTATTTCTTCTTGAATCAAAGTTGGTTGTTCATGCCTTTCTAGGAAGTTGTCCATTTCATCTACATTGTTGTATTTATTAGCATAAAGTTGTTCATAGTATCCTGTTATTACCTCCTTTATTTCTGTGGGGTCAGTGATTATGTCTCCTCTTCCATTTCTGATCTTATTTATTTGCATCCTCTCTCTTCTTCTTTTTGTCAATCTTGCTAAGGGTCCATCAATCTTATTGATTTTCTCATAGAACCAACTTCTGGTTTTATTGATTTTCTCAATTGTTTTCATGTTCTCAATTTCATTTATTTCTGCTTTAATCTTTGCTATTTCTTTCCTTTTGCTTGCTTTGGGGTTAGTTTGCTGTTTTTTCTCCAGTTCTTCCAAGTGGACAGTTAATTCCTGAATTTTTGCCCTTCTTTTTTTTTTTTCCCACTTGTACAAATTTTATTTAACAACAGATCCACGTGTAGAAATTTCGTTGTACAAATGCACACACACAATATGATTGAACAAGGCTATCTGTGCCAATATTACAATGAGAAATATTTCACAATATATCAAAGTAGTTTTTAAATATTATGGATCTACCCATATAAAGACTTTTAAGGTAGCAAAGACATAGTCTATATAGCTACACAGAATGTTAAAATATTTACGGATACCTTTACTGTATTTGAGCTCTCCTCTAGCAGTAATTCCTATGGAACCAACACATGGAGAAACGTTTTAATTGACGTGGACAGGATTACCTTTTACTAAACCCAATTCATAAAAAGTAGCAGTAGCAGTCACTTTTTGGTAAACCCAAAGTCCAGAATCCAGAAATTCCCATTTTTACTCAAAAAAGCAGGCAGCATTGAGGATGTTTAGGACACAGCACATTAATCATCTGGATGCAAGTCAATCTAGCTATGGACTCTCCATCACTTGTTTTTTACTAAAACATTGCCCTTCCAAAAATAGAGATGGTGATGTGTTCAAAGCAGATCGCTTCCCCTTCCCAATTAAAATTAATCTTTTCATTAACTTCTTGTTCCTCTTCACACATTCTGGGCACAACATATTGTCTTCTACGTATGCAGATGCAAAAGTACAGGCTGGTAATAGAAAGAGAGAGATCATCTCTTGGGAGTGTCAGGTACCCAGGCCTGACCTGCATGGAACTGTAGGTGAACCCAACACTTTGTGTCTGCAGGGAGAACTCTGCCATGGACCCCACATTATCTGACACCTGAGGCTTGTAGCAAAAAGATCTCAACAGAAGTAAGTATGGAACATGAATTCACAGTCTTAGGCTGAACTTCTCTCGCAGCAATTCTTGTCCATGATGCCAACATTGCCTCCTGAGCAGAAGTTATTACTTCAATTTTTTTAGTCATTTCTTCTTTCTCCTTTTTCTAACCCTTTCCTGTCTTGGTCATTGTCTTGCAGTTCTTCAAGCGTAACTCCAACTTGGCCTTCTGCAGTTTGTCAGGAATATCCTGTTTTTGCTCAGGGTAAGCATGTTGGTGGAGTCTCAGATAAACCTCTATTTTTGGGCCATCAGTACTCAAAATGCTGGCACTACTTCCACAAAATGTCCCAGTGTACCTTATTAATGGGAGGCAAAATGGTTGGCAAGGGAATGCTGGTACTTTAGGTTTTGAGCAAGCTTTGGATTGCTCATTCGTTTGAGGAAGAGGAACTTTATCCCTTTTCCGAGATTTCTTTGGTTTAACTTCTGCAGTAGAAGTACTTGATTTCATTTGATAGTCTTCTTGAGGTTCCTCTTTTATTGGAACTAAAGTGATTATCACATGTTCCTCATCTACTTCCTCCTCAGAGACATTCTTTGCTCTCAAACCCAAGGGTGAAGAAACTCCATCCTGGCCCTATTGTAACAAAGCCCTCCCTTTCTTCTTTTTTGATATAGGCATTTAGGGCAATAAATTTCTCTCTTAGCACTGCCTTTGCTGTGTCCCATAAGTTTTAATATGTTGTGTTTTCATTTTCATTTACCTCGAGATATTTACTAATTTCTCTTGTAATTTCTTCCTGGACCCACTGGTTGTTTAAGAGTGTGTTGTTGAGCCTCCACATATTTGTGAATTTTCTGGTGCTCTGCCTATTATTGATTTCCAATTTCATTCCTTTATGATCTGAGAAAGATTTCAATCTTTTTAAATTTGTTGAGACTTGCTTTGTGACCTAACATATGGTCTCTTTGAGAATGATCCATGAGCACTTGAGAAAAAGGTGTATCCTGCTGTTCTGGGGTGTAATGTCCTATAAATGTCTGTTAAGTCTAGCTCATTTACTGTAATATTGAAATTCTCTGTTTCTTTATTGATCCTCTGTCTAGATGTTCTGTCCATTGATGAGAGCGGGGAATTGAAGTCTCCAACTATTATGGTAGATGTCCCTATTTCCCTTTTCAGTGTTTTCAGTGTTTGCCTCACGTATTTTAGGGCATTCTGGTTCGGTGCATAAATATTTATGATTGTTATGTCTTCATGTTGAATTGTTCCCTTTATTAGTACATAGTATCCTTCTTTGTCTCTTTTAACTGTTTTACATTCGAAGTCTAATTTGTTGGATATTAGTATAGCTATTCCTGCTCTTTTCTGGTTGTTATTTGCATGAAATATCTTTTCCCAACCTTTCACTTTCAACCTATGTTTATCTTTGGGTCTAAGATGTGTTTCCTGTAGACAGCATACAGAAGGATGCTGTTTTTTAATCCATTCTGCCAGTCAATGTCTTTTGATTGGGGAGTTTAATCCATTAACATTTAGTGTTATTACTGTACGGGTAGTACTTTCTTCTACCATTTTGCCTTTTGGATTTTATATGTCATATCTAATTTTCCTTCTTTCTACACTCTTCTCCACACCTCTTTCTTTTGTGCTTTCGTATCTGTCTCTAGTGCTCCCTTTCGTATTTCTTGCAGAGCTGGTCTCTTGGTCACAAATTCTCTCAGTGATTTTTTTGTCTGAAAATGTTTTAATTTCTCCCTCATTTTTGAAGGACAATTTTGCTGGGTATAGAATTCTTGGTTGGCAGTTTTTCTCTTTTAATAATTTAAATATATAATTCACTGTCTTCTCGCCTCCATGGTTTCTGCTGAGAAATCTACACATAGTCTTATTGGGTTTCCCGTCTATGTGATGGATTGCTTTTCTCTTGCTGCTTTCAAGATCCTCTCTTTCTCTTTGACCTCTGACATTCTGATTAGTAAGTGTCTTGGAGAACTTCTGTTTGGATCTATTCTCTTTGGGGTATGCTGCACTTCTTGGATTTGTAATTTTAGGTCTTTCATAAGAGTTGGGAAATTTTCAGTGATAATTTCTTCCATTAGTTTTTCTCCTCCTTTTCCCTTCTCTTCTCCTTCTGGGACACCCACAACACGTATATTCATGCGCTTCATATTATCATTCAATTCCCTGAGTGCCTGCTCATATTTTTCCATTTTTCCCCTATATTTTCTTTTGCTCATTGAATTTCAGATGTTCCATCCTCCAGTTCACTAATGGTATCCTCTGCCTCTTGAAATCTACCATTGTAGGTCTCCATTGTTTTTTTCATCTCTTCTACTGTGCCTTTCATTCCCATTAGTTCTGTGATTTGTTTTTTGAGACTTTTGATTTCTTCTTTTTGTTCATCCCTTGCCTTCTTCATATCCTCCCTCAATTCATTGATTTGCTTCTTGATGAGGTTTTCCATGTCTGTTCGTATATTCTGAATTAATTGTTTCAGCTCTTTTATCTCATTTGAACTATTGGTTTGTTTCTTTCACTGGGCCATATTTTCCATTTTCCTGGTGTGATTTGTTATTTTTTGCTGGCATCTAGGCATTTAATTACCTTAATTAGTTTATTCTGGAGATTGCTTTCACTTCTCTTACCTAGGGTTTTGTTGCTGGATGAATTTGTTGTCTATCTGTTCTTTAACCTTCAGTTCAGCTTTTTCTGGACCTCTAGCTTAGGTTTTGTTTAACAGAGGAGAATTTTTCAGTACTTGTTTTCTTATTTCTTGCCCTGCTTGTATGGTGCCTTTTCCCTCCCCACCCTTAGGAGGGTCTACATAGGTATTATAGACTCCAGCCGGGTTTTCCTGGACTAAACTGGCCTCCTGTCGGGGGAAGGAGTCACCCGCATCAGTTTTCCCTGAGGGTGAGACCCAGCAGGTTAAAAGACTTTCATGTGAAGTCTCTGGGCTCTGTTTTTCTTATCCTGTCCAGTATGTGGCGCTTGTCTGCCTGCAGGTCCCACCAGCAAAAGATGTCGTGGCACCTTTAACTTTGGAAGGCTCTCCCTGCTGGGGGCATGGTGGAGATAGAGGAGAGGTTGTAGACTGGTTTTAATGGCTTCAAATTGCCAAGCCCTGGGGTCTGAATTCCTTGAGGAAGGGATTCCACATGAGCTGGGCTTTTCCCCTCCCCTAGGGAAAGCACAGGTGGGAGACAGCCCTGAAAGCAGTCCATTTCTTCCTATGTCTGGGGCAGTTGCAGCCTGAGCAGTCCTGCTGCTGAATCCAGAGGCAGCCAAGCCTCCATAGAAACACAGCCACAAAAACCTCCGTTTCGTCCCCTCTCCTCTTTTTCCATTAGCCCAGTGAGTGACCTCCACCTTGACCAGGTTCACCTGAGCTGGGGGACTATTTTTAGTTGTCAGAATTTGTTAATTAATTCCATAATTGGCGTTTGGTTGGGCTCAGCCCCTGCTGCTGGTAAAGTCTCTTTCCTTTCCCCTCTGGGAAGCAGCCTGTGGGGGTGGGGCACCGGCCACCACGGCTTGGGGAACTCACGGTTCTGGGGGGCCTCACTGCTGGTCCAGGTGGTCCAGATTGGGGTATGCTGTGTGTCCGGTCACTGATGTGGCTCCAGGAGCTGTTCTGTACTGTTTCTGGTTATTTAGTAGTTGTTTTGGAGGACGAACTAAAATGCGCACATTGCTAAGCCGCCATCTTGGCCACCCTGGATCTGTAATTTTAAGTCTTTCATAAGAGTTAGGAAATTTTCCGTGATAATTTCCTCCACTAGTTTTCCTCCACCTTTCCCCTTCTCCTCTCCTTCTGGAACATCCACAACACAAATATTTGTGCACTTCATGTTGTCATTCAATTCCCTAAGTCCCTGCTTATATTTTTCCAGCCTTTTTGTTATATTTTCTTTTGTTTGTTGGATTTCAGATATCCTGTCCTCCAGTTCACTAATCCTATCTTCTGTCTCTTGATATCTGACATTGTAGGTTTCCATTGTTGTTTTTTTTTTTTTCATCTCTTCTACTGTGCGTTTCATTCCCATAAGTTCTGTGATTTTTTTTTCTGGCATCCAATTTCTTCTTTTTGTTCATTTCTTATTTATATCCTCCCTCAATTCACTGTTTTTATTAATTTTTAAATTTTTTTTCTTAAAATACTGAAAAAACACCAAGAAAACACAAACATTTGTAACTTTTGGTCATTCTGTTCTACACATATAATCAGTAAGTCACAATATCATCACATAGTTGCATATTCATCATCATGATCATTTCTTGGAACATTATCATCTATTCAGAAAAAGAAATAAAAAGAAAACAAAAAAATTCATACATACCATACCCCCACCCCTCCCACTCACCAATTGCCAGCATTTCACTCTAAATTTATTTTAACATTTGTTACCCCTATTATTCATCTTCATTCCATGTTTTACTCGTCTGTTGATAAGGTAGATAAAAGGAGTATCAGACACAAGGTTTTCACAATCACACAGTCACATTGTGAAAGCTATATCATTATACAATCATCTTCAAGAAATATGGCTGCTGGAATACAGCTCCACATTTTCAGGCAGTTCCCTCCAGCCTCTCCACTACATCTTGACTAACAAGGTGCTATCTATTTAATGCGCTAGAATAACCTCCAGGATAACGTCTTGACTTTGGAATCTCTCAGCCATTGATACTTTATTTTGTCTCGTTTCACTCTTCCCCCTTTTGGTCGAGAAGGTTTTCTCAATCCCCTGATGCTGAGTCTCAGCTCATTCTAGGGTTTTTCTCAATCCCTTGATGCTGAGTCTCAGGTCATTCCAGGATTTCTGTCTCATGTTGCCAGGAAGGTTCACACCCCTGGGAGTCATGTCCCACACAGACAGGGGGAGGGTGGTGAGTTTGCTGGTGGAGTTGGCTGGAGAGAGAGGCCACATCTGAGCAACAAAAGAGGTTCTCTTGGGGGTGACTCGTAGGACTAATTTTAAGTAGGCTTGACCTATCGTTTGTGGGGCTAAATTTCAGATGAACAAACCCCAAGATTGGGGGTTTAGCCTATAGTTTTGATTGTCCGCACTACTTGTGAGAATATCAGGAATTTAAATTGGGGAAGTTGAATTTTCCCCCTTTCTCATCATTTCCCAAAGGGGACTTTGCAAATGCTGTTTAATTCACTGTTCAAATCACTCTGGGATTTATGAGGGCATCACTCTGGAAAAACCAACAAAATCTTATGTCCTCCTCAAGGTTCCATGTACGTATGGTATTCAATTAAGCTGTCTACATAAGTTATATTAGGAAATGCACTAGTCAAAATATAAATTTTGTACCAGATAAATATTTTTTGCTTTACTCTCACACTTAAGTTGAAATTTTAAAATATTAATTGCCATCTATTTCCAGCACCCTGCAGTAATGACATTCCTTTGTTCTTCCTCATGCAAAAACATTTTTAAAATTTGTACATTTAGTCACTATCATTATACACTTTAGAAATTCCTAGATTATACCAGCTCAGTCTTTATTGTCTATCTTACTTTCTGATTTTATTTGTGTCCCCAGCCCTCCTCCCTGTACCATTCTCACATTCAGTTTCATTCAGTGTTTTAACATATCAATTCACAGATTCGATTTTTGATGAAGTTTTCACTGTCTGTTTGAACATTCTGAATTACTTGTTTCAACTTCTGTATCTCATTTGAATTGTTCATTTATTCCTTTGACTGGGCCATATCTTCAGTTTTCCTAGAATGATTCATTATTTTTTCTTGCATCTAGGCATTTAATTAACTTAATTAGTTTATTCTGGACATTGTTTTCATTTTTTTTTTTTTTACCTAGGATTTTCTTGCTGGATGACTTTGTTGTCTATCTGTTCTTTGACATTCAGTTCAGCTTATTCTGGACCTCTAGCTTAGGTTTTGTTTAACAGATCAGAATTTTTCAGTTCTTGTTTCTTGCCCTGCCTGTATGGTGCTTTTTTCCCCCTTAGGAGGGTCTACTTAGGTATTATAGACCCCAGTCAGATTTTCCCAGACCAAACTGGCCTCCTATGAAGAGGAAAGAGTCACCTACATCAGTTTTCCCTGAGGGTGAGACCCAGCAGATTGAAAGGCTTTCCTATGAAGTCTCTGGGCTCTCCGTTATTCCTATCCTGCCCAGTATGTGGCGCTTGTATGGTATGTATGAATTTTTTTCTGTTTTCTTTTTATTTCTTTTTCTGAATAGATGATAATGTTCCAATAAATGATCATGATGATGAATATGCAACTGTGTGATGATATTGTGAATTACTGATTGTATATGTAACAGAATGATCATATGTTAAGAATGTTTGTGTTTCTTTCTTGTCATACTTTTTTAAAAAAATTTAAAAATTAATTAAAAAAAATAGGCCTCCATGGTTTTATGGACCTTAAACCTAAAGCAAGAGCACTGAAGAAAGAAAGAAATAAATGGGAGCTCCTCAAAATTAAACACTTTTGTGCATCAAAGAACTTCATCAAGAAAGTAGAAAGACAGCCTACACAATGGGAGACAATATTTGGAAACGACATATCGGATAAAGGGCTAGTATCCAGAATTTATAAAGAGATTGTTCAACTCAACAACAAAAAGACAGCCAACCCAATTACAAAATGGGAAAAAGACTTGAATAGACACCTCTCAGAAGAGGAAATACAAATGGCCGAAAGACACATGAAGAGATGCTCAATGTCCCTGGCCATTAGAGAAATGCAAATCAAAACCACAATGAGATATCATCTCACACCCACCAGAATGGCCATTATCAACAAAACAAAAAATGACAAATGCTGGAGAGGATGCAGAGAAAGAGGCACACTTATCCACTGTTGGTGGGAATGTCAAATGGTGCAACCACTGTGGAAGGCAGTTTGGCGGTTCCTCAAAAAGCTGAATATAGAATTGCCATACGACCCAGCAATACCATTGCTAGGTATCTACTCAAAGGACTTAAGGGCAAAGACACAAACAGACATTTGCACACCAATGTTTATAGAAACATTATTTACAATTGCAAAGAGATGGAAACAGCCAAAATGTCCATCAACAGACGAGTGGCTAAACAAACTGTGGTATATACATACGATGGAATATTATGCAGCTTTAAGACAGAATAAACTTATGAAGCATGTAATAACATGGATGAACCTAGAGAACATTATGCTGAGTGAGACTAGCCAAAAACTAAAGGACAAATACTGTATGGTCCCACTGATGTGAACCGACATTAGAGAATAAACTTGGAATATGTCATTGGTAACAGAGACCATCAGGAGTTAGAAACAGGGTAAGACAATAGGTAATTGGAGCTGAAGGGTTACAGACTGTGCAACAGAACTAGATACAAAAACTCAAAAATGGACAGCACAATACTATCTAATTGTAATGTAATTATGTTAAAACACTGAATGAAGCTGCATCTGAGCTATAGTTTTTTGTTTGTTTGTTTGTGTTTTTTTTCCTTTTTTATATATTTTTTTATTTTTTCTCTATATTATCATTCTATATCTTTTTCTGTTGTTTTGCTAGTTCTTTTCCTAAATCAATGCAAATGTACTAAGAAATGATGATCACACATCTATGTGATGATATTAAGAATTACTGATTGCATATGTAGAATGGAATGATTTCTAAATGTTGTGTTAGTTAATTTTTTTTAATTAATAAAAAAAAATAGGCCTCCAGCTCAGTCATGTTGACTGAGAGAGAGAGAGGCCATATCTGAGCAACAGAAGAGGTTCTCTTGGGAGTGACTCTCAGGCCTAATTTTAAGAAGACTTAGCCTATCCTTTGCATATCCTTTGCAGGGTTAAGTTTCATATGAACAAAGCTTTCCAAAATGTACCACTGGGAAGGTCTTAGGTTTCTTATGATGGAAATAAAACATATATAAGTGTGGAATACCAAGTATGTAGGTACTTGTATAGCATGTGCTTCTAAACAGAGAAGGCTTGTAGAAGTAAATGCATTAAACAGACATTTGATAGTTTATTATAAACCTAAAAGGAAAAATCCAAACTTTGTATTTGTTTATAATTGTGTATTGATTTTTTGCATTAATATATTTTATTGTATTTATAAAAGACTTGTGAAATTTCATTTGTCATTTCCTCCATGAGGTGAAATCATTGTACTCTATTCAAATTTTGTACAGACCTGCTTCAATTCTAAATGGACTTGACTCCCTCCTTCCAACATTTTTTCCAGTTCATTTCCTTTTTTTAATTAATTCATTTTTAATTTATGTACATGATCACATACAAACAAACGTTCTTATCATATGATCATTCTGTTCTTATTATATAATCAATAACTCACACTATCATCACATAGTTGTATATTCATGATGATCATTTCTTAGAACATCTGCATCAATTCAGAAAAAGAAATAAAAAGAAAACAGGAAAAAATTCATACATACCATACCCTTTATCCCTCCCCTTCACCGATCTCCAGCATTTCAATCTACTAAATTTATTTTAACATTTGTTCCCCCTATCATTTATTTATCTTTATCCTTATGTTTTACTTGCCTGTCAATAAGATAGGCAAAAGGAGCATGAGACACGAGGCTCTCACAACCACACAGTCACACTATGACAGCCATATCATCATACAATTATCTCCAAGAAACATGGCCACAAGAGCACAGTTCCACATTTTCAGGCAGTTCCCTCCAGTCTCTTCATTACACCTTAACTTAAACAGGTGATATCTACTTAATGTGTAAGAATAACCTCCAGGACCTCTCGATTCTGTTTGGAATCTCTCAGCCATTGACACTTCATTTTGTCTCGTTTTGCTCTTCCCACTTTTAGTTGAGAAGATTTTCTCAATCCCTTGATGCTGGGTTCCAGCTTATTCTAGGATTTCTGTCCTACATTGCCAGGAAGGTCCACACCCCTGGGAGTCATGTCCCACGTAGAGAGGGGGAGGGCAGTGAGTTTGCTTGCTGTGTCGGCCAAGAGAGAGAGGCCACATCTGAGCAACAGAAGAGGTTCTCTTGGGGGTGACTCTTAGGCCTAATTTTAAGGAGGCTTAGTCTATCCTTTGTGGGGTTAAGTTTCATATGAACAAACCCCAAGATTGGAGACTTGGCCTATTGCTTTGGCTGTCCCCATTGCCTGTGAGAATATCAAGAATTCAACTTGGGGAAGTTGAATTTTCCCTCTTTCTCACCATTCGCCTAGGGGACTCTGCAAATACTTCCCTATTCACTGTTCAAATCACTCTGGGATTTATCTGAGCATCATTCTGGACAAACCTACAAAATCTCATGCCCTATGCAAGGTTCCAAGTACTATGGTGGTTTGATTAAGCTGTCCACATAAGTTATATTAGGAAATGCACTAGTCAAAACATAAATTTTGTACCTAATAAACATTTTTTGCTTGTCTCACACATACATTAAAGCTTTTAAATATTAATTACCATCTATTTTCAAACCCTGCATTATTGACATTCCTTTGTTCTTCCTCATGCAGAAACATTTTTAAATTTGCGCATTTAGTCACTATCATTATATACTCTAGGCATTCCTAGATTATACCATCTCAGTCCTTATTGTCTATCTTTCCTTATAATTTGATTTGTGCCCCCAGGCCTCCTCCCTCTATCATACTCACATTCAGCTTTATTCAGTGTTCTAACATTATTGTATTACAGTTAGGTAGTATTGTGCTATCCATTTCTGAATTTTTACGATCTGTTCTGTTGCACAATCTGTATCCCTTCAGCTCCAATTACCCAATAGCTACCCTATTTCTATCTCCTGATGGTCTCTGTTCTTAATTGAAATTCTCCAAGTTCATTCGCTAATGTCAGTTCATATCAGTGAGACAATAAAGTATTTGTCCTTTTGTTTCTGGCTAATCTCACTCAGCATAATGTCCTTAAGGTCCATCCTTGTTGTTACATGCTTCATGACTTTATTCTGTCATAAAGCTGCATAATATTTCATCGTACATATATACCACAGCTTGCTTAGCCACTCCTCTGTTGATGGATTTTTCAAATCAGTAGTTCTCATTTTTATGTTGGATAGTACTTTTCTCCCTTTTAAGAGGAGATATTCTTGTTTTTCAACATTTTTCTTGATTGGTTCTTTTTTTCTTTAAATGATTGTCAATGTTGAGTTTTGTTTTGTTGCCATTTAGAATGGCTTACAACTGTACACTTACAGGAGATTCGATCTGTCTTTACCATTCCATCCTTTCACTATGTGAACAGTGATTGTCATGCATATCTGCATTGCACTTTTAGAAAAAAAACTTCTTAGGTTTCTTCAAGATATAATTGAACAAATAGTAGTTCATTTGTATATACCAGTTTCTTAAAGAACACAAAGTGCTTTGGATTCCCCTCTCCTGAAAATATTTAAGAGCCAATTAAACTATGAATAGCTTGGAGATTATTTATTTTTCATGTAATTATTTTCCTGAGACAATCTAAACTCTTTAGTTGTGTATGTTTAATGCCAGTCTAAAGAGTCCCTGTAGCTTGGGGGGAAAGCATAAATGAAGTTCTAGTTAAATAATCTTCATCTCATCCATTTTTCTTCCTGTTTACTATATGATTTTTGGCCATTTTAAAAATCATTTTGTTTATATTGGCAGAAATTTGAAATTGATATTTGGGAAATTAAGGTTACAGATTGCTTGGGCCCCTGAAATAGTACATTACAACACTGTTCACTTTAGCACTAGATTTGCTGGTAAACAGAGGCAATATATAGAAGATAATGTTTTTTTCTTTAATGGCTTTATTGAGCTATAATACCCATATCGTACAATTCATCCATTTAAAGTGTACAATTCAGTGGTTTTAGTATATGCAGAGTTATGCAACCATCACCACAATGTTAGAACATTTTATAGAAGGTAATTTTAAAGAAGAAAACAACCCGTTATAAATCAGTTTTCCCTAATTCGCATAAATGAATTAGAATAAAATATATAGAGAAATTTTTAAAAGTCACATTGGATTAGAGGGAGACATAGATAAATTCAGTTGATTGTATTTTACTTTATGGTGTAGGACTGTGGCAAACAAAGCTGTTTGTGGCATTTTTCATCTCTTTATAAAAATACTTAGAAAATGTAATTTGACATTAGAAATAAAATACTTGAACAGCAACAAAAAGTCCTACTTATAGCGGGTTCACACCTACAGAAATGGACTAAGTTTAAGAATATGTTTTTTCTGAGGTTCATAGAGCTTCAAATCACCACACAACCTGACTGGACTTGGGGATGCTTCATAGGCAAACCAGGAGGTCAGCTTTGGAAGTATTTCTGAAATTGTACTCATCCACAACTCAGATATGATAAGCAGCTCCTATCATATCATTCTGATGTGACCTCTGGACATATCTTGGGCACTCCTTGTCTCAGATTGAAGGCAATCAACTCTGTGGAATACACCCTGTGCTGAGGAAATCATTGCTTGCCACCTTCCACACTTTTGAGGTGTTTCACGCCATGCCTGATACTAACTTTCCAGACCCAGCTGAGAGGTGAGGGGAAGAGCTGACAATGGCAGGCTAGCCTCACATTCATTGGGTGAAGAGACACAGCATGTGCCTTTACTTCTTGTGCTGGTTTGAAGCTATTATGTATCCCAGAAAATGCTTCTTTTATCTACCTTATGGACAGATGAGTAAAACATATGGATTAAGAATAGATAAATAATAGGGGGAACAAATAAAATAAATTTAGTGTATTGAAATGCTAGAGATCAATGAAAGGGAGTGAAAGGGGTATAGAAAAAAATAGGGGAAACAAAGACTGAAATATATTGGATAGATGGAAATACTAGCAATCAATGAGAGAGGGGTAAGGGATATGGTATGTATGAGTGTTTTTTCTTTTTTCTTTGTTTCTTTTTCTGAATTGATGCAAATGTTCTAAGAAATGATCATAGTGATGAATATACAAAAAAAAGCTAGGAAAGCCACTTTCTTATCCAATAAAGAAATTTGCCATGAAAAAATAATATGTATATATATATATAAAATTGTATTCATTCTAGAATGTGAGATTGTGGATAATTTTCATTTTCTTCTGTTTATACTCTGTGAACATCAAATGACATGCATCATTAAATTTTTATTCAGGAAAGAAAAAGGCAATACATGTTTGAAAAATAAACAACAAAAATGCCAGCTTCTATGCAAGGTTAATCTGAACCAGCATGCAGTCTATGGAGGCAGATGATGGGGGAGTCTGTGGAGGAGAGTGACAAATTAAAGAGAGGGCAGGGGAAACAGAGGGGAGAAAATGCAGCTTTGCAACCATGGTAATGACTTCAGGAGGGTACACAGTGAGTCAGAGCCAGTAATGGCTGCCAGTTGTATTTTCTATGAATTATCACTTCAGACTGATTCTTCCAAACAATACTCAAACTAGGAACACCAGAAAAAGGAAGCTGGCAGCGCTTTTCCCAGGGCAGAGAGGTTTATAGACCTTGGTCCAGACTCATTTCCCCACCCCACCTGCTCCACAACCAAAGGGCTACAGTTTATTTCCTATTTGTTGTTGTTATCTTAAGGGATTCAGAAAAGAAGATTCCATAAGTGTTTGTCCAGCATTGTGTAAGCAAAAGAGCTATAGATTCTGGAAGACAGCACTCCAGTCTCTACTGAGGAAATTTTTTTCAGAGGCAGTGTTTCAGAATCAGTGGAGAGGAATCTGTACTGTGGGCCAGGTGTTTTCTCTTCTTGGTCTCTTTTAGTTTTCACAACAGCCTGATTTGTGAAGTATCACTGTTGCTACTTTAGAACTGAATAAACAGGCTCAGAGAAGCTATGAAACATACAGCTCGGGTCTGTGGCAGGGTCAGGTTTTAAACTCAGGTCTGTCTGACTTCCAAGCTGGTACCCTCTTATTTTAGTTTGCTAAATCTGCTGAAATCAGACACCATATAATGCATTGGCTTTTACAATGGGGATTTATTAGTTTACAAGCTTACAGTTCTGAGGCCATGAAAATGTCCAAATCTAGGTATCATCAAGATAATACTGTCTTCCTGAAGACAGGCTGTCAGCGATTCCTCTGGCAGATAACAAGACATGTGGTAGCATCTGCTGGTTTCTCCCTTCTCTTCCTGGTTTCATGGCTTTCAGTTTCTGGTGGCTTTCTCTTTCATCTGTGGCTTTCTCTGTGTTCTTTCTCTGAATTTCACACTTATAAATGTTCACACTCAAAAGGTTCCACCCATAATAGGTCTACACCCACAGGAATGAATTAACTTTAAGAACATGATCTTCTGGGGTTCATAAATCCTCCAAACCATCACACCTCTCAACAATTCCATGCTCCCTCAGGCTTTGATATTCCCTAAATGAAATCTAAGAATACGCAGTTCACTTTGTTCTGAATGTATGTTCATCATTCAACTTACTGACAACTAAGTCAGCTTCTCAAGGACCTTGAGACCTGGAAGGGTGAACCCTGGCCAAAAAACACCAGGATCAACTCATACTCCTTCCATGAGATATAAATAAATTATACTTTAGCTTAAGCATCAATGTGTTGGTTGTGAGTAATCTGGAATATGATCACCTTTCCTGTGCTGGACCTGATCTCCCAAACCACAAAAGCACAGAGGCAAGGAGAAAGAATACAGTGCATTTGGGAGAGTGGGCAGACCACTTTAGTCAAGACAGAAAGAGGACATTGGGGGAAGAGTTTTCTGCATCATCCCCCCTCAGGAATTGGTCTCAACATCTAGTGGTCCAGCCTCTTAATGGTTTTCTCCCCACCATCATTTTACAGTGAATAATGAACACTTTGCTGGATTTACTTTATCACATATTCATCCACTGATCCATCTGATTTTTAAAAATCATTTCAAAGCAACTTCTAGAACTTATATAGAATTGGTATTTTATAAATGTCAATTGAATCCTGTTGGTTGGTGGTGTTATTGAGTTCTTGTGTATCCTTGCTGAATTTGTTTATTTGTTCTATTAATTGTTGATAAGAGGGTATTGAAATCCCCACCAATAATTGTGGATTTGCCTGTTTCGCTTTTTAGCTCTTCCAGTTTTTGCTTTATGTAATTTGCAGCTCAATTATTAGATGAATAAATGTTTAGAATTGTTATATTTTCCTATGAATTGACCATTTTATCTTCTTGAAATAACCTTTTCTCTGGTAATATTCTTTGTTCTGAAATGTACTTTAGTCTATTCGTTAATACAGGCATTCTTGCTTTCTTTTGATTATTGTTAGCAGGGTATATATTTTTCTATCCTTTCACTTTTAACCTATTTGTGTCTTTATATTAAAGTGAGTTTCCTTGGTTTGTTCCAGGGTTTCAGCAGCAAATAAAACAACAAAGAAAAAAATGGGTTTCTTTTAAAAAGCATATAGCTGGATCTGTCTTTCTTTAAATGGATGGGTTTCATTGGGTATTTTAATACTCTAATTTGATCTCTGTCTTTTAATTGGAAGACCTGAGACCACTTACATTTAATGTGATTATTGATATGGTTGGATTTAAATCTGCCTTCGTCCTATAGATTTTCTATTGCTCTCATTTGTTCTTTGTTTACTTTTTTCTTTTCCTGTCTTCTTTTAGATTAATTGAAGATTTTTTATGTTTCCATTTTATTGCCTTTGTTAGCTATTATCTGTAACTCTTTCTTGTTGTTTTTTAGTCGTTGCTTTAGAATTTATAGTATACATTTTTAATTCTTCAGAGTTGTCTTTTTTGCCTGGCTGCTATGACAAATATCACCCAATGGGTTGGCTTAAATGTGGAATGTATTGTCTCATGGATTCAGAGGCTAGAAGGCTTGCTTCCTCCTGGGATTGATAGCATCTGCTGCTGGCTTTCCTTAATCCTCGGGGTTCCTTGGCTTGCACTTGTGCCTCATGTCACATGGTTATGTCCTCTCCTTTCTCTTCCAGGTTCCTGCTTACTTCCTGTTTCCAAATCCTTCCTTTGACTTTCTCTTTATAAGGCCTCCAGTAGCTAAGACCTACACTCAATCAGTTGGTCTGCACTTTAACTAAAAGTAACGTCTTCAAGAGGTCCTATTCACAATGGGTTCTGTCATGGTCAGGTCCATGTGTCATCTTGGCCAAGTGTGGTACCTGTTTCTCTGGTTGGGCAAATGCTGGCCTGTCTGTTGCAATGAGGACATTTCATAGATTAGATCATGATCACGTCAGCTGCGTCCACAGCTGATTCCATTTGTAATCAGCCAAGGGGGGTGTTTTCTGCAATGAGTAATTCTTAATCTAATCACTGGAAGCCTTTTAAGGAGGATTCAGAAGAGACAGGCTCTCTTCCTGCTTCTGCTGGCGAGCCTCTCCTGTGGAGTTCGTCCAGAGCTGCCATCGGAATCGTCGGCTTCACAGCCTTCCTGCGGATTTTGGACTCTGCATTCCTGTGGTCACCTGAGACACTTTTATAAATTTTATATTTGCAAGTGTTCCCTGTTAATTCTGTTTCTCTAGAGAACCCTAACTAATATAGGTTCGCACCCACAGGAATGTGAATTAAGACTGAGAACATTACTAACTTGGGGTATATAATTCAATCTACCACCACAGTATACCTTGATGTGATATTATACCATTCATTCATACCATAAGAATCGTACAAAGTGGTTCTTCCATTCCCCCATGACCTTTGTGTTCTTGTTGTCATACATTTTACCTAGTCATATGTCATAAACCCCAGAATATGTTGTAACAATGTTTGCTTTAAACACTTAATTCTTTTTAAATTTTTAAACCTTTTTACTTTAAAAAAATTATAGATTCACAGAAGTTGTAAAGTAGTTCAGAGAAATTTCATGTACCATTTACCCAGATTCACCTGATGGTTACATCTTATATAACTATATAGTGTACTGTATAATTATAATACACTACTGATACCAGGAAATTGATACCAGTATAACATGTGTGTATCACTCTATGCCATCTTATCACATATGTAGATTTTTGTAACAACCATCATAATCAAGATACAGAACTATTCCATCACCACAAAGATCTCCCTCATGCTATTCCCTTTATAGTCAATGCCCCCCCAATTCCTGTAGACAACTAATCTGTTTTCCACCTCTATAATTATATCATTTCAAGAATGTTATTTAAATGGAATCATACAGTATGTGATCATTTGAGATTGCCTTTTTTTTCCCAGTAGACATAATTCCCTTGAAGTTATCCAAATTGTGGCATATATCAATATTTTGTTCTGTTTTATTGCTGAGTAGTATGATGTACCCCAGCTTGTTTAACCATTCATCTATTGAGGAACATTTTGGTGGTTTCTAGTTTTGCCTACTAAAAATAAAATACAATGAATATTTATGTCCACACAAAAAATATATAAATTTTTTGTGTGTGGACATAAACTTTCATTTCTCTGGGATAATTAACCAGAAGTATGATTGCTGGGTCATATGGTATTCCAGTTTGCTAGCTCCTAGAATGCAATATACCAGAAATGGAGTAGCTTTTAAAAGGGGGAATTTAATAAGTTATAAGCCTGTGAAAATATCTGATTTAAAGCAAAGCCATAGAAATGTCCAATCTAAGACATCCAGGGAAAGATACCGTGGTTCAAGGAGGCCGATGACGTTCGGGGTTTCTCTCTGAACTTGAAAGGCACATAGCAAACCTGGTGACATCTGCTAGCTTTCTCTCCAGGCTTCTTGTTTGATGAAGCTCCCCTGGGGACATTTTCCTTTTTCATCTCCAAAAGTCTCTGGCTTCATGGGCTGTCTCCTGGTTCTCGTGTCTCTCAAGATTTCTCCAAAATGTTTCCTCTTTTAAAGGATTCCAGTAGACTAATAAAGACCCATCTGGAATGGATAGAGTCACATCACCCTATAATCAAAGGTTAATACCCAAAATTGGGTGTGTCACATCTCTGTGGAGATAATCTAGTCAATTTCAACCTCCAATACTGAATAGGGATGAAAAGAAATGGCTGCTTCCATGAAATGGATCAGGATTAAAACGTGGCTTTTCTAGAGCACATAATCCTTTAAAACTGACATGTTCCACCCTCTGGACCCTAAAAAGACATGTTTTCCCATATACAAAATATATTCACTACATCACAGTATCAGGAAGCCTTAAGCCATTTCAGTAACAATACAAATACAATACAAGGTTGAAAACAGTACGAACTCTCATCAATGTTAGTAACAGGCATGATCTGTTCTATGGCAAAATTCCCTTCTGGCTATGGACCTGTAAAACTCAGAACAGGCTATCTGCTGTCAATGTACAAAGGAGGGACAGTCATAGGATAAATACCCCCATTTGCATAGGGAAAAATTGGAAGGAAAACAGGGGTTATGGGACCCAACCAGTTTCAAAAACTGCAGGGCAAACTCCAGATTTAAAACTTAGAGAGTCATTTATCTTCAGGGCTTTAGAAAGTGACAGTCCAGAAATAATAATTACCACTCCAGACATAATGTGCCTGCTCTAAAAGCTTACAATCTAGGCCCCTGTGTTCTTATAAGCATTTTCTAATGGCGACCATACCATTGTTGTTGTTTGGTTTCTGGCTTATTTTGTCTTACCAAATGTCCCACATGTTGATTCACATCATTGCATGCCTCATGACATTCTTCCTTTTTTGTAACAGCACAAATTTCATTCATAAGTATACACCATTGTTCACCAATCTACTTCTAAGTCAGTGCATCCTTCAGCCACTTGCATTCATTGGGCACAAATGTCCACTGGTCAATGCTTCTGTCTTTGTGCCAGTACCATGCTCTTTTGACCACTGTGGCTTTATAATAGGTTTTAAAGTCAGGGAGTATTAGTCCTCCCACTTTGTTCTTCTTTTTTTATGATGCTTTTAGCTATTCAGGTTGTCTTTCCCTTCCAGATGAATTTTGTAGTTAGCTTTTCCAAATCTTCAAAGTAGGTTGTTGGAATTTTGATTGGTACCGTGTTGAACTGGAAATTTGATTGGTACTGTGTTGAATCAACTTGCAGAGACTTGACATCTTAACTATATCTAGCCTTCCTATCCATGAACAGGGAATGTCTTTCCACCTGTTTAGATCTCCTTTGATTTCTTTTAGCAACATTATGTAGTTTTCTGTGTATAAGTCCTTTATGTTCCATTTAAGTTCATTCCTAAGTATTTGATTCTTTTAGTTGCTATTTTGAATGGAATTTTTCCCTTAACTGACTCCTCAGGTAGGTCATTGGTTGTGTATAGAAGTGTTACTGATTTTTGTACATTAATTTTATATCCACCACCTTGCTACATTTGTTTATTAGCTCAAGTAACTTTGCTGTAGATTTCTCAGGATCTTCCAAGTATAGTATCATATCATCTGCAAATAAGGAGAGTTTTACTTCTTCCTTTCCAATTTGGATGCCTTTTATTTCTTAGTCTTGCCTGGTTGCTCTAGCTAGAACTTCTAGCACGATGTTGAATGATAGTGTTGACAGTGGGCATCCTTGTCTTGTACCTGATCTTAGGGGGAAAGCTCTCAGTCCCTCTCCATTGAGTACAATGCTGGCTATCGGTTTTTCATATATTCCCTTTATTGTATTGAAAAGTTACCTTTGATTCCCATCTTTTGGAGCATTTTTATCAGAAAAGGATGCTGAATTTTGTCAAATGCTTTTTCAGCATCAATCGAGATGATCATGTGATTTTTCCCTTTCAATTTGTTAATGTGCTGTATTACATTAATTGATTTTATTGTGTTGAACCATCTTTGCATTCCTGGTGTAAACCCTACTTGGTCATGGCATATAATTCTTTTTGATGTGCTGTTGGATTCAATTTGCTAATATTTTATTGAGAATTTTTGCATCTATGTTCATTAGGGAAATTAGCCTGTAGTTTTCCTTTCTTATAACATCTTTACCCAGTTTTGGTATTAAAATGATATTAGCTTCATAAAATGAGTTAGATAGAGTTCCTTTTTCCTCAATTTTTTGGAAAAGTTTGAGCAGGATTAGTGTTAGTTCTTTTTGGAATGTTTGATAAAATTCCCCTGTGAAGTCATCTGGCACTGGAATTTTCTTTCTAGGAAGATTTCTGGTGACTGATTGAAACCCTTGACTTGTGATTGGCTTCTTGGGATCTTCTGTTTCTTCCTCAGTCCGTGCAGCTTGTTTGTGTGTCTCCAGGAATTTGTCCATTTCATGTGAGTTGACTAGTTTGTTGGTGTATAGCTGGTCATAGTATACTCTTATGATTTCTTTTATTTCTTCAGGGCCTGTGGTAATGCACCCCTTCTCATTTCTGGTTTTGTTTATTTGCATCCTCTCTCTCTTTTTTCTTTGTCAATCTTCCTAGTGGCCCATCAATTTTATTGATTTTCTCAAAGAACAAACTTTTGGTTTCATTCATTCTTTCTATTGTTCTTCTATTCTCCCATTCATTTATCTCTGCTTCAATCTTTGGTATTTCTCTTCTCCTATTTGCTTTGGGGTTAGTTTGCTGTTCTTTCTTGAGTTCCTCCAGGTGTGCTGTTCAGTCCTCGATTTTTGCTCTTTCTTGTGTTTTAGTATAGGCATTTAGGGCAATAAATTTCCCTCTCAGCACAGCCTTTCCCTGAACTTATCATAACTTCTGATAAGTTGTATTCTCATTTTCAGTCATCTCCAGATGGATACTGATTTCTCTAGCAATTTCCTCTTTGACCCACTGGTTGTTTAAGAGTTTAATCTCCATATATTTGTGAATGTTCTCATTCTTTGGTGGTTATTGAGATCTAGCTTCATCCCATTGTGATCAGAGAAAGTGCTTTGAATAATTTCAATATTTTTAAATTTATAAAGACCTGTTTTGTGCCTCAGCATATGATCTATCCTGAGAATGTTTCATGAGCACTAGAGAAGAATGTATAACCTTGTGCTTTGGGGTGCAATGACCTATATATGTCTGTTAGGTCTAATTAATTTATCAAGTTACTTAACTTCTCTATTTCCTTGTTGATCTTCTGTCTGGTTGTTCTATCTATAGAGAAGAGTGGTGTATTGAAGTCTCCTACTATTATTATTGAAACATCTATCACTTCCTGCAGTTTTGCCAATGACTGTCTCATGTGCTTTGGACTCCTTGATTGGGAGCATGAACATTTATGATTGTTATATTTTCTATGTGAATTGATCCTTTAATTAGTATATAGTGCCCTTCTTTGTCTTTTGTGATGTCTTTATATTTAAAGTCTATTTTGTCTGAATTAGTATAGCTACTCCTGATTTCTTTTGGTTACAACTTGCATGGGAAACATTTTCCCATCCTTTCACTTTCAACCCATTTGTATCCTTGTGTGTAAGATGAGTCTCTTGTAAGCAGCATATAGCTGGATTATGTTTCTTAATCCATTCTGTAAATCTATATCCTTTAATTGGTAAGTTTAGTCCATTAACATTCAAAGTTATTACTGAAAATGGGTTTCTTGATTTCACCATCTTTTCTTTTTAATTTTATTTGCCAGATCTATATATTATTTCCCCCCTTTCTCTTCGTATTCTTTAAATTACCCTTAATGGTACTTTTCAATTCTGTGCCCTCCTCCAGACCTCCCTCTCCTGTCTTTTTTTTTGAGTCAGCAGAACTCCTTTTAGTATTTCTTGTAGGGCAGGTCTCTTGTTGACAAATTCTTTCAGGACTTCTTTGTCTGTGAAAACTTTAATCTCTCCCTCAATTTTGAAGGACAATTTGGCTGGTGTATTAGTTAGGGTTCTCTGGAGAAACAGAATCAACAGGGAATACTCGCAAATATAAAATTTATAAAGGTGTCTCACGTGGCCACAGGAACGCAGAGTCCAAAAGCCACAGGCAGGCTGTGAAGCCGACGATTCTGATGGAGGGTCTGGACGAACTCCACAGGACAGGCTCGCCAGCTGATGCAGGAAGAGAGACTGTCTCTTCTGAATCCTCCTTAAAAAGCTTCCAGTGATTAGATTGAGCATCACTCATTGCAGAAGACACTCCCCTTTGGCTGATTACAAATGGAATCAGCTGGGGATGCAGCTGACATGATCATGATTTAATTCTATGAAATGTCCTCATAGCAACAGACAGGCCAGCATTTGCCCAACCAGACAAACAGGTACCACCACTTGGCCAAGTTGACACATGAACCTGACCATGACAGTTGGGTACAGAATTCTTGGCTGGATGTCTTTCTCTTTCAAGATCTTGAATATATCATACCACTGCCTTCTCGCCTCCAGGGTGCTAGTTGAGTAGTCTGAACTCAGTCTTATTTGATTTCCATTGTACATAGTAGGTTGTTTTTCTCTTACCAATTTCAGGATTTTCTGCTTCTCTTAAATATTTGAAAGACTGAGTAGTATGTGCCTTGGGGGAGGCCTATTTGGATTTATTCTGTTTGGAGTTTGTTGGGATTCTTTGAGTCTATGTTTATGTCCTTTATGAGATTTGGGAAGTTTCCCCCCATTATATCCTCTACCACTCTTCCTAGCCCTTTACTCCTTTCTTCTCCTTCTGGGACATCAATGATTCTTATATTTGAGCACTTTGGTTTGTCTATCATTTCCCTCAGTTCCCATTCAATCTTTTCCATCCTTTTTGCCATTTATTGTTTTGAGTCTTCAAAGTCAATTATCCTGTCCTCTAGATCACTTATTCTTTCTTCTGTCTCTTCAAATCTGTTGCATGCCTCTAGTATGTTTTTTATTTGGTCCACGGAGACTTTAATCTCTGTGATTTTTGCTGTTTTTCTATTTATTCTTTCAAATTTCTCTTTATGCCCTTCTACTGTCTTCTTGATCTCCTTTATGTCATTTGCTATCCCCCTTATTTTATTAAGTAGAGTTGTATGAACATCTTTGATGTTGTTCCAGTGTCTGTGTCTCCTCTGGAGTTTCAATTTGGTCATTAGGCAGGGCTAAATCTGTATGCATTGTGATATGCTTAGTGCTCTTCTGCTGTCTTCATGGCATGTAAATATCTTGATTGATTTACTTTGGGAGTTGATTTCTTTCAGTAGTCTAAGGCCTTGTGTTTGCGGAATGGTTGTGCAGCAGGGAGCATGGTACAGTGTGGGGCACTCAGTGCAGTGATTTGTTTCAATGCAGGTATAGGTGCAGATTGGGGCTGTTACATTGATGTTTGTGAACATAGGCACCCAGTGGCCAGGGAGGATGTAGCTGTGCAGGTGCACCAGTCTGGAGTGTGTAACCCTGATGTGCACTGGTCTACAGCATTGGAGCCTTCATGTGCCTGCATAGAGCTGTGACAGCAGGTCGGCATTATGCCTTCATGGATTGGGGGCAGATGTGACCTGGCTGCACAGGTCAGCACTCTCTCAGAGCTGGGAAGTGTGACTGAGGGCTGTGCGCATGCACAGTTCTAGGACTTCTGTAAAGTGTGATTCCCAGAGCTGAATGACGTGATTGGGGGTCTGTGCACATGCATGGGCCTGGGAGTGCTGTAAATAGATGCACAGAGGTCAGAGCTCAGGCAGGGCAGAGTGAGGCTGTGCAACTCTATGAGTGGGTGGGGGGGTGAGGGGTGAGACAGGAGTAGCTTAGGTATGGAGGTTAGTGTCTGCAGCCTTTATGTGCTGGCAATATCCTACAGGGAACAGGGAGGGGGAGGTAGTGCTCAGGAGGGGTGCAGGAGAGGTGGGTTGGGCTGCACTTGGAGTGGGGGTGTAGGGCAGGTACATGCACTGGGGGCTTGTGGGTGGGGGTTCCTGGAGCACAGGGAATGGGAGCAGGTGATGGGGTTCAGGTGCGTGTGGTGTGGGGTGAGTCGCCGGTAATGGGGCTGTGCTGGTGAGGGTAATGTGCCCAAGGAACATGGCCTTGCTTACTTCCTAGTCCAGGTCTCCCGTCCGTGCACTCCCATGGACTCTGCAGCTCTGCACCTCCATGCCAGGCTCCAGCTTTCTGCCTCTCAGTTCCTCAGCCTCTGCAACCAGGGCTTCTCCATGTGATGTAAAAGGCTCTCCCAGGTCAGCTATACTCCTGAATCACCACCTTAGTAGCACTCCTGTCCCTTCTCTAACTTTTCCATGGAGCAGGGCTAATCTTGAGCTACTCTATTCTGCCATCTTCTCTGAAGTCCTGTTCAGTGTCTTCATTTTTGTAACCTAGGTTAAATTTTTTTCTTTCATCTTTAGAGATGCCATTATACTCTTCTGGCATGCAATGTTCCTTATAAGACTATTATTATTCTTATCTTTGCTTCACTATACATAGTATTTTTTCCTTTGGCTGCTTTTCTTTACTGCTTTTTGCTGCTCTTTTTCAGCAATTCAATTATTATGTATTTGTGTGTGGGTTTCTTTCTCTTTTTAAATTTCCTTCTCCCTGAAGTTTGTTGTGTTTCCTGTATATGTGGCTTTAGAGTTTTCAACACATTTAGAAAATTTTCAGTCATTAATTCTTCAGATGTCTTTTCTGTCCCCCATTTCTCTTCTCTTTTTCTAAGACTACAGTTATATGTATAGCGCTTACTTGAAGATGTCCCCTGACTCACTGAGGCTTCTTCATTTTTTTCAAACTTCTTTTTTTTTGTTGTTTTATTAATTAATGGAAAAAAAGAAATTAACCCAACATTTAGAAATCATACCATTCTACATATGCAATCAGTAATTCTTAACATCATCACATAGATGCATGATCATCGTTTCTTAGTACATTTGCATCGGTTTAGAGGAACTAGCAACACAACCGAAAAAGATATAGAATGTTAATATAGAGAAAAAAATAAAAGTAATAATAGTAAAAACAAAACAAAACAAAACAAAAACCTATAGCTCGGATGCAGCTTCATTCAGTGTTTTAACATGATTACTTTACAATTAGGTATTATTGTGCTGTCCATTTTTGAGTTTTTGTATCTAGTCCTGTTGCACAGTCTGTATCCCTTCAGCTCCAATTACCCATTATCTTACCCTGTTTCTAACTCCTGCTGGACTCTGTTACCAATGACATATTCCAAGTTTATTCTCGAATGTCGATTCACATCATTGGGACCATACAGTATTTGTGTTTTAGTTTTTGGCTAGACTCACTCAGCATAATGTTCTCTAGGTCCATCCATGTTATTACATGCTTCATAAGTTTATCCTGCCTTAAAGCTGCATAATATTCCATCGTATGTATATACCACAGTTTGTTTAGCCACTCGTCTGTTGATGGACATTTTGGCTGTTTCCATCTCTTTGCAATTGTAAATAACGCTGCTATAAACATTGGTGTGCAAATGTCCATTTGAGTTTTTGCCCTTAATTCCTTTGAGTAGATTCCCAGCAATGGTATTGCTGGGTCGTATGGCAATTCTATATTCAGCTTTTTTTTTTTTTTTACATATCAGAATTTTTTTTTTACATGTACAATCAGTAATTCTTAATAACATCACATAGTTGCATATTCATCATTTCTTAGTACATTTGCATCGATTTAGAAAAAGAAATAAAAAGACAACAGAATAAGAATTAAAACAATAATAGAAAGAAAAAAACAAAAAAAACAAAAACAAAAAACCTATACCTCACATGCAGCTTCATTCAGTGTTTTAACATAATTGCATTACAATTGGGTAGTATTGTGCTGTCCATTTCTGAGTTTTTATATCCAGTCCCGTTGTACAGTCTGTATCCCTTCATCTCCAATTATCCCTTCTCTTTTTTTTTTTTTTTAATTAACGGAAAAAAAGAAATTAACCCAACATTTAGAGATCATACCATTCTACATATGCAATCATTAATTCTTAACATCATCACATAGATGCATGATCATCATTTCTTAGTACATTTGCATTGGTTTAGAAGAACTAGCAACATAACCGAAAAAGATATAGAATGTTAATATAGAGAAAAAAATAAAAGTAATAATAGTAAAATCAAAACAAAAACCTATAGCTCAGATGCAGCTTCATTCAGTGTTTTAACATGATTACTTTACAATTAGGTATTATTGTGCTGTCCATTTTTGAGTTTTTGTATCTAGTCCTGTTGCACAGTCTGTATCCCTTCAGCTTCAATTACCCATTGTCTTACCCTGTTTCTAACTCCTGCTGAACTCTGTTACCAATGACATATTTCAAGTTTATTCTCGAATGTCCGTTCACATCAGTGGGACCATACAGTATTTGTCCTTTAGTTTTTGGCTGGATTCACTCAGCATAATATTCTCTAGGTCCATCCATGTTATTACATGGTTCATAAGTTTATCTTGTCTTAAAGCTGCATAATATTCCATCGTATGTATATACCACAGTTTGTTTAGCCACTCTTCTGTTGATGGAGATTTTGGCTGTTTCCATCTCTTTGCAATTGTAAATAATGCTGCTATAAACATTGGTGTGCAAATGTCCGTTTGTGTCTTTGCCCTTAAGTCCTTTGAGTAGATACCTAGCAATGGTATTGCTGGGTCGTATGGCAATTCTATATTCAGCTTTTTGAGGAACCGCCAAACTGCCTTCCACAGTGGTTGCACCCTTTGACATTCCCACCAACAGTGGATAAGTGTGCCTCTTTCTCCGCATCCTCTCCAGCACTTGTCATTTTCTGTTTTGTTGATAATGGCCATTCTGGTGGGTGTGAGATGATATCTCATTGTGGTTTTGATTTGCATTTCTCTAATGGCCAGGGACATTGAGCATCTATTCATGTGCCTTTTGGCCATTTGTATTTCCTCATCTGAGAGGTGTCTATTCAAGTCTTTTTCCCGTTTTGTAATTGGGTTGGCTGTCTTTTTGTTGTTGAGTTGAACAATCTCTTTATAAATTCTGGATACTAGACCTTTATCTGATATGTCATTTCCAAATATTGTCTCCCATTGTGTAGGCTGTCTTTCTACTTTCTTGATGAAGTTCTTTGATGCACAAAAGTGTTTAATTTTGAGGAGTTCCCATTTATTTATTTCCTTCTTCAGTGCTCTTGCTTTAGGTTTAAGGTCCATAAAACCGCCTCCAATTGTAAGATTCATAAGATATCTCCCTACATTTTCCTCTAACTGTTTTATGGTCTTAGACCTAATGTTTAGATCTTTGATCCATTTTGAGTTAACTTTTGTATAGGGTGTGAGAGATGGGTCTTCTTTCATTCTTTTGCATATGGATATCCAGTTCTCTAGGCACCATTTATTGAAGAGACTGCTCTGTCCCAGGTGAGTTGGCTTGACTGCCTTATCAAAGATCAAATGTCCATAGATGAGAGGGTCTATATCTGAGCACTCTATTCGATTCCATTGGTTGATATATCTATCTTTATGCCAATACCATGTTGTTTTGACCACTGTGGCAAACTTCTTTTTTTTTTTCTTTGTGTTTTAGTTTGGGTAGTTTCTATTGTTGTGTTTTCAAGTTCATTAATATTTTCTTCTGTGTTGTCTACTCTGCAGCTAATTCCATCTGTGCATTTTTCACCTTAGTTTTTTATTGGAATTTCAATATGGATCTTTAAACATATCTTTCATTTATCTTCTTATTGTGCTTATGCTTTCCTCTCCCTTCTTGAATATATGGAGTATTTTATTTATAATAGCTGTTTTGAAAATCCTTGGCTACTAAATATGTCCTTTTGTTCTGTTTCTGTTAATTGATTTTCTTTATTATGGTCAAATTTTTCTGCAAATTTCATGTATGACTGTTTGAACTACAGCCAGTTATTTATTGTCTTCCAGTTCTATAGGTCAGAAGCCCAGGTTGGCACAGCTGTATTGTCTACTTAAGCTCTCATGGGGCCAAAACCAAGATATCAGCTGGCCCAAGTGCTTATTTAGAGACTGGGGAAGAATCTGCTTCCAAACTCATTCAGGTCACTGGCAGAATTCATTTAGTTGCACCTTTAAGTCTGAAGTCTCTTTTCTTGCTGGCTGTGCCAGTTTGAATCTATTATGTACCTCAGAAAAGCCATGTTTTAATCTTGATCCAGTCTCAGGGGAGAAGCTGTTTCTTTTAATCCTGATTCAATACTGTAGGTTGGAAACTGTTGATCAGATTATCTCCACAAAAATGTGACAAGCTCAATTGTGGGTGTGACCTTTTGATTAGATGGAGATGTGACTCCATCCATTCCAGGTGGGTCTTGATTAGTTTACTGGAATCCTTTTAAAAGAGGAAACATTTTTTTTTATGAAATCAAATTTCAGTTTATATACTTATTTTATAGTATAAAAATGAAAGAATATTTAATTGGATAAGATAAATAATTTTTAAGGATATAACAATATACATTGTAATGTTACATATTACTCTGTGATAAATTCTAGAATGGAAATACAATGTAAACATGCATTTAAAAAGAAAAAGAATAAAGTAAATTTTCCAATATTAGGGAAAATTTTTATGCAAGTATTTTTCAAATGAATGACAGTATCAACCACAAAAATATTCAAATTATAGAAAATACGTTTAAAACAATAGCAGACCAATTTTAAAAATTAAATACATATAATTTTACAGGAAATTATATCATTTGCAACAATTTAAATCAACTTAAAAGTTTAGATGATAATAGAATAATTTTCCAGGGTGATCTTAGTTTCTGAAATGTTTTAAGTCATGTTTTACGACTTCTAAAAGAGGAAACATTTTGGAGAGTTAGAAACAACGGAGCTGACAGGAACTTCATAACAGAGCTGACATAGATACCAACACTTGGAGAATAGAGACATGGATATTTGGAGCTGCTTGGTGCCCAGCAGACATTGCCATGAGATGTTAAGTAAGCCAGAACCTGGAGAGAGCCAAGGGAAGCCAAGAGATGAAAGCCAACCCTGGGGAAGCAAAGTGAAGGACCCCCACAGGAATAGAGGCTGAAAGCACACAGCCCAGAACAAGGGACCAGTAGATGCCAGCCACATGACTTCCCAGCTGGCAGAAGTGTTCCTGACCCATCAGCCTTCTTTGAATTAAGGCATCTTTCTCCAGATGGCTTAGTTTGGACATTTTTATAGGTTTAGAACTATAAATTGTAACTTATTAAATTCCTCTTTTTAAAAGCTCTTCCTGTTCTGGTATATCACATTCTGGCAGCTTGCAAACTAACACATTGGCTGACAGCCTAGGGCCCCTCTCAGTTTCTCAAGGCCACCTGCATTTTTTGACACTTGACCTCTTCATCTTCAAGTCAGACATATTGTGTTGAATCATTCTCACATATGGGATCACTCTGAGTTTCTCCTCTGCTGGAGAAAATTCTCTGTGCAATATGATTATATTGGGTCCACCAGGATAATCTCCCTTTTGATTTACTCAGAGTGAACTGATTAGTAATATTAATTAATCTGCATGATCCCCTTTGCCATGTAAACATTATATAATGATGGGCATGTTGCATGTTACCATACCTTATTCATAGGCCTCAGGATTAGTCCAGGGAATCCGGGGCATCATTTTGGAATCCCATTAATACGATGTTAATTTTTTATTGGATACCAGGCATTGTGAATTTTAAGTTGTGTATACTAGATTTTTTTTGTAATCTTTTAAAGATTCTTGAATTTTGTTCTGGGATACAGTTAAGGTATTTGGAGACAGTTTGATTTTTTTGAGGCTTTTTTTTTAAGTTTAAGGGTTTTATTTTCAAAGTCTTTTAAAACAAATCCAGAAGCTTTACATCAGCATGATACAGACTGTAGCCTACTTTTGTATTTACTGCACAAAAGTGAAATTTGAAACTCCTATAACTAAGGAAAGTTACCTAACTACTTTGCATATAACATGGAATCACTGACTGCATAAGATTACTATTGCAGTAACAATAACACAAATTTATTGGTTTTATATATCTTGGGATCAAATAAAAAGTACATTATCAAGTAGATTTGTCTTATTTTAAAAGTATATGAAGGTCAATTTAGAATGGTCAATTTAAAATGTACTTCCCCCTTTTACCAACATTGAGCCTATAACATGAAAAGAGTGGAAAATTGAAAGTCAGGACAAAATATAACTTTCTTTCAGAGATGGACTTAGGATAGACAGATAGCACTCACTGATGTTGTGGAATAAATTCTTTCAGGGAAAAAACAAAAAACAAAAAATCCTCCCAAACACCTTATGGAAAAAGTATACAACTCTATTTCAATATATGCTGCTCTTCACTCACTGCCAAGGACAGTTTTATTTGGAATCTTCTGTTTCTGTAATTAAAGCCTAATCAGCCACCAAAAAAGATTAGTGCATATATAACCTTTCCAAGTTAAACAAAATCCAAAATAATTTACCCACAAGGCTTAAAGGATTATCTATTTTCAAATGTTCATTTCCAGGTGTAACTATAAGAATGCTAATTTGTCATGTCAACAAACAAGACCATACATAGATCCATCATGTTGGAGGATTTTAATAACATTTAGGATATTCCTGCCACAATTAACATGCAATCAGTGCATTCCCTACATGGCTGTATTATGGCAATGAATCAAATTCTAGAAATACTATAAGTGAACTTACTTAATAAAGGAAATAATATAACATAAACAATCTATGCCTGCTGTAAATGCATGCAACTTTTCATTTTTGTTATCAGCAGGACCAAGATAGTAAAACTGTTTGGTTATTCGATCAGATTTCACCATGACAAGAACCGATTATTCATGTACCATTTCCTACAAGTTTTTGATGTAAGTAATACCAATATCAGGAGTTTTATAACCATTTATAACTCAGAGCTGTACACGTCTAGGTATGAGTTGAACAAATACAACATTAAGAAATCATATAAAGGAATGACATTGATGCATGTATACAGTTGGATTCTTTGTAGAGGATATTCAGTCACTCATATCCATGTCTTCTTCATGATGATCATCCCTATTCACTTTGGATTCTTTTAGTGAATCACAAGTTCCCCTTTCCACAGAACATTCATTTGTTTTAGGGGAATCTGCTTCTGTTGGTTTCTTCTCCTTTTTATCTCTTTCACTGTTGTACCCCTGTTCCTCTTCATCATAACCTCTTGTAACCTGTTTTACATCTTTATCACTCTCTGATTTTCTTTCCCAATCTTTTCCCTTATCTTCACTCTTCTTCTTTTTACTTGTTGATCATTCTCTTTCATTTCTGCTTCTTTCTTTGTCTTTATCTTTCTTCTTCTCTTTTCTATGTCTCCTAGGGGATGGTGAGTGAGACAATTTTCTTTTAGGACACCTGGGCTTTTTAGGAGATCTTGCTCCACTCCTGCTTCTTCTTCATTGTCCCTCTCTCTACTTGCATTTCTAGAATGTCTGGCTGTACTAAAACTTTTTGGTGGTGTTTTAGAACATTTATTTTCTTTGTCTTCTTTCTTTTTGTCCCTGTTTTTTGATATGCTTCTTGACCTTCTACCTCTTTCTCTGGAATGAGATCTTCTCTGTCTAGGACTTTTGGATTGTTGCCTACTCCTTGATTTGGAATGAGATCTTCTCGATTTGCTTCTTGATCACCTGTATCTAGAAGATGAGGGAGTTCTTCCAGAATGTAATCTTGACCTTGAATGCCTTTGTTTTTCTTCCTTCTTATCTGCTTCTATAGCAGCAGAAAATAGGGACTGTGCTTCTTGTACTCTTTTCATAGCTTCCTCTATTTCTTTAACTGAGGTATTTGATTTCAAACTTGGTGAAACAATACCAGCAGCTACATGATTCAACTTGGGATCAACAGTATTCATTAAGCTTCAGCAATTGATCTGTGGCAAGAGACTGAGAGTTCAAGTTTGCTCCAGGAAGCCCGAGTGCAGCAAGGGCAGGATCAAGAGTAGGAGCTCCCAAAGCAGACAATGGAACAGTGCCAATCTGGGTAAGTGGGTTAGGAGTAGGCAGGAGTCCACCACCAGGCAGAAGACCTGTCACTGCATTAGCTGGTGCCTACAGAGACAAAGCCTTAGCCTACAGAGACAAAGCTGGTGCCTACAGAGACAAAGCCTTAGTCTAATCAAAGCCTGTACTTGATTTTTAAGTCATGAACCAAATGTAAGCAAGCACAGTTGGTTCTCCAGGGGTGTTGCTCTCAACTTTCAAAAGCTGTTTTATGAACAATGATTCATGTTGGCTGCTTCATTTCTGCATATGGTACAGCTATCATAGCTCTGTCAATGAATACAGTGTTTGTCAGATGCTGTGCCACAACTGCTGAGTCTGGATCATGGAATAAAAGCAGACATGGGAGGAGACTGGCACAGTTGAGTCACTGAGTGAAGTAATCACAGGCCACAAGGCTGGCATTGGCAACAGAAAGGGCTCCTCTGTCCTAGAGCCTCAGGTGCTGATGATGACGACATCTGGACTGAGGCTTATTTTTAAGATTTCTTAAGTGGGACCCTAGTCTGGGCCTAATTTGACCTCATTACTGAGGCAATGGCCTTCTGAGGACTTTACTTAATCCCCTATTAGGAAGGTTTTCAATTCTACTGTTGAACATGTAAGAGTTGAAACATATGGGAACATGAACTCTGAGCTCTGCTCCTTTCATATTGCAACTTCCAAGCTGCGTAGTACTCATCTGAATACTCAAAGAGCACCCTTTGCAGATCTCTGGGACTCTTGCTGTATGCTGTGAGAGTTCCCAGGCTATTGTGCAGGGGAGAAAGTAAATTTGGGCAGTTGTAGAGCTCATATAGCTTGTTTTCCATCTCTCAGATCACTCACTGTCTGCTGCCTAGTATTTTCAAAACCATAGTTCATGGTTTCATATATTCAGTCTTTTTCATTTTACTTTTTTTTTTTGGTCATTTCAGGTAGGAAGGTAAATCTGGCCCTTGTTACTCTATCTTGGCAAGATATGGAAGATCATATAAATGGAATAATACAGTATGTACTCTTCTGGCTTCTTTTGTAAGTATTTGCAGTTTGCTCTTTATTAATTGCTGGTATTATTACATTGTACTTTTTTTTTTTTAGAACAACTCCACTTTATTTAATTTTACCAAGTGCTTTGGGAAACTCCAACTTAGGCAATTGTGAGATGATAAGAAAGCACCATTTCCACATTTATATATTTTTCTTTTTTAAAAATGTCTTTATTGACAAACAAAAACATTCTTAACATATGAACAGTCCATTCTTGGTATATAATCAATGACTCACAATATATCATCACATGGTTGTATATTCATCACCATGAATTTTCTCATTTTTTAAAGGCTGCATAGAATTCCATCGTACAGATATATAATTTATTTAACTGGTTTCCTATTGATTTACATTTATAAATTATCTCTAGTCTTTATGACAAACAGTACTGCAATGGCCATATTGAATGTACATTTGCAGATGTGAGATACATTTAGGGTAGATACCTAGTTATGGACTAGTTGGGTCAAAGGATATAGCATTTTGAATTTTGATAGTGATTGTCAAACTTTTTGCCAAAAGGGGAGGCCTAGCCAATACTCCCACTGAGTGGGTGCCTATTTCTCAACCAGCCTGTTATGGTTAAGGTGCTCCCTTGATTACTTAATTAGCTAACAGTGTAACAAGACCTTCTCATAAAGCTTCCTTCTATATCCATGCCACAGTACTGCCCCGGAGGGGAGGTTATCAGCTAGCAAGGGTCTCTGATCACTTTAGAAGTGACTTCCCTTGAATGCCATCCAAAGCATGTGGCCTAATACTGAATTGCATTTATAGGAAGAAATACCAAGGCAAGATTTCAAAGTGGTAGAAACCTTGAAACTGCAGAAACTGCATTTCTTAAGTGATGTAATTAAATCACTTTACAGGTCTTCAGGGATTAATCCAGATTAGAAATATGCAAACATTCCTAACCTCTTCTGGAACTAAGAATGCACCTTTCAAGAGAGTAATTTTTTGGCAATGTTAGAAATGTTACTTTATTGTAATCTGAACAAAATATTTCTCCAAAGGGGATATGAAGTCCACATGGTCTAATGGGTATTTTGGTGTCTTAAAGTTTTGCTCTTTCAAATTTAATGGTGTGAATGTGCACTAGGAATGCTTTAATAGGTTAGTATGACCCAAGTAGTAATCATTGTTAATTGACTTAAGACATTGGAAAAAGTAGTATATGTATGTGTCTGCATATGGGAATAAGTGTATAATGAGTATAATGATATAGACCTTGGAATCCAATCATGTGAGTGTAAATCCTCGTTTTGCCACCTACCAGCTGTATCATCACAGATAAGTTATTTAACATTTTTGGGCTGCATCTGTAAAACAGAGATAACACCAGTACTTTCTTCATAGAGTTTTTTGAAAGAAATAAATGAATTTATTTAATAAAGCAACTAGCACAGTGCTTGACATATGGTAAGCTGCCCCAAACTATAAACAATTATTATGTTTGCATAACCCGTGTCTTTTCATTTTTTTCCAGAATGCATCAAGTAGAATAATCAAAACTCTATGAGATGATATCCTAGTATATGGTAGGATTTGAAACAGTGTAAGCTGTCTTCTTCCAGCAAACCCCATAAAACCTTCTAAGAGCTATTCCCAAAACAAGGAGAAGCAATAAGAACACACACACACACATTTAACAACAATGAACAAATTTCTGTAAACATAGTTTAACCAGGGACTCAGAGAAATGTCACCTTGGCAGTGAAAACTCCAATGTAACCAAATGCTAGCTAGCTTGGTTAACATGTGACTAAGTAGTTTGAGGGGTGGGGCTAGGGCCACAGCTGGAAGCTGGAGGAAACTGACAGGAAGTAAGGAAGTGTAAACAGTCAAGGGTCAAAGAACACAGTCAGGCTAAGTAAAAGTGACAAGAGAGGAAATGGCTTTCAAGTGAGGTTTCTATAACTATCTCCCTGTAGACTGTGAGCAATTTGAGAGCAGGTGGCCCATGTAGTAATCATCTCTCTAGCTTCTGTAGCCTGGAGATGACTGAGTAAATATTTGTTGATGGAATTGAATGGAATTAAAATTCAACATGCCAAGAATGGCATCAAGAATTTCAAGAACAGGAGAGAACAGGCAGAGTGGATTCCTACAGGGAGTCTGGGAACAGTCTCCCTAAATGCAGCAAAGATATATGGATGGATGCACTGAATTGGCAAAACATCATCAGAAAAAAAAAAAGATAGCAAAAACCTATATAAAGAAAACTACAAAAAACTGCTAAAAGAAATCACAGAAGACCTAAATAGATGGAAGGGCATACCGTGTTCATGGATTGGAAGACTAAATATAGTTAAGATGTCAATCCTACCTAAATTGATTTACAGATTCAATGCAATACCAATCAAAATCCCAACAACTTATTTTTCAGAAATAGAAAAACCAATAAGCAAATTTATCTGGAAGGGCAGGGTGCCCCGAATTGCTAAAAACATCTTGAGGAAAAAAAACGAAGCTGGAGGTCTCGCGCTGCCTGACTTTAAGGCATATTATGAAGCCACAGTGGTCAAAACAGCATGGTATTGGCATAAAGATAGATATATCGACCAATGGAATCGAATAGAGTGCTCAGATATAGACCCTCTCATCTATGGACATTTGATCTTTGATAAGGCAGTCAAGCCAACTCACCTGGGACAGAGCAGTCTCTTCAATAAATGGTGCCTAGAGAACTGGATATCCATATGCAAAAGAATGAAAGAAGACCCATCTCTCACACCCTATACAAAAGTTAACTCAAAATGGATCAAAGATCTAAACATTAGGTCTAAGACCATAAAACAGTTAGAGGAAAATGTTGGGAGATATCTTATGGATCTTACAACTGGAGGCGGTTTTATGGACCTTAAACCTAAAGCAAGAGCACTGAAGAAGGAAATAAATAAATGGGAACTCCTCAAAATTAAACACTTTTGTACATCAAAGAACTTCATCAAGAAAGTAGAAAGACAGCCTTCACAATGGGAGACAATATTTGGAAATGATATATCAGATAAAGGTCTAGTATCCAGAATTTATAAAGAGATTGTTCATCTCAACAACAAAAAGACAGCCAACCCAATTACAAAATGGGAAAAAGACTTGAACAGACACCTCTCAGAAGAGGAAATACGGATGGCCAAGAGGCACATGAAGAGATGTTCAATGTCCCTGGCCATTAGAGAAATGCAAATCAAAACCACAATGAGATATCATCTCACACCCACCAGAATGGCCATTATCAACAAAACAGAAAATGACAAGTGCTGGAGAGGATGCGGTGAAAGAGGCACACTTATCCACTGTTGGTGGGAATGTCAAAGGGTGCAACCACTGTGGAAGGCAGTTTGGCGGTTCCTCAAAAAGCTGAATATAGAATTGCCATACGACCCAGCAATACCATTGCTAGGTATCTACTCAAAGGACTTAAGGGCAAAGACACAAACGGACATTTGCACACCAATGTTTATAGCAGCGTTATTTACAATTGCAAAGAGATGGAAACAGCCAAAATCTCCATCAACAGAAGAGTGGCTAAACAAACTGTGGTATATACATACGATGGAATATTATGCAGCTTTAAGACAAGATAAACTTATGAACCATGTAATAACATGGATGGACCTAGAGAATATTATGCTGAGTGAATCCAGCCAAAAACTAAAGGACAAATACTGTATGGTCCCACTGATGTGAACGGACATTCGAGAATAAACTTGAAATATGTCATTGGTAACAGAGTTCAGCAGGAGTTAGAAACAGGGTAAGACAATGGGTAATTGAAGCTGAAGGGATACAGACTGTGCAACAGGACTAGATACAAAAACTCAAAAATGGACAGCACAATAATACCTAATTGTAAAGTAATCATGTTAAAACACTGAATGAAGCTGCATCTGAGCTATAGGTTTTTGTTTTGTTTTGTGTTGTTTTGTTTTGATTTTACTATTATTACTTTTATTTTTTTCTCTATATTAACATTCTATATCTTTTTCGGTTATGTTGCTAGTTCTTCTAAACCAATGCAAATGTACTAAGAAATGATGATCATGCAGCTATGTGATGATGTTAAGAATTAATGATTGCATGTGTAGAATGGTATGATCTCTAAATGTTGGGTTAATTTCTTTTTTTCTGTTAATTAAAAAAAAAAAAAAGAGAAGGGATAATTGGAGATGAAGGGATACAGACTGTACAACGGGACTGGATATAAAAACTCAGAAATGGACAGCACAATACTACCCAATTGTAATGCAATTATGTTAAAACACTGAATGAAGCTGCATGTGAGGTATAGGTTTTTTGTTTTTGTTTTTTTTGTTTTTTTTTTCTTTCTATTGTTTTAATTCTTATTCTGTTGTCTTTTTATTTCTTTTTCTAAATCGATGCAAATGTACTAAGAAATGATGAATATGCAACTATGTGATGTTATTAAGAATTACTGATTGTACATGTACATTGAAATGATTTCTAATTGTTTTGTTAATTCTTTTTTTAATTAATAAAAAAAAAAAAAAAAAAAAAGATAGCAAAACATTACAGAAAATTTGGAGAAGCTGTTTCTAATCATATCTCCTTACTAACAACCACTGTCACTTTTGCTTATTTCCATATAGTCATTGTACTTATGTGTAGTACTTTTCATCCATTAATTCATTCAACAAATGTTTATTGAGCACATTTGCCAGGCGTGTCCTGCACGTGGTGATGCATGGTTGCAATCAGAGCTTGCACACCATTTTCTACTTCCTGTAGCATAAGCCAGCATTTTCCTCAGTGTGTTTTGCTGAGAAAAAGCTGACTGTGACAAAAATGTTTCCATGATCAAGTAGGCTTGGGGAGAAGTGGGGCGAGATGTCAGCATAGTGAGGTGTGGAATTTAGTTCATCCTCTATAGCAGCTAGAAAATAGCCAGAAATGGTACAGAACAATTGCTAGGGGAACATCAGTGACTGAACACACAGTGTACATAAGTCTGGACCAGGTGGAATGGCTGAAATCCCACATAGAACTTGTAAGCCCCAAGCCACCGAGACCAATGTCCCTCCCACAGGGGCAAAGCAGGCTAGTCCCCTGAGGGGGAAGGAAACAGACTTTACTAGTAGCAAGGGCTTAGCTCAACTAAGCTCCAATTGTGGAATTAATTAATAAATACTGACAACTGAAAACAGGTCTCTCAGAAGAAATAAACCCGGAGTAAGAACTAAAGGAACTAGGAGTTTTCACCCTGGCATAGAGTGGGCAGGGCTGAAGGAAAAAACAAAGCAAAACAAAACAAAAAACACACAGAAAAACAAAGGCTTTTTGTTTTGGACAGCACAAAATACTGGAAAAGGGCTTGATCCCAAGAAAAATGGGCACATAGAGCCTGAAGATACATAGAGCCACATACCAACTCAAGCTCTTGATTGGCAAACCCAAGGAGCAGCTGTCTGGCTCTAAAAAGGCTTTTGTGCTTTTTTTTTTAAAACTCCTTAACAGTGCAAGCACTTTCAGGCTCCAGCACTGCCCCAGGCAAGGGCTAGCCTAACCCATGTCTGAGAGATGAAGTAAGTAGTCAGGTGAAAGGGATTATTTCCCTAAAGGTTGTATCTTCCCCAAGAAATGGGGTTGGGGTTCAGCTCAAGTGGAATCCCTCCTTCAAGGAATTCAGGCCCCAAGGGCTGGAGAACAGAAGCAATGAAATCTTACATACTACCTTATCTCTGTCTCACCCACGCACCTGGCAGGGAGAGTCTGCTGTAACTTAAGGCAGTGCATCACTTTAAACTGGTGAGAAAGGGTGAATAGACAAGCACCAAATGCTGGGCTGCATGGAAAAAGCACAGTCTTTTTTTTTTGTTTGTTTTTTATTAATTAAAAAAATTATAAGAAAGAAACACAAACATTCTTAATATTTGCTCATTCCGTTCTACATATATAATCAGTAATTCACAATATCATCACATAGTTGCATATTCATCATCATGATCATTTCTTAGAACATTTGCATCCATTCAGAAAAAGAAATAAAAAGACAACAGAAAAATAAAATGAAAGAGAAATAAAATTATACATACCATACACCTTACCCCTCCCTTTCATTGATCACTAGCATTTCAAACTAAATTTATTTTAACATTTGTTTCCTTATTATTTATCTTTATTCCATATATTCTACTTATCTGTTGACAAGGTAGATAAAAAGAGCATCAGACACAAGGTTTTCACAATCACACAGTCACATTGTGAAAGCTGTATCATTATACAATCATCATCAAGAAACATGGCTACTGGGAGCCAGCTCTACACTTTCACGCAGTTCCCTCCAGCCTCGCCATTGCATCTTGGATAACCAGGTAATATCTACTTAATGCATAAGAATAACCTCCAGGATAACCTCTCGACTCTGTTTGGAATCTCTCAGCCATTGACACTTTGGCTCATTTCACTCTTCCCCCTTTTGGTCCAGAAGGTTTACTCAATCCCTTGATGCTGGGTCTCAGCTCATTCTAGAGTTTTTCTCAATCCCTTGATGCTGAGTCTCAGCTCATTCTAGGATTTCTGTCCCACGTTGCCAGGAAGGCCCACAACGTGGAGTCATGTCCCACATAGACAGGGGGAGGGTGGTGAGTTTGCTTGTTGTGTTGGCTGGAGAGAGAGGCCACATCTGAGCAACAAAAGAGGTTCTCTTGGGGGTGACTCTTAGGCCTAATTTTAAGTAGGTTTGACCTATCCTTTGTGGGGTTAAGTTTCATATGAACAAACCTCAAGACTGGGAACTCAGCCTATAGCTTTGGTTGTCCACACTGCTTGTGAGAATATCAAGAATTCAACTTGGGGAGGTTGAATTTTCCCCTATTCTTACCATTCCCTGAAGGGGACTTTGCAAATACTTTTCCACTCCCTGATCAAATCACTCTGGGATTCATCAGGGCATCAGCTGGACAAACCAACAAAATCTCATGTCCTACCCAAGGTTCCATGTATTTATGTTGTTCAACCAACTATCTACATAAGTTATATTAGGAGATGCACTAGTCAAAATAGAAATTTTGTACCAAATAAACATTTTTTGCTTTAGTCTCACACATAAGTTGAAATTTTAAAATATTAATTGCCATCTATTTTCAGCACCCTGCAGTAATGACATTCCTTTGTTCTTCCTCATGCAGAAACATTTTTAAAATTTGCACATTTATTCACTATCATTATACACTCTAGGCATTCCTAGATTACACCATCTCAGTCTTTATGATCTATCTTTCTTTCTGATTTCATTTATGCCCCCAGCCCTCCTCCCTCTATCATTCTCACATGCAGCTTCATTCAGTGTTTTAACATAATTGTATTACACTTAAGTAGTGCTGTCCTGTCCATTTCTGAGTTTTTATATTCAGTCCTGTTGCACAATCTGTATCCCTTCAGCTCCAATTACCCAATATCTTACCCTATTTCTATCTCCTGATGGTCTCTGTTACCAATGAAATATTTCAAGTTTATTCACTAATGTCAGTTCATATCAGTGAGACCATACAGTATTTGTCCTTTTGTTTTTTGGCTAATCTCACTCAGCATAATGTCCTCAAGGTCCATCCATGTTGTTACATACTTCATAACTTTATTCTGTCTTACAGCTGCATAATTCCATCATATGTATATGTATATATGTTTAGCCACTCATCTGCTGATGGACATTTTGGCTGTTTCCATCTCTTTGCAATTGTAAATAATGCTGCTATAAACATTGGTGTGCAAAAGTCCGTTTGTGTCCTTGCCTTCATGTCCTTTGAGTAGTGACAACATATAGATGGTTCCTGTTTTTTTTTTCTCTCAATTTTAACACTTTACTTCCTCCAATTATTTTCTAACAGTTCAAGTCAATTTCACATTTGGTAACAGTGCATGAACAATATATAGAGTGAGTGGTCACATAAGAGGAGAACTTCAATCAGTAATGAATAATATCTTTAAAAAAATATTTAGCCCATAATTTGTGACATGTATTTTTTAAAAAGTCTTATAAAACCTTCCTGCATTCTGAAAATATGTCAACAGTGAGTCAGAGGGCCATTTGTTATTAAAAGATATAATAGTTAACAAATTTCACTAAAGTAAAAATGCCAGTAAATTAATAGTTAAGAAACACAATATTTATAATTAGTTAAGTATTGTATAAGTAGTAATTTTTAACAAACATCATGAAGGTTTACAGGTAAGGGAAATCACTTACAAGCTGCTCAGATTTTACACCATACAACTGGATAATCTTTGCCACATTTTTAGATACCACTAAAGTGAGGTCTGCATCAACAGCAGCCACATTCAGTTCACTTGCTATAGTTTTAAAGATACCATCAGGTTCCTATTTTTTAATCCATTCTGCCAGTCTGTGTCTTTTGATTCGGGAGTTTAATCCATTACCATTTAGTGTTATTACTGCATGGGTAGTACTTTCTTCAACTATTTTGCCTTCTGGATTTTATATGTCATATCTAATTTTCCTTCTTTTTACCTTTACTGATAGTCTTCCTTTCTACACTCTTCTCCACATCCCTCTCTTCTGTCTTTTCGTATCTGTCTCTACTGCTCCCTTTAGTATTTCTTGCAAAGCTGGTCTCTTGGTCACAAATTCTCTCAGTGATTTTTTGTCTGAAAATGTTTTAATTTCTCCCTCATTTTTGAAGAACAGTTTTGCTGGATATAGAATTCTTGGTTGGCAGTTTTTCTCTTTTAATAATGTAAGTATATCATCCTACTGTCTTCTTGCCTCCATGGTTTCAGCTGAGAAATCTATGCATAGTCTTATTGGGCTTCCCTTGTCAGTGATGGATTGCTTTTCTCTCACTACTTTCAAGCTTCTCTCTTTCTCTTTGACCTCTGACATACTGATTAGTAAATGTCTTGGAGTACATCTATTTGGATCTATTCTCTTTGGGGTACGCTGCACTTCTTGGATCTGTAATTTTAAGTCTTTCATAAGAGTTGGGAAATTTTCAGTGATAATTTCCTCCATCAGTTTTTATCCTCCTTTTCCCTTCTCTTCTCTTTCTGGGACACCCACAACATGTATATTCATGCACTTCATATTGTCATTCAATTCCCTGAGTCCCTGCTCATATTTTTCCATTTTTTCCCTTTATTTTCTTTTTCTTGTTGGATTTCAAATGTTCTGTCCTCCAGTTCACTAATCCTGTCTTCTACCTTTTGAAATCTACCATTGTAGGTTTCCATTGTTTTTCCCATCTCTTCTACCATGCCTTTCATTCCCATAAATTCTGTGATTTGTTTTTTCAGACTTTCAATTTCTTCTTTTTGTTCATTCCTTGCCTTCTTTATATCCTCCCTCAATTCTTTGATTTGGTTTTTGATGAGGTTTTCCATGTCTGTTCGTATATTCTGAATTAATTGTTTCAGCTCCTGTATCTCATTTGAATTGTTGGTTTGTTCCTTTGACTGGGCCATATTTTCAATTTTCCTGGTGTGATTTGTTATTTTTTGCCGGTGTCTAGGCATTTAATTACCTTAATTGGTTCATTCTGGAGATTGCTTTCACTTCTTTTACCTAGTTTCTCTTGCTGGATGAATTTGTTGTCTATCTGTTCTTTGACATTCAGTTCAGCATTTATCTGGACCTCTAGCTTAGGTTTTGTTTAACAGAGGAGAAATTTTCAGTACTTGTTTTCTTGTTTCTTGCCCTGTTTGCATGGTGCCTTTCCCCACACACACACTTAGGAGGGTCTGTTTAGGTATTATAGACCCCAGCTGGATTTTCCCAGACCAAACTGGCTTCCTATCAGGAGGAGTCTCCTGCTTCAGTTTTCCCTGAGGGTGAGGCCCAGCAGGTTGAAAGACTTTTCCTTTGAAGTCTCTGGGCTCTGTTTTTCTTATCCTGCCCAGTATGAGGTGCTTGTCTGCCTGCAGATCCCACCAGCATAAGATGATGCGGTACCTTAAACTTTGGCAGACTCTCCCTGCTGGGAGCATGGTGGAGACAGAGGAGAGGTTGTAGGCTGGTTTTAATGGCTTCAAATTACCAAGCCCTGGTGTCTGAATTCCTTGAGGGAGGAATTACACCTGAGCTGGGCTTCACCCCTCCCCTGGGGGAGGCACAGGCTCCAGACAAGCCCTCAAGTGAGCTTGTTTCTGCCTATGCCTGGGGCAGTTGCAGCCTGAGACGCCCAGCTGTTGTATCCAAAGGCAGTCAAGCCTTTGTAGAAACACTGCCACAAAAACCTCTGTTTTCTTTTTTTTTCTTTTTCCATCAGCCCTGCCCCCTTGGCGCCAGGGCAAAAATGAGCGACCTACGCTTTGACCAGGTTCACCTGAGCTGGGGGCCTAGTTTTAGTAGTGAGAATTTGTAAGTAATTCCACAATTGGCATTTGGTTGGGCTCAGCCCCTGCTGCTGATAAAGTCTCTTTCCTTTCACCTTTGGGAAACAGCCTGTGGGGGATAGGCGCTGGCCACCGCAGCTTTGGGAACTCATTGTTCTGGGGAGGCTCGCAGCCGGTCCAGCTGGTCCAGACTGGGGTACACTGTGTGTCCGGTCACTGGCGTGGCCCCAGGAGCTGTTCTGTACTGTTTCTGGTTATTTAGTAGTTGTTCTGGAGGACGAACTAAAATGCGCACATTGTTAAGCTGCCATCTTGCCCCAGAAGAAAGAACACAGAGTCTTGAGGCTTCATAGGAAAGTCTGACAACCTGCTGGGTTTCACCCTAAGTGAAAACTGATACTGGCTACTCTCTCCTCCTGAGATGTGGGCCTGTCTGGTCTGGCAAAATCTGACCAGGGTCTATAATATTTAAAGAGACTTTCCTAAAAAATAAGGCTCCATATAGGCAGGACAAGAAATAGAAAAACAAGAACTGAAAAAATTCTGATCAGTTAAACAGAACTTATGCTAAAGGTCTAGAATAAGTTGAACTGAATGTCAAGGAACAGATAAAGAGCAAAGCCATCCAGCAAGAAAACCTTAGGTTAAAGTGTGAAAAAAAAACCCTCCAGAATAAACTAATTGAAGAAATCAAAGGCCTAGATGCCACACACAAAAAATGACTAGTCATACTAGGAAAATCGAAGATATGGCCCAGTCAAAGGAACAAACCAACACTACAAATGAGATACAGGAGTTGAAACAACTAATTCAGGATGTTCATAAAGACATGCAAAATCTCATCAAAAATCAAATCAATGAGTCGAGAGAGGATATAAAGAAGTTGAACAAATATAAAGAACTCAAAAGTTTCAAAAAACAAATCACAGAAGTTATGGGAATGAAAGACACAATAGAAGAGAATAAAAAATGATGGGAACCTACAACAATAGATTTGAAGGGGCAGAAGAAGGATTAGTGACCTAGAGGACTGGACATCTGAAATGCCACATACAAAAGAAAATAAGGGAAAAGAATGAAAAAATATGAGCAGTGTCTCAGGGAATTAAGTAACAACATGAAGTACATGAATATACATGTTGTGGGTATCCCAGGAGGAGAAGAGAAAGGAAAAGGAGAAAAACTAATGGAGGAAATTATCACTGAAAATTTCCCATCTCCTATGTATGACATAAAATTATGGTTCCAAGAAGTGCAGCATCCCCCAAACAGAATAGATCATTTACTAATCAGGTTTTCAAATTTTAAAGACAAAGAATTTTGAAAGCAGCAAGAGAAAAACAATAGATCATATGCAAGGGAAGCTTGATAAGACTATGTGTGGATTTCTCAACAGAAACCATGGAGGCAAGAAGGCAGTGGTATGATAAATTTAAGATTTTGAAACAGAAAAAGTGCCAATCAGGAATTCTATACCCAGCAAAAGTCTCCTTCAAAAATGAGGGGGAGATTAAAATATTTTCAGACAAACAATCACTGAGAGAATTTGCAACTAAGAGATTGGCTCTGCAAGAAATACTAAAGGGAGCACTACAGGCAGATAGGAAAAGGCAAGAGAGAGAGGTCTGGAAAAGAATGTAGAAATGAAGACTATCAGTAAAGGTAAAAAGAGGGAAAAATTAGATATGAGATGTAAAATCTAAAAGACAATATGGTAGAAGAAAGGACTGCCTTTATAGTAATAACATTAAATGTTAATGGATTAAACTCCCTAATCAAAAGACATAGAATGTCAGAATGGACTAAAAAACAGGACCCATCTATATGCTGTCTATAGGACTCACTTTGGACTCAAGGACAAAAATAGATTGAAAGTGAAAGGTTTGGAACAGAAATTTCATTCAAACAACAACCAGAAAAGAGTAGAGGTAGCTATACTAATATCCAATAAATTAGACTTCAAATGTAAAGCAATTAAAAGAGACAAAGAAGGACCCTATGTATAAATAAAAGGAAAATTCAACAAGAAAATGAACAATAATAAATATTCATGCACCAAGCCAGAGTGCTCCAAAATACATGAGACAAACATTGACAATACTGAAGGGAGAAGTAGACATCTCTACCATAATAGTTGGAGATTTCAATTCCCTGCTCTTCTCAATGAATAGAACATCTAGAAAGAGGATCAATAAAGAACAGAGATTTTGAATAATAGGATAAACAAACTATACTTAACAGACATTTACAGAACATTACACCCCACAACAGCAAGATAAACATTTTTCTCAAATGTTCCTGGATCATTTTCAAGGATAGACCATATGCTGGGTCACAAAGCAAGTCTCAATATATTTAAAAAGATTGAATCATACAAAACATTGGCTCAGATCATAATGGAATGAAGTTGGAAATCAATAACAGGCAGAGGGCCAGAAAATTCACAAATATATGGAGGCTAACCAACACACTCTTAAACAACCAGTGAGTCAAGGAAGAAATTACAAAAGAAATCAGTAAATATCTCAAGGCAAATGAAAATGAAAACACAACATATCAAAATTTATGGGATCCAGCAAAGGCAGTGCTGAGAGGGAGATTTATTGCCTCAAGTGCCTATATTAAAATAGAAGAAAGGGCAAAAATCGAGGAATTAACTGTTAATCTAGAAGAACTAGGGAAAGAACAACAAACTAACCCCAAAGCAAACAAAAGGAAACAAATTATGAAGATCAGAGTGGAAATAACTGAAATTGAGAATATGAAAACAAGTGAGAAAATCAACAAAACCAGAAGTTAGTCCTTTGAGAAAATCAATAAAAGTGATGGGCCTTTAGCTAGATTGACAAAAAAAAGAAAGAAAGAAAAGAAAAGAAAAGAAAAAAAAAACAGAGAGAGAGAGAGAGAAAATGCAAATAAATAAAATCAGAGTGGAACAGGTGACATAACCACTGTATAAATAAAGGAGGTAGAGAGGATACTATGAGCAACTATATGCTAATAAACTAGACAATGCCAATGAAATGGAAAACTTCCTAGAAAGGCATGGACAACCAACATTGACTTGAGAAGAAATAGACAATCTCAACAAACCAATCACAAGCAAAGAGATAGAATTGGTCATCAAGAAGCTCCCCAAAAAGAAAAGTCCAAGACCAGATGACTTCAAATGTGAATTCTACCAAGCATTCAAGAAATAATTAGTACTGCTCTTGCTCAAACTCTTCAAAAAAAATGAAGAGGAGTGCAAGCTACCAAACTCATTCTATGATGTCAACATCACCCTAACACCAAAGCCAGACAAAGATATTACAAGAAAAGAAAATTACAGACTAATCTGTCTAATGAATATAGATGCAAAAATCTTCAACAAAATACTTGCAAATTGAATCCAACAACACATCAAAGAAATTATACACCCTGACCAAGTGGGATTTATTCCAGGTATACAGGGATGGTTCAACATGAGAAAATTAATTAATGTAATACACCATATCAATAAGTCAAAGTAGAAAAATCACTTGATCACCTTGTGGATGCAGAAAAGACATTTGCCAAAATTCAACATCCTTTCTTCATGAAAACACTTCAAAGAATAGGAGTAGAAGGGAATTTTCTCAACATGATAAAGGGAATATATGAGAAATCCACAGCTAACATCATCTTCAATGGATAAAGACTGAAAACTTTCTCTCTAAGATCAGGAATAAGACAAGAATGCCGACTGTCACCATTGTTATTTAACATTGTGCTGGAAGTCCTAGCCTGAGCAATTAGACATGAAGAAGAAATAGAAGGTATACAAATTGGAAAGGAAGAACTAAAACTCACTCTGTTTGCAGATGACATGATACTGTATGTCAAAAATCCCCTAAAAAATCTATGGCAAAGCTGTTAGAGCTAATAAATGAGTACAGAAAAGTGACAGAGTACAAGATCAACACCCCAAAATCAGTAGTGTTTCTATACACAAGTGATGTACAATCTGAGGAGGAAGTAAAGAAAAAATTGCATTTACAATAGCAACCAAAAGAATAAAATATTTAGGAATAAATTTAGCTAAGGATACAAAGGACCTGTACACAGAAAAGTGCAAGAAATTGCTAAAAGAAATGATGGAACATGTAAATAAATGGAAGGGCATACTGTGTTCATGGATTGGAAGATGTTAAGATGTCAATTCTACCCAAATTGATTTATAGATTCAATGTAATACCAATTAAAATCCCAAAAACTTACTTTACAGAAATAGAAAAATCAATAACCAAATTTACTTGGAAGGGCAGGGTGCCCCAAATAGCTAAAAATATCTTGAGAATGAAAAATGAAGTGGGAAGTCTCACATTACCTGACTTTAAAACATATTATAAAGCTACAGTCAAAGCAGCATACTGGCATAAAGATAGATATACTGACCATTGGAATTGAATTGAGTGTTCAGAAATAGACCCTCTCATCTATGGACAACTGATCTTTGATAAGACATTCAAGCTAACCCACCTGAAACATAGCTTCTTCAGTAAATGATGTTCATTTCTCAGATGTGGCCTCTCTCTCTTAAGCCCAACTCTGCAAGTGAAATCATTGCCCTCTTCCCTATGTGTGATGTGACATCTGGGGTAAAAGTCCCTGGCAGCATGGGAGATGACTCCCAGGGATGAATCTGGCCCTGGCACCTTGGGATCAACAATGCCATCCTGACTAAAAGGGGGAAAGAAGTGTAACAAATAGGGTATCAGGGGCTGAGAGAGTTCAAATAGACTTGAAAGGCTACTCTGAAGGTAACTCTTACATCAGCTTCAGTTAGACATTGCACCATACCATAACTTGCCAAACCCCAATCATAACCATTCCTGCCAATCCTAAAGAACATCTAGGGCATTATATAAGATTCTACAAAGGTTCCATGAACCAGGGTAACTTTCCAGAAATGTACAACCTCCAGATGGATCCCTCGACTATAAGTCCTGAAATGCAGAGGGGCCAGCCCCTCAAGAACATCAACTAATTCCATCCCCCATCCCATATTATCAACAGCCCCTTCCAACATGAAAAAGCTAGAATGGGCATAGATCAAATACCCCTAAAGAGTGGGAGAATGATCAAAGGTGATGGTGGAATTATTCAGAGAAGGTAGGGTTTAACAAATGAGTGTGATTGCTGAATCATTATATTTATATTTCTTTTACTTTCCAGTGTCTGTGAGCAGCTAGTAGGAAAAACCTAAAAATGTGGAATTGTAACCCTTACCAAACTCTGAAATCTGTTCTGCAGCTAGCTGCTTATGGTGGTAGTGTTTGTGATTCACAGATGATGGAGGTGGCCTAAGGGTATGATGACTGAGTACGGAAGGGGGAACTGTGGTGTTTACGTACAATGGACTACTGAGCAGCTGCAAGAAGGCATGAAGTTGTGAAGCATGAAACTAGGTGAATGAACCTTAAGAACAGTACATTGAAAGAAATGTCAGAAACAAAAAGACAAATATTATGCCTCAAGTATATGGACTAACTCTAATACAAAAACTGGGTGAACTGATTTGAGAACATGGATTATCAGGTTGGGGCCTATTCTAAAGTTTCCTAGATTATAAACTCTTACAGCTGTCACATATATTTAGGAGTTGTAACTGATATTTCTAAATTCGGAGATACTGAGCTATTTGTATATAACCCGGTGGTTCCCTGAAATTTTGGGCATATATATGATACCTGAGACTCAAAGTTAGAGCACTGATGCTATGAAAGTCAGCATTAACCCATTTAGCAAATGTCAAAGAAGCTGGAAAAGTGATCAGACTATGTCTAGAAATATGAGTGAATCTGATCTGGACAGGAGACTAAAGTAAATCAGAATACTGGGTAAAGGATGATATGGCCCATATTTTCAAACTTCAACCTTTGTGTGAGACCAAAGGGAGAGACGTTTATTTGGTGCAAAATTTATATTTTGGATAGCACATAATCTAATTTAACTGGTATAGTCAGTTTACTTGAACAACATAATTCCATGGAATCTTGAATAGGTCATGAGATCTTGTTGGTTTGTACAGGTTAGTGTGATGCTCTGATAATATCCCAGAGTAATTTTGGCAGAGAATAAAAGGGTATTTGCAAAGTCCCCTTGGAGGACTGGGGAAAAAGGAGGAAATGTTCACTACCTCATCTGGGGAATTCCTGATATTGTTGCAAGCAGTGGGGACAAAAAATTTAATAGGCTGAGCCCTCAATCTTGGGGCTCACCACAATGAAGATTATTTCTGCAAAGGAGAAGCTAAGCCTACTTATAATTATGCCTAAGAGTCACTCCCAGAGAACCTCTTTTGTTCTTCAGATGTGGCCTCTCTAAGCCAACTTGGCAGGTGAACTCACTGCCCTCCCTCCTATGTGGGACATGACTCCCAGGGGTGTAAATCTCCCTGGCAATGTGGGACAGAACTCCCGAGAATGAACCAGGTCCTGGCATCATGGGAATGAGAAAGCCTTCTTGACAAGAAGGGGGAAGCAAGAAATGAGACAAAAATAAAGTTTCAGTAGCTGAGAGATTTCAAACAGAGTTGAGAGGTTATCTTGGAGGCTATTCTTATATATTATATAGATATCCCTTTTTTAGTTTATGGTATATTGGGGCAACTAGAGGGAAATACCTGAAACTGCTGAACTGTTCTCCAATAGCCTTGATTCTTGAAGAAGATTGTATAACTATATAGTGTTTACAAAATGACTGTGTGATTGTGAAAACCCTGTGCCTGATGCTCCTTTTTTCTAGGGTATGGTCAGATGAGTGAAAAACAATAAAGATAAGAAAATAAATGATGGGGGGCAAAGAGTAAAATAAATTGGGTAGATTGAAATATTGTGGGTCAATGAGATGGAGGGGTAAGGGTTATGGGATGTGTGAGTTTTTTTTCTTTTTATTTGTTTTTCTGGAGTGATGCAAATGTTCTAAAAATGATCATGCTGAAGAATACACAACTACATGATGATATTGTGAGCCACTGATTTTATAGTGTGGTTTGACTGTACATGTGTGTATATTTCTCAGTGAAAATATTTTAAAAATAAATTTAAAAATAAGAGTAAAATAAATAATGGGGGAGTTAAAGTTGAGTAGCTTGAAATACTGTGGATCAATAGAGAGGGAAGGTAAGGGGCATGGGATGTATGAGTTCTTTTTTTTCCTTTTTATTTCTTTTTCTTGAGTGATGCAAATGTTCTAAAAATAATCATGGTGAAGAGCATACAATTATGTGATGATATTGTGAGCCAGTGATTGTATAATGTGGTTGGACTGTATGTGTTTGGATATTTCTCAATAAAAGTATTTTTAAACAAGAAGGCTTGGGAACATCACAGCTGAGAGCCATTCTTTTGGCAATTCACAACTCAGTTTTTTTTCTTGATGTCTAAACATTGGATGGCCCCAGAGCTCATCCTGAGCCCTTGTCTCTTTTCTATTTGCACTCACTCCCTAAGTGGGGTAATCTAGTCTCATGGCTTTACTCCAATAGTCTAAGGACTCTAACTTTCTTTCTCCAGCCCTGAGCTGAAGATTTGTATATCCAGTGGTCCACTTGGTGTTACCACTTGGATGTCTGATAAGCAGCTCAGACTTAATATGCATAAAACCACTAATTACTCTATCTTACTGGCTCAATATTCAAAATACAGCCCCAATCCTTTCACTACTTTCCATCTCCATTGTTTTCATCTAGTCAAAGCCACTTTCTTCTCTTGCCTGGATTGCTGCAATCATCTGCTTACTGGTCTCTAATTTCATTCTCTCCTCACTCAAATCTATTCCCCACACAGCACCAAGAGTAGTGTTTTTTTTTTTTTAGGAAGGTAAATTAGGTCATTTCAGTGCCTCACCTAAAACCTTCCAAAGACTTTCCTTTGCTATTAGAATAAAGCCCAAACTCCTTACCATGGTCATCTGCTTCATTCACTATCCTTCAGCTATGCTGGGCTCCTTTCTGTTCCTTGAAACCAATGAACTCTTTCCCTCTCTGGGATGTTTGAACTTGCTGTTCTCCTTGCCTAGGACACTCTCCTTCCAGGCTCTTTGAATGGCTGGCTTCCTCTCATCCTTTAGGTCTCAGCTAAAAAATTCCCTCAGAGGGACCTCCTTTGATAACCCAACTAAAGTAGCCTCTCTCTCCCAGTTACCAGCTATCATATCACCCTGTTAATTTCCTGAATGGTACTCACCAAAATCTGAAGTAATTTGGGGTATTTATTAGTACATTGCTTTGTTTTCTCTTTCTTCTCAAGGGAATATAAGCTACAAGAAGAAAAAGATTTTGTATCCCTGGTTTACAGCTGTATCCTCAACACTTACATGTCTGACATAGTAAATACCCAATAAATATTTGTTGAATGAATGAATATATATTAAAGGATCTATGGCCAGCAGTAGATAAAACTTTTAGTTTGATATATTCCAAATTATTAACATCCTACATGTTTTGGAAAAAATATTTCAGGTAATGTTAGGAGAAGTATTTTTCCATATTGCAGTATAAAGGGGTAAAAATCATAGAGATTTCATATTCAGACAAATGTGTACTCAAATCTCAGTTCTGCTCCTCACAAGCTGTGTTTTCCTTGCATGTTAATTTGCTTCTCTGAATTTCAGTTTCTCCATATTTAAATGGAGGTAACAATAAAAGATGTTTGAGGTGGTTCCATTAAACTAGATGAGGTAACACACTTGGTACAATGTGTGTTGCAAAGTATAAATAAATGTTAGTTTACTTCCTTCCCCATTATCATAATTATGATTTTTACTTTGTGGTACTTAGCAAAGTTTATTTAATGGTTTCCTTATTGCAGGATACTTGGGTTGCTTCCAGACTAATTCATATAGCCTTTTCCTTCCTTTGCATAATTTCCTCAGGATAGATTCCTAGAGGTAAGATTATTGAGTCAAATGGTATGAACATTTAAAATCTCCTGATTCATAATGTTAGATTTTATTTTAAAGGAGTGGCACTCTTTCCAGTTTGAAATACTGTAATTTCTTCTTCCCCCAATTTTTGCAAACATAACAAATGGACCATCATTTTTATAAAAGTATATCTTTGCTCATTAGGAAGAGTAGACTTTTTACCATATATTTGCCTCCTAATAATATTTATTTTTGTTTGTTTGTGCCTTTGCTTATTTTTCTATAGTGTGAAGGTATTCTTGTCATGACTTCTAGGACACAGGCTGGTGGCTCTTAGACATGGTCTAATGTATGCAGCAGAACAGGGATGGATGAGTTGAAACCACTGTCCACTTTCCATTTGGAAACTTGGAATCTTCTCTTAGCTCTGTTAACAGTATGCTCTCCTGTTTTTCTGCCAGCCTCTGGCTCTCAATTCCCTATCTCCTTCCTGGACATCTTTTTCAGCAGCCCTTTACTTAAAACTGCCAGAATGCAATATACCCGGAATGGAATGGCTTTTTTTTTGTATGCTGTATGGCAGGGATCACATTTCATTCTTTTTCCATGTGAGTGCCCTGTTATTGCAGCACCATTTGTTGAATTTTTGTTCATTTGTTTTGATTTTTGTTTGCTTGTTTGTTTTTTTCGGGGGAGGTGCATGGGCTGGGACTCGAACCCAGGTCTCCTGCATGGCAGGTAAGAGTTCTACCACTGTAGTACCTTTCCACCCCCTGGAATGGCTTTTTGAAAAGGGAATTTGTTAGTTGTTTGTTTACTGTTCTAAGGCTGTGAAAATGCCAAAGTCACCAACAAGAAGTTACCTTCACTCAAAAAAGGCTAATGAAGTTTAGGGTTTTTCTCTCAGCTGGAACAGCACATGGCAAAGTCTACTAGCTTTCTCTCCCAGCTTCTTGTTTCATGAAGCTCTCCTGGGGGCATTTTCCTTCTTCTTCTCCAAAGATCTTTGGTTGCATGGGCTCTAAACATTTTTCCAAAATGGTTCCCTCTTATAGGGCTCCAGTAAGCAACCCCACCTTGAATGGGTGGAGACATCTCCATGGAAACTACTTAATCGAAATTTACCACCTACAGGTGGGTGGGTCACATCTCCATGGAAACAGTAATAAAGATCTCATCCAACAATATTGAATGAGGATTAAAGAACACGGCTTTTTGGGGGTACACAACAGTTTCAAACTGGCACATGGTATAACTCAGAACTGTCCTTATTTTTTTAACGGTCTTATTGTAGCATATGCATACATACACAGAAAAGTGCTTAAAACAAACTAACGTTTGTACACTTGTAAAAGGAGTTACAAGTGAACATCAGTGTAATCACTACCCAGGTCAAAAAGCAGAACTTTGTCAGCATCCCAGAAACTCACCACGTGTCCTGACCAAATTCAATTCCCCTTCCTCTTATAAATACCAACTTTCTTAACACCATACTCTCCTGTTTTTCTTCCTTTCCCTCTGTCTGCTTCTTCTCAGTCTTCCTTACTGTCTCTACTCCTCTACCAAAACTTCTCAGTTTTCAAGGGCAACATAACGCTCTCATAGTTCTCTCTCTTCTCTATCTTCATTCTCTCCCTAATTGAGTTAATTCAGTATTTAGACTTTAAATATATCTATATGCTTATGGCTCCCACATTTATATATTTAGCCCTGATTTCTCTCCTAAGTTCATGTAATCTGATGCCAACCTGATATTTCCATTTCTATAACTAATAGAAATCTCAAACTTAATGTGCTCAAAGCATAACTGTTGTTTACCTCAACTCAAATGTCCTCTTCTGGGAAATGCCTTACATGACCACCTTAACCAAAATAGCTCCCCATTACATTTTATTATATCATCCTATCATATTATTTTATAATCTGAAATTGTCTTGCTTGTTTGTTTACAAGTTTATTATCTGTTCCTTCACACTAGAATGTAAGCCCTTAAAGACAGGAAGCTTAACTGGTGTGTTTGCCACTATATTCCCAGTTGCTAATATAGTGCCTATCACTTAGTAGGTGCTCAATTTATATTTATTGAATAAATGCTCATTGAAAGGGAGAAGTTAAAGGAACTGGACAGAAAGGAGGAAAGGAAGGATTATAGATTTTTTTTGTCAAAAAGTAAAGAACTACTTGATGGTTTTTACTTCCTTTGGGAAGCAGGAGGCAAAGTCATCTGCTGGAGAAGTAGAAGGGAGGAGGAAGTAGTGGGGGAGTCTGAAGAGGGTGGAGGTTTGAAGACGAGATAAGCAGGGAAGATCTGACTGCACAACCATGGAAGGAACTGTTTATTGGAGTAGAAGTCCCTTTCACAGTAAAAGAACACCAATTTTGCATATCCGTGTGATCTCTAGTAGCATTCAGCAGCCTGAGAAAAAAGAAGATGAACAGTTGGATTGATTCAGATGTGGTGATGCCTGGTGGGTGGGAGGAAGGATAGTAGAACAAAGGTAGTTGAGGTTATTTGCAAAAGAGTGATCAAAATGCTTGAGTCGAACTACTTGGATATATTGAAATAGAGAGAAAGGCCAAGAGATAAGGAAAAAATAGACTGTGAGTGCCACAAGAGCAAGGATTATGTTCCTTCAAAGATGTATCTCAGTGTCTGGTGTGTGGTAGATGGCTATGAAATATTGGTTGAATGAATTAATGAATGGGCCAAAGTACTGGAGGTCTCAATGAAGTTGAACAGTGTAATAGAGTAATTGAGTGAGAGAGTTGGAAAGATGTGAGGTTGCTTGTGATCGAAGTTGAGATTTCAGAGGAACAGCAATTTTGGGTAATAACAAGGTCTACTTATTGCCTGGGAGTGGGTTACTGGACCAGACAATGATGTCATCAGAGAAGTGAGTAGCCCAATGAAATGGAAAACCAGGAATATGGAATGTGTCTTCTATATAAATGTTGAAAGTGATCCTTAGATTTTGATAGAACTTGGGGTGGAATTAAGGATTGATTGTGAGGTGTGGAAATCATGCTCTGGAAGGTGCAGTGGGGAGTAAGGAGGTAGCCCACTCTACCTCCAGATGCAGAAGTATTTGGAAAGTGGAAGAATGTGAGAGGATGTGGAGTTCTCAGGAGAGTTCCAGGTCTCAGTGAAGGAAAGTATAAGTGGAGATTTCTACTTGGGTTGTAGAGGTATATATGATACCTGGGATGGGAGTCCAGCAGGCATAGTTGGAAAAGATGGCAGGGGGGGAAGTAGTGTGAAGTGGGGTAGTGGAATGGCAATTTAAAGCATCATTAAGTTAAGTACTGATGGAAAAGAGATGGCCAGAGAAATTCAAATCTAGGCTGGTGACTCCTAGATAACAGGAACATGAGGTCTATTAGTCAAGGCCTCCATGGCTGCCAAATGAATTAGCCTCAGCAGTGGTCCTGCTAGGCTGTAAGCTCCAGCCTTTTTTTTTTTTTTTTTTTTTTTAGTTTTTTTTTTATTAATTAAAAAAAGAATTAACAAAACAATTAGAAATCATTCCAATCTACATGTACAATCAGTAATTCTTAATAACATCACATGGTTGCATATTCATCATTTCTTAGTACATTTGCATCGATTTAGAAAAAGAAATAAAAAGACAACAGAATAAGAATTAAAACAATAATAGAAAGAAAAAAAACAAAAACAAAAACAAAAACAAAAAACCTATACCTCACATGCAGCTTCATTCAGTGTTTTAACATAATTGCATTACAATTGGGTAGTATTGTGCTGTCCATTTCTGAGTTTTTATATCCAGTCCCGTTGTACAGTCTGTATCCCTTCAGCTCCAATTACTCCTTCTCTTTTTTTTTTTTTTAATTAACGGAAAAAAAGAAATTAACCCAACATTTAGAGATCATACCATTCTACATATGCAATCATTAATTCTTAACATCCTCACATAGATGCATGATCATCATTTCTTAGTACATATGCATTGGTTTAGAAGAACTAGCAACATAACCGAAAAAGATATAGAATGTTAATATAGAGAAAAAAAAATAAAAGTAATAATAGTAAAATCAAAACAAAACGAAACAAAACAAAACAAAAACCTATAGCTCAGATGCAGCTTCATTCAGTGTTTTAACATGATTACTTTACAATTAGGTATTATTGTGCTGTCCATTTTTGAGTTTTTGTATCTAGTCCTGTTACACCATCTGTATCTCTTCAACTCCAATTGGCCATTATCTTACCCTGTTTCTACCTCCTGCTGGACTCTGTTATCAAGGACATATTCCAAATTTATTCTCGAATGTCTGTTCACATCAGTGGGACCATACAGTATTTGTCCTTTAGTTTTTGGCTAGACTCACTCAGCATAATGTTCTCTAGGTCCATCCATGTTATTACATGCTTCATAAGTTTATCCTGTCTTAAAGCTGCATAGTATTCCATCGTATGTATATACCACAGTTTGTTTAGCCACTCTTCTGTTGATGGAGATTTCGGCTGTTTCCATCTCTTTACAATTGTAAATAACGCTGCTATAAACATTGGTGTGCAAATGTCCGTTTGTGTCTTTGCCCTTAAGTCCTTTGAGTAGATTCCCAGCAATGGTATTCCTGGGTCGTATGGCAATTCTATATTCAGCTTTTTGAGGAACCGCCAAACTGCCTTCCACAGTGGTTGCACCATTTGACATTCCCACCAACAGTGGATAAGTGTGCCTCTTTCTCCGCATCCTCTCCAGCACTTGTCATTTTCTGTTTTGTTGATAATGGCCATTCTGGTGGGTATGAGATGATATCTCATTGTGGTTTTGATTTGCATTTCTCTAATGGCCAGGGACATTGAGCATCTCTTCATGTGCCTTTTGGCCATTTGTATTTCCTCTTCTGAGAGGTGTCTGTTCAAGTCTTTTTCCCATTTTGTAATTGGGTTGGCTGTCTTTTTGTTGTTGAGTTGAACAATCTCTTTATAAATTCTGGATACTAGACCTTTATCTGATATATCATTTCCAAATATTGTCTCCCATTGTGAAGGCTGTCTTTCTACTTTCTTGATGAAGTTCTTTGATGCACAAAAGTGTTTAATTTTGAGGAGTTCCCATTTATTTATTTCCTTCTTCAGTGCTCTTGCTTTAGGTTTAAGGTCCATAAAACCGCCTCCAGTTGTAAGATCCATAAGATATCTCCCTACATTTTCCTCTAACTGTTTTATGGTCTTAGACCTAATGTTTAGATCTTTGATCCATTTTGAGTTAACTTTTGTATAGGGTGTGAGAGATGGGTCTTCTTTCATTCTTTTGCATATGGATATCCAGTTCTCTAGGCACCATTTATTGAAGAGACTGCTCTGTCCCAGGTGAGTTGGCTTGACTGCCTTATCAAAGATCAAATGTCCATAGATGAGAGGGTCTATATCTGAGCACTCTATTCGATTCCATTGGTCGATATATCTATCTTTATGCCAATACCATGCTGTTTTGACCACTGTGACTTCATAATATGCCTTGAAGTCAGGCAGCGCGAGACCTCCAGCTTCGTTTTTTTTCCTCAAGATGTTTTTAGCAATTTGGGGCACCCTGCCCTTCCAGATAAATTTGCTTATTGGTTTTTCTATTTCTGAAAAATAAGTTGTAGGGATTTTGATTGGTATTGCATTGAATCTGTAAATCAATTTAGGTAGGACTGACATCTTAACTATATTTAGTCTTCCAATCCATGAACACGGTATGCCCTTCCATCTATTTAGGTCTTCTGTGATTTCTTTTAGCAGTTTTTTGTAGTTTTCTTTATATAGGTTTTTTGTCTCTTTAGTTAAATTTATTCCTAGGTATTTTATTCTTTTAGTTGCAATTGTAAATGGGATTCGTTTCTTGATTTCCCCCTCAGCTTGTTCATTACTAGTGTATAGAAATGCTACAGATTTTTGAATGTTGATCTTGTAGCCTGCTACTTTGCTGTACTCATTTATTAGCTCTAGTAGTTTTGTTGTGGAATTTTCCGGGTTTTCGACATATAGTATCATATCGTCTGCAAACAGTGATAGTTTTACTTCTTCCTTTCCAATTTTGATGCCTTGTATTTCTTTTTCTTGTCTAATTGCTCTGGCTAGAACCTCCAACACAATGTTGAATAATAGTGGTGATAGTGGACATCCTTGTCTTGTTCCTGATCTTAGGGGGAAAGTTTTCAATTTTTCCCCATTGAGGATGATATTAGCTGTGGGTTTTTCATATATTCCCTCTATCATTTTAAGGAAGTTCCCTTGTATTCCTATCTTTTGAAGTGTTTTCAACAGGAAAGGATGTTGAATCTTGTCGAATGCCTTCTCTGCATCAATTGAGATGATCATGTGATTTTTCTGCTTTGATTTGTTGATATGGTGTATTACATTAATTGATTTTCTTATGTTGAACCATCCTTGCATACCTGGGATGAATCCTACTTGGTCATGATGTATAATTCTTTTAATGTGTTGTTGGATACGATTTGCTAGAATTTTATTGAGGATTTTTGCGTCTGTATTCATTAGAGAGATTGGTCTGTAGTTTTCTTTTTTTGTAATATCTTTGCCTGGTTTTGGTATGAGGGTGATGTTGGCTTCATAGAATGAATTAGGCAGTTTTCCCTCCACTTCGATTTTTTTGAAGAGTTTGAGGAGAATTGGTACTAATTCTTTCTGGAACGTTTGGTAGAATTCACATGTGAAGCCATCTGGTCCTGGACTTTTCTTTTTAGGAAGCTTTTGAATGACTAATTCAATTTCTTTACTTGTGATTGGTTTGTTGAGGTCATCTATGTCTTCTTGAGTCAAAGTTGGTTGTTCATGTCTTTCCAGGAACCCATCCATTTCATCTAAATTGTTGTATTTATTAGCGTAAAGTTGTTCATAGTATCCTGTTATTACCTCCTTTATTTCTGTGAGGTCAGTAGTTATGTCTCCTCTTCCATTTCTGATCTTATTTATTTGCATCCTCTCTCTTCTTCTTTTTGTCAATCTTGATAGGGGCCCATCAATCTTATTGATTTTCTCATAGAACCAACTTCTGGTCTTATTGATTTTCTCTACTGTTTTCATATTTTCAATTTCATTTATTTCTGCTCTGATGTTTGTTATTTCTTTCCTTTTGCTTGCTTTGGGATTAGTTTGCTGTTCTTTCTCCAGTTCTTCCAATTGAACAGTTAATTCCTGCATTTTTGCCTTTTCTTCTTTTCTGATATAGGCATTTAGGGCAATAAATTTCCCTCTTAGCACTGCCTTTGCTGCATCCCATAAGTTTTGATATGTTGTGTTTTCATTTTCATTTGCCTCGAGGTATTTACTAATTTCTCTTGCAATTTCTTCTTTGACCCACTCGTTGTTTAAGAGTGTGTTGTTGAGCCTCCAGGTATTTGTGAATTTTCTGGCATTCCGCCTATTATTGATTTCCAACTTCATTCCTTTATGATCCGAGAAAGTGTTGTGTATGATTTCAATATTTTTAAATTTGTTAAGACTTGTTTTGTGACCCAGCATATGGTCTATCTTTGAGAATGATTCATGAGCACTTGAGAAAAAGGTGTATCCTGCTGTTGTGGGATGTAATGTCCTATAAATGTCTGTTAAGTCTAGCTCCTTTATAGTAATATTCAGATTCTCTATTTCTTTATTGATCCTCTGTCTAGATGTTCTGTCCATTGATGAGAGTGGGGAATTGAAGTCTCCAACTATTATGGTATTTGTGTCTATTTCCCTTTTCAGTGTTTGCAGTGTATTCCTCACGTATTTTGGGGCATTCTGGTTCGGTGCATAAATATTTATGATTGTTATGTCTTCTTGTTTAATTGTTCCTTTTATTAGTATATAGTGTCCTTCTTTGTCTCTTTTAACTGTTTTACATTTGAAGTCTAACTTGTTGGATATTAGTATAGCTACTCCTGCTCTTTTCTGGTTGTTATTTGCATGAAATATCTTTTCCCAACCTTTCACTTTCAACCTATGTTTATCTTTGGGTCTAAGATGTGTTTCCTGTAGACAGCATATAGAAGGATCCTGTTTTTTAATCCATTCTGCCAATCTATGTCTTTTGATTGGGGAATTCAGTCCATTAACATTTAGTGTTATTACTGTTTGGATAATATTTTCCTCTGCCATTTTGCCTTTTGTATTATATATATCATATCTGACTTTCCTTCTTTCTACACTCTTCTCCATACCTCTCTCTTCTGTCTTTTCGGTTCTGACTCTAGTGCTCCCTTTAGTATTTCTTGCAGAGCTGGTCTCTTGGTCACAAATTCTCTCAGTGACTTTTTGTCTGAGAATGTTTTAATTTCTCCCTCATTTTTGAAGGACAATTTTGCTGGATATAGGAGTCTTGGTTGGCAGTTTTTCTCTTTTAGTAATTTAAATATATCATCCCACTGTCTTCTAGCCTCCATGGTTTCTGCTGAGAAATCTACACATAGTCTTATTGGGTTTCCCTTGTATGTGATGGATTGTTTTTCTCTTGCTGCTTTCAAGATCCTCTCTTTCTCTTTGACCTCTGACATTCTAACTAGTAAGTGTCTTGGAGAACACCTATTTGGGTCTAATCTCTTTGGGGTGCGCTGCACTTCTTGGATCTGTAATTTTAGGTCTTTCATAAGAGTTGGGAAATTTTCAGTGAAAATTTCTTCCATTAGTTTTTCTCCTCCTTTTCCCTTCTCTTCTCCTTCTGGGACACCCATAACACGTATATTTGTGCGGTTCATATTGTCCTTGAGTTCCCTGATACCCTGTTCAAATTTTTCCATTCTTTTCCCGATAGTTTCTGTTTCTTTTTGGAATTCAGATGTTCCATCCTCCAAATCACTAATTCTATCTTCTGTCTCTTTGAATCTATCATTGTAGGTATCCATTGTTTTTTCTATCTTTTCTACTTTGTCCTTCACTTCCATAAGTTCTGCGATTTGTTTTTTCAGTTTTTCTATTTCTTCTTTATGTTCAGCCCATGTCTTCTTCATGTCCTCCCTCAATTTATTGATTTCGTTTTTGAAGAGGTTTTCCATTTCTGTTCGTATATTTAGCATTAGTTGTCTCAGCTCCTGTATCTCATTTGAACTATTGGTTTGTTCCTTTGACTGGGCCATATTTTCAATTATTTGAGCGTGATCCGTTATCTTCTGTTGGCGTCTGCACATTTAGACAGATTTCCCTGGGTATTGGATCCAAAAGTTTGGAAGATTTTTCTGTGAAATCTCTGGGTTCTGTTTTTCTTATCCTGCCCAGTAGGTGGCGCTCGTGGCACACGTTTGTCCGCGGGTCCCACCAGTAAAAGGTGCTGTGGGACCTTAAATTTTGGAAAACTCTCGCCGACCGGGGGGTTCGCTAGCCGAAGCGGCTTGAGCCGGCCCGGGGTCCGAACGCAGGGAGGGTTGCTGGTCGCCGCAGCCCGGGAAAGAGCCTGTCTGAATTTCCTAGTCGGCCCTGGGCGACAAGCGTGGCGGGAGGGCGCCAGCGGCAGCGGCCCGCCCGAGAGAGTGCACGTTCCCCGGGAGTCACGGGTTTGGAAGGGGCCTCCCCCACCCGTCACCGTTCTCCATGGCCTGGGGATTTCCGATCCAATTCTCTCAGTTGGTCCGGGGGGCTGTGCGTGGTGTGGGCGCCAGCCGCCTTGGTTTCAGGGGACCGCCTCTCCAATTCTCCCAGCTGGCCCGGGAAGGGGGAAGGGAATAACTCCGGCCGCTTCCCACCCCGCCCGGTGAGGCCCGCGCGCCTCGGCAATCTCACCCGAGCTGCTTCTCTCAGTCAGCCAGCCGTTCCAGGATGGGGTACGCTGTCTTTTTTATCTCTGTTGTGGCTTTGGGCGCTTTCTGTATCGTTTCTACTCCCCTAGTAACTGTCCTGGAGAAGAAACTAAGATCCGCGCGTCTTACCAAGCCGCCATCTTCCAGGAAGTCCCTCTAAGCTCCAGCCTTGGTGTCTGTGTTGGTCACTACTCCAGCTTCAGCACCTAACATCCTGCCTAGCATGTAGTAGGAACTCAATACATGTTTTCTAAATAGAAGAATAAAAGAAGTGGGTGGAATGGATGAAATCATAAAGATAATGGAGTAAGAAGGCCCAGGGCTCTATCCCCACACAAAAGCTTTAAGCATCAAGCAAGGCTTTCAGAATCATCTTTCTCAGAGCTCTGGAAAATAGTTAAAGGAGTTCAGCAAAAAGACAAGTACCGAATCAAGAAAAAAGCAACTTAAAAACAGTAGGATCTCATCATTCCCTTGCTGACTCTTCCCCCAGCCTCTCAGTGGCTTGGCATGATTTCTGCACTGTCAGTCTGAGTTCCTTGTCCTGATTTTAGAGGTAGCAGAGCAACTCTTGGTCACATACTAGGGCATGTGTATGCCTGTTGGCGACCTGAAAGACTGAACCAGGATGCTTGTTGCAGGCTTGCCACCCCAGAATTTGCCCTGCACATAGAGGCAGGTCACAGAGATCTCCTACAGAGCACTGTAGGATAACAGTCAAACTGCAGCAGCCTGATATTCAGGTGTGGGACATACAGCCTGGGACTGTGAGGAAACACTATTTCCCAGAGTAAAGGGGCCATTCAGATCCATGCAAATGAGGGGAATTCCTAAGGCCACATGCACATGCCCAGTACAATATGCATTTGAAGAAAAGACTGGAAAGGACTTTATACTTTTGCCTTGTGCAGTTCTCTAAACACACTGTATGGCTAAGATTTGGAGGACAGCACTTGCACACACCAATTGGTGAAGACTGGAAAAATATTTTTATTGTTGTTGTTAGCTGCTGACATTCAAGGAAATATCTGTCTTAACACTAAGTGGATACAAGCATAAGGAACAGACACTTAAGTGTCTCAATATCAAAATGTCCAGGTTGAAACAAAATATTACAAAACATATAAATAAATGGGAAATTATGACTTATGCAAAGGTGCAGGATAAGATTTGGAAAATATCAATCAGGAAGACCAGAGCTTGAACATACTAGTCAAAGACTTTTAAAAGTAGACCTATATATGCTCAAAGAGCTAAATTAAAAATGGACAAAGAATGAAAGGAAATCAAGAACACAATAGTTGAACACACAAAAAAATCATTAAAGAGATAGAAATTTGAAATGGAACCAGACAGAGCTGAATAACACAGTAACAGAAATAAAAAAAATTCCCTAGAGTGGTGCAACAAGAGATTGGAGCGCATAGAAGAAATAATCAGTGAACTTGAAGATGAGACCATTGAATATATTCATTCTGAGGTTCAAAAAGAAAAAAGAATGAAGAAAAGTGAACAGAGACTGAAAGATCTGTGGGACACCATCAAGTGTACCAATTTATGCACTCTGGGGTCCCAGGAGGAGAAGAAAGAGAGAAAGGGGCAGAAAGAATATTCAAAGAAATAATGGCTGAAAACATCCCAAATGTAATGAAAAACATAAATATCCACATCCAAGAAGCACAACAAACTCCAAATAAGATAAACCCAAATATACCTGCTTTGACGCATATAATAATCAAACCACCTACAGTCAAAGGTAAAGAGAGAATAATGAAAGCCCCAAGAGAAAAGCAATGTGTCATGTACAAGAGAACTCAATAAGATTAATTGCCGATCTCTTATCATATTATCAGAATAAAAGTTAAAAAAGAAACCCATAGGACTGTACAGCAAGAATAGTGAACCCTAATGTAAACCATGGATGATAGTCAATAGTGCAATTATAATAATGTTCCTTCATCATTTGTAAAAAATGTACCACACTAATGCAAGGTGTTTATAATGGGGGGTGAGATATATGGGAACTCTGTACCTTATGCATGAATTTTCTAGAAATCTACAACTTACCTAATAAAGAAAAGAAACCATGGAGGTAAGAAGGCAGTGGGATGACATATTTAAAGTGCTGAAAGCAGAAATTGCCAACCAAGAACTTTTTTTTTACTTCTTCTTTTTTTTTCTTAAAAATATGGAAAGCTTCACGAATTTGTGTGTCATCCTTGTGCAGAGACCATGCTAATTTTCCCCGTTTCTCACCATTCCCCGAAGGGGACTTTGCAAATACTTTTTTATTCACTGTTCAAATCACTCTGGGATTTATCGGGGCATCACTCTGGACAAACCACCAAAATCTCATGTCTTACTCAAGGTTCCATGGACTTATGGTGTTCAATTAAGCTGTCTACATAAGTTATATTAGGAAATGCACTAGTCAAAATATAAATTTTTGATATAGTGAATATATATCAATAAAATACATTAAATTTTTAAAAAGAAAAAATGTTTAAAAAGAGAGTTCTGTGCTCACTTTGGCAGCACATATACTAAAATTGAAATAAAATTTTATTTTATAATTAGCCAAAGTGTGCAATCAATGGTTCACAGTATCATCATATAGCTGACAATTATGACAATTGACTTTTTCTTTTTTCTTTTTTAATGAAAAATAACACATATATATAAAAGCAATAAATTTCAAAGTACACTGCAGCAATTAGTTGTAGAACAGATTTCAGAATTTGGTATGGGTTACAATTGCACAATGTTAGGTTTTTACTATTAGCTGTTCCAAGACATTGGAGACTAAAAGAAATATCAGTATAATGATTCAGCAATCATGCTCATTTGTTAAAAACCTACTTTCTCTGTGTAACTCCACCATCACCTTTGATCTTTCTTCTATTCTTTAAGGGTATTTGGGGTATACCAATTCTAATTTTTTCATGTTGGAAGGGGCTGTCAATAACATGGGATAGAAAGATGGAACTAGTTGATGTTCTGGAAAGGTTGGCCCCTCTGCAATTCAGGACTCATCTGGTTTAGGAACCCATCTGGAAGTTGTAGGTTTCTAGAAAGTAATCCTAGTGCATGGAACCTTTGTAATATCTCATAAAAAGTCCTAGGGATTCTTTTTTTATGAGAAAATTTCCATTTATTTGGTAAAGAAAGAAGAAGAGTAAAAAAGAAAAGAATAAAGCAAAAGAAGAAAAAAAGGAAAGACAACAACGGAAATCCCATAGTCCTTCCTTATATCCCTTTCTTATTGATATTTAGGTTTGGTATACTGCCTTTGTTACATTTATTAGAAGCATATCACAATGGTACTGTTAACTATATACCCTAGTTTGCATTATTATTATTATTATTTTATATTTGACTGCAATGTTTTTTTTTTTTTTACTTTTTATTGTATAATATAACATATATACAAAGCGAAGAAATAAAAAAGCAACAGTTTTCAAAACTCTCTTCAACAAGTAGTTACAGGACAGATCTTAGAGTTTGTCATGGACTACCATGTGCTTCTCTCAGATTTTTCCTTCTAGCTGCTCCAGAATACAGGAGGATAGAAGGCTTAAATATGTTTTAATCATCACAATCAACTTTTTTCTTTCTGCTTTTTTTTTGTGAAAAATGACATATATACAAAAAAAGCAATAAATTTCAAAGCCCAGATCACAATTAGTTGTAGAACATATTTCAGAGTTTGACATGGGTTACAATTTCACAATTTTAAGTTTTTACTTCTAGCTACTCTAAGATACAGAAGATGAAAAGATATATCAATTTAATGGTTCAGCATTCATATTCATTTGTTAAATCATATCTTCTCTGTATAATGCCACCCTCACCTTTGATCTTTCCATCCCTCTCTTTAGGGGTGTTTGGGCTATGACAATTCTAATTTTTTCATGTTGGAAGGGTCTGTCACTATATGGGATAGGGAGATAGAACTATCTGATGTTCTGGTCATGCTGGGCCCTCTAGGGTCAGGACATATCTGCTCCAGGGCCCCTTCTGGAGGTTGTAGGTTTCTGGAAAGTTACTCTATGGCATGGAACCCTTGTGGAATCTTATATATTGCCCTAAGTGTTATTTAGGATTGGCTGGAATGGTCCTTGTTGAAGTTCTGCAGGTTATGATAGGTAGCAAGATCTAACTGAAGCACGTGTAACAGCAACCTCCAGAGTAGCCTCTTGACTCTGTATTTTTAAAATTAATTTTAAAAGAAAAATATTACAAGAAAGAAACACAAACATCCTTAATATTTGCTCATTCTGTTCTACATATATAATCAGTAGTTCACAATATCATCACACAGTTGCATATTCATCATCATGATCATTTCTTAGAACATTTGCATCAATTCCGAAAAAGAAATAAAAAGACAGCAGAAAAAGAAATAAAACAATAACAGAAAAAAATTATACATACCATATCCCTTACCCCTCGCTTTCATTGATCACTAGCATTTCAAACTAAATTTATTTTAACATTTGTTTCCCCTATTATTTATTTTTATTCCATATGTTCTACTCATCTGTTGAAAGGCAGATAAAAGGAGCATCAGACACAAGGTTTTCATAATCACACAGTCACATCGTGAAAGCTGTATCATTATACAATCATCATCAAGAAACATGGCTACTGGAACACAGCTCTGCGTTTTCAGGCAGTCCCCTCTAGCCTATCCATTACATCTTGGATAACAAGGTGATATCTACTTAATGCATAAGAATAACCTCCAGGATAGCCTCTCCACTCTGTTTGGAATCTCTCAGCCATTGCCACTTTGTCTCATTTCACTCTTCCCCCTGTTGGTCGAGAAGGTTTTCTCAATCTCTTGATGCTGAGTCTCAGCTCATTCTAAGATTTCTGTCCCATGTTGCCAGGAAGGTCCACACCCCTGGGAGTCATGTCCCACGTAGACAGGGGGAGGGTGGTGAGATCGCTTGTTGTGCTGGCTAGAGGAAAGGTCACATCTGAGCAAAAAAACAGAGGCTCTCTTGGGGGTGACTCTTAGGCCTAAATCTTAAGTAGACTTGACCTATCCTTTGTGGGGTTACGTTTCATATGAACAAACCCCAAGACCGGGGGCTCAGCCTATAGCTTTGGTTGTCCACACTGCTTGTGAGAATATCAAGAATTCAATTTGGGGAAGTTGAATTTTCCCCTGTTCTCACCATTCCCTGAAGGGGGCTTGCAAATACTTTTCCAGTCACTGATCAAATCACTCTGGGATTCATGGGGGCATCACTCTGGACAAACCAACAAAATCTCATGTCCTACCCAAGGTTCCATGTATTTATGTTGTTCAACCAACTATCTACATAAGTTATATTAGGAGATGCACTAGTCAAAATAGAAATTTTGTAACAAATAAACATCTTTTGTTTAGTCTCACATATAAGTTGAAATTTTAGAATATTAATTACCATCTATTTTCAGCACTCTGCACTAATGACATTCCTTTGTTCTTCCTCATGCAAAAACATTTTTTAAATTTGTACATTTAGTCACTATCATTATACACTCTAGGCATTCCTAGATTATACCATCTCAGTCTTTATTGTCTATCTTTCTCTCTGATTTCATTTGTGCCCCCAGTCCTCCTCCTTCTATCATTCTCACATTCAGCTTCATTCAGTGTTTTAACATAATTGTATTACAGTTAGGTAGTATTGTGCTGTCCATTTCTGAGTTTTTATATTCAGTCCTGTTGCACAATCTGTATTCCTTCAGCTCCAATTACCCAATATCTTACCCTATTTCTATCTCCTGATGGTCTCTGTTACCAACGAAGTATTCCAAGTTTATTCACTGATGTCAGTTCATATCAGTGAGACCATACAGTATTTGTCCTTTTGTTTTTGGCTAATCTCACACAGTATAATGTCCTTAAGGTCCATCCATGTTGTTACATACTTCATAACTTTATTCTGCTTTACAGCTGCATGATATTCCGTCATATGTATATGCCACAGTTTGTTTAGCCACCCATCTGTTGATACCATTTTGGCTGTTTCCGTCTCTTGGTAATTGTAAATAATGCTGCCATAAACATTGGTGTGTAAATGTCCATTTGTGTCCTTGCCCTCATTTTCTTTGAGTAGAAACAGCATGTAGATGGGTCCTTTTTTTTTAATCCATTTTGCCAGTCTATGTCTTTTGATTGGGGAGTTTAATCCATTTCAGCTAGTACTTTCTACCATTTTGCCTTTTGGATTTTATATGTCATATCTAATTTTCCTTCTTTTTACCTTTACTCATAGTCTTCCTTTCTACACTCTTCTCCACATCCCTCTCTTCTGTCTTTTCGTATCTGTCTCTAGTGCTCCTTTTAGTATTTCTTGCAGAGCTGGTCTCTTGGTCACACATTCTCTCAGTGATTTTTTGTCTGAAAATGTTTTAATTTCTCCCTCATTTCTGAAGTACAATTGTGCTGGATATAGAATTCTTGTTTGGCAGTTTTTCTCTTTTAATAATTTAAATATATCATCCTACTGTCTTCTTGCCTCCATGGTTTCTGCTGAGAGATTTGTGCATAGTCTTATTGGGCTTCCTTTGTATGTGATGGATTGCTTTTCTCTTGCCAATTTCAAAATTCTCTCTTTCTCTTTGACCTCTGACATTCTGATTAGTAAATGTCTTGGAGTATGCCTATTTGGATCTATGCTCTTTGGGGTACACTGCACTTCTTGGATCTGCAATTTTAAGTCTTTCATAAGAGTTGGGAAATTTTCAGTGATAATTTCCTCCATTAGTTTTTCTCCTCCTTTTCCCTTCTCTTCTCCTTCTGGGACACCCACAACACGTATATTCATGCGATTCATATTGTCATTCAATTCCCTGAATCCCTGCCCATATTTTTCGATTTTTTCCCTATATTTTCTTTTTCTTGTTGGATTTCAGATGTTCCATCCTCCAGCTCACTAATCCTATGTTCTGCCTCTCAAAATCTACCATTGTAGGTTTCCATTTTTTTTCATCTCTTCTACTATGCCTTTCATTCCCATAAGTTCTGTGATTTGTTTTTTCAGGCCATATCTTCAATTTTCCTAGTGTGATTTCTTATTTTTTGCTGGTGTCTAGGTATTTAATTACCTTAATTAGTTTATTCTGGAGATTGCTTTCACTTCTTTTACCTAGGGTTTTCTTACTGAATGAATTTGTTGTCTATCTGTTCTTTGACTTTTGGTTCAGCATTTATCTGGGCCTCTAGCTTAGGTTTTGTTTAACAGAGGAAAATTTTCCAGTTCTTGTTTTCTTGTTTCTTGCCCTGTTTGTGTGGTGCCTTCCTCCTCCCCCCTTAGGAGGGTCTATGTAGGTATTATAGACCCCAGCTGGATTTTCCCAGACCAAACTGGCCTCCTATCAGGAGGAAAGAGTCACCTGCATCGGTTTTCCCTGAGGTTGAGACCAAGCAGGTTGAAAGACTTTCCCGTGAAGTCTCTGGGCTCTGTTTTTCTTATTCTGCCCAGTATGTGGTGCTTGTCTGCCTGCAGGTCCCACCAGCATAAGATGATGCGGTACCTTTAACTTTGGCAGACTCTCCCTGCTGGGGGTGTAGTGGAGACCATGGAGAGGTTGTAGGCTGGTTTTAATGGCTTCAAATTACCAAGCCCTGGTGTCTGAATTCCTTGAGGGAGGGATTCCACCTGAGCTGGGCTTCACCCCTCCCCTGGGGAAGGCACAGGCTCCAGACAAGCCCTCAAGCGAGCTTGTTTCTGCCTATGCCTGGGGCAGTTGTAGCCTGAGATGACCTGCCGTTGTATCCAAAGGTAGTCAAGACTTTGTAGAAACACAGCCACAAAAACCTCTGCTTCCTTTTTTTTTTCTTTTTCCGTCAGCCCTGCCCACTTGGTGCTGGGGCAAAAATGAGCGACCTACGATTTGACCAGGTTCACCTGAGCTGGGGGACTATTTTCAGTAGTCAGAATTTGTTAATTAATTCCACAATTGGCATTTGGTTGGGCTCAGCCCCTGTTGCTGGTAAAGTCTCTTTCCTTTTCCCTCTGGGAAGCAGCCTGTGGGGGAGGGGCACCAGCTGCCATGGCTGGGGTAACTCACGGTTCTTGGGGGCTTGCAGGCAGTCCATCCGGTCCAGACTGGGGTACGCTGTGTGTTCGGTCACTGACATGGCCCCAGGAGCTGTTTTGCACTGTTTCTGGTTATTTAGTAGTTGTTCCGGAGGATAAACTAAAACACACACATTGCTAAGCCGCCATCTTGGCCCAGAAGTCCTGGCTCTCACGTTTTGATTCTTGACTCTATTTGAACTCTCTTTGTCACTGATGCTTTATTAGTTACACTTCTTTTTCCACTTTTGGTCAGGATGGAATTGTAGATCCCATAGTGCCAGGGCCAGGTTCATCCACTAGAGGTTCTTTTGGGGTGGCAGGAATGGTTTTGATTGGGGTTTGTCTAACTATGATAGGTAGCAATATCTAGGTGAAGGGTGGGTAAGAGTAGCTTCCAGAGTAGCATCTCAACTCTATTCTAACTCTCTCAGTCACTGATACCTTATTTGTTACACTTCTTTCCCCCTTTTTGGTCAGGATAGCATTGTTGAACCATGGTACCAGGGCCAGGCTCAATCCCTGGGAGTCATCTCCCATGCCACCAGGGAGACTTTCATCCTTGGTTATCATGTCCCTCATAGAGGGGGAGGGCAATGGCTTCACTTGCAGAGTTGGGCTCAGAGAGAGAAAGTTCACATCTGAGAAACAAGAGGTCCTCTGGAGGAGACTCTTAGGCATACCTATAGATAGGCTAAGCTTCTCTGCTACATACATAAAGATTCACAAGAGCAATAGTCAAGATCAAGGGCTTGTCTTATTGAATTGGATGTCCCTAATGTTTGACACAATATCCATGGTTTTCCTGGTGGTCAAGTTTAATAGTTCCATATTTTTTCCTCCCACCCCTCAAGGAACTTTGCCAATACTTATTGATTATCTGCTTAATATATTCTAGGATGTATCCAGGCATTATATTAAGCTATATAGGATTAAAGGCACTCATTCTTATTCTGGGCTCCCTGTGTTTGGATTGTTCAAATGATCTATCCAGACAGGTTGAATTAGATTATGTCCTACAGAAAATTTAGGTTTTGGACAAAATAAACCTTTCTTCCTTTTGTCTCAAAGAGTAGGTAAAGTTCTAAAACACAGGCAATGTCTTCCTTACCTCTGTATTCTGAATTACCTTAATCCCGACCTGGTTGGCTTTGTTCTTATCTCTAAATCCCAGATTATAAAAATCTGCCCCTCGAAATCAAGAAATAACAATTACTACTCTGGGATAAATGTGACTGCTATTAAAATTTACAATCTAGGCCCTAGTTTTCTTATACACATTTTCTGAATGAGATCATACAATATTTACTTTTTTGTTTCTGGCTTATTTTGCCTCTCCAAATGTCCCATAGGTTCATTTGCATCATTGCATGCCTCACAACTTTGTTCCTTTTAGTAGCAGCACAGTATTCAGTTACATGTATATGCCATTGTTCACCAATCTACTTCTCAGTCAGTGCATATTACAGCCACCTCCATCTACTGGAACTCATGTATAAGGTCCAAAGTCAACTGTCCATAAATTTTAGATGATTTCATTGTTCCCAAGAGAAAGATAGCCAATAAACACACCCTCACCAAATAGAAAATCAAAACCTCCCCCTAACTCCTGTCCCTCCCCCGATTATGTACCATGGGTATTGCTGTGGTATTGTTGATGTTTTCCTGTTAAATATAGCCCATACCATGCAACAGCATTATCCCCCTATGCCCCCAAATTATACAATCTTTGTACAAGATTCATACCTTTGCAGTAGTTCATGCAAGAACTTATTTATATTTATAGTGTTAATCGGTGGGACACATGAATTTCTATAACCCCTTTCAATTATTTTCACCTTCAATATGGTAACATTACTTATAGACCCACTAGTGAACTGCCTTCACTTCTCTCTATTCCCTTACACTTGAGTTCAACCTCACTAGCTAACTGTTTACCCATCTCAAGCTTCTGAATATCTCTAGGTCCCCTATATTCTTTATTATAAGCCTCCGATTTTACCTTTTACCATGGTCATAAAAGTGAAGTCATACAGTAGCTATCCTTTTGTGTCTGGCTTATTTTACTCAGCATTATGTCCTCAAGGCTCATCTATCTTGTAATGTGCTTCAGAACATCATTTTGTCTTACTGTTGCATAATATTCCATCATGTGTATATACCACATTTTGTTAATCCACTATTCTGTTGATGGGCACTTGGATTGTTTCCATCTTTTAGAAATGGTGAATAGTGCTACTATGAACATTGGTGTGCAAATCTCTGTTTGTGTCACTGCTCTCAGCTCTCCTGGGTATATACAGAGTAGTGGCATTGCTGGATCATAGGACAACTCGATATTTAGTTTTCCGAGGAGCCACCAAACTCTCTTCAGTAGGAGCTATACAATTATACATCCCCACCAGCAGTGCATAAGTGTCTCAGTTTCTCCACATCCTTTCCGACGTTTGTAGTTTCCTGTTTGTTTAATAGCAGCCATTCTTTTAGGTGTGATGGGGGTATTTCATTGCAGTCTTGATCTGCATTTCCCTCATATCTAAGGAAATTGAGCATCTCTTCATGTGTTTTTTTTAGCCATCTGTATTTGCTCTGGAGTAAAATACCTGTTCATATATTTAGCCCACTTTATAATTGGTTTGCTTGTTCTTTTTGTTGAGTTGTATGATTTCTTTTTGTATTCAGGATATCAAACCTTTATCTGATATGTGATTTCCAAATATTTTCTCCCATTGAGTTGGCTGCCTCTTCAAATTTTTGACAATATATTTTGAGGCACAAAAGCTTTTGATTTTGAGGAATTCCAATTTATTTATTTATTTATTTATTTATTGTTACTTGTGCTTTATGTGTAAAGTTTGGGAAGCTACTACCTATTACTAGGTCTTGAAGATGTTTCCTTACAATTTCTTCTGGGGGCTTTATGGTTCTAGTTCTTATGTTTAGGTGCTTGATCCACTTTGAGTTAATTTTTATATAAGAGTATAAGGTCAGGGTCCTCTTTCATTCTTCTGGCTATTGATATCCAGTTCTCCCATGCCCATTTTTTAAAAGGACTATTTGTCCCAGTTCAGTGGATTTGAGGGCCTTGTCAAAGATCAATTGACGACAGATTTGGTGGCCTATTTCTGCACTCTCGATTTGATTCTATTGGTCAATACTTCTATCTTTGTGCCAGTACCATGCTGTTTTGACCACTGTGGCTTTGTAATAAGTTTTAAAGTCAGGAAGTGTTAATCCTCTCACTCCATTCTTATTTTTTAGGATGCTTTTAGCTATTTGGGGTCTTTTTCCCTTCTAGATCAATTTGGTAGCTAGCTTGACCAAGTCTTCAAAGTAGGTTAATGGAATTTTGGTTGGCAGTGCATTGAATCTGTAGATCAATTTTGGTAGAATTCACATCTTAACTACATTTAACCTTCCTATCCATGAGCAGGGACTGTCTTTCCACCTATTTAGATCTTCTTTGATTTCTTTTACAGTGTAATGCAGTTCTCTGTGTACAAGCCCTTTATATCCCTAGTTAAGTTCATTCCTAGATACTTGATTCTTTTAGTTGCTGTTTTGAATAAGTTTTTTTCCTTAATTGACTCCTCAGTTAGGTCATTGCTTGTATATAGAAACATTACTGGTTTTTTCTTATTTAATTTATTTTTAATTTTTTAAATACAAAAAAATCAATTAAACGCAAACATTCCTATTTTGATCATTCCATTCTACATATATAATCAGTAATTCACAATATCATCACATAGTTGTGTATTCATCATCATCATCATTTCTTAGAACATTTGCATCAATTCAGAAAAAGAAATAAAAAGATAACAGAAAAAGAGATAAAACGAAAACAGAAAAAAATAAATATATACATACCATACCCCTTACCCTTCCCTTTCATTGATCACTAGCATTTCAAATTAAATTTATTTTAACATTTGTTCCCCCTATTATTTATTTTTATTCCATATGTTCTACTCATCTGTTGACAAGAACATTACTACTTATTTTTGCACATTAATTTTATATCCCACCACCTTGCTGAATTTAACTCCAGTAACTTTGTTGTAGATTTCTCAGGATTTTCCAGGTAGAGTATCATGCCATCTGCAAATAATGAAAAATTTGCTTTTTTCTTTCCAATTTAAATGCCTTTTATTTCTTTTACCTGCCTGATTGCTCTAGCTAAAACTTCTAGTACAATGTTGAATAAGAGTACTGACAGAGGGCATCCTTGTCTGATTTCTGATCTTAGAGAGAAAGCTTTTAGCCTCTCTCCACTGAGTACAGTGCTGGCTGTCAGTATGTCATATATGCCCTCTATCATACTGAGGAAGTTACCTTTGATACCTACCTTTTGATGTATTTTTATTAGAAAAGGATGTTGAATTTTGTCATGCTTTTTCAGCATCAATCAAGATGAGCATGTGATTTTTCCCTTTTGATTTGTTAATGTCGTGTAAAATTGATTTTCTTGTGTTGAACCATCCTTGCTTTCCTGGTATAAACCCCACTTGGTCGTGGTATATAATTCTTTTAATGTATTGTTGGATTTGATTTGCTAGTATTTAGTGAGAATTTTTGCATGTATGTTCATTAGGAAGATTAGCCTGTAGTTTTCCATTCTCAGAGCTTCTTTACCTGGTTTTGGTATTAATGTGATGTTAGCTTCAGAACGTGAATTAGGTAGTATTTCTTTTTCCTCAAATTTTTGGAAAAGTTTGAGCAGGGTTGGTGTTAGTTCTTTGTGGAATGTTTGATAAAATTCCCCTGTGAAGCCATCTGGCTCAGGGCTTTTCTTTGTAGGAAGATTTTTGTTGACTGTTTGACTCTCTTTACTTGTGATCGGTTTGTTGAGATCTTCTATTTCTTCTTGAGTCATGTAGCTTGTTCATGTGTTTCCAGGAATTTGTCCATTTCATCCAAGTTGTCTAGTTCAATGGCATATAGTTGTTCATAGTATCCTCTTATGATTTTTTTTATTACTTTAGGGTCGGTGGTAACAATCCCCCTCTCATTTCTGATTTTGTTTAGTTACATCCTCTTTCTTTCTTTGTCCGCATTGCTAGTGGTGCATTGACTTTATTGATTTTCTCAAAGAACCATTTTTTTGGTTTTATTGATTCTTTCTATTGTTCTTTTGTTCTCCCATTCATTTAACTTTGCTTTAATCTTTGCTATTTCTTTTCTTCTATTTGCTTTGGGGTTAATTTGCTGGCTGTTCTTTCTCACATTCCTCCAGGCGAGCAGTTAAGTCCTTAATTTTTGCTCTTTCTTGTTTTTTTTTTTTTTTTTAACTTTTTTAAAAACATGGGCAGGCACTTTTTTTTACATGGGCAGGAATCGAACCTGGGTCTCTGGCATGGCAGGCGAGAACTCTGCCACTGAGCCACCATTGCCCACCCTCTTGTTTTTTAATATAGGTATTTAGGACAACAAATGTCCCTCTCAGACAGCCTTTGTTGCATCCCAAAAGTTCTGATATGTTGTATTCTCATTTTCATTCATCTCCAGATAGCTACTAATTTCTCTAGCAATTTTCTTTTTGACCCACTCGTTGCTTAAGAGTGTGTTATTTAATCCCCATATATTTGTGAAAGTTCTCATTCTTTAGTGGTTATTGATATCCAGCTTCATTCCATTGTGATCAGAGAAAGTGCTTCAGTGTTTTTCAATTTATAAAGACCTATTTTGTGCCCCATATTATGATCTATCCTCGAGAATGTTCCATGAGCACTAGAGAAGAATGTATATCCTGATGTTTTGGTGTATAATGACTTATTTATGTCTATTAGGTCTAATTCATTAATCAAATTATTTGCATCCTTTATTTCCTTGCTGGTCCTTTGTCTGGTTGTTCTATCTATGGAGGAGGGTGATGTATTGAAGTCTCCTAATATTATTGTTGAAACATTTATTGTTCCCTTCAGTTTTGCCAATGTTTGTGGGAACACAAACATTTATGATTGTTATTTCTTCTTGGTATATTATTCCTTTTATTAATATATAATTTTCTCCTTTGTCTCTTATGATGTCTTTACATTTAAAGTCTATTTTGTCTAATATTAGTATAGCTCCTCCTGCTTTCTTTTGGTTACAGCTTGCATGGAACATCTTTTTCCATCCTTTCACTTTCAATGTATTCATATCCTTGTGTCTAAGATGAGACTTTTGTAAGCAGCATATATACAATCTGCCAATCTGTATCTTTTAATTGGTAAGTTTAGTCAGTCAACATTCAAAGTTATTACTGTAAAGGCATTTCTTGAATCCTTTGGATTTCATTTGTCAGATATCTATATTAATTTCCCTCTTTCTCTTTTTATCCTTTAAGTTACCATCACTAATACTCTTCAGTTCTGTTCCCTATTCCAGACCTCCCTCTCCTGTCTATTTTTTAGCCTGCAGAACTCCTTTTAGTATTTCTTGTAGGGCTGGTCTCATGTTAACATATTCTCTCAGTCTTTATTTGCATGTGAAAATTTTAATCTCTCCCTCTGTTTTGGAGGACAATTTGGCTAGGTACATAATTCTTGGATAGAAGTCTTTCTCTTTCAGTATCGTAAATATAGAATACTCTGCCTTCTCCCCTCCATAGTATGTCCTTTGATTGGGGAGTTCAATCCATTAACATTTAGTGTTATTACTGTATGGGTAGTACTTTCCTCTACCATTTTGCCTTTTGGATTTTATATGTCATATCTAATTTTCCTTCTTTTTACCTTTACTGATAGTCTTCATTTCTACACTCTTCTCCACATCTCTCTCTCCTGTCTTTTCCTATCTGTCTCTAGTGTTCCCTTTAGTACTTCTTGCAGAGCTGGTCTCTTGGTTACAGATACTCTCAGTGATTTTTTTTCTGAAAATGTTTTAATTTCTCCTCATTTTTGAAGGACAATTTTGCTGGATATAGAATTCTTGATTGGCTGTTTTCTCTTTTTGTAATTTAAATATATCATCCCACTGTCTTCTCTTCTCCATGGTTTCTGCAGAGAAATCTACACATAGTCTTATTGGGTTTCCCTTGTATGTGATGGATTGCTTTTCTCTTGCTGCTTTCAAGATTCTCTCTTTCTTTTTGATATCTGACATTCTGATTAGTACGTGTCTTGGAGTACGTCTATTTTTATCTATTCTGTTTGGGGTACTCTGCACTTCTTGGATCTGTCATTTTTTTAAACTCTAAAATAGATTATTTATTCCAAAAATCCTCTAGTTTTCTTTTTACAGAGTGTACATCTCCTCTCTGCTTCCTGCACAGCTCCCCTAAGTTCCTTTGGGAAGAAGGATCAGAGCTACAGGATGGGAGTCTTTCTCAGTCTTGCTGCTAGCAAGTACTGGAAGATCAGATGTCAATGCCCTTCACAAGTGATGTCTCCAGTGTGATGTTGAACTACTGCAATGTCTGCAGCACATGGATGAAGGAATTGACAAGTGTGTGGTCTTTGATTAGCACCACATCTTCATACATGTGTGCGGTGATGTGGCAGTCAGCCAGCAGGGCAATCCACTGGTGTAGGAGGTGATCTCTGGCTTCCAAGGACACCATCATCTGAAACTTGCGATCCTTGCTGATGTTTTGAGGAGTGTTGTTGATTTCAGTGACAAATCAGCAGAAGTTCCGGGCCCTTTTCTGCCAGTTTTCCTCAGGGATAAATTCATTCTGCTCCAATGTCTCATAGTAGGTTTGTGCTTTTTCCAGGATATCCAAAATGAAGACATTTTTGAAGAGCCGTGGTGATTTAAATCTATGCTGAAAAGCCTGTTCCAGGGCCGAGACCAGGCCACATTCTCCACAGAGCAGTAGTGTTAGACTACCTCGCTCTTTCTCAGGCTTATGAAAGTGCTTCACAATGCCATTGACTGCCTGCCCAATGGACTCCTGGATCTGCCCAGTGTTCAGCTTGGACTTATTGTTGGGTGAGGTGGTAACAAGCTCCTGGATGATACTGAGAGACTGCTGCAGTGGTGGCGTCCAACATGGCTTCTCATCCACCTCAGGCTGGGATGTCAGCAGCTCCCCAACAAGAACTTGCTCCAGGCTTCTGTCATACATGCCCTTTCCCAAACACCAGCCACATGGGAACTTGTAGGTATGTCCTGTGATCTCATTCCTGACCATCACATACTCCACCAGCCATTTGGCATATATCCCAGAGTTATCATGGCCAATTTGTACAGTAGTGAGCTCCCCCAAGTTCTGACACTCAAAGGTCATCTCTAACACGTTGCTGGGAATTTGCAGGATCTGTGTCTCACCCAGTTCTCCTGAGATGCAAATCCATGGATTGGCAGTGAACATGGAGCCCCCCAGCTTCTTGCTTGGTACAATTAGGATATGGTATGGGATCAAGATAGTTGTGAAGACATTGATGAAGCAAACGTAATCAAGAGCACTGAAACAGAGGAGGTGATACAGGAACTGTTCCTTCTTGTCATCACAACACAGGAAGGCATAATGCTTGTATAACTTTTTGGTAAGCTCACATTCTGAGAGAAGCTGCTTCAGATGTCTGGAAAGTAATTTTTTTTCCATGGACAGTTGCACCCATGCTCTGGCTTTCCCCACTGATGTTCTGGATATGCCTCATATTTTGAATGAGGGAGATTCTCAAGGGAGACATGACTGAGCTGGCATCAGACTTCCTCTGTTCTGAGTCAAGAAGTATTCCTGAGGTACTGAGGCTTCCTGATGTGAGTTTTCTCTGCCGGTTTTCCTGATAATGTAACAGGTGGGACCACAGTGCTGATTTCCCCTGTTTCACTTGTAACCCGTGACTCCAGATCCTTTCTAGGAGATCACACAGGCTGGCAATCACGGTATTCTCTTCTACCCCTGTGATGTTCACCTCCCCATGCCCTAGCTCCACAGCCTCTCGGCCCTTCTCCACGAGCATCCTTTTGGTCTTGTTGCAGCATTCTTTCAAGAGGACCTCCATAAACTTAGAGTCGGTTTTGGCAATCACTGATGGGGAAAGGTTGGACAATTTTGGCTGGCAGATGGTGCTGCCTATACTCCTGGCTTCTTGGATGTACTTCTCCCTTTGGTCATTGTTTAAATGCAGGTGTTCTGTGTGTTGCTTCTGTTGGAACTGTAATTTTAAGTCTTTCATAAGAGTTGGGAAATTTTCAGTGATAACTTCCTCCATTAGTTTTTCTCCTCCTTTTCCCTTCTCTTCTCCTTCTGGGACACCCACAACACCTATATTCACGTGGTTCATGTTGTCATTCAGTTCCCTGCATCCCTGTTCATATTTTTCCATTTTTTCCCCTATATTTTCGTTTTCTTGCTGGATTTCAGATGTTCCGTCCTCCAGTTTACTAATGCTATCTTCTGCCTCTTTAAATCTGACATTCTAGGTTTTCATTGTCTTTTTTTCATCTCTTCTACTGTGCCTTTCATTCCCATAAGTTCTGTGATTTGTTTTTTCAGACTTTCAATTTCTTCTTTTTGTTCATCCCTTGCTTTCTTTATATCCTCCCTCAATTCAGTGATTTGATTTTTGATGAGGTTTTCCATGTCTGTTCGAACATTCTGAATTAATTGTTTCAACTCCTGTATCTCATTTGAATTGTTCGTTTGTTCCTTTGACTGGGCCATATCTTCAATTTTCCTAGAATGATTCGTCATTTTTTCTGGCCTCTAGGCATTTAGCTACCTTAATTAGTTTATTCTGGAGATTGTTTTCACTTTTTTTTTTTACTTAGGATTTTCTTGCTGGATGACTTTGTTGTCTATCTGTTCTTTGACCTTCAGTTCAGCTTATTCTGTACCTCTAGTTTAGGTTTTGTTAAACAGATCAGAATCTTTTAGTTCTTGTTTTCTTGTTTCTTGCCCTGCCTGTATGGTGCCTTTCCCCCCCACCCTTAGGAGGGTCCACTTAGGTATTATAGACCCCAGCCAGATTTTCCCAGACCAAACTGGCCTCCTGTCAGGAGGAAAGAGTCACCTACATCAGTTTTCCCTGAGGGTGAGACCCAGTAGGTTGAAAGACTTTCCTATGAAGCCTCTGGGCTCTCTGTTATTCCTTTCCTGCCCAGTATGTGGCGCTTTTCTGCCTGCAGGTCCCACCAGCAAAAGGTGATGCGGTACCTTTAATTTCGGCACACTCTCCCTGCTGGGGGCAGTGGAGACAGAAGAGAGGTTGTAGTCTGATTTTAATCGCTTCAATTTTCCAGACCCTGGGGTCTGAACACCTTGAGGGAGGGATTCCATCTGAGCTGAACTCCACCCCTCTCCTGGGGAAGACACAGGCTCCAGACAAGCACTCAAACAAGCTTAATTCTGCCTATGCCTGGGGCAATGGAGCCCGAAAAGCCTTGCAGCTGTATCCAAAGAGCAATCAAGCCATAGAAACACAGCTACCAAAATGAAAGAGAAAAATTCTTTTCAGAGCAGGACCCCAGTTCCTTGGGTTGGCCAATCAAGAGCTGTGCTCTGATTGGGTTTGCTAATCAAGTACATTGCTCTGTGTATCTCCAGGTCCTATGTGCCCCCTCCTTTCCTTCAGGGCCCAGATGTTTTCAAATCCAAGAAAAACTCTCTTTTTTTTTTTTTTCGTCAGCCCTGCCCCCTCTGCGCCGGGGCAAAAGCCAGCGACCTCCGCTTTTACTGGAGGTTCAGCTGAGCTGGGGGCCTATTTTTAGTAGTCAGAAATTGTTAATTAATTTCACAATTAGAATTTTGTTGCACTCAGCCCCTTCTGCTGGTAAACTTTCTTTCGCTAATTGATTTTTTTTCTCTAATTGATTTTTGACAATGTTTCTAAATCCACTCATTGGTAAAAGAACAATCTTTTCAAAAAATGTGCCAGAAAAACTGGATTTCCACATGCAAAAGAAGGAAGGTGGATCTCTACCTCATAACGTATTCCAAATTAACTAAAAAATGGCTCAAAAACCTATATGTAAGAACTAAAACTATAAAACTCTAGAGGAATACAGAAAAAATATCTTTAGACTGTGTATCAGGCAGAGGATACTTAGATATGGCACCAAAAGCATGAGCAAGAAAATAAAACATAGATAAATCAGACTTCATAAAAATTAAAAACTTTTGTGCTTCAAAGGACATTACCAAGAAAAAAAAGACACTTTGCAGAATGGGAGAAAATATTTGGAAACTATATATTTGATAAGGATAGCCAGAATATATAAAAGATCCCTACAAGTCAATAGCAAAAAGAGAAAAATCTGTGATGGTTTGTAGGCTCTGTGGAACTCAGAAAATTATGTTCTTAAAATTAATCCACTCCTGTGTGTGACCCATTATAAGTAGGATCTTTGGTGAGTAGGAACTTAAGTTGTGACCCACCTCGTTCTGGATGTGTCTTAATCCTTTTCCTGGAGTCCTTTATAAGAGGATGAAGTGCAGAGAAAAAGACAACGAAGCTCAGAAAAAAAGACAGAAAAGCTCAGAGAGAAAAAGAAGGCAAGAGAGAAAGTCACAGAAACAGAGAGGGAGGCACTGAGGCCAGAAGCTGGAAGCAATGAAACCAGAAGAAAAGGGAGAGAACAGCAGACACTGTTGTGTGCCTTGCCATCTGGCACATGCCTTGATTTGGACATTTTCACTGTCTCAGAACTATAAGCTTGTAAACTAATAAATCCCCATTGTTAAAACCCAGTCTATTTGTGGTATATTGCATTTTGGCAGCTTTAGTAAACTAAGAAACAACCCAATAAAAAATAGACAAAGGACTTGAATAGACATCTCCCCAGAGAACATGTACAAGTGACCAGTAAGCACATGAAAAGATGTTCAATATCATTGGAAATTAGGCAAATAAAAATCAAAATCACAAAAATTTCTGCCTCACACCCACTAGCATGGCTATTATTTAAACAATAAGAACCTTAGTACGTTGTTGGTGGGAATGTAAAATGGAACAGCTATTGTGGAAGACAGTTGGGAAGTACCTCAAAATTTAAATATAGAACTGCCATTATAACCTGCAAATCCCACTTCTAAGTATGTACCCCAAAAATTGAAATAAGGGACTCAGACAAATATCTGTTAACCAGTGTTCTTAGCAGCGTTATTCACAATAGCCAAAAGGTGGACCTAACCCAATGTCCACCAGTAGATGGATAAACAAAACATGATATATAAAATGAAATATTATTCAGCCTTAAAAAGGAATGAAGTTTAATATATGGCACCACCTGTATGAACCTTGAACACATCATATTGAGTAAAATAAGTGAGACAAAGTTACAAATATTATGATTTCACTTACATGAAATAACTAGACTATACAAACACACAGAGACAGGTTACCAGGGGTGAGGTGGGGGTGGAGGGAAGGAGAATGGGGAGTTAACACATAATAGGTGTAGGTATCCCTTGAGGGACACAGAAATACGTTGCTCAGACCCCCCTCCAAGGAAGGACTTGTACAGGAGTGCTTGGAGCTGTTGGAGGATAGCATCCAGGTGTCAGCCCCTTCAGGGATTGCCTCAGCTCTACAGAGACACCTGAGCTAAGGTCATGACCTTCCTGGGGTGGCTCACATCCAATAACTGATTGAGTAGGGGTATAAACACTTGACCTTTGGCTCAAAGCAGGATAACCCTAATGGGTCATTTTAGCCCTTGAGCTTGCCCTGGGGTGAGCTTGAAGGTTTGTTGCACTGGCATTGCCTTCTCTTCTCCTGTTTAATCCTGATTCCTTCCTTTCCCTTCCCTTCCACAGATGTTGATCCCTAGAGCAATTCCCTAGTAAACATCCTGAAAAACTCCATCTCAGAGTCTGTTTCCCAGAGAACCCCACTTGCAACAACACCATAATGTGGGAATCAAGAACTCAAATGCTTCAGGGTCCTGGTAATTACATAAATGAATGAAGCCGGTTGGGTTTAATATAGTAGAGAGTGGTGGAGAAGTAAGTCAATTTGAGAGATCATGCCCAGTCTAAGTTCAAAAAAAACATAAAAATCTTATGTACTCCAGACAATATGAATGAGTTAAATTCAGCCTGGATGTCTCCTTTATGAGCTTTATTTGAAGGGTATATTCTCTTTAGTTAGTAAAAATTCCAGCAGAGCAGGCTTTTTACATGGTTTTTCCCCGAGTTTGGTTAGTGTGGGTTAGTTCCAAAAGCTTCCTCAACTCATGGTGCAGTGCCAGAAGGAGGTTCTAAACTTCCAGGTCCCACCAAGGTGCTGCTTGCATGAGGCCCACCTTGAGCCAGCCTCTTTCTCCACCTTCTATCTCAGACTTCAATACCTGCTATTGTCTTGCTTTTAGTGCTTGCCTCTCGCCCTTCCCTTGTTAAGTTTTCTATGTTGTTTCCAGATCTGCTGGGTCCTTTTGGAAGAGCAACCTGGTGGTGTCAGGTGACATGAGCTAGCACTAGGGCCTGGGTGGGCCAAGGGTGCTGGCTGCAAGGACCTCATCTTTACAGACCTAGGCCAGTTGGGAACAGAGAACAAAGCTCCTTTCAGATGGGAGTTGACCATCTAGCTGTCACTATCTGCATAGTGGGACCATACTAACTTTGAAGGATAAAAGCGATCTGGGTTACATCTGGTCTGAGGGTTTTTTGGTTTGTTTGTTTTTGTTTTTTGATTTCAGCCTGGACTCACTCTGGTTTTCTGGCTGGGTACCTTTATTGAGCCAGAGAACAAAGCGGAAGTGTGTGCCCTGAGAACAGTTGCTAAGACAACCTCCTCCCCTCAGGAACAGAGTTACTTATGCCCATTTCATCAGAGCCATGTCCGCAGCCCCTTGTTGGGTCCACGAGCAGCTGAATTTGAATCTCTGAAATAAAGTTCTTGAACCCTAATTACCTGTGCATGTGTCTTAGGGTCACATCTCAGTGGGCCAGTTTTCTGCAAGATATTGTGTCCCACATGTCTGTTTTGGGCTCTCAGGGGGTTGTGAGAATAAAATCCATCGTGTGTGGGCCCCCCCCACACACGTGTGGTCGGTAAAACATGCTCATGAACTGGGCTTAGGATTTAAATAACGGCACATGGTTACTAAAATGAAAACTAGAGGGTGAAACAGAAAATGATTTTAAAGAAAAAGTTTATTTTAAGAAGACACAAACAGCTCTAGCTATATAAAGAATACAGTTCAATTGCTGGTAGCAAGCCAGTAAGGAATGCTTTTTTTTTTTTTTTTTAAGAAAGGTAAGAAAAACCTTTTGCAATATCACCCCACAGAGGGTTCCCTTTCATTTTTGCTTTGGACTCTAAAAAAACAGGGATTATGATCTCTCCTTGTTTCTGTTTCTTGACCTTTTATCCAGGGACACATTTTCTCCATTGGGGAAATTGTCTTGTCTCTGCCTTCCAGTTTGATACTGGCCTGTAAATTCCTGACTCTCTTATTTTTCTGAAGTGCATTTTTGGCACTTGATAAGCATTAAATGGTAAATGCTAACTTCACAAAAGCCTGTCTCCCGACTCTGTATAGTAGGACTGACCAATTCTCATTCCTCCTTTTGCTTTTTGCAAGTATAGTACTTTTGGTGTTGAAGGGTCTAAGGCACAAGCCTAGTTTCCCTTCCTAATTCTGGAAATCCTAATAAAAGGCAGAAAGGAACTTATTCTGTGGATGCTTTTAAATAGGGAAATCCTGAAAGTTACTTGGGTCTCTGGCTTTTTAAATTCGGATTTCAGAAAATGGGTCGACTCCTGGGCTCAAATGACAGAAATCAAGCTAAAGGTCCTAAGAAGCAAATTGTTTAATTAGGAAAAGCTACAACCTGAGGGATATGTCAAAATGACTGAGTCCATATTGAATTAAAGCCTTAGCTCTCTGAAAGTCAGCCTGTCCAGAGTTGTCACAGAGGAGTTTCTTCAAATGGCTTCCTGTGGAAAAGCCAGCACGGGCTGGTGGAAAGAATATGGCAGCAACTCACAAGTCTCGAAAGACAAGAAGGAGGAAATGGCTCAGGGACCTCCACAATCTTCCTCTTTCACTGTCCCATCAGACCTGGACCTGGACCAGGGAACCCATGAGAACACTGGGACAGTGTTTGTGTGTGTGTGTGTGTGTGTGTGTGAGTGTTTAATTCATTAATGAATGTGGCCCTCACAGTCCAGGCGGAGGAACCATACTCACACACACACAGGCACACGTCTTCTCCTTCACTTACATCTCTCAATGTTTATACAGAGAAATGTGAAAATGTAAATCTGAGTTTTAGACCCCAAAGTAGCATGGGGTGGAGATGGAGGGAGATATAAAGACGCTTTAAGAATCCTTTTAGAGGTTCAGGAAACAGGAGGAGATGGTGCGCTGGTTGTGGCGTTACAGGGTCATCCCAGGGACCACACGAGGCAGGGAGTTTAGTCTAGGAAAATCCGTGGCCACCTCATTGGTTTTCTCGCTGAGTCTGAGAATTCTGTCTAGAGAAAGTCCAAATCCCATTACAAAATGGACACATGGATATTCCAGGTTTTAAAACAAGCTTTTGGAACCAAGAAAGTGGAATCACATGGCTTCCAGCATCAGCTCTAAACCTGTGATGGCAGTATGGGGCAAGGTGGGACAGGGTAGCCTGGGGGTCCCCAAGCACAGTTTCGGAGAATAACGGTTAAGACAAAAGAACTAAGAAAACTCAGAAATCCATTATTCCCTACCAGCCTACCCTAAACCCAAGGAAGCAGAGGCACATTGGATAACTATGACAGGTCTGGAGAAAAGAATGAGAATTCCTATACCGAGGTAGTCAGTAATGAGGGGGTGGGGTGGGGGAGGAGAGAAAGGGAGTCCATGAAAGAAACTCTATTGAAGAGTAGTTGCTGGCGTATACAGCCTTTCTCCAGCCACCTCTGCGAAGTCAGACTGGTCTGACCATGCAGTAGATGGGAGCGCAGTGAGCCACACTAATACACAACCCACTCATCACGTGGAGCAGTTCACAGAAATGCCTACCCCAGAAGATCAGGGGTCAGCAAACTATGGCAATTGGGCCAAGTCTGATCTGTGGCTTTGTATGTCCCATGAACAAAGAATGGTTCTTACACTTTTAAAGGGGATGTGAAACAAACAAACAGCAACACCAAAAAAGAACATGCAACAGAGACCATATGAGGGCCATAAAATTAAAACAGTTACTGTCTCAAAAAAAAAAAAGCTACTGTCTGTCCCTTTACAGAAAGTTTGTCAACCCCTGGTCTACACGATGGGAGAAACGCCACAAATCTCTGGTGAGAAGGTCAAGAAGAAACAAAAGAACAATGGAAATAAATGGAAATACCACTTAATATGACTAGTATACTCTTAAAGTTACACTTCCTGCCAACTCCACAGAATAGGGAGGTATGCCTGAACTACTGAAGGAAGTCCAAGAATAGCTAAAGAGACAGACATATGAAGGAATTAGGCAAATAATGTTCTGGAAGAGAGACTGCATTCAGAGCTGAGGACTGATTGGGGGATTCTGTTATTGTTTGATAAGATGGAGATGGAGTTTGAACCCAGGGATTCACAAAACATCAAGCTAGGTAAAGTTTATAGAATGCAAAAAGGTATCACATGAGAATCTAACCCTCCAAAAAGATCTCATAAAGATTAAGAATGAAGGCTAAAGTAGATTAGGAGAAAGTGTATTGTTCTGTCTTACTTTGAATAAACACCAAATACAAGAGTTCACACACACACAAAAAAAGTAGATTCATAAGGGAAAATGACAAGAGTGATCTTAGTTTTTCTTAAAAAAAAAAAAGTGACCAGAAGATTTCCCTACATAGGAAGGTTCCCTACTGAAACATGGAATTTAATCTATAAAAATCCATTTTCACACAACTTTTAGGGAAAACATCTATTATATAAAGTAGGGCACACTGAATTGGGAGGAAAATGTTTCTAAACTGCAAATCAGATTTGTCTTTGGATTCACGAACTGTAAAACTCTGAGTATTTTCCTTAAAGCATATATATTAGTTCACTGGAATACCTGGGGGAATTCATGTGTCATTTAAGTAAAAGCCAGCTTTGGGCCTTCTATAAATGTAGTGCTTTAGATGAAAAAACACTGGCATCAGAGGTTGGAACCCTGGGGTTTAACCTGAGCGCTGCCTCTGACTCACTGTGTGACCTCATGTAAATTATATGACCTTTCTGGGCCTCAGTTTCCTCACCTATAAAATGAGAGGTTGGTCCCTTTCAACTCTAACATTCTGCAATTATAGATAAATATAGAAATAAGATAAATACAACAATCTAGAAATAACAAATATTCCCCAAAGTACACTTCGGAGTCAGTAGAAAAAAGTAGCAATGAAATATAATAATAAAAAGAATATAACTTTAACTACTAGCCAGAGTAAATATATTTCATTTAAAAATTAATGAAAAGATTTGTAATTTACAATTGATCAGGAGACTTAAGAACATACATATTGATATTTCTTCATCATCATACATATGGAAGAAGGAATGAGTTTGAGGCAACTTGTACAATGAGCACAATGCTGCATTGGCATGCATAACATTTTATAAAATTGGACATTAAAAAAGCTCAAGACCATGTAAGGAATACATATTTTATAAAGCTTAGCATTACAAAGAGGCTGAAGGGTGTCAACTGGTTGTTCCAGCTCAGATTTTCATTTTGGATTCATTGCTATCAGATGCCACTATTCAGGCAAAAGCTTAAAATCAAATATACTTCAGCCAGAGCCCTGCTAGAGAACAGTCATCGTGTTAAAGACAGGTATTTAAGGGTTTGAAATATCCAATAAACCCAATAACTTTTCAATTCTTTGTATTTGTGAGTTAAAAATTGTCTTAAACAAAAAACAGGCCAGATGTACTGGATCCACCAAATCAGTTTGGCTGATTGAGCAAGTAGTTGATTCAATCTAATGCTTTTTAAACCCAACAATCCTGTGTCTGAGCACGATGACAACAGAAATCACTTGGCCATAGACCAAGTGATTTCTTGTCATTGTAATGACAGCAGAAACAATGGGAAAAGTTGGAATCATTTGGAGAGTTGTAATATCACTGGATTATAAATATTATACACACACACACATATTCAACGGAAGCTGCTGTTGCCACTTCTGGGACCACAATTTGAGAACCACTGGCTTGGATTTGGGGTTCTATTGAACAAAAGTATACACCTATTCTATATAATCCATTACTTTTGCAAATTACTTTTTGCTAAACTTATTAAAAACACCCCAAGTGCGTATCTATAACCATTTACTATTGTATACCTCTATAGATCTGTTTCAAAGTATTCTAAAACTTTGCTTATTTCATATCATTATTTAAATGACTATACTTTTTGCTGCTGTTTGACAAAAGCAGCCTGTTCCCACACTCTCATCCTTTTAAAGTCCCCAGTATTTTAGCCACTTCTATTTGAAATGCATGCAAAGGCTTTGGAGGGACTGGGTTCTCTGGTATAGATATGGTCTCATTTTCACACCAAGCTGAAGTGATTGCACATAACATAAATAGAGTTGGAGGAACTGAAGGCTCGTGTTTCATAAAGTTGTACCTCCAGTAAGTTTAGGATCACAACCAATACCAGACAACCGAATAAGGACATTGATTGGACGTTTTCACCTTTCACAAACAGGAACACATTTTCACAAACTCCTTAAATACTTGTGTTCTTTTACTCAAATGGTAAGTGGTATTAACTCCACTGATATAAAGAGTTAATGTACAATATGAATTACCTGGGCCTTCTCAGTGGCTTTTAGCAGCCACTTCTGAGAGTCCCTTTGAAGTAATCATATTGAACAGCACTGAGTATCAGGACAATTTTATTGATCATTGGCAGCTGACCAAAGTAATTTGAGGAGATTAAGATATTTCCAATATTCTGGAGTTAGCTGTCAGGAAATTTGGCCTTTCCATGGCCAAAAATATACTTCTACAAGTAGCTGATGCCCCAAATTCCACAAGTAGAGCATCGTTCCTTTGGCTTAAGGCTTTTCCCCTGTTAAAATGCAAAAGACCTTCAAAAGAGGTAGCATTAAGCCTTATAGTCTCAAGGTAAATGAATTTATCCCTTTCCTGAGAACATGCTTTTCTTAGAAAGGAGAACAAACTAGGAGGCACTGCGGAGAGTTGGTGCTGGGAAGCAAGATTCAGGGAGAATGGAACAGAAAGAGGAGACTGAGGATCCCAAAGTCAGACCTCCAACTCATTCCCCATTTTGCTTACAGGCTGTCCCTGTCTGCAATGCTATGAAATGGGTGCTAACTTGCCACTTAGAGTAGGTTACTTATAAACTATGAGTTTGATAATGCTGAAGTCTTTAATGTATACATAGATTTATAGAAGTGGAAAAATAGAAATAAAATATTTGGTGCAAAAAAAAAAGGTATGAAGTTACCGAAAAACCATACTTGCTCATAGAAGATAAACTATTACTTCATAGAGTGCAAATCACAGGGCTGGGACTATGGTAAGGCACTTGCATGACCCTGAGAGTGGGTGCCTTCTTAAATTTTGCGCCCTCGATGCTTCACTCACCTCACCCTAGTCCTGGCCCCGGCAAATCATATTAAAGGAAAAGCTCTTCATTCTGTTACAGACTTGGTGACAATAGAAGGCTAAACCAGCAAGGAACAGATCACTGACCATGAACTTGCCTTTTAATGAACAGTTCATTTATGAGAAAGAGGGCAGGTCTGTGGACAGATATGCTCAGACTGAGAGGTACAGTGGGATCCCAATGAAATCTACGTGGTCTCAGTAGTTAAAATGGATGTCGAGTGAAATGCTGGTCATAAGAGCCTTGTAGACTCTCATCTGCCCTCACACACCCAAGGTAATTTCTTTAGATAAACTGGTCAATTCATGTTCATTAAGATAACATGAACTATTTTGCTGCCTGCTGTCATGCCTCCTTTATGGGTGAGTTGTTTGCTAGGGGTTCAGTTCATGGAAGTTGGGGCTCAGGGACAAGTTGAGGCCAGAAGGGCTGGCCAGGTAAGAGGCCGAAGCAGACCAAGTAGTGCAGGCAAAGAAGAGAAACCAACAAATTTGCTGTTGAATTGAGAATAGCTTTCTCTCTACCTCACCATCTGAATCACAAATATGTAATGAATACCCACCAAGTGCAAAGCACTCCTAAGTCCCAATTAACTTCCTCTGGGGATGGCTCTCTCTACTTCTGACTGGAATGAAGTCAGTCTAGCAGAGCCACCTGGCTATTGGAATCGGGGCGGAGGGGGGTGGTGTGGTAAAGTGATAGAAACAACTTGAAGTGGAAGTTGATCTCTTGGGGTCAACTTCATTTCTATTAAACTCTTCTGAACTTCACCTTTTAAAGTTCCTATTACTATTGTTGTTATTATTATTATTAGGTTCCCTGAAAGCCTCCCTGAGAGGAGCTTTCAGCCTCCTTTCTTCACTCTGAGAAGAGGAGGTACAGAAGGCAGCAAACACTGTGGTAAGTCCCAGGGACTGAAGGATGGGGGTTGGCGTTTTGGTAATCAAGGGAAGGAGACAAGTTGAGTGTTAGGAGTAGGAAGGCTGTTTGGTGTTATATTAATAAATGAAAATGATTGGTAGAGATGTTACAGTTTGGTTGGTTGTTTAGGTCTAGGTCTGTTCTGCTGCAAAATATTAAATGAATATTTGCAGTCCTGGAAATGTGTTGCCTGTGACCATACCATCTCTGACCCAAATCCTCTTGTGCTAATGGTAATTTGAGGGCCAGAGTGATGATGTGGGAAGATGTCCTAAAAATATCCCAGGCATAGAGTATTGTAAAAGAAAGAAAGAATCAAGGTATTTGAAAAACATAAGAGGTGTCTGGGCATTTGGCTTTAGTATCTTTTGGGAAAACCACCAGAGGCAGTAAGGTGAGAAGACAGGCAAGAGCCACTAGAAGTAGAAAACCAGAAACTGTCCAAAAAATCAGCAGAAGCAACAAGTTCTGTACTATGTAACTCTCATACTCAGTTTCAGAGTTCAACTATCTATAATTGTTCACAAGGAGCAGTGCCTGGCAGCCGTTCACTTTTGTTAGGTGAAAGCAGAGACACTCCTCCTTTTCCCTACAAAGAGAGAAGTTTCAGTCTTTTGAAATACTGAGTCTGGCACAGACAAGCATGGCATTCATATACAAATTAAGGCCAGAAATGGATCTATTTTATTTCAGGCAAAAAAACAAAAACGAAAGCAAAACAACCCTGAAATCTGCTCAGGATCTTCCATCTACATCGTTCAAATACTTTAAAAAGCAACTGGGCTTTCACTAGCTGTGTTTAGTATTTTAAGTGGCTTTTCTCTAAATCAAGGGGAAGTGCTGACTGCAAGGGACTGACCTGTGCCCAGAAGACCAAAATTCAAAACTGTACCAATCAAGGATCTAGGCCCTAGGGCTTCTTTACGACAGGCCCAAGTCTCCTTCCTTAGAACTGGGTATCATTTTTCAGCTGCTCTGCCCTGATGGAGTATGGGCAGCTGAGCTAAGAGATTGCCTCCCATTGGCGAGCAACATGACCAATCCAAATCAAGATCTGCTTGTCTCTGCTTTACTGCATCCTTCAGGAAGTTGACCGATGTATCTGTTGTGTAGGAGAGGCGGATAGAGGAGGAAGGGGTCAGGGTACTTTCTGAAACAGGCTACAATTTCATTCAACTTTTTAATTTCCCTTTTGGGAAAGGTAGATAATTAATTTTCCATTATTGGTCAGTGGATTTTCTTTGTTCAATGCTTTGTCTGTTTTTGCTCCCAACCTCCAAGAAGCCAGGCATATGAAAATCAAGTGATTCATTGCTCATCCTCTGCTTTAAAAAAACTGAACTGTCAAGTATAGATAGTGCTTCTAAGCTTTGGAGGGAGGGGAGATAGCAAGGATTGTTCTGGCCCTCTTTCAGCTCCCCATTTACCCTATTTCTTACCTCTCCCCCAGCATGGTCAATTGAAAGTTGATCAAACAGCAGAAACAAGATAGCCAAGAGTAGCCCTTTCTGTGTGTGTTAAGGACCAAAGCAATTTGCAACTCTGTCTTTGAGATTTTGGATATGTCTTTGTGGTCACACATTCCTGGTTTTCTGAACAGAGTAAGACTTCCCTTAAACAAAACAAAACCAACCACAAACCACAATTTGAATTGAATGGTGAAGGGCAAGTTGCACTTAGTTTCTATCTTCCTTGAGCCTGTGACAATGCTGTTCCTTCAATTAATTACTTCCTGTAATGAATGTTATAGGCAAATGAAACAACAAGAGTTTTTAGGATGCAGCATGAGTTGGGTACAGATACTAGCTATGATTGCTAACAGACATTTGAAAGAGCTCAAGGCTCACATGCAAGTTATCTTAGATCGATCTGAGTGAACAAATGACTGCCTCATTTGTTGGCCACTCTTGGGTCATTCAAAGTAATCTCAGCCTGTTCTTTTGTAGCTAATGAGTGGGGGGGTGGGGGTTCTATATTTTCATTGAAACTCATCACCCTGATCTCCGTGTAGAAAATCAAACTGAAAAAGGCATGAAGTTTCAGGACAGTCACATTCATATTTTGCACTACAAAACTATCCAATCAACCCCATGCCTAAGTAAGCGCACACCTGCAATCTCTCGCAGGGGAGAGTTATACCGTGGTTGAAGAGGCATCAGAGTCTTTTTGTAGCTCCACACAGGGCCATCTGAGGCCTTTCTAAGAAAATGAATAATCAGCAATGGTACCCTATGCGCCCCCAAGTTTGGCAGTCCTCCATCTGCCCTCACACTGTGCTCCTCTGTGACAGGAGCCGGGGCTGGGGCAGCCTGGTTATTGATCTAAAGATTTGTGTATGTGCTCTTTCGTCTGAGAATTTCTTCTCAGTGCACATCAGTGGGGGAAAAGAAGAAGAAAATCAGTAGTCAGTGATGGCAAAATTATAAGTGGGAAAACGTAAAATGCTTGAAGATGATTAAAGTGCCTGATGATTTTAGCTTTAGATGGTGTGGCCTCTCTCCTGCTGTCTAGAGTGTGAGTTAATGCAAAAGAAATGTCAGGTTCTTTGTTATTCCCACGGTTCCTTTTTAAAAACTCTTCTTCTTCTCCCTTCTCTGCTTAAGTTTAATGACTAAACCATGCTCACTGAACCCAGGGCTTAGGTACTGGGGTTATCGTTGGTTTCATAGTCTTTTGAGAACTGTGTAACGATTCTCCGAGCCAGAGGATTAGTGGTCTTAAGCAGTTCAGCTGCTGATGGGCGGGACTTTGGAGGTGCCTTACTTCCCTTCTTCTGTAGCAAGGCTTTGAAATCATCGTTTCTGCCAGCACCTAAGCTGGCACTGCTGCTTGATCCTGCAGTGGCAGCAGACTCACTGAGTGGAAAATCAGCTGTGCTCTTTATTGGTGAGTGGGAGCTGGGTCTGCTGCCGGCGAAGCCCTCACCAGGCTCCTTCCAGCCCAGCAGCTTTCTTTTGGACCTAAATAAAAGAAAGTTTGGTTTAAGTGAATTCATGCAGCAAACATTTACTAATGCTTCATATACCTTTGTGAATGTCAGTGACATGATCTGCTCTTTCACCTTGTTGCCTCTGGTCCACCCCACCTCCTTTCAATGCCTATAGCTGGAGTCACTTGACCTAGCTTCTGGGACCAAGGAAGAATTTAAGGGGTCAAGGCTAGTAGCTCAGTGACTCTGAATCAAGATGCTCTAAGGGCTGATCCTGTTCTGAACTGGTGCTTTACTTTCAATAACTGAGCTCATTCCAGTTTCCTTGTCACCAAGCACCTGCATTGGGCCCCTGTCCAGTTGCTGGGTCCCCATCTGGTCCCTTTTGCCCAAGTTCCTGCTTTGATACTCTACCTGGTGCCCCACCTCACCTCTTGATGAACATTTTTGGTACAAGGAATTTTGTGAAGGGTTAAATGTCTCTGACCATAGACAGAGCTGTGGGAGAGCAGATGGAGCCACAATAGACCATACGGTTGCTAGGAGACAGGGGGTCTCTCACTCAGCGCCTGGTGGTCCCTTCTACTCTCCTCCTTGACTTCATCCAGAGATGTCAGTGAATTTGAGATATGAGGTCTGGGATGATGCTCACATGTGTGGATATCAGAACTCAGCTACCAGTTTTAATTCTAATGGCTGCTTAGAGGCAGCAGATGTTCTTTTGGTATGAAAAGGGAAGACATTGCAATTGGAATGAAGGAAATTGGTCCAGACCTGTGTATCACAGTAAATAAATCTTCGGTTGTGCGGGAAGTCACAAAAACATCATCATCATCTTCAGCAATCGATTCAGCTGTTTTATCACTGATTAAACTTTTTTCTTCATTACTTGGTTCCACAGAACTCCCTAGGCATAAGAACCAAAAGGGATGACTTTGGGAAAATAGTTAGGACAAAGCACAATCTCATACTTTATTTCGCTGGATATTCAAAGCAACTCTGCAAGGACAGTGAGGTAAAGATTTTTAACGTTTCTGTTTTGCAGAGAAGAACATGAGGTTCAGAAGTTTAGTGATTTGTCCAAAGTGGGCCTAAACTGATCACTCATACCTTTTCCATTATCAACAGGCAGCCTGAGCAGTCCCTTGTTTTAACTACATCATTAAAAAACAAACAAACAAACAAAGACCTGACAACAATTTAAAACAAAGACTCTCAACCAATGGGTAGGAGTGAGATCTATCTTAATCTTAATCTCAGAAGGAGCAGGGGCAATTTGAGAAAGCATATTCTAAAAGACCTGTGGCTTTGATTTGTCTGTTTGTTTTATTTTGAAAGTTCAAATCAGCTTAAAGAAGGCCTTAGGAGTTTTGTTTTCACCTTAAAACTACAGTAATTTGTTATGTCACAGTTCTGTAGGCTAGAAGTCCGAAATCTAAGTGTCTGCCAGGCCATGCTCTATGTGAAACCAGAAGGGGATGATCCTGCCTTGCCTCTCAACTTCTATTTTTTGACAGCAATTCTTGGCTTGTAGATACATTTGCCTCTGTCTTCACATGACCTATTCTTCTGTGTCTGTCTGTGTCTGATTCTCCCCTTCTTATACACCAGTCATAATGGATTAGGGTCCATGGGATTCTAGGATTTGGAGTTAGGGATTTGAAAAAGGATCAGGAACATTACATAGCTTCTTCTTATGGTTCCATGAAGAGCTAGGCTCAAACCATCCAAGCGAGTGAGTTTCCTTTCCTCTAAGAAGCACTAAGAAAGGCTTCTGCTGGTAACATATTCCATTGCTTCAGAAGCCTACGGGCACTGCCGTGGCACCTAAACTCAGTATGGGAAGGTATGAATCCCCTGCATGAACCTAAACTCAGTGAGGCTAGTAGAAAGTTCTGTACAGTTGAGGTAAACAAAAAATTTGTAGGGCAGGGGATGCATGCTTGACTAGGTAGATGGAATCCTAAAGTCCTAGGGTGCTAGGATCTATTTTGATTTCATTATCTCAGCACTAGGGATTCAAGGATAGACTGGCCAAAATTGGGCTTTGGAGATCTACCTCTGGGTCAGTCCTGATCCCAAGGGCAGTGGGTTGAACTGCTTCTCCTCAAAAGATGTGTTCAAGGCCTAATCCTCTGGGGTACCTGTGAATGTGACCTTATTTAGAAATAGAATCTTTGCGACATAATTAAGTGGAGGTCAAACTGATTAAGGTGGGCCCTAAATCTAGTGACTGGTGTCTCTATAAAGAGAAAGAAGAGGGAGATTTGGATACAGAGGCACAGACACTAAGAGGGAAGAATGTCACGTGAAGATGGAGGCAAAGATTGGTGTAATGGGTCTCTAAGCTAAGGATTGCCACAGATTGCTGGTCCCCACCAGAAGCTAGGAAGAGACAAGGAAGAATGTTTCCAAGGGCGTTCAGAGGGAGCATGGCCCTGCCAACATCTTGATTTCAGACTTCCAACCCCTAGAACAATGAGAAAATAAATTGTCATTGTTTTTTAAAAAAATAACAAACAACAACAAAAACAGTTTGTAGTAATTTCATACAACAACCCTAGGAAACTAATATGACAAGCAGTAAGGGAGACCAGTGTTTCCCATTTAGAATAAACTCAACCCTCAAAAGTTGCCCCCTACTGACTCAGTCATCCGGGGATCAGGCTAATTACTTTTGGGCCCTTGGTTCTGTCTCTGGCATTTCATTCTCACCCTCATCTCTCCTGTGATTGAAAAAAGAAAAAAGCCAGCAGACAGTTTACTAACCCTGAGGGCTTGAATCCTTTTCATTGTCAGTCTGTGGAATAGAAGTCATCTTTTTACCAGGTGACTGCAGGTCATTGCTGGTAGGGGGACACTTGGCATCTTCCTCCAACATGATGATGGGGCTGAGAGGCAGCCTTGGTTCTGCCATATGGGCCTCCATTTGAGCTGTGGGTGAGGCGAGAGGCAGGTACAGCACGCTGGGCTTTTTTGGTACAGGAGGTGGAATCTTGCCTTTTTTTTTCTCAGCTTCTTCCTGGCTCTGGAGGCCAATTCTTTCAGGCAGGGCTCTTTCCTTGGGGCACTCATCCTCCATACTTCCCTGGGGAGGCTGCTGTATTCCTGAGAAGAAAGCACCAGCGGAACTGGCAAAAGGCGTGAAAAGAAGCAATGAGGATGCTGCTGACTCCCCTGGGCTTCTGCCATCAGAAAAGCTGGGGGAGTCTGGTTTTTGACCCACCGTGTAGATATCTTGAGGGAGTAGTCTCGTGTGTTGAATTGAGTTCTTGGGGGGCATATCCAAGATAGGGGAAGTTAGAGGGTAGCCCTCAGGGACAGATGGTGGCTTGTGGATCAAGCTTGGAGGCCTTCGGGCCAGTGGCGGCTTCTCAGCTATAGGAGGCTTCATCTTTCTTTCAGGCAAGGCGAAGACTTCTGCTCCATGTACCTCAGCACAGTCAGGACTCTCAATGTCATCTTCTGGCTCAGACTTGCTGACTGACCTCAGGCGAACAGAACGTAGGTCAGACTGAGTAACCATGGGCATGATTGGCTGGTTGGGACTACTTTTCTGGACCAGTTTGGCCCCAAAATTTGTATCTGAGTGATGCCGGCTCACCTTGGGTTTGCTTCGGATGGAGATGCTCATTCCAGACAGATCCAGGTTAGTTGAAGAAGTCATTGGTAGGTCAAATGATAGGCGTGATTTGGAACTTCTTTCCATTGGTGATGTTGGGGGCAGTGATGACTTCCTCTCAGGTACCACTGGACGTACTCGGACACTGTTGCTTGGATGGGGTAAGTGGCCTAGGGTCAAGGACATGGAGACAGTGGGTGTTGGTGTCTCTGACTGGCTGGAGTATCCACTGGAGGGTGACATCAGTCCAGTGGGTCTTCCTGGGGAGGATACCTCTCTGGCCTCCACCTCAATGGAGAGTTGTGAAGGTGTAGTGGCTCTGGAGGTAGAAGGGGAAGCAAGAGACTCTGAGCTTCCCTGGACTTGGGTACACTCAATAACTGTGGTGCCTGTGGCAGTGCTGGAGCTGGACAAGGATTGGTAGGTGTCACCAGACTTCCAGTCAGCAAGATACCAGTGGTGCGAGAATTGTGCACCTTCTGGATCTTTGAGGGTTGGCACAGTTGGGTCACTCGGACCATCTGGGAGGGACAAGTGGTGTCCTTGGTGTTCCAAGGAGAGACAAAGGCTCCTGGGCCTCTGGTCCTTGAGTAATGCTGATCCACCTTCTGGCAGGAGGACTGGCTCTTCTTTGACCAGTGAGACACTGCGCATTGGTGGAGAAGGCTTCTTTTTGGCCTTCTTGAGTGAGATACTCTTAGACCTCTGCCTTCTGTTATGGGCCTCCTGATCAGCACTAAGGGAGGCAATGTTGTCAGCACTGTTACTGCCTTCAGAACTTGTACTGGCATGAGGCAGGGCACAGGCTTCACTGGACTTCTTCTCCTCGTCGTACTCCACATCTATGGTGCCTGAGTCTGTGGGCACAGACAGCGACCGCTCCCGGAATCTGTTGGCCCCGCTTGGGCCTTTCTCCAGCCTCAAGGTACCAGTGGTCAGAAGGCCAATCTTGATGGCTCTTTCTGGTATTTGCCTTCGTTGAACAAGGTGCTCAGAGTAACCAGCTAACCCACTGCATCCTGCGGGGTCATCACGAGCAACAAAGAGGGTAGCGGCGTCCTTAGGAACCAGAGGTGGGAATGTGTTGAGAGAGACCCAAGCATTTCCAGAGGAAGGGGCTTTCCCATTCTCATTGACTTGATTGCTCTGGCTGGCAGCACTTGGAGTCATGTAAGTAAAAGCATCTCCTTTCCAGGAAGTAGAGAAGGTAGATTCTGTTGGTCCATTGCAAGAATTGGGGGCACTGTACACCACTGCCATGTTCTCCATGCCAGGAGGGTTTGTGCCAATACGTGCCTGGTGAGTTTCTTCCAGATCAGTAGAAGGATTTCTCAGTATGGGCAAGGCGAGATTAGAGGACCACGTTTCCTGTCCAACTGCAACTCTTCCATGAACACCTTCTGGAACTGAATGACTGGGCCTGATATTTGAAGTGGTAAAGAGGGCCACGTTGCCTGCTGGGCTGTTGCTATGACCTGACGGAGGTAAACACAGAATGTTAGTGGTGCCATAGGGGATCCCCCAAAAGCTGTCTAGAGATGAGAGTCCCAAGTTTTTGCAAAGAAGCATTCACGAACAGCTTGGTCAGAATTTCCTTGGTTCTTCTTTTCCAGAGATGAGGATGCTGGGGATGTTGGGGCCTTTCTCATTATCATACAATAAGTCAGTGACAGATTGGGAGTGGGGGCTTGAACTATCCAGATTGTTGCCAAAGTTTTTTGAGCCGTAATTATTCCTTTTAGGACTCAAGTGTCATATGAGACGACCTTTCACCCCAGGCTCATGAAATCATCACAGACCTCTGCTTTCCCCTCTCCTGAGAGTAGACCAGAGGCTTTCAAACTGATGGAAGACAACACTGTGTCACTTTCAGTCCCAGTGACGGATTTGAAGTATGCCAAGCCTGGAAAGCTAAGGGTCTGGTTGCACTTTCGGTACATGTCACTTTTTAGCTTGGCAACAAAGGAGACTCAGAATAGCCTAGAGCTGTGAGGAAACAGTTCAGATAATTCAAAAGCCCCAGAGGTTTCCTTATATGCACATCAATTTTTATTATTATTGCTACCACTACTACTAATGACTACTCTGATAATTGATACTAACAACCACCACTTGTCGACCACCTACTATGTACCAGGGAAAGTAGGCAAATTACACAAAGTAACACTAGTTCTTCCAACAGTTCCACTGGGTGAGTTTCATTACCCCCACCTTATAGCTGGGAAGACCCGTAGGCTCAGAAAGCTAAGGCCTTAGTGAGTAAGTGTGGGGCCAGGATTCACATCCATTTCTCTCTGGTTTGAGCTCTTTGGACAGCATTTTTCATACGATAGTAATAGTTCTGTTGAGATGGTGGTTTTAGAGATGAATCTCCCTTTATCTAGTCACCTAATTTGGATCTATATTGTTATATTCCATTTATAATGGGAAACAATAAAATAATGAATTTATTAGTCCGGGAGACCTGTTCCCCATATTCAGTTGCTGCCTTTGATGAAGGACCTTTTATTATCCTTAATTACCACATCGGAAAGCTCCCTTTCTCTGAATTATCCCTGTTCCCCATCATGACAATACCACCAGGTTGTCAAGACGGGTGGGAATGAGCAAGGGGAAGGGTCTGTGGGACAGGCTGTGGTTGGGATCACCTTGGTCTCGCTGGGAAAAGTTAGAGAATCCAATTATGGTCCGCCTCCGCCTCAGGGTGGACTTGGGGTTCACGGCCGTCTCCGTGTTAAACAACGAGTGTCGCAAACTTGCGTGTTTATCAAACTGCTGCCCTGTAGCCAAAATAAAGACACTTGGGTACATCCTGGTTTCCGTTCAAAGTTCAGTGGAAATTGGCCTGAGGTAAAGAGGTGGGATGATGACAGTAGCAATGAGCGTGAATAGGTGAATAGCGGTTAAGCAGGTGGTACTTCTTTTCCATCCATCCCATTTTGGCCCTGGGCACCCACAGCCCCAAGGCACACAGGTTGGATTTCATGCGCCCCACACCAGAAGTTTTCCAGCCTGGCTGCATATTGATAATGATTAACTGGAAAGGTCTTGAAACTCCAATACCTGGACCCCACCCTAGAATATCTGAATTTACTGGGCCCAGGTATAAGTTTTTTCTGAAGATTTTCAGGGGATTCAGATGTACAGCCTGAGGTGAGAACCACTGGGCAGAGTGACAGGTTGAGCTGAGATGTTGCTTGATTGCAATCTTTTCTCAGAGAAATTATTTATATAGGCCTGGTTAAGACTGTGTCTCCAAGAAGCTGTCCCGCTGCCCCCCAACATCCAGGAAGTAAACTGATAAGACTGTCCTACAGCTACCTGATCACATTTTATCAAAGTTTGCCACTGTGTGTATTTCTCTTACAGCATTGGGTCAGTCTTTGGCTCCTGTGAATTTGAAGGGGTACAGCCAGAAAGGGAGAAGCAGAACAGTGGAGTGAGGTATGCTGTTCCTCTCACTGTCTTTCCTTCATCTGCGGGCTAACTCTACCCTACCCTCTCAGTCACGTGTGACATAGGTTCACGCACATCCCAGCAAGTGGCCCAGTGGGCAAAACCCAGGGAAAGCCTTATCTTATCAAGAATATGATAGAAGATCAGAAACAAAGCTCCAAACATCACTTTGTGAGTCTCTCCTCCTCAGTCCTTACTCTTTATTGCTGCATTTCCCTAGGCTGTGTATGTCCCACCTTAGATTTCCTAAGATGCTGTCCTTGGATGGCCCCATATTCACAGAGTGTCACCACATGTGGGCGTGCCTGTTCTCCTTGTCTTCACCAACTTTTTCCAGCACACCAGGGTCTGGAGCTGGCTTACAGAGTCCCTCTGGTCCCCTTGGGTTACGGAGGTCTTGATTTCATCAGGCTGCTAGCCCTATTTCCTTCTGAAATGACAGACCTTCCTTCTCTGGTTCTACTTACAGCTTATGGAGTGTGGAGCATGAATTAATAACGGGCATGGTATAGTGTGCCATGTGTCCCCAAAGTCACAGCAAGCCAGGCTATATATACAGTATTTCCCCCACTCTCATAGGAAGGTGGTACTGGGTCCCTTTTTGATCCCTCCCTCCACTCCATACCCACCACTTCTTGGCATTTCCCTTCTTGAAAAATTCAAACAAGTTGAGGAGCCCACCTCATTAGAAGACCTAGTGTCCACTTAGAGTGACACAAGGCCTTTGGTCTGTGCCCTGGGTATGATCCTCCCCCTTTTACCACATTTCTCCAACTTCCATCTCCTGTACCCCAAACCAGGCTTTTGGCACAACAAGTTTTCTGTCCCCAAACCAAAGATAATTCATGAACTCCAAGTTTCCATGTATTCTCCAGAAAGCACACAGATTGACAAAGTTTTGGAGTTTTCTGCTAAGAACAATTTTCTTTGCTATCAAGTGGTGTCAGTTAGCATGACAGTGCCAGTAGGGAGTGAAGAAACAGCAGCCAGAACTCCCTCTTCTGCATGCCTTGTTCCCTGGTGACAGCCATGACGATGACAGTACAGGGTGGACCAGCAGCAAAGAAAGCCTCGCTCCCTCCCCCAGTGCATTCGAAAAGGATGATGTGTAAGTTGGTAGGAGGAAAGCAAACAGAGGTGGTGCAAGCAACTCTACCAGTGATGTTGATGGGCACAATGTCAGACTGTGTGGAGCAAGGCTGAGGCCACCGCTTCTCCTCTAGGATGGACAGAGGGAAGGGGCTACTCCAGGTGGTTGGCTTGTCGGCTGTGGTAGACAGGCTCAGGGAGGCCTCAGGGGCCCTCACACCCTGGGTTGTGGTCTTATCCTCGCTCAGCTGGAGTTTTGTAGGCTGTTGGGAAAGAAGGTGATGGAGAGGGTGTGCTCCCGACTGGAGATGAGCCAGTGCCCACAGGACGGCTGTTTTGGCAGGGTAGTTGGAGGCTTCTTTTGGGAAGAAAACGTAGGCAGCTGCCAGGCCAGGTACCTGCCTGATGGGGCCTCTGGGTCGCTCTGCTGGTGAGCGGAGGTGAGCAGCAGCTTCCAGTGAGTAATGTAAGTAGCTGGTGGTCCCCTGTCAATGGGTGCAGGGCGAGTTCTGCACACTGGTTCTCCCAGGTGGGGAAGAGGCAACTCACCATCAGTACAAACTCCAGACGCCTGGCAGACTGGGGCCTTGGGCTGGGTGTGGGCTCAGGGGCCTCATCAGAAGAGCGGAAGGTCTGCCCCGGAAGTCTGGCCTCCGAGTGCTGTTCCTCATATTCTTCTGAAAAAATAGCACAGTGGATATATACTCTAAGGGGCTATGGCCAAGCACTGGGCTAGGGAAGGACCAGGAGCCAGGGCTCCTGCTTTAGCTGCCAGGCCTGATTTTCAGTGTTTCTTAAGTTATTTCCTGGTGTCTGAGCCTCTGGATTCTGAAATGGAAAAATGCCCTCTTCCTGGGGCTATGAGGGCTGAAGAGAAAAGAAAGCCAATAAATTCGAACTTGTTGGTTCAGGCGCCAAGCCCCTGCCTCAATGGCTCCCACTTCAACTGCTCAATGGGAAAAAAGGTTCTGGGTGTAGACACCTTCTGTTACTTTTTAATGACAAGTTTCTGTCTTTGAAGCCCCGTAGCTCTTTGGGTGTTGGCAACACTACCAGGGATATGGCCTGTGTAAAACAAGATGAAATTTGCATTTGGAAGTCCAATCTGGAATTCTTGAGCCTTTGTTGGCCTGATTTCCTGCACCATTAGCCCCACTTTGAGTGGGGTCAGTTCTAGGAGGGCAACCTCTGAAGAGAAGGAAGAAGGAGGGAGTGGCAGAGAAGGAAGGAGAAATTCAAGGGCATTGCCAGGAAATACGATAAGTGCAATAAGAGCTGAATGGGTTTGACTTGAGTGATGAATTAAATGAGTAAATGAAGAGAGCAAGAGTGGAGCTAGGAATGAACAGGCATGGCTCTATTTACATTGGAACACAGACTCTTACACTCTTAGAAACTCAGGCTTAGGAAGGGCCTTAAAGGTTCTCTGGTCCAACACTCCATTCTGTGCTTCAACTCCCTTCTCAGCAGCCTTTCCAGGTTCAGCCTCTTTACACACACCTCAAGTGATAAGGAGCTCCCACCTTCCCAAGACAGCTCCGTTCCATCCACAGTCAGTTGGGGGTGTCAGGTAGATCAGGAAGATTGTCTTTATATTGAGATGAAATCTGCCTCCCTCAGTTTTTCCACCCACTTAGTTTTGCCTTTGGTGGCTACATAGAACACACTGACTAGCTGTTGTTGTTTCTTTTTTTTCTTTCTGTATGGTAGCTACTTTGTTACTTGAACACAAAGCTCATAGTATCCCTTGTAATCTTGCTTCTATAATGTCATCAATGAAGCCCTGGCAGGGAGGTGGGGGTTATGGCTGTAGCCCATTGGGTGTTCCATCTGCAGTTTTCAATTCTCTATATGAGCTAACCTCTGTTGGCATGGATAAATGAAAGCTGATGAGACCTCTTTTCACATTTAACATTCACTTGACAAATATTTACTGAACACCTCTTGGGGACCCAGGTCTGTACTAGGTGCTTCTGGAAACCAAGGGTGTTAAGAGATGTGTCTTTCCATTGAGAAACTCAGTCTGATTAAGTGAAAAAAATACATACTCAGGATGAGTAGATGAATGAATACATGAAAGAAAAAGAAGTTCAGGACAGAATTCTTCTTGAACTGGATGGCACAAAGTGCCTCATATGGGTTATTACGGAGGGAATGCAAAATGCAGATTTAGTGCCAAAGGGGTAGGACTTTGAAGAAAGCATAACAGTTGGATGGAGAGGAGGAAGGAAGGGCTCACCTAGGCTTGAAAAAGAGACCTGAAATGGACAGTGAGAGCCTGGAGAGTGCATTGAGCTTATAAACTAGGTTTCATTTTTCATTTTTAAAATTGAGCTCTAACTTATATACAGTAAAATGCACAACTCATAATTGTGCAGTTCTGTGAAATTTTACGTATGCATACCACCTTGTAACCTCCACTTGGGTACCTGTAGCACCCCAGTAGTTTCCCTAGAAGTGCTGAGTTTTAATCCCTTTGCCTCTTATATTGGAGATATCCCTTCTTGTCAATGTATATTTGATTTTAAATATTGTGAGGTCCTAGCAGGAACCCCATTATGTTTTATTTTATATTAACTTTAATACTGTGCCTAGCTCAGCCCCATGTTCCAAAGGTCATGCTGTGGGTATTGGTGTTGCTTGTCAGGGTCTCTCAAAGCATCAAGATACTCTTGCTAAGCGGCTTATGTACATTCGAACATCAATCCTTTCAAAACCGAGCCTGTGGGGAATTATAATTCCCATTTTAAAGATGATTAATTAATCTGATGCTCAGAGTTTGGATAATCTGCATCATGTCACACAGCTACTTTGGTGTCAGATTTGAATTATATTGTAGTTATGTCTGGTTCCAAAGTCTGGGTTTTCTCCCTTCTGCCTGCCAGTGCAGTCTGGCTACTTGGACAATGTGACTGGAGCTGTTCTCCAGAGAGTATGGCGCCAGCTTTGTGCACAAGGTGCTCACAGGTGTACTCCAAAGACACCGGTCTTGGGAATCGAGGAGGAGGTGAACTCTCAATGCTGTGTATTGGGGTGACTTTGGTGAGGCAGTAGCCACCCAGGAGGCATGTAGAAAAGGTTTCTGCAAGAGCAGTGAGTGAAGTCCAGAGTGAGAGACCCTGCAAATGCCTCTTTTGTCTTCTGGTGCCAGGGTTCCAAAGATATGGGCGACCTGACTAGAGGAGGGCTGGAGGGTTTGGGGGCCCACGTTTGTGGGAGCATCCCACTCAGCTTCTTTGAGAATGGCTTGACCCACTGCCCTGTCTGAGCTTTTGTCCTTTGAAAAGGGGGTGGGGGTGGGGGAGGAACAGCGGAAATAGAGCCTTTTAGAGTTATTCGTTTGGAAGCTGAAAGATGGAAAATGTGAAGTTTTCTTTCTTTCTTTCCTTTCTTCCCCCCAATATGCTTTCAATTGTTTCCCCTCTCCTTTTCTCTTGCTTGTCCCAGTCCTCTTTCTTGGCCTCCCTCCTGCCGCAGCGCATCTGGCCTCCGGGCTCCGGCCGCAGCACCCCCTTCCCTCTCAGTACCTTGCAACAGGCTCTGAAGATTGAGCTGCGCCTCGCGAAGCAGCTCCTCTACACTTGGGGGCCTGCCCGGGGAGAGGAACACGTTCTCTGGCTGTCGCCATGACGACCTCGAGTGGGCAGTCGCTGTCGCATTTTCCCGACCCGAGTTAGCTGCAGCTAGGGAAGGAGAGAGTGAGTGAGAGGCGCCGCGAGTGGGGGAGCGGTGCGCCGCGGCCAGTAGGCGCCCGCGGTTCTGCAAGGCCCGCCCCTGCCCGGTGGAGGGGGAGCGCGGGATTGCGCTTAAAAAACGGGAAATCGCTACTCACAAGGTTTCTGTTTTTCCTCGACAGATTCCGCCGCATCCCGCTCGCTCCCGCTCTGGTCTCTGTCTCCACCCCCGCCTCAACCGCTGCACCGCTCCTCCGGGCCCCGCAGCCACCCGCCCTCTCCCGCCTCTGCGGCGAGGTAACGCGCCCCGGGCGGAGCCGCGGGCCCTCCTGGTGCGTGTGGCCCGGCCTCACGGCCTTCGCGCGCGGGGGTGGCCGCAATTTCGACTCCCTCTCGCGGACCCTAGCTTTTCCTCCCGGAGCCCTGGGGAATTTGAGCTGGCTCTTCAAGATGTCCGAGGCTGCAGGAAATCTCAGTAGCCTCCACATGGCGAATGTGGCCCTGCGAGAAGAATTAAAGGCCCCCAGTGGGGCGAATGCCAATTTGGGCCTCCAGCTCGGAAGAGCCCTGGCCGAGGTGAACTCCTTGCGGGGCAATGTCTCGAGCTACATCCGCTGGCCGCTGCCCATAGTGCCGGTCCTCACCGAGGAGAACTTTGAGTTCCCGCTCAGCGAGATAGACGCCGTTCCCGAGGGAGAGCCGCCCTTCTTGTTCCGGCCTCCGCCCGGCAGAGAGCCCGAGTATACCACAGATGAACTGGTGATTAGCGGGATCCAGGATTGCCTCACCCCGCACGGGCCCATCGACCCTCCTCTGCTGCCCATCCCTCCCCCGCCGGCGCTGCCACCCTCCCCGTACAAGGATCCGCTTCTGCAGCCCCCTCTGCCCCCTCTGGAGCGGCCCGAGATAGAGCCCTTTGCAGGCGACCCAATCTGCCTGGCCGAGTTCCTGATGCAGTTAGAGACCTTCATAGCCAACCGCGAGGATCATTTCCCCAGGGGCGCTGTGCCGGTGGCCTTCCTGATCTCCTTTTTGTCAGGCGAAGCCAAGGATTGGGCCATCTCAATCACCCTGGAAGGAAGCCCTCTGCATGCCAACTTCCCGCGCTTCCTGGATGAAATTCGTAAGAAATTCTGTGGCCCTATCCCTCCACTGTGGCCAAGAAGGCCATCCGCCAGCTCAAGCAGAGAGACTGTACCATTGGCAGCTATGCAGATGCTTTTCAGTTCCTGGCCAAGTTCTTGCCCTGGGATGACTGCCGCCTCCAACACAAATATCTCAAAGGCCTGTCAGACTTTTTCCAGGTGGAGCTGTTATGGTCACCTGAGATGGCCCACCTGGACGAGCTGATTCTTGAATGTGTGGAGATTGAGAGAAAAGCGCGTGTTCCCAAGCCAACCCCACTTCCACACCCTGGGGTGCACGATATCTTCTTCCCTTTTGCTGTGGGCCCCAGCGATGATGAAAGTGAAGATGAAGAGTACCACAGTGAGGAGGAAGATGAAAAGGCATGCAGGCACAGGCTTTACCTGATGGACCAGCACAGATGCAAGATGAGGAAGAAGGAGGAGGAGATGAGGAAGAAAGAGGAAGAGGAGGAGGAGATGAAGCAGAAGAACATGAAGAAGAATGAGGATGAAGATGAGAATAAGAAGGAGAAAAAAGATGAAGATGAGGATGAGAGCCAAGAATCAGAAGAGAAGCCAGAGCAGGAGCCAAAGATGGAGGAGGCTCACTGCGAGGTCCAGGAAGAGACCCTAGATGAGGGCCAAGATGATGACCTAGATGAACTGATGGAGATGGAGGAGCCCATTGTCCATACCTCATCCCAGACTTCTGGCTCCACAAGTGGTAACCACGTTGAAAACTTCCGAGGTGCATCACCTCCCATAATTCAACCTGGCAGGCTGTGGAGCCATAATCGGATCCCACTTCTGGAGGGCCTCCCGGGTACCAATTCACCATTCTACAGTTCACCACCACTGATTCGCCATACGGGTCGCTTGGGGCAATGCCAAATTAGAAGACGCCCTGCAGTGCTTTTCCGACTCACTCCGAGATTGAGTGGGCACTGAGCTGCTCGTGGCCGAATTCGTGTGTGAGTGCTGGGGCTAGATGGCTGTCTAGAACACAAGCTTCTACTTCATTGGCCACCCATGCTGTTGCTGCCACACCTGCCCTATCTGCTGTGCCTAAGACAGTGCTTAAGGGAGCTCCAGACCTGCAGAACCCAAAGACATACACAACAGAAGACCTACAGAACTCCAGATCATCTCGCAGCCATGACCCAGGAGTGACATGTGCCAAACCAAGGCCACCTGGGGAAAGGAAGACTCAGCGCTAGCTGTCCTTTTGGCGTGTGCTCTGCTCAGTCCTGCCACAAGCCAGAGAGCAGGTTTCTGGGTCTGTTCCCCTAACTGAATTGGTTACCCTCTTGTATTTCACCTCTAGGTGTTCTTAACCCTCCCCTCTCATGCATTTATTCACCCTGTGTTCTAGGATTGTACCCTCTGACTGGCTCACCAGGACTTCATCCAATGCCTCACTGATCTACCCCAGTGATCTAAAGGACAGGTTACACTGAACGCCTAAAGTCACCAAGATCACTTACTAGATATAATCCACCAAGCATGATAGTATTAAGAAATATACAACGAAGCCTACACTTGTCTTGGGCCACATCTCTAGCAGACGGGCCTCGAAGAAGACCCAAGTGAGAGTGTGTAAAACCACATGTCAAATGGACAGCTCGCTTGAGATTTGTCCTTAGCTGACTGTGGAACCTGGTTCCACTTCTGGCACTTGAATTTACCCTCCTACAGACTCCTGTATCACTGCCCTTTGGACCAGATTGCCAAATCCGGGGCCCTCTACTCTCACCTATGTGAGAGTACTGGACATCTCTGGTTGACACAGACCCACTTTGCAGACTCTATCTCTTTCCTTGTAATTGCCTAAGGGTAGTCAGTCACGTGGGGGAGGAAGAGAAGGAAAAAGAAGAAGCAACAGCTCAGTTATACATGATAAGGAGTGACTGCCTCCTTAGGAATCCTGGTGTCCTCCCCAAGCCAGGCCTTGGACAGCAGCCCCCAGCCAGAGGTCTTCGCAAAAGACTTTCCATCACTGGGGTTCCAGAGGAGGTCTACCTGGCCTTTCCTTCTTGGACAGCCAAAGAAATCAAGGGCCTAAGACTTCTTGGACAGCCAAAGAAATCAAGGGCCTAAGACCAGCTCTTTAACTTGACCTTCAACAGAAAGGATCCCTGAATTCTGAGAGGAGAGAGGAAGGTTCACTCTGCAGAGATTGCACCCACTGCAGCTTTGCTGCCTGGACAACTTCGTGTTTATCATACAGGGATCAAAAGACCTTTTGCTGTGTTTCGATTAGACAGCGAGGCTTAAGAAGGTGACTGCTTACAATGAACTCTTGGGACTTTTGGGTACAAATGTAGGTGCCCTTATAAAGAGAACTGCTGCTTACCTGGGGTCCAGAAAATACTGTTTTGCAGTGAAAAATACATACTTTCTGTGTCAGCTTTAGCCACAAAATGCCAGCTCAATCCACTGCTGGCCTGAACTGTCCTTCTATACTAAGCTTTCAGCATAGTGCCTGGCACCTGGGCAACTGCAGCCAAAGTGTCTGTGGCCAGATAGAAGAAAACAGAGTAAATTATTCCTGTGCTCCTTCCTAGAGTCTGACAGATAACCTTAGACCAACCTTAGGATTCTGAGCCTGGAGGCAAGAGGAAGGAGCTGAAGGAAGAAGAGCCACAGAAAACGGCAGTCCAATGGCTGGTTTCTGGTGAGGTCTCTTCATGGGTGGGAGTTAAGAAGCCCTTTCACTTATCACACATTTCTCAGCCTAGTGGGTATGTGTGTCAGTGAAGTTGGGTTCCCATTGCTACCTTTTCCTCTCTGAAGATAAAAGTAACACATCTGATCAAATGGGGGAAAAGAAGTATAATTAATAAAGTATCAGTGGCAGAGAGAGTTCAAATAAAGTCTAGAGGCTACTCTGGAAGTTGCTCTTACACAAGCTTCAGGTAGATCTTGCTACCTGCCAACCTCCAACCAGGACCATTCCAGCCAGTCTTGAAGAACACCTAGGACAATTTATAAGACTCCACAAGGGTTCCAGGCACTAGAGTAACTTGTCAGAAACCTACAACCTCCTGTTGGTTCCCTGGTCCAGATAAGTCCTGAAACCTAGCCCAGTCAGGGTAGGTCGGTAGGGAGGGCTCTTCCATTTTTGGACACTAGGTGGTGCTATGGGACCCAGTGAGCTAGCTAGTGAATTTTTTTTTTTAAGACTCTAATCCCTAGAGCAGCCCCTGCAGAGGCCCTCCCAGTATGACCTCACCGCCCTTCAGACCGTGAGGGTCAGAAGAAATTGAATCCCAGTTCTGGGATTTGCTCAAGTTTTCTCAGCAATGATTTGTAATGTTTTCCCCCTTGGGGAAACATGAGGGAACACTTATTTAACCCCTGCTAGGGACCAAAGGTTGTACCAAGCACTTCAGGCACCTTCATTATCTCATTTCATCCTGATAATAATCCCGGGAGGCGGGCACTATTCCTACCCTCATCTTTCAGATTAGGAAAGGGAGGCTCGGAGAGGAGAAGTGACTGGCCCAAGGATCACGGCTTGTAAGTGGCTCTTTCACAGCCAAGCAGCTCCCCATTAGTCAGCTCCAGGACACTTAGCCCCTCTCTGCTTCTACTCTACTGGCCCTACTCTTACAGGCCAGGCTCCCTTTCTCGTTCTGTTTTGTCCTTCTCCCCTTTGCCCAGCTTACAGTGGAGAAACAAACTCCCATTTCAGAGGCAGGTTTGCTTCGCCTCTTTAAGGGAAAGGGAGGGAGGGAGGGAGGGAGGAAACCAGTGTGTTTCTGATTATGTGTTCACCAACATCATCTCATTTCATTGCCACAACAATTCAATGAGGAAGGTAACGATGTCTCCTTTTAGAGCAGAGGGACCCGAATCTCAGCAATATTGGGCTCCACAGGGATTTCCCGGCCTTTCTGGCTCTCAAATCCATACTCTCTCAATTCCAATATTTCATGTTGTCTCCTAGGAAGGCCCCCTGACAAGTGCAGGCCTGAAACTGACTGGATTCTAGATCTTTTCCAAAGCAACCAGGGGCACTATCTCTGGAGGCTCTGAGACAAGCAGTCAGGTGACAGTTCTGCCCTGCAGAGTAAGGTGAGCCAGTGGCAGTGCTGAGTATGTGGCTGAATGTCCCTTCTGGGGAGGGACAAGATTACAGGGCCATGGCTGCATCAGTGAGAACTGGGGTTACAGATTATGCTTTAGGGTGTTAGATAAGGTCTCCAGCAACTCTGGGATTTCTTGTGACAGGTAGGGAGAGGTGAGCCTAGGTTGTATAATGGCCAATTAGAGCAGGTGGTAGAAAGTAGGACAAAAATAGGGGTCAGCCTTCCCCCAACATTGCAGCTGGAAGCCCTGTGGGTATAGGGAAGAGCCCTGGATTCCAATCCAGCTCTGCCATTGACTGGATTTGGGAACTTGGGAGAGTCCCAACCCTTCGTGGGCCACGGCTTCCTTATCCATCTAGTCACTTTTGGATCCCAGGGCCCAGCACATGGCTTGGTAAGCATAATCTTAACTCTGGTTTGGTACATCAATGAAGAAGAGGGTAAGTAAATGGGCTGCATGGATGGAGACCTAGGGGCAGCCTGCTAAGGACATCTGCAGGTGACATAAATTTCAGAGGACTAGAGGATCCCCTAAATAGATCCTGAAGATAGATGCATAGATAAAATGAGGAGACACACACAAAAAAATCTTCCCAGCCTGGAAGGATGCGCTGAAATTACGTTTACCAGGGGCATAGGTGAGGATCTTGCAGTCAGGTTTAGAAAAATCAACTGCAGAAGCTTGGGTGGGAGAGATGTGGCTAAAGCTTGTGGCAACAAAACAAAACAAAACAAAACCAAAAAAAAAACCCCTGAGAATTTGAGTTGATGCAGACTTGGTAAGAAGAAGCAACCTGACATGGCTGCCAGAAATGCTAATACCTTCTTGAGTTGCTGCAATAGGAGGTGGGAAGGCCTCACCTGGGGACCTGGCTACTGGCTGCCTAACAGGAGGGGACCAGAGTGCACCTTACAGAAGATCTTTTGCATGCGAGAAGTAAGGAAATATCAGAATAAAAGAAAAGAAGGAGAGGAAGAGGAGGAATAGAAGCGGGACAAGAATGATGAAGGACATAAAAACCCTGCTCCTAAGGGATGGAGGGAAGGCAGAGAAAATCTGGCTGCCAATGAAGCATGCCCCACTGTTCTCCTCATTCATTCTATAAGTGAGGAAACCTATGTCTGAGAGATTTAATTATTGCTTCAAGGTCAGTTGGCCATTTGCTGAGTTTAGCTGTGAACTCCAGCCATTTGACACCCAGAACCTGTCCTCTTAACCTTTACCTACCACCTGTGCACATACCCACGAAATCAGAATCTCCAGGAATTTCTATTTCTAAAACAGTCCCTAGACAATTTAAACGCCCAACCCAACCCTGAAAAGAGCTTTAGTAACTAACTAGCCAGGTGACATTTAAGGACTGTTTGGTTTGAGACTTTTCCTTAGAGCTCCCTGGGAGCAAGAACTGTCTTTTTTCTCTTTGCACCCTTGGCCCAGCACAGTGCAAAGAAACATTTGTGGAAGAAATGGATGAGATGAAAGGGTAAACTAACGAAGTACATGACCTTGACCCTAAGTCTGGCAATCTCTTCCTTAGGGATAGGAGGAGGTTGGAATAAGTGATATCTGAGGTTCGGTGCTGGCACATAAAAAGCGGTCAAGGAGCATATGTGTAAAGATCTCCCAGCATGCACCGTGGTCCGTGTGAGCTTCCTCCTTCTGGATACCGAGCCAGATAGCCTTACACTCCCTCTGAGAGAGATGTGCCATAGTTTGGGTGCAGAAGTCAGGCCCTGAGGAACCAGACCCATGGGAGCCTGAACTGGCTCACACAGAGCCTTGGCTTGTCCCCAGTGCACAAGGACAGGCGTTAACAGGGCTGGAGATTATCCCAAATGAGGTGGGGTGGGGGTGGGTGCCACCTCCGGCTAGCACTTCCTGCATCCTGCCCAGACTAGGGAAAGCTCAGCAGGCCACTTCTCCCCAGGGACTCCACAAACACGGAAACATAAAGCCTAGGGTTCTCAGTTGCCCTGGCAACAACAGGGCCTACTTGGGGAAAAAAAAAGTCTCTTAAAGGCTTAGGACGATGGATATTTCCTTTAATAGAGTTCCTTTCCTACCTACCACGCATAGGGGTATAGCTGGGACCCCTGACCTTGGCAACTCTCCTGTGTGGGACAGGGGTGGTGGATGGGGGGGTGGGGGGTGGAGCAGGAAAGAAGCCAGAAAGGGGGGCCCTGACTTGATTCTGCTCTTGTTGCGGCTGTTAATATGAGAAAGAGGCTAGAATGGAAGGGGTTAGCCTGTGATTTCACAGCAATGGCCCCCTGGCTCGAGGAAGGCTTGTCTTACAGGGCCCATACAGAACTGAAATTGAAGGCAAGCGCCCCCAGCAATTACAGCACTGCTTTTCTTCTCACCACTTAGAACGTAGAGATAAGACCTGTTACGGCAGGCCAGAGAGTATCTAGAAGTTCCGGACTTCTTCCCCTTAGTTCTGCCCCTCCTCTTCTCTCACCCAGACTAAGGCTGTAGCCTCCCTGTTAGCGTAACCAGCCTCTAGTCTCTTTCCCTTCTGGTCAACCCACCTTCTGCGAGTCTGTGGGGGAGGGGGTGGAGGGTGGTGGGGAGGGAAAGAATCTCTCTTTTTTTTTTTACAGGGGCAGGCGCCGGGAAACGAACCCAGGTCTCCGGCATGGCAGGCGAGAACTCTATGGCCCGCCTACGAATGTCTCTTGAACACACACATCTGGTCATGTTGCTCCTATAGAAAAATGCTTCAGTGGCTCTCTTTCTATCAGAAGACTTGTGAACTTTATTTTGATATTCTTCACTACGTGGTCATAAACTACCTGTGTTGTCTCATCTGCCCCTACCATTCTTTTTTCCTCTTCCGTTCAGTCCAAACTCCAGATACACTGAATTTCTTCCTTCTCTGCCTTACATACAAGGTCCTTTCATGCCCCTAGGTCTTTGCACACCCTGTTCCGTCTGCCTTAAAAATTAACAAACACTTCAACACACAGTCCTAGGAAAACTGGACACCCACATGCAAAAAGAATGAAGGTGGACCCCTACCTGACACCATATACAAAAATTAACTCAAAATGAATCAAAGACCTAAATACAGGAGTGAAAACTATAAAACTCTTAGAGGAAAGCATGTAAATATCTGCAGGACCTGGATTGGGCAATGTATTATTAAACATTACACCAGAACCACAAAGAACAAAAGAAAAACAAACAATGTTAAAACACTGAATGAAGCTGCATCTGAGCTATAGGTTTTTTGTTTTTTTTTTTACTATTATTATTACTTTTATTTCTTTTCTCTATATTAACATTCTATATCTTTTTCTGTTGTGTTGCTAGTTCTTCTAAACCGATGCAAATGTACTAAGAAATGATGATCATGCATCTATGTGATGATGTTAAGAATTACTGATTGCATATGTAGAATGGTATGATTTCTAAATGTTGGGTTACTTTCTTTTTTCCGTTAATTAATAAAAAAAAAAGAAAAGAAAAACAAACAGATAAACTGAATTTCAACAAAATTAAAAACTTTTGTGCACCCAGGGCATTATCAATTAAGTGAAAAGACAACCTACAGAAAAACAGAAAATATTTGGAAATCATACATCTATCTAATAAGGATTTAATATCCAGGATATAAAAAGAAATCTAACAACCCAACAACAAAAAGACAAAGAACCCAACTAAAAAGTGTGCAAAGGACTTGAATAGACATTTCTCCAAAGAAGACATACAAATGGCCAATAAGCACACGAAAAGACTCAGCATCACTAGTAGTGGTAGTCTGAAGCTGTCATGTACCCCAGAAAAGGCCATGTTTTTAAAATCCATTCCTGTAGGTGCAGACCTGTTGTAGGTGGGAATTTTTGGTTAAGTAATTTCAATGGAGATGTGACACGCCCATTCAAGGTGAGTCTTAATCCTTGTACTGGAGTTCTTTATGAGAGAATAAAACAGAGAAAAGCCCTGGAAAAGTTAAGACAGGACAGAAGCTCAGAGAGGAAGCCACTGAAGCCAGAGGCTGAAAGCAACGTGACCTGGGAGCAAAGGACCAGCAGATGCCAGCCAGTGACTTCCTATGTGACAGAGGAGCCTAACTGGTGTTTGGAGAAGATAAAAGCATGTTGATTCCTTAACTGGGGCATTTTCAAGGCCTTAGAACTGTAAATTTGTAAGCTAATAAATCCCCATTGTAAAAGTCAGCCCATTTCTCGTATATTGCTTTCTAGCTGCTTAGCAAAAAGAAACAGTAGTTGGTAGGCAATTGCAAATCAAAACCACAATGAGATGCCACTTCTACCCACTAGCATGGCTATTATTTTAAAAACAGAAAAAAATAAGTGCAGGCAAGGATGCAGAGATATAGGAACTCTCTTGCATTGTTGGTGGGAATATAAAATAGTGCATCTGCTATGGAAACAGTTTGTTGGTTCCTCAAACAGTTAAACATAGAACTACCACGTGACCTGGCAATCCCACTTCCAGGTATGCACCCAAAAGAATCGAGAGGAGGGTTTTGAACAGATGTCTGAACACCAATGTTCATAGCAGTGTTATTCATAACAGCCTAAAGACAGAAGCAACCCAAAAGTTCATCAGGAGATAAATGGATAAGCAAAATGTGGTATACACACACAAGGGAATATTATTCAGCCCTAAAAAGAGATGATGTTCTGATACATGCCGCTACACGAATGAACCTTGAGGACATCATGTTGAGTGAAATGAGTCAGACACGAAGGGACACACATTGTATGATTCTACTTATAGTAAAAGCTAGAATAGGTGAATGCATAGAAACAGAAAGTAGAATGCAGATGACGGGGGGGGTAGGAGGAATGGGGACAATGCAAAATGGGTGTGGGGTTTCTGTTTGGGGTGATGAGAAAGTTCTGGTAATGGATGGCAGTGAGGGGAACACAGCATTGTGAATGTGATTAATCCTACTGAATGGTATGCTTGGGAGTGTTCGAGATGGGAAAGTTTATGTTGTACATATGTTCTCACAATTTTAAAAAATGCAGCTAAAGAGTCAATGACAGTTAAATGCAATACATGGTCCTAGACTGGACTTAATAATGGAGGAGAAGGACATTACTGGGACATTTGAAAAAATTGGAATAGAGACTGTAAGCTTTATGTCAATGTTAAAGTTCTTGAACTTGATAGCTATACTTAAGGTGGTTACATAATATCCTTGCTTTTAAGAAATTTACATGTAAGTATTATGTGTTCAAGGAACATGATGTATATATACAACATACTCTCAAATGCTTAAAAGATAGATAGATGGATAGATAGAATGATAGAGCAAATGCAGTAAAATGTCAAAATTGGTGTATCTGGGTAACTGGGAGGGGGGTATGCTGCAGTTCTCTGTTTGGGTTTTGTATTACTATCATTATTTTGTTATTATTATTTTTTGCATGGGCCGGTACCAGGAAACAAACCCGAGTCTCCAGCATGGCAGGTGAGAACTCTATCACTGAGCCACTGTGGCCTGCCCTGGGTTTTGTGTTATTTTTACAACTATCTTGTAAGTTTGAAATTATTTCAAAATAAAAAGTTTAAGAAAAACAGTTCACAAACACTCCTGGCCCCTCTCCAAATGGCAATCTTCTCCTTAGATCAAAGACCACTTCCTCTGCAAACTGTCTTCACCACCCAGACAAGTACCTGCCCCTCTGAATTTCCACTCAGGCCTGTCCACCCCACTCCCAACTGTGAGGCTCGAGATCTACTTGGGAGCAGAAAATCCTTGACTCCAAAATGAATTCATTACTGCAAGGTGCTGTGTGTGAGAACATGGATGTATCCCCTTAGCAGATGGCCTTTGGGAGGGGAGTTGGCCTCCTAAGATCTGGCTGAGGGCTGGCTGGTATGCAAAGAGAGCTTGAAACCCCACAGATAAATTTGGAGACATAGGCAGTAAGAATGAGTAGGGGAGAGAAAGCAGGAGCTCGCAGACCTGGTTGTCCATTCCCAGCTGACCATCCAGTCAATGGCCTCCTCTCTCTGGGTGTGGTCACCTCCTCTCTCTGGGTGTGGTCACCTCCTCTAAGCCATGTGGTGGAGCGTGGCCTCCAGAGGGCTTGAAGATTGCATGGGTCTGGCTTTGAACCCTGGCTCTGCAACTTCCTTGCTGCGTGCTCTTGGGTTGTTCACTTCACCTTTCTTAGCCCAGGTTACCCTTTTCTAAAAATAGTGATAATTATAGTATTTACTAAATGAGATCATTGATATGAACCGATAACAATGAAAATAGCTAAGATTGGCGTTTACATGTGCTGAATCACTAAGCACTTTACATTTATCACCTCACTGAATCATCACAGCAACCCCGTAAGGTAGGTAGCATTCTTATTCCCCATTTTGCAGATGAGGAAACTGGACACAGAAAGTTTAACTTGCCCAATGTCACAGCACTATCATGCAAGTACTTTGGAACCCTTCTGGTAAAAGACACAAAGTGCTGTGGATCAGAAATGAGGCCAGTGGAGCAGGAGAGTCCCAAGATTCAGGGCAGGGTATATATTAACCTTTTTTAGGTCATGGACCTCTCTGGCAGCCTGGTGAAACCTCTGGATCCCTTCTCAGAATGTTTCCGGGTGCATAAAATAAAATACATAGAACTATAAAAGAAACCAATCATATTGCAGTAGTTATAAAAATATTTTTTAAAATATTTGCAATCTAATTATATTACTATTTTATTAATGTATGAAATCACAAGATTCAGTGGCGGGTCTACAGTTTAGAAGGTTAGTAGTGGTGATGAGCATAAATGATATTTTGAGATACTTGCAACAACTGAATGTGATTTGAAAATATTTGTGCTTTCTACTAGTGATAAAGTGACAGGTACCGCTAAATGCTATTATGGCCCTTTGCTTACGTTCCTAATTTGAGGAAATTCTAAGTTGCTGTTAGGGGTTAGAGAAAAAAAAAGATTTTCCCATCCAAGATCATAGACCCCCTGAATCTTATGCACACACTCCTTGGAGGTCCATGGAACTCAAGTTAGATACCCTTCCCATAGGGTATCAGAAAAAAATACAATGGCTGCCCTGTCAGCTGCAGGGAGAGGCTGGGGGCTGGCAGAAAGTGTGTGGTTTCTCTTTCAAGAACTGTTTATAGTGCTATTCTTTTTCTCACTGTACTGAACAAATGAATAAAATACATAGTGAATATTCTAGATATATTTACCAAAATTCAAAGAGAAATTACACAATTGTTCACCATAAAGTATGATAGGTGTAGGTTTTTTGTGAAGCCCCTTTCCATATTAATGACGTCCCCAACTACTTCTAGTTTTCTGAGAATTTTTAACATAAATCATAGTTAACTTGTATCAAGTATGTTTTTCTGCATTCATTAACATGACCACATGACTTTTTTCTTACTTAAGGTACTAAGCTGGATTACATTTATTTCAATATTTAGAAAAATGTTCACTCTTGGAAAAAATCCAATTTATTTATTTTTTTTAAAAAAAGAACTGTTTATAGAAATCGTTAAGTCTGGCAGCTCCTTCTTCCTCTTGGTCCTGAGTCAGCAGCTCAGGGTGGGGCTGAGGCTGTTACACATGGTTTGAGTTTCAAGTTCACCACACACCCATCTCTAAGAGTTGATTTATTTCCACTTCCTTGCCAGTGAAAACTTGGTGAGTTTTACTCCATTTTAAAATGTGGACTTGTTTGCACACACAGACTTCCCATTAGTCTAGAAATAATCTTTAAACAGACATTTGATTGGCTCTGAGACATTTTCTAAATTAACGAATGCTTCTATCTTACCACTCCAGTCAGGCTTGCAGTGAGAGGGAGAAAGATTATCAACTGTGTCAGGCACCTCAGAACACCGTTGGAATCAGCACTTTCCCAGAATACCAAATGCTATACCACCTGTCAGCTGAGTGGTCCTGCTAAGCAGGACAGGACAGTCTTGGGTGCCATGGCCAAGGAGACATATGGTGGGAACAGCAGTAGGCTTCTAGTTTTCTAACTTGCTTCCGTTCCCATTCAAGACTCAAAGTGAGCATTGCTCATAAAGACCAGGGATGAGGCCTGCCTACAATGCCTCGTTTGGGGGGTCCCAGCTGGCCAGGGCCCACCGCCTTCTGCTCTTCCCCCAGGCCCTCAGATTTACCCAGAAATCAGCAATACTCGGTGGATAGCCTCGTGGTAAAAAGGCAGCTTCCTTTCCAAAGGAAGAAGGTGTGATTGTCATCGTCCTTGGCTGATTAAGAGGCCAGTTCAGATCGAATCTACCTCAGTCCAAGGGGACAGAACAGTATGCTTTTGGGGTTCAGGCTGAGAGCTCCACATGCTAGAACGTGGAGAAAGCTAATCTTCCTGATTATAAAAGAAATAGATGTATACTCTTAGATTGGCCAAGGCTCCCAAATATAAACAAAAGGAGGCTGAGCGCCAAATGAAATTTTGTTAGCTAGATTGACCAAGAAAAGAAACTTGGTTAGCAAAATTGACCAGGAAAAAAGAGAGAGGACTCCAGTTACTAAAATCAGACATGAAAGAGGAGACAGTACTCTAATGACCTTACAGAAATAAAAAGGATTATAAAGGAATACTATGAACAATTAAATGACAATAGACAACTTAGATGAGATGGACGAGAAAGACACAACTACCAAGACACAAAAATACTGAAATTAACTGACGAAGAAAGAGAAAACTGAATAGGTATTTAGCAAGCAAGATGACTGAATTAGTAGTAATTAAAAAAATACCCTCAAAGAAAAGGGCAGGCACAGATGGCTTCCCTGGTGAATTCTACCATCCATTTAAAGAATAATTAATACCAGTTCTTCAGAAACTCTTCCAAAAAATAAGGGAAGAGGGAATATGTCCCAACTCATTCCATGAGACCAGAATTACAGTAATACCAAAATCTGACAAAGATATCCAAGAAAACTATACACCAGTATCTTTTATGAATATAGATGTGAAAATTCTCACCAAAATATTAGCAAACAGAAGCCAGCAACATATAAGGAAGATTATACACAATGACCAAGTGGAATTTATCTCAGGAATGCAAAGCTAACATCTAAGAATCAATTAATGTAATACATCATATCAGTAGAACAAAAAACAAACACCACATGATCATATCAGTAGATATAGAGAAAACATTTCACAAACTCTGCTTTCAGGGAAAAAAAAAACACCTCAACAAAATGGGACTAGAAGGGAAATTCCTCAGTGTGACAAAGGAAATCTATTAAAAATTTATAGCTAATATTGTACTTAAAGGTAAACACTGGATGTCATTCCCCTAAGATCAGGAAGAAGACAAGGATGCCTACTCTTGCCCTTTTTACTCAACATTTTATGGGAGGTTCTAGCCAGGACAATTAGGCAAGAAAGAGAAATAAAAGACATCCTGACTATGTAGGGATAAGAAAAAGTATCTCTATTTACTGAAGTCATGATCTTGTATATAGAAAATTCTAAGTAATTCACTAAAAAATCATCAGAACTAATAACTTCATCAAGTTTACAGGATACAAGATCAATATATTAAAATTGTATTTCTATGCACTTGCAATAGACAACTCAAAAATGAAATTAAGAAAACAACTCCATTTACAATATAATCAAAAGAATAAAATATTTAGGAATAAATTTAACAAAAGATGTAGAAGACTTGTAAACTAAAAACTACATAACGTTGTTGAAAGAAATTGGATTAAAACAAACTTATTAAGATCGCAATATTCCCCAAGTTGATCTTAAAATTCATGTGGAAATTCAACCAGAACAGCTAAAACAATCTTGGAAAAGATACAAAGTTGGATGATTCTCACTTCCCGATTTCAAAACTTATTCCAAATCTACAGAACCAAAACTATGTGTGACTGGCATAAATTTAAAATAGAGATCAATGAAATAGAGTCAAGAGTCAAGAAATAAACCTTCACATGTATGGTCAATTGATTTTTGACAAGGGTGCTGAACAATTCAATAAGGAAAAGAATAGTTTTTTCAACAAATGGTGCTAGGACCACTAGATATTCACATGCAAGAGTGAAGTTGGATCCTCATCTCATACCATATACAAAAATTAATCCAAAATGCAACAAAGACCTAAACACAATAAGTAAAACTATAAAACTCTTAAAAGATAACATAGGTGTAAATCTTCATGGTCTTGGATTAGGCAATGTTTTCTTAGATACGGTACCAAAAGCATGAGCAACTAAGAAAAAATAGATAAATTGCACTCATTAAAATTAAAAAAATTATTCATCATAGGACACTAATAAAATAAAAAGACAACCACAGAATGGGTGAAAATATTTGCAAAGCATATATCCGATAAGGAATTTGTATCTAGAATATATAAATAATTCTTACAACTCAAAAATAAAAAGATAAATAACTCAATTAAAAATGGGCAAAGGAACCGAATAGACATTTCTCCAAAGAAGATAGACAAATGGCCAAAAAGCACATGAAAAGATGCTCAACATCATTAGCCATTAGGCAAATAAAATAAAACTTCAATGGGATACCACTGCATACCCATGCAGAGTTATAACAACAACAACAAAAAAAGATGGATAATTATACGTTTTGGTGAGGATGTGGAGAAACTGGAACTCTCATACACTGCTGGTGGGAATGTAAAATGGTGCAGCCACTTCAGAAAACGGGTTAGCAGTTCCTCAAAAATTTAGACATAGAGGTACCATATGCCCAAGCAATTCCACTCCTAGGTACCCAAGGGAGATGGAAACATATGTCCACACACAAATTTATACGAGAATACCCACAGCAGCATTATTTATAATAGCCAAAAGGTGAAAACAACCCGAACATCCCTCAACTGAAGACTGGATAAACAAACTGTGGTACATCCACATAATGGAATATTATTCAGCCACATAGTGGAAGGATGTTCTGATGCTTGCTTCAACGTGGAGGAACCTTAAAGACATTAGGTGAAATCAAAGAAGTCAGACACATTCTTTGGAATCATTATATGATTCCATTTATGTGAAATGTCCACAGTCAGCAAATCCATAGAGACAGAAAGTAGATCAGTGTTTGCCTAGAGCTGGGGGTGGGGGCAGAGAGCAGGGGATGGATACAGGGTTTCTTTCTGGGATGATGAAAATGGTCTTAAACCAATTGCAGTGATGGTTATAAGCTTTGCGAATATATACTAAAAACCACTGAACTGTACACCTTAAATGGGTGAATTGTATGCTATATGAATTATGTCTCAAAAAAGCTGCTACAAAGAAAAAAGTTTAAACAAACTTGTACATCGGTTTGTTTCAGAAATATACCATGATATCCTATTCAAGTGTTAAAAAAAAATGCCCACAAAATGAGATCAGGGACAGCTATGTGACAAACTGCAGAAATTCCAGGTTATCATTAGATACGTCCCATAGTGACCATGTATAAACAAGGTATGCAGTCATTTAAAAGTACACTGCTTACTGGGGTACAAAGAAATATCCTGTACAGACAAGCCCCTGACCCTTGCTAGAGTGTCTTAGCAGTTCTAGGTATCCTAGTTTAAAAATGGAAAGTGAGGCTCAGGATGGCACACATGATTTGAGTTTCAAGCTCATTACACACCCATACCAATACTCTAACCTGGACCCTTATCTTTAAATCAGCTATCCTGGCTCTATGAGAGGAGATTACAGCTCAATAAAGAGTACCCTACTATCTGTAGATTTGTAGGAGGCAAGATGGAGAAACAGACCCCACTGGCTAGCTCCACTTACACCTTTACAAATAGATGGAGACCTAGTTTAAACTCTCACCAAAGAGTTCAGACGTCTACACAGCAATCACAAAGGGTTCACCGTTTTCAAGACTACCCGATTCTTCATGGAATCTTTATCCCTTCCTAAAGATGTGTCCATTGCTCAGCCCCCATATCCATTCCCCAGGTGTCCTTACTGGGGCCAGCCAACTTCTGTACTTTTACCAAGTTTTCTCCATTGGACCAGACTCTTGGTCACACCTCTTCCCTTCCAAACTTGGGGGACCTTATTCTTGATTCTGCTCTGAAGTGACCCGATGAGCCTAGAACCACTTTATCTGCCCCTGAGCAGGGATGAGGACCTACATATGGCAGCCCTATATTATGAGTCCTCTAAGACAGTCTTTACATCAGCTCCCTCCACTAGTTATCCTTAATCTAATATATTTCTCTTGTCTAACTGAGTCTATTTAATATTTTGATTCCAAAGAAAACATAGCCACGTTATGTTTTTAGATTACAGAAAGAAATCACCCATAATTTTATCTCGTCCACATGCATACATAGTTTTGCATAAGTATAATCAAAACAAAGATACAATTTTGCATCAGAGTTTGTACTTATCACACCATAGGAATTTTTGTTTCAAAGCAGTCTTACTGTGATAAATTCACATACCATACAATCCATCTAAAGTGTACAATCACTGTCTTCTAGTATATTTACAGAGTTGTATATACAACAATCAATTCTAGAATATTTTCATTCTGAAGAAGTTCACTAACACCATGGGATTTTTTTTTTTTTACTTAAAAATAACATGCTGAGGCAGCAGTCAGATGCGCCAGGCTCCATTAATTCCTTCAGTGATGATAGTCAATAACATTCATATATATATTTATAGCTCACTGTGTCCCAGACTCTGCTCTGAGTACTTTACTCGTTTGACCCTCACAACAACCCTGTGAGGCAGGACCTATCACTTCTCCCACTTGTAGATGAAGAAGCTGAGACATGGGTAGAGGTTAAATGGCTTAAAAGTGAGAACCCAGGTTGCCTGGTACCAGAGTTTGTGCTCAGAATCCCTCCATGGAGGGCCTCAAATTTTAGCGTGTATCAGAATCCCCTGGAGCCTTGTCAAACCACTGATTGCTGGGCCTCACTTCTAGTTTCTAAAACGAGTAGGTCTGGGGTAGGGCCCAAGAATCTGCATTTCTAACACATTCCCAAGTAATGCAGGTGCTGATGGTTTGAGGATCACATTTTAGGAACCACTGCCCTTCACTACAGTGCCCTCTGACAGTTTAGCACGCAGATTAGAGATACCTTGGATCCCCAAACTAATCCTCATAGGAGCCAGGCAGGGAGCATTACTTGTCCTTCTGCCTTCCTTTCTCCTTCCCTCATGCTTCCCTCTGTACTGGCAGGACAACCACCGAGGAGCTCCACATCGCACAGGGATTGCCTGAAGAGAAAGCCTATCCATGCCTGTCTCAGACTCAATTAGCTAAATGCGATACCAACCATTAAAAGGACCGATGAATCAGTCCCCGGCTGTTAGGCTCTAGGGCCACTGCTGAATTAATGCCTATGCTGTACTTGCCTGGCACTTGCAACCCAATTGATCTTACAGGTTAATAAAATTAACTCAAGATTAACTCAGCCAGACTTCTGGTAGCCTCCCAGGTACCCCCTCCCCACCCCAACCCAAACTGGGGAGGCTCAGGTTTGTTCTTAGCGAAAGGAAGCTCTGTCTTCCTCTGAAGACAGCAGCTTTCTAGGATAGTAAGGGTTGGTTTATGTTGCATCAACTAAATTAAAATCAACTTCATAATCTGCAGGATTGAGACTGGCCCGTGTGAAAATTGATTGGTGGGTGTGGGAAACAAATTGGTCAAGCATTAATGAAGAGGAACAGATTTGTCCATTTGACCATGAAACAAATTGCTTGAGAGTTTGGATTTGTTTCCTTCAGAGGCAGTTGTGTGACCAGGGAAAGAGGGTGGGACCTGGCATTGGGCAGACCTAATTTAGAGACTCTGCCTCACTACAAACTATAGCCTCCTCTCCTTCCTGTACCTCAGCTTTTTTATTAATAAAATGGAGCCAATAACACTTCCATTGTCTGCATTCCAGACCAATTAAAGAATCAGAGGGGACAAAGCCTGGAAAAATGTTTTGGATCCTGGGAAGTACTTAGCCTAGAATGACCCACCCTCAAAGTTCACTGACTGAGGGGGACAAATCAGGAATGGGGATGAGCTCAGAGTGGTGGAAGCAGCCAGGCCTCTCACTTCAAACACCAGCTTTGCCTCTTTCCAACCCCCTTAGTATCTGTCCAGGGCCTTGTTCTTTATAGCGGTCACCTCGGCCAAGCAGTCCTCTTAGAGGGCATGCTGTGATGTGGTGCCCAGAGTTCACTTCAGGAATAAACGATTCACTCTTCTTAACTGTTGGGAGAGCTGCCAGAAGACAGCAGTTTGCTGTCAACCCTTTTTAGGGATTGCCTCGGCTGGAGAAAATTGCCTTGTGTAATGTCACACCTCCTTTCCAGGGCAGCAGCTTCCTCTCCCCAACTCCGGACAACTCTAAGAGACCTTCTTTTTTTTTTCTCCAAATATTTACAGCAGATTTATTCATAGTCATCTTATTTTTTGTATCATTTAAAATTTTTTATTGTTATATATTATATAGTCACATACCATGTAATCATCCAAAGTGTACGATCTGTGGTTCACAATATCATCATATAGCTGTGCATTTATTATCACAATCACCTTTTTTTCTTTTTATGTGTGTGAAAAGTAACATATATGCAAAAAAGCAATGAATTTCAAATCACATCACAACAGTTAGCTGTAGAACAGATTTCAGAGTTTGACATAGGTTACAATTCCACAATCTTAGGCTTTTACTTCTAGCTGATCTAAGGTACTGAAGGCTAAAAGAAATATCAATATAATGATTCAGCAATCATACTCGTTTGTTAAACCCCACCTTCTCTGTATAACTCCACCATCACCTTTGATCTTTCTATTCCGCTCTTGAGGGTTATTTGGGCTATGCCCACTCTAGCTTTTCCATGTTGGAAGGGGCTGTCGATCATATGGGATAGGGGGATGGAACTAGCTGATGTTATGGAGGGGTAGGCCCTTTGCATTTCAGGACTTATCTGGTCCAGGGACTTATCTGGAGGTTGTTGGTTTCTGAAAAGATAACCTAGTGCATGGGACTTTTGTAGAATATTATATAATGTCCTAAGTATTCTTTAGGATTGGCAGGAATGGTTTTGGTTGAGGTTTAGCAAGCTATGGTAGATAGCATGAGGGACCTTCTTAACTTCAGAGCTTCCCTCTTGGATTGGCTGAGGCCTTTTGGGGCCCGGAGTCCAGTTCACTTTACCTCTGTGTTCACTCCTGCTTCTTTACCCCACTTCCACAGATACTGATTCCAAAAGCCTCTCTAATAAACTCCTTGCACACTAATCTTGGTCTCAGAGTCAGCTTCCTAGGGCACCCCAAGCTCCCCTGGCAGAGAGGGAACTTGGCACTTTGTCTGAAACTGGTATTGACGTGTTTTCTCTCATTTGCTCTGGCATAGCTCAGAGGTCTGCAGCAGGCATATGGCCGGCTGCTACTCCTCCAGCTCTTTTTCTGCTAATGGCCCCTAAACAATCTCTCTCTTCCAAAATTGGCAAATTTAATTGCTTTCTGTTAAGTTTTTCTTTCTTTTTTCCTTCTTACTGAAAAAACAAAGCATGCCTATCACACTTAAAAATCAGAAAGCATCTGAAAGAAGAAAATAACACTTATAATCCTACACACCAGAGACAATCACCACTAATACCTTGGGTATATCTTTCTGGAAATAATGTTCCTATGTCAAACAAATATGGAGATGTACCTTAAATATTGTTTTGTTGTTTGCTTCAACTAATGGTCTCTGTTTCTCCCTCTCTACCACAATAGATATTTTCTGCCACCATGATTGGCTACCCTGTGAGAATGGGGAAGTGAAGACTTAGAAGCCTGTGGGCCGATAGAGAGCCTAGTCCTGCCCTCTCAGATAACAAAGATAGGAAAATAGGGGCCCCAAAGAGAAAGGGCCTCTTCTCAGGTTCCACACCGAATTAGTCAATATGACAGAGGCTCCTTCCTCCCTAGCTCCGAGGAAGAATCCAGCTCACTTCCTGACCTGGCCCTGAGCCTGTCTCTCCAGATGTCTGAGTTGCCTAACCAGGTTCAAACTAGGAAAAGAGCAGGAAATGGAATTTGCATAAAAGAAATGCAAGAAAATGAGGACAACATGACAGTGTTTCTATCTGGATCTGAGCCACTTTGCAGAAGGTTCAGCTCCCAGGCCTCAATCAGGAGGTCAAGTTCCACATTTGGTCCTCAGTGGAGTCTGAGCTTTGCAGAGTGACCCTCCTTGCAGCTGTAGGCTGTCATCCCTCCTCTTTCTTGTTACTCTACAGCTCTGCCTCTAGTCTGTCCCCACACAGCCAGCCAGTATAATCTTTCTTGAAAGGAAATTAGGAATTAGGCCAAGCATTCTTAGATATGACATTGAAATCATGAGCAACCACAACAAAAAATAGATAACTTGGTGTGCTGGTTTGAAAGGATTATGTACTCTAGCAAAACCATGTTTTAAGCCTGATCCATTTTGTGGAGGCAGTCATTTCTTTTAATCCTTATTCAGTACTGTAGGTTGGAAGCATGATTAGGTTATCTTCATGGAGATGTGACTCACTCACTGGATTGTGGGTATTAACCTTTCATTAGAGAAAGATGTGACTCCACCCATTCCAGGTGGGTCTTGATTAGTTTATTGGAATCCTTTAAAAGAGGAAACATTTTTGGAAAAGAACCATGAGGGCCCACACAGCCAGAGACCTTTGGAGATGAGGAAGGAGAATGCCCTCGAGGTAGCTTCATGAAACAAAAAGCCTAGAGAGAAAGCTAGCAGACATCACCATGTTACCCATGTGCCTTTCCAGCTGAGAGAGAAACCCTGAACTTCATTTTCATCGGCCTTTCTTGAGTGCAGGTAACCTCTTGTTGGTGCCTTAATTTGGACATTTTTATAGAATTACTTTAGTTGGGACATTTTCACGGCCTTAGAGCTGTAAGCTTGCAACTTAATAAATTCCCCCTTTTAAAAGCGGTTCTGTTTGGGGGGAGTACAATGGTAGTTCAGTGGTACAATTCTCTCCTGCTACGTGGGAGACCCAGATTTGATTCCTGGCCCATGTACTTCCCCCAAAAACAAACAAACAAAAAACCAAAGAAACAAAAATTCAACAAATGGTGCTGCAATAACTGGAACCCTCACACACTGCTGATGGGAGTGTAAAATGGTGAAGCCATTGTGGAAAACAGCCTGGCAGTTACTCAAACACTTAGACTTCAGCATATGACCCAGCAATTTCAGTCCTAGATATATACCCAAGACAAATGGAAACACACATCTACCAAAAACTTGTACAAAAATATTTCTAGCAGCATTAGTCACAGTAGCCAAAATGTGGAAACAATCCAAAGGTCCATCAACAAACTGGGGTATAACCACATGATGCGACATTATTCAGTCATAAAAGAGAAAAAAGTCCTGATACATGCTACAATGTGGATGAACCTTGATGGCATTATGCAAAGTGAAATGAGCTCTTCACGTAAGAACACATAGTGTATGACTCCATTTATGTAAAATGTCCAGAAAAGGCAGAACAGACAAAAAGTAAATCAGGGATTGTTTAGGGCTGGGAGAGATGAGGGATAGGGGGCTGATGGTTTTTTTGGGAGGAGGGGTGATGGAAGTTTTCTAAATGTGATTGCAGTGATGGTTGCACATATCTGAGAATATGCTGAAAACCACTGAATTGTACGCTTTAAATGGATGAATTGAGTGGTATGTGAATTATATCTCAATAAAACTGTTATTTAAAAAAAATCAGATCCTGTTACTCCCCAGTATGATATCCTCCCTCTGTTTCTCATCACAGGAGAATAAAATGCAAACTCCTTACCATGACCTACAAAGCCTGCATGATCTCGCCTCTGGGCTCCTCTCTGGCCTCATTGCCTACCACTCTCCTTGTTTGCTCTTCACCAGTCACAGGGGCCTTCTTGCTGCTCCTCAAACATGCCAGGCCCATTCCCACTTTAGGATTTTGCACCTGCTATTCCCTCTGCCTCCTGGAACATGGTTCTGCCAGATAACCACATGGCTTGCTTCCTTCATTTGGGTCTGTGCTCAAATACCACCTCACAGATTAATCTCTGATCCTATAATCCTATGTAGACCTGGTCAAAGTCGCCCCAAGCACATCACTTGTCTTGCTTTCCTTCATAGCCCTCATCACCATCTGAAACTCTCTGCGGTTATCTGTTTCACCGTTTGCTGACTGTCTGCCCTATCACCAGGCCAGGGATCTGATCTGTCCTGGTCGCCAGCAGATCCACAATGCCTGGCACATAGTAGGTGCTCAGTAAATATATGTCAAATGAATAAATGGGTGAATTTCACTTTAGCCAATGGTCTGAGGAGGGCTGAGTGTGTGTAGGGCCCCACTCCGACCCCCACCCCACCCCTGACTAAAATGTTACCAGGAACTGCTACTGCAATTGTTTCTTGATTTAGCTTTTGATGGGGTTTACCACCTGTCATCAGTTGCTACCTGATCAGAGGACTGGCACCCGGGCAGCAGCCCTGGCCTCAATGGGCTATAGTTGCTCTTTGACCTCTGTCTTTTCCAGTGGTTGGAAGCTCCTTGAAGGCAGGATCCAGGGGCATCATTCTTGAAACCCCAAGGCCTGATCTGACGAGATGCAGTTTTTTGAGATGTCCTTCTGGCTCCAGTAAACAGTGACAGATGAAAAAGCTTCCACTTAGGCAATCTCTACAGTTCTTAATCCCAGCTCTATGACTTCTTAGCTGAGCAGCTTTGGGCATGTCATTACACCTCTGAGAGCTTCTGTTTTACCTTCTATAAAATGGGAATAATAGTCCCTCATGGTGAGGATTAAATCTTACCTCACAGTGAAGATTAAATGTGAATGGAAATGTTCAATCAATGGCAAATTTTACGCCCCTTTTCATAACTGCAGAAGACACTGTGTAGGAGGTGGGGGAAGAATTCTGACTGGGTCTCCTGGAGTACAGATTGGACTTTGCTGGGGTGAGGGTGCATCTAAGTGCCTAAGGCCTACCCTGACAGTCCTGGCTTGGTGATCATCCACCAGTTTCTGAAAGCTTTGTCTTGGGGTAGATGGGGGTGTGGGGCTCTTTCTTAGGCCCTTGTTACTCAGCCAAGCTCCAGCCCATGCTGGCAGCTGCATAATCCCAACCAGACTGGCAGACAACAGGCTGGGGACAAGCCCACAAGAAAGAAAAGGGGACAAAGGCTTCAGCACTCTTCATTTAATACCATCGGAGACTTTAAAAGAAGCAAGACTTTGCCATGTATTAAGAAAAGGCTGGAACTGATGCAAATGATCTAAAATGATCATGGTGATGAACACACAACTATGTGATGATGTTGTGAGACACTGATTGTACACCATGTATGGACTGGATGTGTGCAAACATTTGTCAATAAAAACATTATTAAAAAAATAAATAACAGCAGCCCCCAAAGCTCTGCAGTTGTCAAGGTTCAAGGAACATTTCCCTGATTTGTAGGGCAGGAAGTAGAAACCTCCAAAGGCCAGTGTTTCCTGAATCTAAGGAACCCTTCTGAATATCTGAAAGGAAGAAAGAATCCAGAAAGGAGGTACGGCAAAAAGTAAATGGAAAAGCCTGGCACAGAGTAGGTGCTCAGTCAAAGAGTTTTAAATGAATGAATGAAAGAATGGACAAATGTCGGCATAAGATAATAGTCTGGTGTAGTGCTTCAGCTTAATGGTTCCTTGACCTTTGCAGTAGAGACCCAAATGTAGCCTTAAGATTCCAATCCTGGCTCTGCACTTATTGTGTGACCTTGGACAAGTCATCTGACTGACCTAAGACTCAGTTTCCACATTTGTGATATCGAGATAATAATAATACCTCGCAGGATGGTTGCGAGGATTGAATGTGAGTGTGCAAAGTACTTTAGCCCAGTGCCTGGGACACAGAAAAGACCCAATAAAGAGTAGCCACTGTTTTTATTTAACCCTCCCACCTTCCCCTAATTCCAGGAAGTTGGGACACTACTATTGCAGCTGAGCTGAGCCTGAGTTTGCATACCCAGGCAGTGCTGGCCCTCTGGTCTGGACGCCCTTCTACTGATTGGCTTCTTTTCCCAATAGCTTCGGTCACCACAGGTAGGGAAGTCCATGAAGAAGCCTCCTGAGAGCAACTCCCACTTGCTCTGCACAAGACCACCCTCCTCAGGCCGATCCTCAACTGGCTCTCATCACCTTTTCTCCCTGCAGGCCCTGGATGTGGGGAGATGGACTTACCAATTGTTTTCCACTCTTTTGAAAATTCCCAGTTCCAAAAAGTTGCACCGTAGCCTCCTTGGCCAAGTTACTTTCCTAATTCGCGTTGCCATAACAACACTGCTTGATGAAGGAGCTTTTTTTCTTTCTTTCTTAAAATAACTTGACCCGTTTCCATATCAACAGGGGATTATTTTGGTTGCATACATAGTGAGGGTTTGGTAGCCAGCACCTGGCAGCACCTTCTGTACCTTGGAAAGGACTTGGATTTCCAGGGAGCCTTTTGGGAAAGTGGTGCCAGGGTGTTGGTGGCTTGATGTGCTAAGGAAGCTATGCCCTTGGTGAAGAGAGCAATAAGCAGTGCATGGGCATCTCAAAAGTTCCTTCTTGGGGTTTTTGGGGTGACAGGATGGAAGGGTGAGACATGGGCCAAGCCTGTTCAGCATCGTTCCCAAAGCTAAAGGTGTCTATAAGCAAATCTTATTACTGGGTCTCCTTCTCTATGATCACAGACCAGGAGGGGAGCTCCCTGGATGGGCCTCTGTAATGGAGAGCTTGCAGAAGAGAGTGATAGGAGGGTACAGGGCTGCACAGTGAGCCTAGTAAATGATTGTATCTACGCCTAAGCCGGCGGTGAGTGACTAGGTTCCTTCACAAACTTGCTCATTCACTCACTGAGTAATTCAACAAACATTACTGAGAACTACCAACAGGTGCCTGGCACTCTTCAGGGTCCCTGGGGGATATAATAGCAAGATACAGCCCCTGCCCTTAGGGTGCTCCCAGGCTGATGATGATGAGGTCATTCTCAGAGGCTTTTCTCTAGGTTAGTCCTTCTCAAACTTGATGTGCATACGAATCACAGGGGTTGGGAGAACTTGTTAAAACACAGGTTCTGATTCAGTAGGTGGGAAAGGGTGTGTGCACAAAGATATTTCATCAGGTGATGCTGATTTTGCTGGTACCCAGATCACACTTTGAGCAGCAAGGATCTAGGAAAACTAGAGGTTGGTGGAGGAAACATGCTGGGGACAGAGAGAAGCATTTCATCCCTTCTGTTCCCAGCATCCTCCAGGGGTTTCAGGTCCACTTCCCACTGAGGTGGGGTGACTTTCTTACTGAGGGGGAGTTTTGCTTTGCTTTCTGAGGTACTTCTCTAAATCCATTTTTAAAAAAAAAAAAAAAACAAGAATGAGAGGGTGGGACAGCCAGGGGAGTTAACAGCTCCAGCTGAGAGGCCACCAGAATGGCCTCAATTCCTTCCTGGGGAAGTCCAAGTCAGCCATCTGAAACAGTACAGGGTGTGACAAAGCCCCGAATCTTCTCAGTTCAGATCCTGCTTGAATGCACACTTCAGAGTAATGTGTTACAGTGGGGGAGGGGGGCTGCACGAATCAGGAGTCAAATCCCTGCTTTGTTTCCTCCTAAATCCAGTGACCTTGGCAAAGTCACTCTACCTCTCTGTGCCTGTTTTCTTCATTAATAAAAGGGGGACAATAATCACAACTGACTCACAGGGGTGTTCTGAAGACTAAATGAATTTGTAAAGTGCCTGACGCAGTCAGTGCCAAAATACTGAGTTTGTTTATTCTACAAATTCTTCTTGAGTACTTTCTGTATATTTGGCAGAGAAGCATCGGGGGATATAACAGTGAGCAGGACAGACCCAGTCCCTGTCCTTATGAAGTTCACATTTAAGCGGAAGAGACCTGAATCGATGGGAAAGAATCAGCTGTGCAAAGAGTGGAAAAAAGAGCACGCCTGGCGGAGGAATGGCAAATGAAAGGGTCCTAGGATGTGGGAGAATGATTGGAAGAAGACCAATGGATCTGGAGGGTAATGAGGGAAAGGGACCACAGTAAGAAAGGATGTTGGACAGGCAGGCAAGGGCCAGATGCTTTCAGTGTCTTGCAGAAATTTTGATTTTATTCCTAGCACAACTGCAAGCTATTGGAAGGCTTCTGGTTTGGGATGGAGTCAGGAATATGGTATGATCTGATTGCTCTCCTTCCTTGCTTGCAGTGGTGGTGACCTGGGTTCAGTCTTTACCACCTCCCTACCTGGCTTGCAACTCCTCAAGTTCCCAGAACTTGAAAATCCACCCAAGGCCTCAGGGTTTCTGGTCTTGATGTTCACTGGAGCACTGGGTGGGACATATGCACTAATGGCATGACACAGCTTTGTGCTGGTCTGCACGAGGACCGTGTGCTTGTGATGACTCTTCTGGCCTGCATAGGCAGCAGAATATAGGCTCTGGAGCAAACTCCATGGGTTCAAATCCTTGCTCTGGCACTTAAGACCCTGGGAAAGTCATGTCGCCTTCATGAATATCAGTTTTCTCACCTGTAAAATGGTATACTTCATAGGGCAATTGTGAATATTCAATGAGCAAGTCTGTGGGAGACACTTTAGCCTTTTGCCTAAGAGAGGGTATCAGAAAGACTTGGCATCCTTTTGGGTAATGTTAGGATGTGTGTACTGTGCCAGGGGTCAGGATGGAAGGTAGAGAGCTCCTCTACCTCATGGACAGATGGTAAGTTGGCTGTCTTTACGGCTTTGAGATTGGGTGTGATAATGGATGGGCAAGTGCAACAAACATCGCAGAACCCTGAACGAAGAGCAGCTACTGATGTGTGCCACTGTGTGCAGTTTTTTTTTTCTGCCTTGAAGAATCACCAAGGCCTGTGAATCTGACCTCCTAAGTGCCTCTCAAATCCTGTTCCTTCCTCTCCAGCCTCATTGGCATTTCCCCAAATTAAAGCTCTACTACATCTCATCTAAACAATTGCAAGAACCTCCTACCAGCCTTCCTGCATCCGTTCTTGCCCTCCTGCACTCCAGCTTCCATGGGGCCACAGAGCCACCTTCTAGACACATAAGTCCCAGTAACTCACCTCTCTGCCTCAAAACCTCTGTGCATACTGGTTTGTCTCCACGATAAAATGCCATTCCTCTTCTTAGCAGACAAGCCTCCCCACCCCTATCCCAAACTGGCCCTGGCCTCCTCTCAATTCCATGCATGCGATTTCTTTTCACACTGCCATCCTCCTATACATACTATTTCTTTGCACTGGGATGCCTCTTTCCCTATTGCTATCCTCTTTCCCACCTACTAGAAGTCTACCCAACCTCCCAGAGAATCTGTAAGGTTTTCCCAACTTCTCTTGCCCAAATTTCTCACTCTTTCTTCCAAAGCCTCATTGGACTTTCTTCTTGGTGCACATGAGTCTGTGATATCTCACTTTGTCTATCCACATTCCTCACTAGATGGTGAGCCTGAATGAGGGCAGAGGGCAGAGGACATGGCCCCACTGAGCCGAGTAATAACAGTGTCCACTACTGTAGCCCCAGCATCTAGCTTAGTTGAGTCTAGAGCTCATAAGCACAAATGCTTACAGGGCCTAAAATGCTACAGGAGAAAAGTAGGCTGAATGGGGCCTAAGATGAACTGGGGGACCCCATGCCCACCCACAAGGCAGCAGCACACCTCAGTTTAAGCTGATAAGATCCATGTTGCCAGATCTTATGATTTTGTTTTAAGTGAATTGGTAACTGTGCCGGTCTGAATCTGTTCTGGACTCCAGAAAAGCCAAGTTCTTTAATCCTCATTCAATACTGCTGGGTGGGAGCTTTTTTATTGCTTCCATGGAGATGTGACCCACCCAATTGTGGGTGTAACTTTTGATTAGATGGTTTCCATGGAGATGTGTCTGCACCCACTCAGTAAGGGGCATTGCCAACTGGAGCCCTTTAAGAGGGAACCATTTTGGAAAAAACTAGAGAGCCACCAGAACTCACAGAGCTAACAGAATGGACGGAGCCCTTGGGAAGCCATTGAAGATTCCTGGAGAGAAAGCTAGCAGACATGCCTTTCCAGCAGAGAGAGAAACCTTGAACATCATTAGCTTTCTTGAACCAATGTGTCTTTCCCTGGATGCCTTAATTTGGACATTTCTGTAGCCTTGCCTTAATTTGGACATTTTCACAGCCTTAGAACTGTAAACTTTCAACTTAATAAATTCCCTTTTTTGAAAGCTGTTCCGTTTCAGGGATATCGCATTCTGGCAGCTTGCAAACTAGAACGGTAACAAACAAATTATTTTTAAAAATTGTAGAAAACAAACAAAACTGGCCTTCAGGCCACACTTAATCTTTTGGCTTATCATTTTGCAAATTCAGAACATGTTATTTCTTGTGGAATAAATGAATTCATAAGTGAACAAATGAATTTTTCCGGATTCATGTTTACTAGAACTACTATAAATTTCAAAGTCTGGTGAGAGTTTATCCCCAATCATTCAGTTTCTATTTGGCTTGCTTTTTTTCCCATAAGGGCATGAAAGTAAAAATCAAGTCAAGTTTTTTACATTTTACTCTTTCAAAATGAAGCCTACTATTTGCAAAGTTGCTTGAGAGACTGGAGAAAAAGTATAGAACTATTAAACTTTTCCACCTTGGAAATTTCAGATACTCACTCAGACATTAGGGATTCCCAAGTCAATAGGCCAAGCCCTTGATCTTGAGGTCTGCTTTCACGAAACATACCTGTAATGAAGAAGCTAAGCCTACCTATAATAATGCCTAAGAGTTACTTCCAGAGAACCACTTTTGTTGCTCAGATATGGCCTCTGTCTTTCTAAGCCCAACTCTCCAAGTAAAATCATTACCAGGAATGTAAGTCTCCCTGTCAACGCATGGCATGACTCCCAGGGATGAGCCTGGCCTTGGTACCCTGGGATTGACAATGCCCACCTGACCAAAGGAGGAAAATAAATGCAACAAAATAAGGTATCAGTGGCTAAGAGATTTCAAATAGAGTTGAGAGGCTATTCTGGAAGTTATTCTTATGCAAGCTTCAGCTAGATATTGTTAATTGCATAGTATGCCAAGCCCCAATCAACAGTACTCCTGTAAACCCTAAATACCCAGGGCTCTGAGACTTTATAAGGGTTTCACACAATTTATTTTTCAGAAACTTATAACCTCCAAATGGTTCCTAGGCCAGATAAGCCCTGAAACCCAGAGTTACCAGTCTCTCCAAGAGCATCAACCAGTTGCATCTCCCTACCCGATAATGTTACACCCCTTTTCAACATGAAGAAATTAGAAAGGCCATTGTCCAAATATCCCTAAAGAATGGGAGAAGGATCAAAGGAGAAGGAGGAGTTGTATCAGAGAAGACAGGATTAACAAACGATATAACTACTGAATCATTATATTGATATTTCTTTTTAGCCTCTAGTGTCTTGGAGCATCTAGAAAGAAACACCTGAAATGATGGAACTGTAACCCATATCAAACTTTGAAATTTATCACTTTTTAAATATATGTTACAAAAAGAAATGAAGCCCAACCTCCTTTTACTTCATGGCTCTAACAGTATCAAGCTTCCTAGGCATCCCAAAGGCCTTATGAGCAGGCCTCTAACCTCAGTTGTGGTGACATACCCTTTTTGAGATGTGAGTCACCCCAGAAGGAAGGGAGGGACACTGAGGTCAGATAGTATGTTTCTGTGGTAGTGTTTTGTTTAGTTTGCTAACCCCAAAACTGCGCATGAGGAGGACAATGGTTAACTTCCCTCCAACTTCCCCCCACCCCATCCACCCCAACTTAGCCCCAATCGCAGGGAATTTGGAGGAGATTCTGAGGACTCTGAATTGCAAGAATCAAAGACTCAAATTGTTCTTAGGCCCTGGCTGTCTGTGCCCAGTACTCCTATAATCCACTTTGAGCTGCTAAGTGGGACTTGTCCAGAGGGCCTGCAGGTGGGGTAGCCAGTTGTACTTTCTGCAGGGTTAGGACAACAGACCCTGAGCTATCCAGGTCTTCCATTCAAGACTAAGGCATTCATTTCTTCAGCTGCCAGGGGTGAGGACTGATGACTCACAGTTGAGTCCCTCTCCAGGTATTGACCTTGGCTGAAGGAAGAAACTGTCTCACCCAAGAAAATGCCCTTTCCCTGACTGAAAGCCCAAATCCAAAGACTGTTCAGTGGGTGGGTGGGATGTGGAGTGCTAGCACTTGGGACAATCTGAAGGGCTATCCCAGTTCCAGAGCACGCTGTGAGATCTGCTGAAGTCTCTGTTATGACTGTATTGTCCTGACCAACCCTGTTTTCCTTCCTTCTTCTCATAGGTGTTGTCCTAGAGAGCAATCCCCAATAAACCTCTTGTATGCAAATTCCTGCACTAGAATCCGTTTCCCAGAACACCCAGCCTAGGAGAGCCACCTGCCTTGGATTCTTTTTCCTTACCATTCTTTCTCCCTTGGTGACTGCAATTACTCCAAATGCTTCTGTGATCACATCTTGAAGGATGACCCCAAAATCTTTCCCATTGTTATGGCCACTCTCCCTGTCAGCCCACTTGCATTTCCCAGGGCCTGGTGGTCATTTTCAACTGAATGTCCATTTTTCAGTCCCAATGATATTGAAAAAAGAACCCTTTCCCACTAACCCAATCGACTGTTCATCTTGATTTCTCTACTTCCATTAATGGAACCACCAGCACTGGAGTCCCAGGCTGGAAACCTCACTATCACCTTGGACAGCTTCTAGCTCAGAAACCTTTAGTAGCCTCTCAGTGTCCCCAGAACACAAGTCCATGCTCCTCCTCCTTGCATTCAAGAATTTTCCCGTTGACCCTAATCAGCCTTATTTCCTGCCAACCCTCTAATCCAGGATTTTTTAACCTTTTTTATGGTTTGGACTCCTTTGGTGGTCTGATGAAACCTATGGACCCTTCTCAGAATGAAATTTTTAAAAGCATAAAATGAAATGTATCAGATTACAAAACCAATTACACTGAAAGACAGTTACTTAGACCTTTTAAATTTGTGATAAAGTGATATGTTTCATTATTAATACATTAAATAACATGATCAACTACCATAATATTGTAGTGCTGATGAATGTAAATGATATTTCAAGATATCCGCGGCAAATGTAATGAAATATAAAAATATCTGTGGTTCCTAGTTGAGGCAAAGTCGCAGTATGGCTAATACTCTTTTGTTTTGAGTCTACATGCATAATTGACGGAAAAAGCTAAATTTTAATTAGAAGCAGATTAAGCTGCAATTTTTTTCTTATCCAAGTACATGGACTCCAGGTTAAACACCTCTGTGCTATGAAGAATCCATACTGTAGCTCAAATTTTTGCACTTCACTGAACAAATTTTATTTATCCTACTTTCATCCTGTTCTATGCTGGAAAACTGGAATTCAGGCACTGAACAGTTTGCCCCAGAGCTGGGGCCCGGAGTAAAGCAGCTCACTGCCTGTCAGGAGCAGAAACCCCATTTAGACAGCTCCTGGACAGCTGTTTGACTTTTCTCCCCTCAAGTTCCAGGCCCTTCCTGGGTGAATCTACATGTCTCCACTGGCCCAAAAAAGGTTACCCAGGCACCAGTTAGGCACTCATAGGCTAGCCAACGGCCATCAGTCCAACACTGAGTTATGGGGTATCTAGTTGAAGTCAACTCAAAGATGTTTTTCAGAGCTGTGGAGACGCTACCACTTTGCCAGGGTCCTTCTTCTGAACCTTGGACGCTGGGAATCATCTGGCTTTAAAGCTTACAAGATGGCTCTCTACTGTTATTTTGCTGCCGGCCGCTAAATGTTTTGCAGTGCGTAGGACAAGTCCTGCACAAAAAAGAATTGTCCTACCTAGAATGTCCTGTCCACAAGTGTTTCTGATGGAAAACACTGAGTAAACATTCTATTTAATGTTTGCTTAGCGCCCCGAGTGGTTTTTGTTGGCCTCAGGCATGCCCATTTGATGGGTATTTCTCCTGATTGCTCCTATTCTATGCATGAAATCCCAGTGATCGTAGCTAGGATTGAGGTTGAGTAGCAAATGTATAGAACGGTGAAAAGGCCCCCTCACTGTGGCCCCCTCAACTATCCAAGCTTTGTGTGTTTCCAGTCCAAGCCTTGTCAGGCTTAGGCCTTTGCTAGGTCAAACTACCTGGGCTTGGCAGCTGCCATTAGGGAAAAAAACATTGGCAGACAGCTGCTCTCAGTTTCTTCTAGGTGACTGGTGGCCTGGAACCCTTGTGGCTCTGCCCCTAGGAAAACAGCCCATCTTAGACCCTCTTTGCCTTGAACTTGAGCTAGAAAGAGGGCATTCCTACCCAGGACAGGAGAATGTGCCAACTCCCACTGTTTTTATGGGTAAATCATTTCCAGGTAGGAGCTGCCATTCATCATCCTGCTGTTCACTTCCTTTGCTTTCCATGAACCCGGCTCCTAAAAATATCTGGTCATTTCCCAGGCCAAACTACAGGAAATGCCCACAGCCCGTGATGTGGCTGTGGAGTGGCTATTTCCATTAGTTTGATAAGTCTTCTGATAGAAAGGGATTAGTCATTCATTACAAAAAAACACTGTGACTTTAAGATTGTATATCTTAGGAATAAAGAATACTTACATAGGACTATTTATTATAATGCTTTATATATTAGATTGAACCACATGAAATTCCCAGTATGCAATTATTTTTGGCAATTCCGTATGGTTTTACCTTATCACAATCCTGAATGGGTAAGTTTTTAATCCCATTTTACAGAGCAGGGTACAAAATCTTGGAGACGCAAAATAACTTATGACTAAGGTTAAATAGGTAGGAAGTAGTAGGGTTGAGATATGAATTAAATCTCTCTGATATCAACCATCGTACTCTTGATTTTCAAGCTAGGATGATTCAGCCTGGAAGACCCTAAAAGCAATAATGTGAAGAGAGGCAAGGATATGAGCTAATTCTCCTAGCCAACCCTCAGGAATCCCTTTACACGTAAGTGACTGGAGCAGAAGGCTTAAAAGTGATGATGTGACAAGCTTTAATGTTATGGATTTGGGAGCAAGAGGTACAGCAAACCAATATCCAGAACATGTTAATTCATCTATTCATTCCTCCATCCATCCATCCATCCACCCATCCATTTTATTATACATGCATACAAATGTATATTTTTCCATCCATCCATCCATCCATCCTTCCATCCATCTAACATCCATTCACCTACCCATCCATCCATTTGTCCATGTGAGAGAACTCTACTGAGCAGCGACCATGTATATGCCAGGCTCTGCACCAGATTCTAAGCCACTAACATTCAGGGAAGAGTCTTCATCCCCAGGGCTTCCACACTTTGGCCAGCTGAGGGAGGGGGCTGGAGCAGTGAAAGCAGTGATAAGACCACCATGTGCATGAGATTTTGATTTTCTGTGGAAGCTGCTCTGTCTTCCTAGTCCTGTTCCTCTGACCCTGGCCTGACTTGTTGGGAGGCCACAGCTGTGTGGAAAGAAACAAACTGGGTTGGGTTGCCCAGTGTTACAAGAGTCTGATATCATGGAGAGTTTCTGGGCTGCAAATCTAGAGGAGGTAGCAGTGGGAATGAGGAAGGACTGAGGGGTGGGGCTATTCAAAAAGAGTTCTCTCTACAGGCTGCCACAGTAAGTAATTCCTGTCTCTTGAAGCCAAGCCCACTTTGAACTCTTGGCTCTGTCCACCACTCTGGACTTGCTTCTCGGTTCCTGCCAGCTAGGGAAGTGTGGGTTGGGGTTGGGTTGGTTTGGAAATAAGTCAAGCAGTGGGCATGTAACCACCGCTTTTCCCCAGGGACAACATGTTGCCCTGCAGGAGACAATCACATTCTCAGCCTACTGATAACCTGGAGGCCAAGACTCCAAGCTTATTGTGGAGTTCAAATGCTTCTCAAACCTGGCACTGCTCAGGCCATGTCAAAGTTGTCTGCTCTATCTCCAGTGCTCTTTAATCACCTGCCTTCTCCTGCGCACTGCCATCACCCATCCAGATGCCAACCCCCAACCCTCAAACCCTATGCAGTCGTGTCCACACTCACCATTCCAGGCTCTAGGCTGTGCCACCACGGCTGTCACCACTGCTGCCTAGGACCACAGTAGCTCTGTTGCCACTGAGTTAAGATCTCACAGTTGAGTAAGCCATGACGTGGGTTCTTCTCACCACACCTTCCCCAACCCCAGTGCTAAGGCTTTCCTCAGAGCCACATTGCTACACCACCAGGCTTTTGAAAAAAGGAAATGGAGCACTAGTTCTTGAGTAGAATGAGAAGTTGTCAACAGAGGCACTTCTAAAGGCAAAGAAAGGGGAATCTGTGACAGGTTTCAGATAATCAACTCAAGTACCTGGTGCCCTTTCTTTATCTCTGCAGCCAGAAGAAGAGGGGAAGGTCCTTTTGTACTTGGGTTGGCTGTTCTGTCCTGCACTGGGCCAGCATGGTTGGTGAGTTTATTGGGGGTTCACACACCAAGGCACTGAGAGGCCAGAAGAGTTAGTTTTTGTCCTCAGCTTCTGACCTTCCAATCCATTCCTACTGACCACAGAGGCATGCAGCTCAGGTAACAATTTTGGGCATCTCTGCATACTAGACCTCCCTTGTCCAGTACAAGTAGCCCCCAACCACATGTGGTTATTGAACATTTGAAATTGGCTAGTCTGAAGTGAAATGTGCTATAAAGTAGACATTGAATTTCAATGAATTTAGTATGAAACAAAGAATGTGAAATTGCTCATTAATAATTTTAATATGATTACATGTTGAAGTAGTATTTTTGCTATGTTGGATTAAATAAAATGTTATTAAAATTAACTTCACCTGCTTTTTTTTTTTTACTTTTTAAAATGTTTACTAGAAATAGGGGATACCGGTAAAGAAATTGGCAAACAGATGAATGAAATAAAATAATCCAGAACAAACTCATATATATATATGGGAATTTAGGGTATAAATATAAAGGGGGCCTTTTAAATCAGTTGGGAAAAAATGTGGCTACTATGAAAAACTTTAATATTCCATATGTGGCTCACATTTGCTTTATAGTGCTATTGGATGGTGCTATGCATGTACACAATGGAATAACCCATAGCTATTAAGAAGAATGAAGTAGTTCTCTATTAGTAGGAATGGAAAAATCTTAGAGAATTATTTTTAACTTAAAAAAAGGGGGTGGGGTAGGCCTCAGTGGCTCAGCAGGCAAAATTCTCGCCTGCATGCCAGAGACCTGGGTTCGATTCCCAGTACCCACCCATGCAAAGAAAAAAAGTGCGGGGCAGGAATGGGCCATAATATGATCTCATTTGTGTATTAAAAGCACATATATGCTTATATATTCACAGAACACGTCTTCCAGGACACCAAAGAAACTGTCACCTTTGATTACCTCTGGAGAATATGAGGAGGGCTTTGAGAGGGATGGGGGAAAGGCTTTTATCTGTACTTTTCACCTTAAACCCTTTAGTACTATTTTTTTGAACTTTTTTTATTGTATAGTATAACATATATACAAATCAAAGAAATAAAAAAGCAATAGTTTTCAAAGCACTCTTCAAAAAGTGGTTACAGGATAGATCCCAGGGTTTGTCATGGGCTGCCATACGATCTTCTCATATTTTTCCTTCTAGCTGCTCCAGAATATAGGAGGCTAGAGGGCTTAAAAACTTTTTTTATCATCACAATGGACTTTTTTTCCTTTTTTTTTTTATGAATAGCATCTATACAAAAAAACTATAAATTTCCAAGCACAGCACCACAATTAGTTGTAGAACTTATTTCAGACTTTGACATGGGTTACAATTTCACAATTTTAGGTTTTACTTCTAGCTGCTCTAAAATACCGGAGACTAAAAGAGATATCAATTTAATGATTCAGCATTCATAGTCACTTGTTAAGTCCTATCTTCTATGTATAATTCCACCATCACCTTTGATCTTTCCATACCTCTCACTGGGGTTGTTTGGGCTATGGCAATTCTAATTTTTTTTTTTTTTTTTTTGCATGGGCAGACACTGGGAATCAATCCCTGGTCTCCAGCATGGCAGGCAAGAACTCTACTTGCTGAGCCACCGTGGCCTGCCCTCAATTCTAAATTTTTGATATTGGAAGGGTCTGTCACTAATATGGGGTAAGGAGATGGAACTATCTGATGTTCTGGAGAGGCTGGGCTAGGTTTCAGGACTTATCTGGACCAGGGACCCATCTGGAGGTTGTAGGTTTCTGGAAAGTTACTCTAGTGCCTGGAACCCTTGTGGAATCTTATAAATTGCCTAGGTGCCTTTAGTACTATTTTAAGTTTGAACAACAAACGTGGTATTTTATAACAAACTATCAAATGTATTAATATTTATATACTTATATAGACTATATCATAGTAGTTTATACAATAACAATGTAAAACTATTAAAATATCTTTTCAATAAAAATCAGAGTTCCTATTATTCTTTTGATGGCTTTATTTGTGATTCCTCCACTTGGAAACACTCCTCCCACCACTTCACTTTCCTGTTTCTCCTTTTCTGTCTTCTCCTTTCTTCACTTATTCTTTCCTCTCACCTTCAAACCCCACAAGGATATGTGAATGGAGGAACCATTCTACTTGGCTCTGGGCTCAGCTACAGCATGGCATTCCCTGCTACTTCAGTCTTAGGTAGAGGAGCTTGAGGAAGGGTGCATGTTGGATAATGCTCAATTACAGATAACTGCTATCCCAAGTTACCACGTCAACTTTATCAACTGTGGAGAGAAAGCTCTGTCTTTGGGTGTGTGAGGCCTACTCAGTGAAAATACATCCCACCATTTTTCCACAGTCAGATTAAGTCAGGATGCTAAGAAAACAACTACTTAGGAAAGTATATGTGTGTGTGCACACATGCATGTGATTTTTTTCTTTCCTGGTTCAGGGGTTGGTGGAGAAGAGTTAAATGTAGCAGACATTAGAGAGAAGGCTTGGTGCAAGTTTGGGGAACCAATTTAATTGCCACCAAAGAGAACTACAGAGGATGGAGAAAGGAAAAACCTCTCTAGCTTCTGAGAAACAGGTAGAACAAGTGGTTTGTTTGCTCCAGGGCAGATGGGAAACTCAGTCCTCAGAGTTTAATTGAGAGAGGGAAAAAAAAATACAACTCAAGAGGTCTCAGCCAATTGTCAAGCAGATAATGACTTCTAAAGGGTAGGCCTGCAAGGATTGAGAAATGAAAGCTCTGTTGATGAACATAGGGGACAAGTGGTGTGGGAAAACACCAAATTTTCTTCTACAATCATTCTCAATGCAAACAGAATACATTGTTTAAGTAAAAAGGAGTCTTGAATGTCTATTGGACATCTGTTGTTTATCACAAAGAGAGAAAGATCTGGGCCCCCTCAAAACAGTTCAAGACCTGGCAGTACAGTGAGTAGCAAAATGCACAAGATTGGAAGTCAAGAGATGGTTCTGGTCCTGGGTTTGCAAAATAAGACAACAAATAATTTGTGTGAAATTACTTTGGAAAGTATAGAGTGTGGCAAACGATTGTTATGGAACATAAGTTTGTCTTTGGCCCTTTCCATCTCCCCCTCTTTTCTTCTAGACTCAGGAACAAAAAATTCTGGGGCAAAGGTTTGAAAGAAATCCAATTCAAAGAACATATTCTGGTCCCGGAGGACCTAGACTGAATAATTTTTTTCAGCATCCTAAATTAACTGAACAAACATCCCATTCAAAATCTGGCAGCACAGGATTTACCTTTTAAGGGGAAATCTGCATTTGTCTTGCTGCTGGAATGCCATATATTGGCTTTATTCCTCTACATGAAAGCAAGTTTTTAAAATACTTATTCAAGGAAATTAATTTTCAGATGGAAGGACTGGAATGACACTGCTGTGCTGAGGGAGAGAGAAAAGGAAAACACAACCTTCACATGGTCTCCCTCGGGAGCCTTGGGACTCTCTGTGTCTCCAGTGGCTGGAGGCCTGGGGTCACAGTTAGCTAAGACACCTCCTTGCTTTGTTCTTGCTCCCAAAAGTCAGTCCATTACTAAGTTGCAAAACATATCCGGAATCTGACCATTTCTCACCACCAGCACCATCACCACCCAAGTTCAAACCATCATTGCTGGGAGAAACCTCCTAAGTGATCTCCCAGTCCCTTCTCTTTCCCTCTCTGGCTTTTCCAAAGAGCAATCCTACCACATCTCTCCTCTGCTTAGATCGTCAATGGGGTGGTTCTTTGGCTTTCTCCTCTGAAGTTGAAAGCTCCATACCAGCAGGGACCTTGTGTGTTTTGCTCACCTCCGTATTCCCAGTCCTTGACCTTGGACCTGGCATATATTCGGTATTTACTAAAAATCTGTTGAGTGAAGGAATGAATTATTACAACTAACATTCATGCAATGCTTTAAAGGTAGCAGACACCTCATCTGATGCTCAGAATAATCCTGTGTCATGGGTATTATTGTTCCCATTTCACAGATTAGGAAACAGAGGCTCAGGTTTATTGTCTAAGTTGATAGAGTTAAGGCAGCACGTGTAGATATCCAGGTCTGTAGTGGATCAAAACCCATGTCTTTCTGGGGAACTGTAGGGGTGGGTGGCAGGGATGGGGTGGGGAGTCTAGAGTCACTGTTGAGATTTCTTGGTTTGCACAAAGACCTGCCTTAGGCCACTCGGGCACAGGGGCAGGCCCTGTGGGGATTCCCTGACAACCATTGACAGGGACTGAATTCTAAATTAGGCTTTCCTGGCTGACTTAGAGTGTGACTATAACTATAGTGACCTTATTTTCTGAATCTCAATAAAGGAGTCTTGGTCTGACAAACAGAACCGAACACTGGAAACTGGGGCTTTTCTAGAAAATCCAGGGCATAGAGTTGCTGTACATGGCAACGGCATAATGGCCACGTCTCAGCTAATTCTGACTCAGCTACTTCAGTCCATTCACATCTAAAGAAGATTTCCTAAAACAAACAAACAAACAAAGCCCTGTATTCTGGGCCTCATGTTCACATGCATCAAACACTTTCCACTTTCTTTCTCTCTTTTAAAAAAGAATATTTTTATTGAGAAATATCCACACACATACAGTCCAACCATATTATACAATCGACGGCTCACAATATCATCACATTGTTGTCCATTCTTCACCATGATCATTTTTAGAACATCTGCATCTCTTCAGGAAAAAAAAGAAAAAAAAAGAACTCATACATCCCATACTCCTTACCCCTCTATTGACCCACAGTATTTCAATTTACCCAAGTTTTACCCTTTATCTGCCTCTATTGTTTATTTATTTTTCATCCTTATTTTTTTTTACTCATCTGTCCATATCCTGCATAAAAGAAGCATCAGACACACGGTTTTCACAATCACACAATCACATTGTAAAAGCTATATTGTTATACAGTTTTCTTCAAGAATCAAGGCTACTTGATTCCCTTACTTTCTTTTATCTTTCCTGTTAACCACTTTCTCCCTGGGCTGCTTCAAAGAACTTCCAGGTCCTGTTTGCTGATGGATGCTTAAAATGGTTGAAAGTAATCACAAGTGAAAGTTTTGGGGGACCATAGCAACAGGGGCCATGGCAACGGAAGCTAAACATTGAGAGGCAGCCCTTTCCTCCCCTCTTGGTCTAGGCCAAGTGGAGATGATAAGGCCTGATGATGCCATCATGTAATCTAATCAGGGCAAGGTTGCTTGCAGGAGGGATTGTGGTGACATCTGGGTTCCAGAAAGAGCTGTGCAATGTTACTGCTTCACTGCATCCCATGTTGCAATGGCAGGCTCATGGTAAAGGCTGCTGCCAAATCCATGGTTGGAGCTAACCTTTACTCCAAGCACTCTTCACACTTGGTTCAAATGTACTCAAGAAGCAGGTTCTGGAAGCCAAGAAGTATAATGTTGTCCAAGCAACCTGCTCCAAGGATTTATACCAGTGTCTGGGAGAGAAGGGGCTCCCAATGAATCAAGGTGCAAAGTCTCCTCCCATAGAGAGTATATATCTCTCTGATGTACTGGATGTCCCTCAGACAAAAGGGTGGACTCTGAAGGTACTGTGAATCTGTCTGAGCCTCAGTTTCCTCATCTGCAATAAGGAACTTTTTCTGTTCGTTCTTTAAGGATGAACTATTTTGATCCTACAGAAGAGTATAAGGAACAAATACATTTCCCTATATTGGCCACAGAACTTTTTCCCTTTAGAAATAAAATCTTCCACTTTGCATTGAAGCCCCTGTGTATCTCCCCCATCGTACTCTCCGCCCCCCACAGAAGTACACATTCTCCTGAATTGGTTGTCTAAAATTCACAAGCATGTTGTAAAAGTACTTGGTATATTCTGACAAACAGTATACAACCTACAGTATTGTTTGCATATTCTTAAACTTTGCATGAATTGTATCAGACTGCACCTATCCTGCAATTTGCTTGTTTTGTTCAACATTAAGTTTGTCAGAAATATTCACATTGATGCATGTAGCTCTGCTTCTTTCCTGTTGTGTAGTATTCCATTGTTTGACTCTACAATGATTTCATTTACCTGTTCTCTTATTTTTTCTCTTATAGATAATATTGCCATGAACATTCATAGTATATGTGTGAGAGTTTCCCTAGACTATGTACTTAAGGGTGGAATCGCTGAGTCGAAGGATGGAAGTGTATTTTTTAAGCCTTTTTGAGAGCAATGTGCTGGTATTTACCCAAAGTAACTATTCCTACACTATTTGACACAGTAATTTCACTCTCATAAATCTATACTAGAGAAATATTCGTTCATGTGCACACAGATATACATATAAGAATTTTCATTGTCCCATTCGTAGTAATAGGGAGACATAGGAAACATCATCAAAGTCTATATACCGGGGAGCAGTTCAATAACCTGTGGGACACAGGCTAAGCAGCTCCTTTCTCACCCACCTCCTAAACTAATCCTGGATTGAGAAAACAACGTAGCACTCCCCCCCACCCCCACCCGCCCCTGTACGTACCCCTGGGAATTGCCTTGTAAGTGCCTGCGTGTTTATCACTGTCACATGGAGACCCAGCTAGAGTCCCAAGTCTGCAGGGAACCTACTAGTCCTGGAAATCAATTCCAATAAAAACAGGAATTTTACAGGAACATTAGTAAGTTGATTAGAAGGCCTAGCTTGTCTCAAAGATAAACAACCAGCAGTAGCAAAAGCTTTTCCTTTGGTTATGAACAATCCACAAATAGAAGTGTTTGTGCTGCTTGGTTGTGTGTGACTTAAGAAATTCAAACTCATCTCTAGAAATAATGCAAGCATATTCTCATTTACTAGGAGCTTAATGGATATAAGCCAGAAGGTTTAACTAAATAAAGGACTTTAATAATTGCAATAGGTAATACCTTTTGAGCATGTTAATGCATTGTCTGTCTAGACTGGTTTTTACCATGCCACCATAAAGTAGCTATTATAAGTCCCATTTTATTGATAAGGAAATGGGAAGGTTAGGAAACTTGTCCAAGGCCACATAGTAAGTAATAGTCAAGATTTGAACTCAGGTCTGTCTGGTGACAAAAACCTATATTTTTCTCAATATAACATGTTGTACCTCTACATTTAGAGTTAGAAGAATAACACAATGTCCAGTTTGATTTGCTAAATTAGGATTCCTGTTTTGGCCTTACAGTATGTTAGAGAGGAATTCTACAAGGCTCTGGGGCCCCCTCACCCACAGCCCCCATCTCAATAAAGTGAACAAAGTGATTCTTTGATTCTGAATGACTATTTATTCATTCGATACATATTTTGTTGAAGAGCTACTTTGTGCCAGGGATTGTTCTTTGGGTAACAGCTGACTGGATGAGGGAGTTTATACCTGGGTCAAGTTTCACCTGAGCGTTCCTAGTGGCCAACGAAGTGGCCTGGCATGAGGACTCAAGCTGACAGGAACGTTCTAGACTGCAGAGTGACCAATTTGGCTCAACGAGAGCCCCTCTCTTGGGTAATGTGGACATGATACATACATACAGAGCAGCACATGCAATGGGGGTGAGGGTGGGAACAGAAGCCAGGGAGATGGCTGTAAGCAGAAGGCATCGGGAGACCAAGGTCACAAGTAGCATCAGGAGAAGCTGAGACAGAAAAAAAGTTGAAACCCAAGTTCAAAGGTGCAAGCCCTGTGCTTTGCAAACCACAGTTCTTGTGCAGTCTGGGTTTTCAGTGATTGTAGGGTGCAAGAACGAGGGTGTGCTTAGCTTTCCTTAGGTGGCAGGGCTTGACTGTAAGGATTCATGTGTAAGGAATTGGAGGGAGAGGAAACTGTCTCTGGCAAGCACTAGTGTAAACAACTGATGACTCAGGAGCTCTGGACATGACAAGCAAAGTGTCTGCTACTCTACTTCAACAATCTCCCTTCAATAGGAGACAGCTTAAATAAATTGTGATTCAGCCATACATTGGAATACTCTCCAGTCATTAAGAATTATGTAGCTAAAATATGTGCTTGATAAGGAATGTTCTCCAAGATACAGTATTAGGTAACAAAAGCAAGGTGCAGGATGTTGTGTATAGTATCGGTTATGTAAAAAACTCCCCTCTAATACATACATACACACACACACACACACACACACACACACACACTGTATGTGTGTATATAATTTCTGAACGGACACACAAGAAACTGGCATATGTGTTTACCTCTTGAGAGGGGGAATTGTTAGGCAGGGCTGGAAGGTTAGGCATAGGTGGGAGAATTATTATGTTTTTACTAAACACCCTTTTATACTGTTGAATTTTTTTTTTTATCAAGTGCAGCTATTACTTAAAATGTTTAAGTAAAAAGAAAAAGCAAGGTTAATCGCAGATGTCTTCACCAATGGGTATTGGTTAAATAAATTGTGATATAATCTTACTAAGGAATACAACAAAGCCATTTAAAAAAAGATCTATTTTGCTATAGAAAGATGTTCATAGATACTAAATTTAAAAAAAACAAGGCTCTGTACAAATTGTATAATAAAGTTCCATTTGCGTAACTATATATAAATATATATATATATATTCATAGGAAAAGATCTGCAGTTCTCTTTGAAAGAGACTGGCATTGGGAGGCAAGAGAGTGGCATTGAAGGTGGACTTTCATTTTTTTGCTCTAAACACTTGTTTATGTAATTTAGATTTTTTTGTATAATGAGTCCATATTATTTTTTGTAATAAAAACACACACAAAATTAAATTACGGAGAGAAAAAGAGCCCCAGTCCTAGAGGAATCTGCATTCCAAAGATTGGTTTCATCACGTGCTTTTCCATTCAAGAGCTGCCAATGATTTCTCACAGGAATCGGAGACTCACTGGCCTGGCACTGGATACCTTTGGGGTCTGTCTTTTTTATCTCGTCTTTTCTTCCACTGCCCCCTTCACATCTTTCTCTGTACCAGTCCAGTTGGCCTCCTCTCCAGCAAGTCTCCATCCTTTCTTTTTTCTTCAATCTCCTTCCTTTATGCTTCACACCTACATACTTTCACTCCCCCACTCCCCAGCTTATTGAAATTCTCTTGTTTCATGACCCATCTCAAGAAAGCCTTCTGGAATAATTCTACTCATTAGCAAGTGAGCACCACAGGGACTCATATGGAGCTGAGGAGACTGCCTTGTCATATTCTTTATTTGGCCATCTTGTATATTATCTGACTTCCATGGAATCGTTTAACTAAAATATGGCCATGATTTTATTGTTTACAAAACACCTATGCAACTATCACTTTATTTCAGCTTCACGCTCACTGTAGACGTCGGCGAGGCAGGTATTAACATGATTATTCTCATTTCACTGATGAGGAGACTGAGGCCTAGGGAGACGTCTTGTTCAAACTAACACAGGAAGGAAGTAGCCAGTTGGGACCCAGGTCTTCCTAACTCGTGTAGAACACCTGCTTTTTGTCCCCCCAATCGGACTGCACTGTAAATCCCCAGAGGATAAGGATTGTGTTTTAAATGTTTCTGTGTATTCAAAAGGGACAAAGGGAAAGTCATCAGGTGTTCTGATGGGAAGGTTACCAAAGACAGGACACTCAATCAACCAAAGTGTAAAAAAGCCATAGTACTGTCCTCAAGGAGCTTGTGGCCTATCTGTGAGGACAAGTAAGCAATTAAAACACAATTAACTGGTAAATTAAGGTGATTTTAGGTGGTACACAGACAACATTTCTTTCTTTAAATAACATATCAAACCTGCTTTGGGTAAGCAAAAGCTTTAAAAAAGGAGTTGATTTTTTTTTTAAATTACAAACCAGAGAGGATAGTAAACAAAATTTGTGACAGCAGTACATGGATGATTGACATTTGGGAACCACTGCCCAAGGTTAAGAGTCGGATAGCCCAGGAGCATTCAAAGTGGGAGTACAGGCATGAGCAAAGCTATAGAGGCAGGTGAGACATGACAAGAGGTGGTAAGAGACCAACCTGGCTGGGACTGAGTGATGATTCCAGAGGTTTCTACGAATCACTCTGGCAAGTGTGGGTTGTATTACAGAGGTGTTTGGGCAATGTTTCAATTCTTGTGTGTGGGAGGGCCACAACAAAAGCTGTGCTTTTTTTTTTTATATGCTGTATGGCGGGAGTCACATTTCATTCTTTTTCCATGTGAGTATCCCATTATTGCAGCACCATTTGTTGAGTTTTGTTTGTTTGCTTCTTTTGTTTGGTTTTTTTGGGGGGAGGGGGAGTGCATGGGCTGGGAATCGAACCCAGGTCTCCTACATGGCAGGTGAGAATTCTACCACTGAACTACTCTTGCACCCCCGAAAGCTGTGCTTTGAGAGAATACTCTGGTAGTAATGTATAGTATGGATTGAAGTGGGCTCAACAACTGGTCCAAGACTACACTTGCTGGATGTCACACACAACATGTCACGAAGGTGTCAAAGCCCCCAAGAGAGTCAGGCCTTGAAGCTAAAGTTAAACCTCTTGCATGGAGACCAACATGGGATTTGTGGTTTATTGTGTATCATTTAACATGTTAAGAAAAATTCCCTAAAACTTGACAAGGTGGATAAGATTACTGAGTGCCCTTTCAGAAACATATGAGGGAATAATCCATGAGGTCATCTGATTTACCATTTATTATTGATTAAGGCCCAGACTCTGTAAAGTTAAGCGTTAACTTGTAGAAGATTGATAAATTGCAAATGATCTTTGCCTGATAGAAATGAAAATTATTTCTGTCCAGTAGGAGAGATAACCCCAAAGGTTACAGTTATATTACCCTGTAAAAATAACCAGTTTTGTATCTAACTTTTCAATCTTGTTCCTTCATTCTTTCTTCCTGTCTCATATCTTTTGGCCTCTCATATCCTTTGTAAAACCAGCTTTACAATAATGCTGCATCCCCCATCAATGAATTAAATAATCTTTGGCATGAGAGTCACATTTTTAACTCTTTGAAGTTTGCATTTTGACAAGGGTGACTTATTTACCTTGCTAATCCTCAAAGCAGTCCCGCTGCACCCTATTTTGGCCCCCGTTGCTTATCGCAAGCTTCCTACAAGGAAGTAAAGGAAATGAGTAGAAATAAGGGCCACATTGCTTCACTGATGAGGCCAACATGGTATTTCAGTAGTTTCAAAGAAGGAAGAAATTTTAATTATGGCTTGGTGAAATGATGGCAAATAAAGTCATGTGGGGGGGGTTAGAAATGGATACAGAGCATGTGTGTCTTTGTTTTCTCTGGGAACATATGGAGACATCCCCTTTAGATCACGGAACAACTAACTGTTAGTTGTGATGGCTGCTGTTAGGAAAGCTCCAGAGAAAAGTTTTGCTTTAGGTGTACTCAGTAACCAAGCAGATCACAATGGAACCCATGGAGAGAGATGCTGGAATTCTTTTGTACAGCAGCAAATTTTGCCTTCATCTGTATTTGATAGGATAGGGGACCTTGGGCTTCCTTGAGAAATGTTTTAAGTGGAGGACAAAGCAAAAAAAGGAAACTCAGCCTGGAGTTTGAGGAGGGGAATATGCACAAAGATGGGGGGAGAGGGTACAATGTAGTGGTGGTTGGAAACGGGGAGCAGCTGTCCTACCTTACACCCAGCTTTTCAAAGGGGATTTTTTCTTTTTTTGCATGGGCAGGAATCGAACCCTGGTCTCCAAATTGAACCCAGAACCCAGGTCTCCAGCATGGCAGGCAAGAATTCTGCCACTGAGCCACCATCGCACTGCCCTCAAGGGGGTTTTTACTTGCCTCTAAGTGGCCTTTTCGCCATACTATGGCACTCCCTCACCCCCTAAAAATATCTCCCATAGAATACTAAACACACATAAAATCAGAGCTTTTCTTGGTTTCATATATTTTTAATATTTTAAACTAAGAAAGTTTTGTTTTTCTGAGTAAGGTTGAAATGAAAACATACATGTACACCATGCAGCTTGAAAGCTACTAACTGGATCTTGATAAAAATTTTCTCACTTTTGAGACAAGATATGGAAGAACAGATGAGTGTGACGGAAGAATTTCACAGGTGGATAAGAATGTGTAGGAAAAAGAAAAGCAGAACAAAAAAGAATGTCACTATTAGGAATATGACCAAAATGTATCTATTTCTGAAAGCATTTAAAGCAGGTTAAAGAATGTAAAAATAAAACCCTACTTCCTTCTGACACCCTCATTTGCTTACCTCATGGACCTGGGTTGAGATGAAATACTTGTAAGAAGCACTCTGCAAAATACCTGAAATTGTGGAACTGGAAGCCATACCATACTTTGAAATTTGTTCTATAACTACTTGTTAAAATGCACTTTGAAATTTATCACTTTTTTGTATATATGTTATATCTCACAATAAAAAATGTAAAAAAAAAAAAAGAGCACTTTGCAAACTACAAGGACTGATCACGTGTCTTTGAGAGGAGCTACGTGGTGTAGGGGAGAGGGCATGGCTTATGGAGGCAGACAGGGCTGGGGGCTTAGCGGAATCTGACCTGAAGTAAAATCTAAAGTAAATGCTCGATCTCAGTTTTCATGTGTAAAACGAGGACAACAATTCATTCCTTCCACTGTTGTCGGAGGGGTTATACAATAAAGTTTCCGAAAGAAGCAAGAATAAGGCACTGTGGAAGTATGGTCTTTGGTACTTAGCATCTAGTGTAGAGCTTACCATGTTGTTCTAGAATAATCTGTTTACATATCTGTCACTCCAACTATGCTGAGACTTTTAACTCCGTATGCTTGCCTCTAAGCACAGTGCCTTCATTTTTCAAATAAACATTTACTGAGTCCTTCCAGTCACCAACTCTTAACACTCCCACTCTGCTCTCCAAACCACTATTCTCTTCACATGGCTCCCTCCCTCACACTGAAGGCCTAGGAGGATCTGACAAGGTCCCAGTGGTGGGCACTGTGATGCACCACCCACTCCTTCCCCTTCAGGGCTGAAGGACCTATTACCCCAGCCATCAAGTGGGCTGCTGGCTGACAGCCCACTGTGGGAATTGCTCAGCCATCTCCGCAGATGAGCGTTGCATTGCCCAAAGTTACAGAGCCACCTCACCCAAGGTCAGGCTCCCCACCTCCCAGTCCCCACCTGGGGCAGTCTGCATCTGATGACTGGTAAATATGGGATGAGATCAATGCCTGGTCACCTCACCCTAAGTCAGCACAACTCTGAAGGATCATCCCAGCCCCAGAGCGCCCCATGGGCTCAGCTGAGTCTGCATCACAGCCCAATTTTGCGCTCTAACCAATCCTGCTTCCTTCCCTCGGACTGCAGGCATTGATCCCCTAGGCACCCTCAATAAACTTCCTACACAAGACCTGCAAGGGGCTCCCAAAGGTCTCTGAGCTTGGTCTGTGATCTGGCTCAGCATCGAGGTAGCTTCTATTTCAAGTGATCTCCGAAGCCACTACAGGTCCCCAGGGTCACTGTGCACAGGATTCTCTCACAGTTACAGTTTTATTCTTCTCCCTCTCTCCCTCTCCAAGTTTTTATTTTATTTATTTATCTATCTATCTATCTACTTATTTAATTATTTACATGGGCAGGCACCGGGAAGCGAACCTGGGTCTCCAGCATGGCAGGCAAGAACAAAAATTATAGAAGAGCTAGATCTGAAGCAAATAATTACAGCAATCTGAGAAACAGTACAATAGAGAAATGAACCTAATGCTAAGCCAAACTCTGACTGGGGATTTGAAGGATGGCTTCCTAGAGATGGCATTTAAATGGAGTTTTGACGGATGGGTGGGGGTTTGATGGGTGGGCAAGGGATGTGGGAGAGACATTTCAGGCAGAGGAAACAGCACACCCAAAGGCTGGAAGGCATGAAAGGGTGTGGGGGATGGGGATGGAGGGGAGTGGAGGAAAATAAGGTCTGGGATGCTAGCAGGGGTAAATCATAAGGGCCTTGTTTGCTACACCAAAGAATTTAGCGCTCAGGAAATGTCTGCTGAACAAATGTCACATTCTTGTGTTGCCCAAAGCTCCACTCCTTTCTGTACCACTTCCACAAGCTTTGCCACAACTGGGCACTCCAGGTTCTATTTACTCTTCACTTAACCTCCTTCTCTTTTTTAGTTCCTTAGATAAATTCTTATTAAAAGAAATTTTTACACCTTAACCAAAAAAAAAAAAAAGAAGAAAAGAAGTACCACTTGTTATAAATAGAAAGCAACTTGAAAGTAACTACAATGGAAACAAAAAAGAGTAATTCAATTCTGGCTAGAGACTGTTGCCTGCCAACGTTCTTTGGACCCGAGGCCTGCTCTGGCTTTGTTAAGAAAAGAGATCTGCAAGCATTACAGAGGTTGAAGACTAGAATGACTAAGACTTTTTCAATTCTTGCTGTAATCACAAAGCTAGAAAGAGAAGGAAAAGAGAATCACTTTCTCACTGTGTAATTCAATGTTCTTTAAAGCTGTACGATGTACTATTAAGATCATCTTGGAGCGTCCCTACTTACCACCCTGCTGAGAAGGAAAGCATTTGGTAAACAATAAAATGCTGCACAAACGTGGGTGTTAATATCACCTGTTGTTTTGCCCATTGGTTCTGGAGCAATCTCGATTGTAACTGCACCTCGTGGGCTCAGGGAACGTTTCCAAACAAGTGCTGGTGGCGACCCTCACACCCAACATTGTCAGGGAAGAAGCAGCAAGGGTAGGGCGAGAGAGGAGGGCAGGGCTCTGGGAATCCTGGACTGTTAGACCTGGAAGGATCCTTCGATAATACCTAGGCTCCCCTTTTATAGGTGGGGAAACAGTATCCAGAGAAAGGATGGGATTTGTCCAAGGACGCAGAAGTTGTTAGTGATTGTGGTGTAAGACATAGACATAGGGAAAAAAAGAAGAGCATAGCTTAAGTTTCAGGCTGCTGGACCAAGTAACTGTTATCTTCAAGGCAGATGAGAACAGAGTACAGGAACAGGGGTGGGTAGAAACCAGACAGACCATCAGGTCTGAAAACACAGGGGCACCGTCAAAAGCCTAGACTTCTAAACTGGGCTCTTCAGCTCTAGTTAGAGGTTAGAGACAGGCAAGGGCCTGGATGATGGGAAGTGCTGGAAGAGAGCCTGAGGGAGGCTCACGTGTTTTCAAAAGAAGCCTAAGGAAGGGAGAGAAGGCTGCACATCAGAACTACTCCAAGGGGCAGCATAGACACAGCTGGTGGCATCCTGAGTTTTAGAGTTTTCACAGAGCTGGGTTCCAATCCTGGCTTGGCAGCGTTCTTGCTATGTATGACCTTGGGTAAGTCCCTTAACCACTCTGGACCCCCAGCTCCTCATGGAAGTGTAATGTGGGCAATAATAGTAGCTACCTCATAAGATTGTTGTGAGGTTCACACGAATCTTGGCACATAAGTTAGCTTTACTTCCCCTCCCCCTCCCATGACTGCAATTGCGATGTGCCCTCCCCCAGCCCCCTGACAATACATTTCCTCTTTCCTCCTCTCCTGACTCCCTCCCTTCACCCAAGCTCCTAGCTCATATTTCCAGACCCAATCCTGTGTCCTTGTGTTCAATTAGCCATCACATTTGTCCAGGTTACTGAGTTAATAATAAGGAGTTTTTGAAGTAATTTGCAGATAAGAAAGCTTAGGGTCGGGCAGTGCGACAGTGGCTCAGGGGCAGAGTTCTCACCTGCCATGCCTGAGACCCGGGGTTCGTTTCCCCGAACCTGCCCATGTCAAAAAAAAAAAAGAAAGAAGAAAGTTTAGGGTCCACACTCCAAGGGGCTGGATAGGTACCCCCTTCACCAAGAGCCAGAGCAGAGAGTTGACCTTCTGGAACAGAGAGCTGGCCAAGCAGCCTGTACCAAAACAGCGGGACTGGAGCGAGAGGGCTGCTCCGACCTCTAGAGGCTGTGGCTCAGAGAGAACAAAGAAAGGACTCTGGTCTCCTGTGGCGTTAGAAGGCAGTGCCCGAAGCAAATCTCTCTTTTAAAAGCTATAAGACAGAAGGTTAAATATAGTCCTTTCCAGTTGTCTGGGATGCAGATTTATGAAATGTCAGAGCTGTGCTAGAGTAAGAAACGATCTTATCTCGGCTCTGTCTTTCAAGAATAGAAAGGAGGCAATAGCAAAAAGAAATACAGCTGGACTTTCAACTGGGGCACATGGGAAGCTGTTGGAGGATTTCGGGCCACCGAATTTGTTTTGTCAAACGCTCGCTCTGCCTACGGGGTGGGGAATGGGTGGAGAAGGACAAGAGTGGAAGCTTACCCAGTGACTAGGGAGCAAGATGAAGGTGCCTTAATCAGGGTATTAGACATGGAGGAGGGGAGGGGGGAGAAGACTGTAGGGTGGGGCTGAGCCTTCAACCCAGATGAGGGTGACCCTTCCTCCTTCCCTCTCTTTCTCTTCAGAAGAGGAAGGCCGGATGGCCAGACTCTACTTGCCCTTGACTCCTTGAAGCTCACACCACAACTCTAAAAAAAGGCAACCTGCCAAAAGGCACCCAGACCCCTCTCTCCTTTTCAAGGTAGCTGGTTGCATCCATGGAGAGTCTGTTAGAAAGTTACCTCCTGAGGCCTCTCACACCCTGTCTACTCCCTTCACCCTGTGACCTCTCTTCAGAGATCTGAAGACCAGGGACCACTTCCCCATGATTCTTCTCCAGAAAGGATGTGGTCCTCACAGGACTCCGTTTTCAGCTCCACCACTCTGCATTTCAAACCCTTTTAGCTCATAAACTCACTCTGAACATCCTCCTGCCATAAAGGACCAACTAGAACCCCAGAGACACAGCATAGACTCACTGGTCTGTCCTGCCAGCTACCTCTGCAACCATAACAGTAACTCCCAGTAAAGCCTCAAGGGCATACAATTGCAGTATCACCTCCTCCAAACCCAGCTTATTCTTTTTAGGGAAATCAGAGTGGGATTCTGGTACGGCACAGGACGCTGAACTTATTTCATTCCACCCCCCCCCCCCAGCCCCAGCCAGGAGGTCTGGCTTGAACTGCAATTGTAAAGCTTGGTCCCTTGGCAGTAACCTGTTTGCACAGATAACCAGGAACAGACACCCCTTTTCCACCCCTCTCTGCTCCCATTCCTTGGTATTGTACAATATTTTGTCATTTGCAGAAGCAGGGGTAAAGCCCCAAGATTGCATGAGTGGTTATTTCCACCACTCGAGGTTCAAGGACTCAGAATTCATGTTAAGTTGATTCATAGCAAATAAGAGATGCATTATTTCTTACACATCATGCAGCACACACACACACAGTTCCTCAGTCACTCTCATTATCCTCTTAGAATCCCAGAATATCAGGGTTGGGATGTGATCTCATCCACCCTCTTTCCCCAGAGCCACCCAATTTTGAATTCATGCAATAGCATCTCTGCCACGTAGCTGTCTTGCCCTTTCATGCACACTTCTAAGTAACAAGGGCACTCAATCACTCACTCCCAAGTCAGCCCAGGCCACCTCAGGATGGTTCTGACTATAAAACTCCTTCTCAATGAGCCCCCAGATTCCTTCCTTTCTCCCCTCTGCTGAGAGTGGGACGCTCCTCCTCCAACAACTCACCTCCCCGGCTCCAGAAGAGGGTGATAGACTCGGCTCTTTCCATCCTACAGGAGTGGATGACCAAGAATCCACATCCAGCAAATCCTCATGCAAGAGAGAAACGTATGGTGGGCCCACACGGGGGCCAGGGAGCCGAGGGGCTCCACGCTGTCCTGAACCCTGAGCCTGGGCTCCTCAGCTGGCTCCTGGGGATTCTTCTTGGACCCTGTTTCCCAGCCCCCCGGCTGGGTCAGCTTGGTCCCATCGATCATATGCTGCTTTGCCCTGTGAAATTGTTCCTGGGAAGCCCAGCCCAGAGAAAGCAATTCAGGAATCAAGAAATGCGTTTCCTCTCTCTCCTTTCCCACTTTCCCCAGCACCCTCCCCCTCTCCCTGCCGCACACACACTGGTCCAGTCCGTCCCACCACCGCAGACCAGCGAGGGAAATTGTTTATGAGTTGGTCTTGTCTTTCTCTAGGTAAGATTTTCAGCCAAAGGCCCAAGTCAGGGTCCCACTGAGGGCTGACCTCCTGCTCGGCCGCTGTCCTGCAGCGAGGGGAAATGAACAGGAACTGGCCGTCTGAGTCAGCGCCCCTGGCCTATTGTCATTGTGAGGGCCCCTTCCTTCCCAGAGGAGAGAGGTGCACAGAGATAGGCCTTTTTTCCCTCCCAAGTCTCTCTCTCTTTCAATCTCTCACTCTCTCTGTCTCTGTCTCTCTCTCTCTCTCACACACACACACACACCATCTTTCTTGGCCTGGAACGAGTCTGTGAACTATGACTGGATGTGATTCAATTCAACTGCCCCAACTTCTAGTGAGGGTCTACTATGGCAGGGGATTATGCATACAGCACACAGAGGTTGTCTTATTTCATCCTCACCTCAGACAGGGGAGCCACAGACGAAGATTCCTATTTAACAGGTGAGGAAACTGAGGCTCAGAGAGGGAAGGTAACATTTCCAAGGTCCAACAGCTAGAGCATAATGAGATTTGGAGTTCAACCTTGCTCTCCATGACATGGAGTAGATGTTTACCTTCCTCACTGTTCCTCCCACCTCCACCCCCGCCAACATATTGCAGACCTTAGCAAAGCCTATTTCCTAGGGTACAAAGATGGGAAAATCACTGGCTTTTAAAACATATTTTGCTCGAACTTGTTTCTGTGTGTTGAGGAGGGCAAGTACTCAGGAAACTGTCTGCCAGACGCTTGGTACTAAGGTGCTCCTTTGTCATTTTGTACTGTGAGTATATTCCCCAAATAAACAAAGGTGGATGAACCGAGCCCTTGTCCTAGAAACCCTCTTCTAATTGGAAGATCGCCGGTTCTTGCTCACAGAGTGGAAAGAGACAGCCGGAGCTGTGTTGTTTTCCTTTCCTTTTTTTTCCCCAAAGAAACAGAGAGATAAGGAGGCAACATGGGGGTGAGGTGGGATTGGAAGCCTCCCCCAGGAGGAAGCTTGAGGGCTGAGCACCTGTACAGACATGACTCTCAACTCAGTCTGAAACACATCCTACCTCCTCCGGACTTTTGCTCTTGCTGTTCCCTTTGTCTAAATTCCGTGTGCCTTCACGGCCTTCAAGTCTTTGCTTTAATGTCATGTTCTAACTGATCTTTCCTGGCCACCTGGTTTAAACATGGAACCTCCTAATACTCCTACTCCCTCTCTCTGGTGTTATGTTTTCCCCACAACACATACCAACATCTTTTTTTTTTTTTCACATGGGCAGGCAATGGGAATCAAACCCGGGTCTCCAGCATGGCAGGCAAAAACTCTGCCACTGAGCCACTGTGGCCTGCCCCATACCAACATCTAGTTATATACTTTACTTTTTAATTTAAATTTTTTAGGCTGTCTCACCCTATCGTCTAATAGGATGGAAGCTCCACAGGGGCAGGGATTCTTGTCTGTTTTGTTCACAGCTGTGATTCCTGGTGCCTAGATCAGTGCCTGATATATAGCGGATGCTCTGGAAATATTTGATAGCTGACTGGCTGACCAACTGACTGAAGGAATGTGTGCTCTATCAACAACGACACCTCGCCAAAGCACATGAGGGAGAGTCAGGAATCCCACACAAAAGGAAACATCCCCAACTCTGGGCAGAAGCAGCTCAAGTCTTGAGAGGTACCAGTTGTAGGGGCAGAAATATCAACCTCGCCTAATAGTTCCTCATTTTTCTATGACATAGAACGATAAGCCATCTAAAAAGACTGAAGTGAAACCTCCAGATAAGGAGAATGTACTGTGTCCTGGCAATTGGGGAGGGTGGTAATTTCTAGGAGTAAGGAATGGTTATTCTTATCAACTGCAGTCAAGAAGTTAAGGAGGCCGAGGCCCAAGAAGTGAATGTTAGTGAATAAAAAAGTATTTGCAAAGTCCCCTTGGGGGAACTGTGAGAAAGGGAGAAAATTCAACGTCCCCAAGTTGAATTCTTGATATTCTCACAAGCAGTGCGGACAATCAAAGCTATAGGCTGAGCCCCCAATCTTGGGGTTCGTTCATATGAAACTTAACCCCACAAAAGATAGGTCAAGCCTACTTAAAATTAGGCCTAAGAGTCACCCCCAAGAGAACCTCTTTTGTTGCTCAGATGTGGCCTCTCTCTTTCAGCCTAAACGGCAAGCAAACTCACTGCCCTCCCCCTCTCTATATGAGACATGACTCCCAGGGGTGTGGACCTTCCTGGCAACGTGACACAGAAATCCTAGAATGAGCTGGGACTCAGCACCAAGGGATTGAGAAAATCTTCTTGACGGAAAGGAGGAAGAGAGAAATGAGACAAAATAAAGTGTCAGTGCCTGAGAGATTTCACACAGAGTCGAGAGGTTATCCTGGAGGTTATTCTTATCTGAAATATAGACATCATCTTTTTTTAGTTGAGGTGTAATGGAGAGAGGCTGGAGGGAACTGGCTGAAAATGTAGAGCTGTGTTCCAGTAGCCATGTTTCTTAAAGATGATTGTATAATGATATAACTTTCGCAATGTGACTGTGTGATTGTGAAAACCTCGTGTCTGATGCTTCTTTTATCTACCTTATGGAGAGATGAGTAAAACATGTGGATTAAAAATAAATAGATGATGGGGGAACAAATGTTAAAATAAATTTAGTAGATTGAAATGCTAGTGATCAATGAAAGGAAGGGGTAAGGGGTATGGTATGTATGAGCTTTTTCTATTTCTTTTATTTCTTTTTCTGAATTGAGGCAAATGTTCTAAGAAATGATCATGATGATGAGTATACAACTATGGATGAAAAAAAGAGAATGTTCATATTGTATGTTGATTGGTTTTATTAATAAAAATTAAAAGAAAAAGAAGAAGTGAATGTTAGCTTTAGCAATGACTGAGGGGATGACTTTGGCAAGGACAGTTTCACAGGGGCCAGACTGCAGCAGGTTAAGGAGGGAAATGGGAGGGGAGTGGAGACATCTCACAGGAAGTCTGGCTGCAGTTAGAGAGGAAAGAGAGAGAGCCATAGCTGGAGGGAAAGGCAGAGTTACATGGGTGGGAGCTAGATATTATCAGAATGGGTGAGATGCTGTGGGTTTTTAAGTTAAGAGGTGCTGCCATGAAAACTGCCCTTCCACCCTACCCTCTGCGTTCCCTGAAGGCTGGACTTTACTACCCCAAACCAAATTAAAGCAGAATTTGTCAGGAATGGTACCCTGGCACTGATAGTGGTTTAAATCCCCCAGATTGATTCTTGGTCTTAAAGCCCAGCTAGTGGGTGGAATGCAAAGGCAGTCTAACCCTCTTTCCCTTCCCCCCTCATGTTAGCAAATCAGCATAGTGCTTAAGAAGACAGACTCCGGACTGTCTCAGTTCAAATCCCAGTCTCGCCATTTACTTGCTGTGTGCTCTTGGGCAAATCACTTAACATCTCTCAGCCTCAATTTCTAATGGGTAGATTTAGTTACATAATTTACAGTTTTTAACCTATGTATCCTTTTCAGGGGATAATAAAAGTACCTAGACCATAAGGTTGTTGGGTGCCTTGAGCAAGTTAATATCTACAAAGAGCTTAGAGGACTCCCTTAGAAGCTATGCTGGGGCTGGCCTGTTTTATAGCAACTCTCCTACTGCCTCTCTGTCTGATAATCTTAACCTCAGGTCCTATCTTGGACTTCAGCCTCCCACTGACTATTATCCCCAACTTAGTGCACACAAGCCTGAGTCTGCCATACCCTTCTCCAGTCATTTCTCACCCCAAACCCTTTTGGGCTCGAGCTAGCTGCTATTGCAGTGGTAGGAGCTGCCATCACAAGTGACCACAGCCGCACTGTCAGAGAGGGGAAGATTTCACGAATCAGAGGCCCATGTCTGCTTTTGTTTCCCCACCTCACATTTTGAGTTCTTTTGGTGTCTTGCTTGGAGTCAGGGCAAACTGTTGTCCCTGGGCAGAGAAACAGTTTGTGTGTGTAAGTTTCCATAACACAGACCGCATATTTGGAGGACTGGAGGTTCAGTGACGGTGGGAGAGGGGCCATCTTCATGCCCAGAGCTGACATGTGACCTTTAGCTCCATGGATTATGACTCTCGCTTGGATAGCCACTGAAAGAGATCTAAATCTTTCTAATTTTGCTCTTTACCCTGAGAAGACGGCTCCCCACCCACCCAGGCCAGGCCCTGTAGCAACCAGGGAAGAGAAAAGGGGGCTGGTGACAGAGCCAGAGTTTGGAGCAGTTGTCCAGGAAGACAGTCAAGAGTCTGGAAAGGGAAAGGGTGGAAATATGGAGGCAGACATGTGAGGAAGCCAGAAATCCCCAAAGCCAGTTCCCAGAAAGGGAAACAAGGTCGAGGCTGATGGGCAGATTTGAATATATCAATAGAGTCATTTGTTGGAGATGGTACATGCCCTTGATCTGCTGTGTGGCATGTGTGTTTGTGTGTGGGGGGGCACATCTTCTCAGAGACAAGCTTAAAGGGCCTGAATGGCACCTTCCCAGGCCTACAAATTCCACAAAGGGAATTCATAGAGGTGGTTTGAAGTCACCTTCTCCAATGCCAGAAACAAGGCTGGGAGAACATGCTCCACCTGAATGGCAGGGAGTGATTGAAAGCCTTATCTTGCTCCCAGGACCACACACCCCTCCATCTGGGCTCGTGGAGGATTTGATAGGTGATTGACTTTTTAAAAAATTAATTATTTATTAATTAAAAAAAATTACAAGAAAGAAACACAAACATTCCCAACACATACACTCAGCAATTCACAATATTGTGATTGACTTTTTAAATAGAAAGATCTATTGTTCAGAGAGATGAAGATTCCATCAAAGACCATTCGCCCCACAAGGATGCAGATGGCACTTGAAGGCTCTTTAAAAGTGCTACCTTAGGGCAGGTCATGGTGGCTCAGCAGGCAGAGTTCTTGCCTGCCATGCCTGACACCTGGGTTCGATTTGAAGACCTGGGTTTGATTCCCGGTGCCTGCCAATGCAAAAAAAAAAAAGTGCTGCCCGAGGGGAGACATGGAGCTGGCCTGGCGGTCCCCCTACCAGGGACATTTTTCCCTTGTCATCTCAAACATTAGTTTTTACCTCTTCTGAAGGTCAGAGACTTGTCTGGTTTCTCCCAGCTCAATGATGGTCATATGTACATGATGGCCATGTGGTACAGCGTTCCACCACGGTAAAGAGGAAATCACAGAGGTCACTGAGGACAATTCTTGGGCGGTGGTGGCGGCAGTGGGTGGGTGGGGGGTGGTGTACAGCTGGACTGCTGCCCACATCAGTCTGTGGAGCTGGGTGACCTCTGTGGGTCTATACGATAATGAAAGGTTTGAAGGAGATGAGTGGTCTCCAGGCACATATCTCACATTTATTAAAGTACCTTGGTCCCACCATGACAGAGACAAAAAGTCTGCTTTTTTCCATGGAAGGCTTTTCAATGTTGATATATTAAAAAATAATGCTAGCTGTGGCCATATATATATATATATATATATTGTGTTCCCCCAAGACTCCTTCCATACCCTTCCCACCACTCTTTGAGACTCCTTGGAACAGGTGATCTCGACTCAGGTGACGTCTCTGTACTCGGATATTCTTTAGGAATAATAGCAGCAGCTCCCATGTGCTCCTGCTCATTATATATATGCCAGGGCCTTCCCATGCTGCAATCACATCTCATCCTCACAACCACCTTATGAATGAGGTACCGCCAATTCCGCTGGAACAGGGAGGCAGTGGGAGCTCTGAGAGTCACGTAACTTGTCTAAAGGCACACAGGTGGGAAGTGGCCAAATCAGACTGAGAACCCAGGCACTTTCACTCCCCAGCAGCTGTGGAAGTCTTCACTGTTTTTTATTTTATTTTTTTTATTTTTATTGATAAATCTTCACACACATACATTGCATACATGGTTACAATCAATGGCTCACAATATCATCACATAGTTGTGTATTCATCACCGTGATCATTTTTTAGAACATTTGCATCACTCTAGAAAAGAAATAGAAAGAAAAAAGAAAAAACTCATACATCCCATACCCTTTACCCCTTCCTCTCATTCTCATTGTCTACTAGTATTTCAATCTACCCAATTTGTTTTAATCTTTGTCCCTTTACATTATTTATTTATTTTTTATCCATATTTTTTTACTCATCTGTCCATACCCTGGATAAAAAGGAGCATCAGACACAAAGTTTGCACAATCACACAGTCACATTGTAAAAGTTACATCTTTATACAATTGTCTTCAAGAGTCAAGGCTACTGGAACACAGCAGAACAGTTTCAGGTACTTCCCTCCAATCACTCCAATACATCATAAACTAAAATGGATACCTATATCATCCATAAGAATAACCTCCAGGATAACTTCTGATTCTGTTTGAAATCTCTCAGCCACTAAAATTTTATTTTGTTTCATTTCTTTCTTCCCCCTTTTGGTCAAGAAGGCTTTCTCATCCCTTGATGCCAGGTTCTGGCTCATCCTGGGATTTCTGTCCCATGTTGCCAGGAAGATTTACACCCCTGGGAGTCATGTCCCACATAGCAGTGGGGGGGGGGGCAGTAAGTTCACCTGCCAAGTTGGCTTAGAGAGAGAGGCCATATCTGAGCAACAAAAGAGGTTCTCTGGGGGTGACTCTTAGGCTTAATTTTAAGTAGGCTTAGCCTATACTTTGTAAGAATAAGGTTCATAGGGGTGAACCCCAAGATTAAGGGTTCAGCTTATTGATTTGGTTGTCCCCACTGCTTCCAAGAATATGAGAAATTCTCCAAATGGGGAAGCTGAATATTTTCTCCTTTCCCCCTAGTCGTCCAAAGGGACTTTGCAAATACTTCTCTAGTCACTGTCCAAATTACTCTGGGATATATAACAGCATCACACTAACCTGGACAAACCAACAAAATCTCACACCCTATTCAAGATCCATGTAGTTTTGGTGTTCAACTAAACTGACCATACAAGTTACATTAGGAAATTGGTCCTTGTTCTTTATCAATCACTTCAAACTTCTTCCCATGAAGTTGAAACATTTTGGAAAAAGAAAAACTCACCTTTTTCTGATTACTCCCCCAAGCAAAGCTAAAACTGGAAAGCCTCACTTGCCTAATTGACTTTCAATGGCACCTAGTGTTCAGGGAAGGCAAAGCAGATGTCATCTGAAGCCACCCAACAGCACAGTTCCAACCTGGCTTTGCTGTCAACTGAGGTGAAACAGTAGAGAACAGTACCTAGCATTTTTTTGTTTCAAAATATCTGTGTATATATCACAATAAGGCTTTACATCGGGTAGCATTTCATACCTCATGAAAACCTTTAAAATATTTTAGATCGTGTGATTCTCATAGCAGCCCTCTAAATTGTTGTTATCGTCGTCGTCATTATCCCTATCCCCACTTTGTATATGAAGCAACAGAGGATATAAGAGGTAAAATAACTTAACCCAAGACCCACAGTAAATGTCTAAGCTTGATTTCAAACCTGGAGCTTCTCACACTAAGCCCAGAGTTCCCTATTCCCTGTGGTTGTCTCTTTCCATAAAAGTGAACAGTTAAATAAAGGCACCTAATCTTGTATTTATGTCTTCCAAGTGTGTTTGCTAGCTCAGGGAAATGACACAATTTGATCTCTCAGCTTGACAGAATGGTTTGCTACTGTAGTTGTTCCATATGTTAATGGTTTATATTATCCTTTTCACAAAAACATTATTGGAAAACTAAGGAAAGAAAAATTCACCAAAAAGCCTGCCACCCTAAAAAGTTTTGATTTTTCCACGATTCCCTTATACTTCCTTGACCATATGCAGACATACATTTTTTTACAAGTTTATAAAGTTCAGCATAGACACAATTTTGCATTATGCCCTTTGTATGTTATGCTTTATTATAAGCATTATACATATTGCTCAACAATCTTCAAAATTAGCCTTTCTAGTGGCTCCACCATATTTTGGAGAGGTAAGGTGCATCATATTTATTTAGGAATTCCCCCGTTATTTTATAATAGGGTGGCCGTTATACATTTTACACCCACTTTTTGCTTCCTTCTCATTCTGGCCCAGGAAATGTCGGAATAGCATAACTGGCCCCAATGGGCTCATTAAGTCTGGTTAGGAAATATGTGTCATTAGGAAGGAGGCCCCCATAGGGTAGCAGACTAACCTGTAAGCCTCTGCCACCTAAGTTTTCATCATACTGAAATCAAGGGACTGTGAGAATTCAATAAGCTTGTGAATAGGAAAGGTCCAGGTCAACTATAAAAATGTCTTACAAATGCAATGAGATTTTCTCCTCAATTTGTTTGGCTACAGAGAAGAGAACAGTGGACTCATTTTTCTTTTGAAGCACAGGTCACCTTCCTCACAGGGCTGGTGTGGCTACTTGGGTGGGGATGTTGGAAACCAGAATGATAGCAGCTCTCTCTGGCTCTGAGGCACCTTTCTACACCCGGGTTAGGCTTAAATTGAAGAACCCCCTCCTTTCTTTTTAGTGCAGGAATCTCCAGCTCTGGCTTCCGGATCCAGCAAGAAGCCTCCAATGAGTTCAGTTATTCAAACAATACAGATGTACCATCAAAGAGACAAACGGTGAGACTTCTACAAGGCTGGGGATTGCAGCTCTTGTTGCTATAGAGATTTGCTAGACCTACCAGAGCTGAGCCACAGAACCCTTCTTTTGCCACACCTGGCTCCAGGATTGCCAACTCCAGCCACAGATGTAAAGAAGCTAAGAAGCACCTGGCATGGTGCACCTGGCATGGGCTTTAGAGTCAGACCTGGGCTCAAATCCTGGCTCTCTGACTTCCTTGCTCTCACACCATGGGCAGCTCTCCCTCAGTTTTCTTATCTTTAGAGTGGCATCAATATTTCTTACCCGGTGGTTATTCTCAGGATTGAGTAAAGTCATGGATGAAAAATGTTGGCATATAATAGGTGCACGACAAACAGCAGGTCCCTTCCCTGCGGGATATTAGTGCAAATACATGGTACATAGATGCATAGATATGCCCATGCTGCATAGTTACAGTGGTGCTAGCATAATCCTTTACCCCCCTGGACAGACTGTTTCCTGTTGTTCTACCTGCTCCCCAGAATTCCCCAAACACGCTGGACTCGCTTTTAGTTCCAGGCTCATGGCAAAGGTCCATGGTGTTCCCCCATCTGAAATCACAATTGCTCTTCTGTTTTAAAAGTAAAAGTATTACAGCTTTCTACAGGCTTTTCAGCTAATCTCACATCACATCTTCTCACGCACCCTGATGGGTGTGCTAAGGGTAGGTAGTTTTCTCCTCATTTAAAGCAGAAGGATGAGACCTCAGAGGTCAATGACTTTTCTAAGATCACTCGCAGATTCACAGAAAGAGACAAGAATTCAAGCCTCCTGAGTCCTGATCAATGGCTCTTTCTCATCCTTTGGCAGGTGCAGCCCCTGCCCTCAAAAAGGACATGTTTTACTGGGGGAGATAAACATGTATTAACACTGACAACAATGACAACACAAACAATGATAAAATTATGTGCGAGGTACCAAATTAGTACAGAAGAGTGAGTGGTGAAATCTGTTAATTAATTTTATATGGAAGAAGGAGGCCAGTCAGGAAAGGCTTCAGAGAAGAGGTGAAACCTAAGCAGAGTTTTGAAGAATGAATAAGAAATTTTCAGGAGACAATGGGGTAGATGTTCCAGGCAGAGGAAACAGCATTTGTGAAAGCATGGAAGTGCTGAATGGGCCTGGTGTATTTGGAGATGCATGAACCATTCAGGATGACTGGATCATCAAGTTCAAATTGAGAAGTGACAGGAGGTGAGGCTGGAGCAATAGGTGGGGCCCGGTCATGAAAGGTCTTTAAGTTGTGCAAAGGAACATATACTTTACCTTAGAAACTGGTCCTTTCCAAGCCTCAGGCATTGGTGTCTCACATTCTCAAATTTTGCAATTTCCAAGTACTACCTGTGCTGTTATTTACTTAATCATTGTGTTCAGAAAGACTCACTTTTCAAAACTTTAAGCTTGCCCTAAGCACAAATATACGAGAAACCATGGGTTGGGTGTACCAGTTAGGTTTTTTCTAATATACATTCAAATATACACAGAACTTCGAAAGCCAGAAAAGGTTTTCTCTGTACCAAGTATGATGACCCCAAGCAGGGCACACTTTGGGAAGGAGTTCTTGATCCCCCTTCCCCAAAATAGCAAGACTTGAATTTACAGCAAGGCAGGGTAGGGTCAGATCACTGTGGTGGCTGTGTTTAGCATGGCCAGGAAAAGTTCAACATTGGAAGCAGGGAACCTAGTTCTGGAACAAGAGTTAACAGAAGTCTGGACTCAGGCATTAGCAGAGGGATGAGAAGAGGGGCTTTGATGTCACAGAGGGAGATTCAACAGGGAGTCTTTGTTGCACAAATAAGTGTGGGTTAAGGAGAGAGAGAGAAATGAAGGATGACTCCAAGGTTTTTAGTCTGGGTTACTAAAAAGATAGTGGTGTCACTAAGAGACACCGAGAAAGAGGAAGGAGGGTGGTGCAAGATGTGCTTAACTGGGTGTGTGGTATTCATGGGACATTCAGGTGGAGATGGAGCAGTTGATGATGCTAGTCTGAGCCAGAGATAAAAAGTTGGTGGTCAGAATAAAAGCATTGACAGGGATATAAGAAACTGGAACCCTCACACCTTGCTGGTGGGAATGTAAAATGCTGTAGCTACTGCCCTCCCCCTGTCTACGTGGGACATGACTCCCAGGGGTGTGGACCTTCCTGGCAGCATGGGTTAGAGATCCTGGAATGAGCTAAGACTCAGCATCAAGGAACTGAGAAAACCTTCTCGACCAAAAGGGGGAGGAGCAAAATGAGACAAAGTAAACTGTCAATGGCTGAGAGATTCCAGAGTTGAGAGGTTATCCTGGAGGTTATTCTTACGCATTAAATAGATATCACCTTGTTATTTAAGATGAAACGGAGAGGCTGGAGGGAACTGCCTGGAAATGTAGAGCTGTGTTCCAGTAGCCGTGTTTCTTGAAGATGATTGTATAATGATCTAGCTTTCACAATATGACTGCGTGATTGTGAAAACCTTGTGTCTGATGCTCCTTTTATCTACCTTATCAACAGAGGAGTAGAACATATGGAATAAAAATAAATAATAGGGGAAAGAAATGTTAAAATAAATTTAGTTTGAAATGCTAGTGATTAATGAAAGGGAGGGGTAAGGGGTATGGTATGTATAATTTTTTTTTCTGTTTTCATTTTATTTCTTTTTCTGTTGTCTTTTTATTTCTTTTTCTGAATTGATGCAAATGTTCTAAGAAATGATTATGATGATGAATATGCAACTATGTGATGACATTATGAATTACTGACTGTATCTGTAGAATGGAATGATCATAAGTTAAGAATGTTTGCATTTGTTTGTTGTTATATATATATTTTTTAATTAAAAAACAAAAAACAAACAAATAAACAAACAAAAAAAGTTGGCGGTCAGCATTGCGGAGGTGGCCTCCTTGAGTGTGTTATTGACTGCCAAGAGAGGGAGTATAGAGTAAGAGGAGATGCAGAATTAAGAATTCTGAAGAAAGAATGCTTGTACATTAAGGGTGGGAACAAGAGACATGTTCTCGTCCTCTATGAAGTCTTTCCTGGTTACATCAGGACAGAAGTACCTCTCATAGTCAGGGTCTCACCTTCTCCCTTGTCTCCTTCCCTTGACCAGCCTATGAGGACTCTGGGGATGGGAGTGTGGCTAACCATCGCCTTTCTGTAGTTTAAGCCAGTGGGAGTGAGTGCTCAATCAGGGCTCTTGGGTTAACCTAGGCATATGAGTGAGCAGATGCAGTGCTGGGGGAAGGTGAGGGCCAGGAGGTGAAGAGGGTCTGCAGGTGAGTGCCAGAAGATGGAATGGGAGAGAGAGTTGTGGTCACAAGGCCACCTCCCCATGCTGCCAGAAGATGGTCCAATAGCTACTGCCTCTCAGATGACCCTGGCTTGGAGCTGGCACTGAAGATGCAGAGCAACCTCTAAGAAATGAAGTGGAAGGCAGTAACTGTTCCAAGCCATAGCACCAGCAGTCACATGTAAAGTTCTCATCAAGTCTCTGTTTGGAGATGCACAAAGCACTCCTGTTTAACACCAGTGGGTTCCTGAGTCTCCAACAGAGAAGCAAGATGTGGCTTCTCTGTGGCAGAGAAGCAGGATGCTCTGAGGTGGTTAGTGGTTGTGCCACTTGAGGACAGTGCGTCCCCAAACTGGGCCCTGGGCTCAGTCTACCACAGGGTAAGTTACCCTACCTTCTGCCAACACATCCCTGTAGCTTCCCTCCTGACCACACCCAACAAAACCCTCTGTTCTAGAGCTGCTCCAAGGACTGGCTGGCTCTGAACAACTATCCACAGCTACATGGCCAGTTGAATCCTCAGGCAAAGGCAGAGGCAGCCCTCGGGGCCGGAGCATGGTGCACTTTCTGCACAGCTCTCATTCAAGGACTGCTTACTTATGGTAAACCTGTTTGAGTTGAATTTGGCAAAAATTTTCCCTTCCTTCCCAGTGGCCCGAATGGTGGAGGAGGGCCTCACAAATTATTATTGACAGAACCTCGGGCTTCTCCAAGACTGTGCGAGGAGGCGCCCTGAGAAGGAGGAAGGGGGAACGCATCAATTGGAGGGAGGAGGAAGGAAGGAGAAAGTATCCCTAGCCCTAGGGGGAGGTTTCTGAAGGCTTGAGGCCTGATCAGAGGCAGCAGTGGAAGGTGCTTCCAAGTGGGCACAGGACAGGCAGGAGGATAAAGAGTTGGTGGGGAGATAAATGTGGCAAGAGAAGTTGCTTCCACATCGGTTTTACAATGACTGGGCCAGGAAGTTGAGCTAGGAAAAGTTGTCTCCAGACCCTAATTTCCACACTCTCAGCATCCAGGAAGGAGTTTTTGGAGGAGACTATGCTAGAACCAGTGAGACCATGCCTGGCGAGGGGTAAGGGGTACTACCCAGGGTTAGGAGGGCAATGAGCTCAAGGCTGGCAAATGCCCCTCTCAGCCATGCAGTGAGGAGAGCTCCCTGCGAGGGCTGGGGTAAAGAGGTGGGGGGCAGGGCATTACACAGCAAGAAACAGATTCATCTGGATCATTCTGTGTATGCAGCATATGAAGTAGAGCCAGGAGAGGTGTAGGTGTACATGTGTGGGGAGGAGACTGGGGGGAGATGAAGGTTTGAATAACAAAGGAAGCTTGTAAAGGATAAGTCATGCATGGTTCCAAGACTGCCTACTGGATCTAGAGAGAAAGCACAGTCCTAGCAATAAACTTCATCCAATGGCACGTTGCTCACTTCTCTGACACTCCAGCCACCCTCCAGAGGCTACATGGGGTTGCTGGCAAAGGGGCCAGCCCCTGTCAGCTCAGGGAGCTCTGATTTATGCAATTCAGCCTGGCGCTCAAGCAGGGGAGCTGAGAGTTCACCCACATCTCTCTCGAGCTCTCTCCCCGCCCCCTGCCAGCCCCTGCAAGTCACGCCAAGGGTCAGGTGCCCTGCACAGCCAGCTGCAGCTTTGGAGGCCCTGGCTGTCGGAATCCCAGAAAAAGGAGGGAAGGGGAGAGAGTACCTGTTGCTGAATGCATCCTGCTTTGGCTCTTACTCCTCGGTTGCTTGTGGTGAGAGTTGCCCATCATTCTGTTCTGGACTGGCAGCCGCCGCAGCTACCGCCTCCTCCTCCTTCTTTTCCTCCTCCTCCTCCTCCTCCTCCCCCTCCTCCTCCTGCTCTTCTGCCTGTGCTCCTCCCCAGGTGCTTACATCACCTCAGCTTTGCTTCTCACATACATGGCTCATCCAAATCCCACTTGTGCCCTTGGCACAGAATTGTCCAGACCTGACTCTCTCACTTGGACCAGAGACTGCTAGGAGCTTCTCTCAGCCTCTCTCTCCCTCTCTCTCTCTCACCTCCCCCACCCCACCCCACCCCACCCCCGTTTCCCTCTCTCTCCCTCTTCCTCCTTCCCTCCCTCTCCCTCTCTCCCTCCTTTCCTCCCCTTTCTCCTTGCTTAGTGCTCCACTCAGTTAGGTCAAGCAGCTCAGGTTCCAGGAGGAACCCTAGTGAGCTCGAGTGTAGGTAACCCCCACCTCATCTGCCTCTGCAGGCAGGGCCAGCACAAGAGTCCTCAGGGCCCCCGACTCGCCCGCCCTCACCGTCCCTGGCTGCCTCTGCTCTCAGCGCTGTCATTTCTGCTGCCGCTTGCTCGCTCGGTCTGCAGAAGCTCGCAGGAGTGAGGGGCCAATAACAGAGCCTAATCTGGGAGTGTGACAGGGACCAGTGAAGGAACAGTGCTACCAAGGAATTCTAAGTGACACAGCGCTCTGCTCCACTGGGGGGATGGATCCAGTTCTGTAAGTGACAGCTGCCAATGGGCTCTGGGCTCCAGTTCTGACAGAGATCTGGGTAAATCTGGGTAGAGCACGAGGCTGCTGGGCTGGAGACATGGAGCTAGCACAGCCAGATTCCTTTTGCATACCCAATGTGGTCACCAGCTATACCTGCCTCCTTGTCAGACACACCTGAAGCCTCATTCCACTCTCTCCTTCCCTGTCTGTTTTGCCTCCCCAGGGGAGTGCAGAGCTCGCAGCCCAGAGATTCACGGACTGGAGCTGGGACCCACGGCAGCCAATGAAAGGGCTCCTTCCATAAGTCCCACGGTAAATCCAAGCACGCGCATACACACTGTCTCACACACACATACACGCTCACAAGCTGCCGCTGCAGCTTCGTGCACTAAGTGACAAGGGGCAGATTGTGCTGGCTCAGCAAACCATTCCAGCCCCAATGACCTGGCAGCAAGGACAAGCCATGGCTCCTGTAATCAACTCTGCTGGAGCCAGATAGTCGAGTGACTTCACTTACTTAGCTGAGTCGTGATACTGTCTGATTCTGATGCCATCAGACTTGTTCTGATGAGGACAGGAGGCCTGTCTGTCATCGTCAGCCACAGAACACTTTGGGTGCCAATCCAGCTGGACCCTCAGTCTGGCAGACTTGAGGCCCTCTGTCACTGACAAAATAGAGCTGTGGCAATGCCTCCTTGCTGCAAGGGTGCAATCTGTTCGGTTCGACTTTGGGACAAGAGATTTAAAGTGGCATTCCTCCATCCACCTTCCCACCCAGTCATTTAAGTCATCCTTTCAACAGTTCCCACAAATCTGCTGTGGCCAAGCCTTGGACTAGGTGTTGATACAACAGTGAAGTAAGTAACCATCCTTATTTTCTAGGAGGGCACAGTTTAGGAGGGGTGACCAACATCCATAGTAAATACAGTGTAATGAACTCCTTCCCATACCAGAGAAGCATCAATATGTCTTGGGAGCTCTAAAGAGAAACTTCTTCAGTCTGGAAGGTGATGCCTGGACTGGATCATGAAAGATGAAGAGTAGCTGGCCAGACACAGAGGGGGAAGGGCATACTGTTGTTATCCCTACTAGGAATCTTTTCTAGCCAGGCTTCAGCCTTCAAGATCTTTAGTTTTCTTCAACAGCTTTGTATTCCTCAAGTTACACCACTGGGTCAGACCTGGGCTAAAGAAGGAGTCAGACACTGCCTTCTAGGCATTCCTAGCCCAGTGGGGGAGGCAGATAACTATACAGAAAAATCACAGGATGGTGTGATTCATCATACTTAGGCTTTGCCAGCTTTCTGTGAAATGTGGCAGGAGGCCTCAAAGGGACCCATTTGAGGCTAAGGCCAGAAAAGAATGTTTGGAAAATACAGGTTCCCAAGCAATTGTGAAGGACCAGAAGTGAGGTATCCTAGGAAAGTATTTATTAATAGGGCAAAAATTGTGATGCTGATGATAGGTGAATAGCTGAAGTTTGAGGAACATTTGGGTCCCTGCCTTTCTATCTGCTTGTGATGGGTCCTACATAAGAGTCTTGCTGGGTTCAAGGTTGTAAACATGGAGAGAGACAGAACCATGACATCTTGAGATGATTCTAAATTGAGTGAATGATCTTGAAAATCAAAATGGAATCAAGATCAATTGGGTAACTCCCAGATTATAACCCCAGTAACCAGATGAGGAAGCTTGGACAGAGGCAGGCATGTCTTGGAAGTGTTTGGGAGTAAGGGGATGGGAAGGTGGGGCTGAGGAATGAAGGAATTATCACACACCCGTGCACCCATTACCCAGGTCAAGAAGTTGAACATTACTGGGACTACAGAAGCCTTCCTCAAAAGAGTTTTTAGCCCTCACTGCATATCTTCCTCACAACGGCCATGGGAGGAAGGTTTTAAGTAGCTCAAGCCATTATACAGAAACTTAAACAGAGGTGAAGAGAGGTGAAGCCACTTGGCCAAGGTCTTGGCCAAGCTTCTTCTGATGGCTTCTTTCAGTGGTTTCTTCCATTGAGCCTATGCGCATGCTCAAGTCGTTCCCCAAGGAAAAAAATAGCAAAAGAGAACAGCAGACACAGAATCTGTTTTTTCTCCCTGTGTCTTCTCTACCTCATCATTCTATCTCTCTCTTTCTCACACCCAATGCCCCACATCCTCACCTCCTTTCTGTTAATTCCACTGCAGTCCTGACTCCCCACCTTCTGCACTGGAGCTTTCCTCACCTGGTAACCAGTATCCATGTGGCCACAGTCAGCAGATGCTTTAATAACTTTTTTCATTGGGCTTCCCAGCTCTGTTTGGCACTAAGGGTCACAACCTCCTTGGGTTAATGAAATTAGTACATGGGGCAGTCAGGATTTGGACCCCTATCCATCTGTCTCCAAATGTGGTACTTTTTCTACTATCCCTCCTCTTTATCATCTAAAGTGGAGGGGAAATGCTGTTAGACATTTTAAAAACTTTCTCTCTTTCTTCTATTCAATCACTGAGTTCTGTAACTTGTCCCTTAGAACTGTCTCAAATTCGTGCACTTCTCAGTATCACCCCCAGTTCCTTTACCCTGGTCCCAGGAACGTTGTCCTTTCTTTGGACCACTGCAGTGAACATCCTCTTCACTGGGCTCCCTGCTTCCACCCTTGCATCCTATAATTTCTTCTCCACACAGTGGTCAAAGTGAATGTTTAAAACATAAATCCAAATTGCCTTTCAACTACTCGGAACCTTTCAATGACCTGTTGTCTGTGGCGTCAAGTCCACACTCTCCAGCCTATACTCAGACCCAGCCCCATCTGATCTCTTCACCTTCTCATCTTTTATTCCCTAAAACAAACCCCTCTGCCCATTCAAGCTGGGCTACTTGTGGTTTTCTTTACCTTGACCTTGTGTTTGTATCACTAAATCGTAAAGCCTCACCTGGATTGAAATCTTCACTGCCATTTCTACCAGTGTGAACTTGGGCAATTTACTTAACCTCCTCAGCTTAATTTTTCCTCATTTGTGAAATGAGGATGAAAACACCTAACTTGCAGTTTATTGTGAGGCTTCCATGAGAGGACATTGAAATAATCCAAGCTGCATTAGTTACAGAGAAGATATTTGCTAAAACGTGCTTCCTGTCCCCTCCTCATCACACCTCTCTCCTATTCCAAAACCCTACAGGAGGTTTCTCAAGCTTCAGCTCAAACCCCACCCCATGAAGGCCCTCTCTGTGCCCCTATCTCTGTAGTCTGAGGGGTTCACGCCTGCCTCTGAATACTTGTAACCCTAGCTGCTTGAGTCACCCACTTGTCCCTAAACATAGATGTCTTGGAATTGTCAGAAATCTTCCATGTGCTCCTGAATTTTCTCTTCCCTGGCAGCTTGTGAGTTCTTTGAGGGATGGGTTGGAGTCTTTCGATCTTTGAGTCTGTACCCTGCCTCAGGTCTTGCACAGAGCATGTCTCAGTTGGTCTCTGCTAACTGGCATGAGCCAAGCTGCCATGCCCATGCAGACCTTCTTTCTTCCTCTTCCTCTTCCTCCTTCTCCTTTATTCCCTGATGATCTCTGGACATGCCCCCCACACTGGATTCTTGGGCCTCCATCAACTCAAGACACTTCTAAAAAGCCTTCTCACCCCTTCCAAGTTAATCAGAGTAGACATCAAGTCCACATGTACCTGTGTGGGGTGCTGGTGGCAGCAGTTCTGATTGCTCCACTGATGCAAGATCACTGCCTGTGGAAAGATGTTAGGAAGATAAGTTACCCTTTTCCCTGAGCACTATGTTCAGGGAGAGAGGGACAGTGGCTTTAGGAGGAGGCTAGACTCCTTGTGAGGTCTTTATGTGGAGGTTGAGGAGGAAAGCGTTTCTTTTCTGCATGTGTGCAAGCTGACTGGGCCAGAGGCAGTCATGTCTAAGAAGGGGAGAGGGCCAGACCCCACCATTTGGCTGACTTTGTGTCTTAGACCCACCAGGAGAGGGAGCAGAGACATCCAAGGCCTAGAAGAAGGCCAAATATAGAATCCATTCCCCAAAGTGAAAGAGTTTAAGACCCACTGACATCATCTTATTAGCCATGCCCCTCTATTCAAAGATAGGGAAGACGGTGGATAGGGGAGCAGGCCAGGATGGAACCATCTCCAGATTATCCCTTTGGAGCCCAAGAGCCAATGGTAAGAACCCATTTGTGTCTTTAGTCATGCTCTCACTTGATCCTCACAACCACCCCACAAGGTGGAGATGATTAGATCCCATTTTACAGATGAGGAAATAGAGATTAAGAAAGGAGCTGGAGCTGGAGCTGGTAAGTCACATGGTCATGATGAAAACCAAAGCTAGTCTGACTCCACGCCAGGTTCTTTTTTGCTCTGCTGGCCCCAGTCTGCCATGACCTGCACATACTTCATCGTGGTGTGTGGGGAATTTCCAGGTACAAATTCCATAAAGAGAAGTAAATTCTAATACACAGCTCCAACTCTGACTCCAGTTGGCCACAGCCTGTCAAAAAACTGTCCTAGGAACTTCTCACCTGTGGTATGCCCCAGGCAAAGCATACTCACTCAGCCTGGTCCCTGGAGACACTTTCCAACTGCGCTTCAGTCACAACCCCTCAAGCCCGAAACGCAAACTTCTAAGCACACTCTAATTTTTATTCCTGCCTGGAATGCTTTTCCTTTCACCTCCATCTCTGCTTGTGAAAAGTCATACTCATCTCCCAAGACCTAGCTCATATGTCTCCTCTTCCATGAATTTTTCTCTGAACTTTTCAAGAACCTAGCTCACCTCTAAATGGCCATATCTGCTTCATACATTTCAGGTCCACTACATATGCCTCCTCATCCTCCATGAAGCTTCTTTTCTGATCTTCCCAACTGCAAGCAGCCATCTCCTTGTGTTTATTCTCATAGAATTATGTTCCCCAAAGTGTGGTATATATTTTACTAGTGGTATGTGAGGTGATGATATGAGGGGGAATATTAGATATACATGGGTGCTCTTTCAAGTTTAACAGTCATGTACTCATTCTAATTGATATTAGGCTCTAATAATAACTAAATGAAAAAATTAGTGCACAGAATGTGTGATTTCTTAATCGTCAAGGATGAATAAAATGAGTTGGTTTAAAGAAAAATAGTGTAATATCTTTAAAGTGAATTGAATCAATAATACCTTCATCACAGGGCTTTTGCGAAGAAGATAGGCCACAATGGCTAAAAACTCCTTTGAGGAGGGCGTCTACGGTCCCAGTAATGTTCAACTTCTTGTCTTGAGTAGTGGGTGCATGGGTAATAATTTGTGATAATTCATTAAACTGTATATATATGACATGTGTGCCTTTTGGTGCATATGTGAGTTGCTCATAAAAAGTTTCTTTTTTAAATGGTACCTGACACAAATAGGCCTTCACTCAAGGGGTGTTAAACACGTATTTTGGGCCCAAGTTACCAGAAGGGCGATGATACCACTAACATCCAAGGAAGTAGAGTAGATGTATAGAAAATGAGTTTGGGGAGGGCGGGAGGCTACATTTGAGCTATGGTTTCTTCTTTGGCCCTGTCCTAGTGAGAAAGCTAAGGAGATTTCTGATGAGTAGCAGGTCAAGGCCGAGGGTGTGGAACCAGCCAAGGCCTGCATCAGGAACTTGAACATACATTTCAGAGGCAGAGGGGAAAGTGTGCTGGTGGATGTTTCATGAACTTGGGCAGATCTCGAGCCTCTCTGAGTCCCATTTATTATCTATCTGGGCAGTGAAGTATATGGACAATTGCTCCCCAAGGGTCCTCTCAGCTCTGACACACTGCTATTGGTCAACAAGCGCGCTCTGGTCACAGGGGCTACAGGAATGATAAACTCCTGCTGATGCCCTCAGGGGGTCCCTGGGCCTCAGGGCCCCAGTCCTTCCTATAAACTGGCTCTTGGAGATTGATGGACTAGTATCAAGTTCCGGAATAGAGGATTCTCTAGAAACTCACAAAAGAAACCCTCACAGGGTGGAAATGCCCATGTCAGTAAAGGTCAAAAAGGACACTACATTTGAGAAGTGGGCTGAGGTAAGCAACGGGAGAATGATGGAGAAGTGGAGCATGAAGTGCTGCACCCCTCCCCCCGCCCCCACCCCCATCCCCAAAGGCATTCAGTGTTGAGTCTTGGAAACTTCTATCCTGGCCCAACCAAATCTATTTGTAGCTTATGTTCTGCCAAGAGCCTGCCAGTTTGCTTCCTACCAGTTGTGGTCTCTAATTTTTTTGACCGTGTACCACTTTTAGAGAAATATTTTTGAGTTTATATCCCGTGATATGTGTATTTATAAACTAGATATGTGTAAAACTGTGCTAGTGGATTTTATAAATTATAAAACATACAAAGCATGAAAACGAAGAGGTGATAAAATACGCGTGAATAGAAGTTCTACTATTTTCTTCCTAGACCTTAACGGGTCACACTCTGCTTTATAGCCACATGATGGAGGAAGACAAAAAAGAAAGGGATAAACATGTGTTGTGCCTTATTATCTTTCAAGCCTTGTTCTCAATGGTCTGCATGTCCCAGTCATTCACTCATTCAACAGCCTTTCATTGAGCTGGACACTAAGGGATAGAGGGACGAATAAGACAGACTTCAGGAGTTTACAATCCAGTCAGAAGAAACAGACAATAATCAGATACACAAACAACCAAGGTAAGGTTGGTTTGTGAGAAGCCGATGCAGTGATACCATGATGAGCGGCAGGGGAAGACATGGGGCGCTAGTTTAGATAAGTGGTTAAGGAAGGTCTCTCTGAGCTAAGAACTGAGGATGAAAAGAAGCCAACAGAGGGAACAGAAAGTGCCAAGTCTGCAAGGTGAGAAAGATCTTGATGTTTTTTGAGAAAGAGAAAAGAGGCCAGCATGTGTTGGGTGGAGAAAGTGAGGGGGGAGAGTGGTGGATTTTATTCTTGGTGCCATGGGAAACTATTAGGCAGTTTTTAAGCACTGAGCAATGCGATCTGATTTAAATTTTGAAAAGATTGCTATGCCTGCTATAATGGACTGCAGGGGGTTCCAGTAGGATGGGGAAGTACGGAGGCTACATGGAAACAAAGAGAAGCATGATATATATATAAATCTCATAACAATCCTACAATAATGAACTTGCAAGGTTGGCATTATTATTCCCATTGTACATATGAGGAAACTGAGGCTGAGGGGAGGTAAATAACTTGCCTCAGATCACACAGCTAGTAAGTGATGAAAGCAGGATTCATCCAGGTCTGCCTGGCTTCCTTCCTGTCCTACTCAGAATTCTAATTATGTTTCCTGCTCCTGGGAACCATTCACCAGGACAATACAGGGTTTTCCTGTTTCAATCTTGAAAAATCACTGGAAATTCTGAACAACGATTTAAAAAAAAAAAGGTGAGGGGGTGGGTAGATCGAAGATTATTTGACCCTGCAACCAGCCAAGGGTATATAAGTGATTAAAACAGTCTGTTCCACCCGTTTTCATAAACATGCTGAGTTCACTAGAGCTCTGAGTAAGGGAAAAACCATTCTCTCCTTTGGAGGGGGGAGTGGACAGGAGGAGAGTGACGATGATATATTTGGAAATAGAAAAATAAAAAGCTGCCAACTTGTACCTTCAAGGAAAGCCCAGGGGGAAAGGGGCCAAGATGGGGGAAGTAACTTGCCAAATCCCTCCTCACAGCCCCCAAAGTTATCTGTGTGAAAAAGAAGGTGGAATTATCCCAGCCAAAGACATGAAGTCCTTTGCAGAGCACTTTGTTAGCAAAGCTTAGCATCCCTGTCACTATGCAAAGCGCGCTGGAGTGTTGCCATGGCAACAGGCAGCTGGGTGTCTGAATCAGCTCAAGGCCTCACCAGAAAGGCCCAAGCCAATGGGTACATCTTCCAGAGGCTGGGGCGGTGGGGGCCAGAGGGAGGATGGGAGGGACACTGTTTTGTTTATGTTGATGAAGGGCCCCGTGCTCCCTCCCAGATGACCAAGGCCCAAAGACTGCATCTTTGTGAAGTATTTCTTGTTACCAGAGATGTCTAATTTCCACAAAACACAACAGCCCAGATTGGCATGACCCATTTCCCTCATTCTGCCCTGGTGGTCTCCCCGCTTACCCACCCTTTCTTTTATGAGTGTCTGGATAATGAGAGAAAACAGAAACATCCAACCACTGGGAAACAAAACTCCCTTGTAAGTATAGGAAGAAACCAAAGTCCAGAGAGGGAAACTGACTGACTGAAGTTTGCACGGCCTTGGTGGTGCCAGGGTCAGACCACAGCCCCCCGACTCCTGATGTGGTGTAAATTTCACCGTAATGCACTTCTTTCCCTGGGCTCTGAAAAGGGAGGAAAGTGAATCAGCATTGACAGAGCCTCTCGGTGGACCTAGTTAACACTGTGCTCGGTTCTTTTGCATTCTTCGGAGCTCATCTGCACCACAAACCCTGCAAGGGAGCTATTATTATCCCCATTTCATTTGTTAAGAAACCGAAGCTCAGAGAGATCAAGGAATTGGCTCAAGTTCACACAGCTATACTAAGCTGGCATTAGATTTCAGCCTAGTCTTTCTGCACTTCACCACTTGGCTTCACACTTGCAATGTCAAACACACTTCCTGAATGGGGGATGACATAATTGCAAATGATTCTAGATGCTGTCCCCCCTCTTACACTTATGGCAAGACAGTGTGGCAGATGAGAACAAGCTACCACACAATGAAGACCAGTGGCCATTGATACATCTTCCTGGGCCTCACTTTCTTCATTGCTAAAGTGAAAATAATACTCCTTTTGGGTTGCTATAAGGATGAAATAAGAATGTATATAAAGTGTATGGAACAAGGTGTGATGCATAGAAAGCACTCAATAAATGTTAGTTTCTGTTAAGATTATTCTTTTTAGGGACCAGCTCAAATTCACCCCAACTGCTCCAGCCTTCATCTCATGCAATTCAGTCTCATTCCCCAGTCATCCATTAGCTGCTAGTTGCCAATTGCACAGAGGATTCTTTCTGCCAGAGGAAGGGGACGGCAGCAAGATACTGAGCTAGTCCTTAAAGAATTGCCAGTAAAATGAGAGCTGGAGAGACTTTGAGCACAAGCATAAAGGACTTTGAGCACAGCAGAAAGGTATGAAAGTATCCAGTGTTTAGGGGAGAACCAGGAGTGATTTAGTAGAGTCAAAGCAGAAGATGAAGTAGTTGAGAAGATGAGTAGAAATATCACGAGAAGGAGTATGCACTTTATCTCAAAGGTGATAGGGAGCTAAAAAAGCTTGTAGACAGAGGATGACCTGAAGAAGATCAGGGTGGCTACAATGTGGAAGGCTGACTGGAGAGAGGCCAGGAGACCAGCCGGGGGGCTAGGGAAAGGGTCCAGGTGAGAAGTGTTGAGGGTCTGCCCTGGAGACAAGCTGCAAAGCCAGAGACAGCTGAGCAGACAGAGGTGGGGATGTGGTGTTAGAATGGGTGGTGGGGCCATTCCCTGAGTTAGGGAACCCCGGACGACGTGGAGCAGGTGCTGGTGGAGGTGGAGGTGGGGGGGGAGGGGGAAAGGTGGGAGGGGAGCTCAGCTTGGACACGGTGTTAGATGCCTCTGGGAGCTGCTCTCCAGGAGGCAGTGGACATATGTGTGTCGAGCTCAGGGCTTGGAGATATAAATGGAGCTGTCACTAGCTCTTGGCTGCATTTCAAGCCAAAGAGTGGATGCGACCGTCCAGTGTGAGTGGGGAGAACAAGAAGAGAATGAAGCATAAGCATTTAAACTTTGCATCAGGAATTTCTGGGTCTCTTCCTTGCTCAGCAATCGCAACCTTCCCAGTGTACTACTTCAGCATTTGTGACGCTGCCGCCAAGATGTTCCTACCATGTGGCGCGCAATCCAGGAGAGGAAGCGGAGGTTCTCAACAGGAGGATTTTCTAGAAGAGGGATTTGATCCTCTCAACAGGTCATGAAGTAAGGGGCAGGCAGGGAAGTATTGGGAAGCTGTCAAGCCCATGGGGGTGGATACAAACTTTCCAAAATTCGAATTTTCACTTGAAAGCACGAATGTTATTTTTGGTGATATTGTCAGTCATTTTCCTTGAAGTGGCAGGCTCACTCCATTCATTTTTGAGAGAATGTCTGCCAAATACCCTAGCCTGAATACCCGATAGCTTGTCTGCCAGTTGTTCTTTCAAGTAAAAGTGGGGTTCCATGAAAAGAGAGGCCTGTTGAGCTCACACCCCCAAACAATAGCACAAATGCATTTCCTGGAGACAACCATCATTCTTCAGTGTGCAGCAGAAGTGCTGTATGCGTTCTTCCCGTTTGGTCACACAAAATATTAAAAAGGTGTGCACGTCAGGGTCAAGATTTAATAGAATTAACTATTTCCGCTGCTTTATTAAAGCCATTTTTTCTTTTTTTTACATGGGCAGGCACTGGGAATCGAACCCGGGTCCTCTGGCACGGCAGGCAAGCATTCTTGCCTGCTGAACCACCATGGCCCACCCTCAAAGCTATTTTTAAATTAAATTGGCTTTCTCTTTTATAGGGTCTCCCAGGAAAAAAAAAGGGCGATTTTTAAATCTCAATGTTCAAAACACTCCTGCTTCTATTAAACAATTGATTTGCTTTTATTTCTGAGTCTTATAACTGATCACACCTCCCTTTCTTATCTTCCAGAAAACTTAAAGTCAAATTTGAGACCCACATCTATCAAGAAGGGATTTCCTTACATTCACTTTCTGTTGCCATTTCTTCATCAGCTACCCATTTTTCCTTTGCCTCATCTTTCTCCCTAACATCTAATATAGGCTCTGTCCAAGTATTGGATGTATCTTCCTAAGTCACCTTAAATCCTTTTTGGAATAAGTCAAAGTATAAATAATTTTTTACAAAACAAACAAAATTCCTGGGTCTGTCTCCGATACCTCCCTCAAGAGTGATCAGCAAGGCGCAAGGAGAAAGATACTTCAAAAACAAACAAACGACAGAAACCTAATTGGAGGTCAATCGATTTCCGGACTATATGTGTCAAAGCTGAGGTCTTGCAGCTTCCAAGCACGCAAAGCAATTTAGGACTTGTGTTCCCATGGCAACTGTACAGCCTGGTTGGAGAAGATGCAGCCTCCTGGTTTCTGGGGGAACTCTGGCTGCTGAGCGCGTGACTTCCTCCGAGTCTGAGCACTTAGATGCTCCAGGGCTCTCTATTAACTGAAAGCTTTGGATTTGGACTTAATTGAAAAGGTTGTTGTTGGGGAGAGGTGAAAATGGGGCGACAGCAAGGTAGAGCTCCAATGCTTGAAGTTAGTTAAACACTTTTTTTCTTCTCTTTCTTCCCCCTCCTAAGGAGGAAATTAGGAAGCAGGAAATAGGGCATCAGTAGAAAGGATCCACATTCAGCTGTCCTTTCTCAAAGGGTCCAAAAGAGGAAAGAGTGATGGGGTATAGACCTGGGACAGTTGACTTCATTAGCATATTTAAAGCCCTGGCCTAAATTGATTGCTTTGTGCCTCCATCGAAGAAAGGTTGTATTAACTGCAGGGGGAGGGGCTGCGTGGAAACTAGAAAAGGGAAGTCCAAAAGAACTAAAATGAGGCAAGGGCAATGAATGTCACCCTCACAGTAGGGGAGAATACAGATGAGTATTTATTTGAGGAGGGAAGACTTTCTAAGCAGAAAAATCACTAACAAAAATATCAACATATTTGGCAGCACATTTTATTTTTTTAATGTGAGCAACCCCAAAACACAATAAACCAAAATCAAAGACAAAATAGCAAACTGGGAAATAAAAAGATATTAGCAGCATAGGACAGTGAGAGGTTTAATCTGTTTAGTATATAAAGAGCTTTAATTAATAAGCTCTCCACGAATAAGTAAAAAAAAGCACACACATTTTACTTTTATAATCAGAAAAAAAAACCTGTCAGGTCGGGGAAACGGTGAAGGGCACTGCAACTGGAGCTGCGGAGGCTGTGTCACCACTCCCAACCTGACTTCCGGAACTAATGAACCGCCCCTTCGGGATGTTACCTGACCCCCATCCTTAAAAGCCCCGCGCTGAAGCCCACGTGCGCACTCACCTCCCTCCATCTTGAGTTTGGTGAGTTCTGCCCGGGAGCGCAGAAATACCACCACCACCCCCCCGCACTTTAAATTTCCTGGTGTACCTTTCTTCTTTCTCACCCTTTTGCCTCCTAAACTTTTCATCTGGTGCCAGAAACCCGGGAGAGGAGTACGGGAGCCGCCTGCCTGGCCAGAGGCGCCCCGGCTTCCTATCTCCTCCTTCCTCCACATGGCCAGCGACAAGGGATCCTTCGCCCGCCACTACATTCACCACAGATTGGGTAAGTCCCTTTCCTCCTAGCCCTGCTGCCGGGTCTCACCGTTCGGAGAGAGCCTGTCCGTTAATTACTCTCCAAAAATCGTGAATTCACGTCAGGTTCTCTTCTGAGGGCTGAGGTGAATGGGGACGCCCGCAAGCCTCACGCCCTTTTTCCGGGACTCGAAAAGCTGTGGGGACACCCCACTTCTCGGTTCCCTCCCAAATTCAGGTCCAGGACCTGAAAGGGCCTCAAACCAGGGTGAGACGTCCCCTAGGGAGAATAGCCCCTGCTCGTAAGCGCTCCTAGGACTCTCTCAGGGCGTTGGGACGCTGACATCCCCTGGGCCAGTCCTTTCTCCTGTGAGACCCGTCAGTATGGGCAATAGGTCCTCTCTCATGGGCCTGAGGATGGGACTTTCGATTTTAATATCCTTACGAACCTCCGCAACTTTTCCAGAGGAACAACAAATGGGCCGAAATTCCTTATGTCCAGGCTTTTTTCCTTCTGCGCTCCCGCCCCTCCCTTTGTATCCTCCTCTCCCTCGCTCTACCCTCCCCTCCCTCCAGCGGCGCTCCAGTCACCATCTTGCCTTTCCCTCCCTGCTTCTGCTTCGGCAACATCTCAGTCGCCATCTTCTCCTTCTCTTCCTCCTTCTGTTCCAGCGACGTCCCAGCCGCCATCTTGCCCTCCTCTCTCCCCTTCCACCCCGGTGGCACTCCTGCCACCATGTTGCCTTTCTCTTCCTCCTTCGCCAACTATCCAACTACCTATACTAAAGAATTCCAGTATCTGACTAACACTTACGACCTCACCTGGCATGACATTCATGTAATCTGCTCCTCTTCCCTCACTACAGATGAAATGGACCGCATTTTCAATGCAGCCAGGGCCCATGCTAACCAGGTGCATATCACCGACCACACCATGCCGGTAGGGGCCGAGGCAGTGCCAGACCAAGAGCCAGGGTGGGAATACCAGGATGACACTCCAGTGGGGAGGAAAGGGTGGACTACACGGGACAAAATGCTTACATGCCTCATAGTAGGCATGCAGAAAGCTTCACATAAAGTAGTAAACCTCCATAAGCTAAGGGAAATTACCCAGGGTCCTGATGAAAACCTGGCCACCTTTCTACACCGGCTCACAGAAGCCCTCTCCCAATATACCCACCTAGACCCCAACTTGGAGGCTAATAAAACTGTTCTAGCCACACACTTTATATCCCAATCGGCTCCAGATATAAGGCATTAACTTAGAAAAATTGAGGACGGTCCTCAGGTCCCTATCCGTGACCTGGTAAACACAGCCTTTAAATTTTTAATACTCATGATGAACTAGAGAGGGCAGAACAGGAATCCCAGGACCGCCGAAAGGCGAATTTACAAACCCAATCCCTGATTGCGGCTCTGTGGCTCACTTCAATGGAGAAGAAGCTGGCTACGACTAATCCACCACCAGGAAAGTGCTTCACATGTGGCCTCGAAGGACACTGGTCCCACCAGTGCCCCAATCCTCTACCGCCCAAGGGACCATGCCCTCTCTGTGGTACAAAGGGACATTGGAAAAGTGACTGCCCCTCAGCGCCTGGCCATGGAGGGGCCGTCCTTCCAACCCCTAACCCACCGCTAGCAGTCCTGGGCCTGGCCACCGACGACCTTAGATGCCCAGCCTCAGCGACACCAGTCACCCTCGTCGAGCCTAGGGAAACAATCAAGGTAGCGGGTGAGTCCACCTCCTTTTTAGTGGACACAAGGGCTACCTTTTCTGTCCTCCCCTCTTACTCAGGTCAGCTCCTTCCTTCCCAGGTCACAGTTATGGGCATAGACAGCCGTCCTTCATGCCCCTTAACTACTGGACCACTTACATGTTTAATAGAAGGGTATCCCATTACACACTCTTTCTTAGTAATGCCCTCTTGCCCCAGCCTGCTAATGGGGCAAGATCTTCTTGCCAAATTAAGAGCCTCACTACACTGGATAAAACACCCTCAAACAAAACTTCATAGCAAGTGCCAAACTAACGTCACTATCCACACCACCACCCATGCCCCCACAGGACAATATTTCTGGTGTAATGGAACTCTTACCAAGTGACTTAATTCCACTGCCCCAGGACCATGCTTCCTGGTAACTATTGTCCCTCAATTGACCCTCTATGGGGAGTCCGAACTAATTTGGCTACTGCCCTCTCCTCGCTCAAAAAGGGCTGCTTTTCTTCCTATCCTAGTAGGCATTAGCTTAACTGCTTTGGTCGCAGCCTCAGCCGCAGCGGGAAGGGCACTGGGACATGGTATTTTAACCTCCCAAAACTTTGAGACTCGACTACAGGTAGCCCTGGAATCAACATCGGAATCCCTCTCCTCTCTACATCGCCAACTCATCTCACTAACCCAGGTAACTCTTCAAAAGCGACGGGCCTTAGACCTGCTGACAGCCGAAAAAGGAGGAACGTGTATATTCCTCCAAGAGGAATGCTGCTATTACATCAACGAGTCAGGTCTGGTGGAACAAAATATTCAAACCCTAAACAAACTAAGAGATGATCTCTACCACAGAAAATAAGGAACCAACTCTGCCTTAAGCTGCTTTTCTTCTCCTCTGGCAACATGGCTCCTCCTGCTACTAGGACCAGTTGTCCTAATCTGTCTCTTTTTTCTCCTAGCTCCCTGCCTCCTCAACTTCCTTCAGGGGTGCATGAAGAAACTATCCTGGATAGCAGTCAACCAAATGCTCCTGCATCATTATCATCACCTGCCCTCCTCACCAGATTCCTACAGCCAGCCTCCCCACTCCCCTGGCCATGACGGTTCCAGCCTATAACCCCACGCCACCCCATTACAGCAAGAAGTAGCCAGAAAGATCTTGGTGCCCTATTATCACAAAAAGGTTAGAATGTCAGGTCGGGGGAATGGGGAAGGGCACTGCAACTGGAGCTGCGGAGGCTGTATCACCCTTCCCAACCTGACTTCCGGAACTAATGAACCGCCCCTTCCGGATGTTACCTGACCCCCATCCTTAAAAGCTGCCTGCGCTGAAGCCCACATGCGCACTCACCTCTCTCCGTCTTGAGTTTGGTGAGTTCTGCCCGGGAGCGCAGAAATCCCACCCCCCCCACTTTAAATTTCCTGGTCTACCTTTCTTCTTTCTCATCTTTTGCCTCCTAAACCTTTCAAAACCAACTCTATTTAAAAAGAGAGAGGAGACAAGAAGAACATGTCATTCTTTGAAAGGGAAGCTATTAAAAATCACAGAAGGTAGATGAGTTCAAACAACTGTGTAAGTGGCCCAGGAAAGAGATAGCTGTGTAAACGCTCTGCTGATTTGCACTGAGGAGATGAGAGTAGGAGTCTCCCGAAGCTTTTTGCATCAATCCAAAAGCAATCAATTTAAAACAAACCATCAAAATGGTACTGGAACATGTCGTTGACATGTGCAAGCAGGAGGGCTCTGCTAGCCATACGGTATAGAAAGAGGAACATTACAGAGAACATGTTGCAGCATCTCCAGTACTATAGGGAGAGGGCTAAGGTATATTCCCAGCATCCAGAGCAGAGCCTGGATCAGTGAGGCTCTGTTGATGAGGCTGTGAGGTTCTCTTCACAATGACCAGCTCCCTAGATGGAGTCTGTTCCCATCAAGCCTTTAAAGGACTCACCTGGGTTCTCAGAGACCTCCCCCGGAGCCTGTTGTGACTCTCAATCCCAGGCTTTGTTGCCGTAGGAGAAGCTTGAGGCCTATTATATGCTGGGCATGAAATGGGGGTGGAGGGACCCCCAAATAAGGGATTACAAACAGTTCCCAGTCTACTGGAGGAGATAACATGCAACTGGTGAAAGAAACAGCTTTTGAAATGGGTTTTGATGGTTGGATAAGAGATGTAGTCAGAGGCTTTATATTGGAAGTGAAGGCAAAAACGTGAGGGGGTGAGGTGATCTCTGGTCTACAGCTCCCAAATCCTAATGAGGCTGGGCTCACATTCAGCTCTGGCCATTATGTTCTTCTTAATCTCTCCCCCTGGGAGGGTATTGTTTTTCATTTCCCTTCCCCAAAATTGGGACTTATTGTTATGGACTGTTTAAACAAGGTGCCAATCTGACTGGGCAAAGGCCGGAAATGTTTCCACACAGGAAAGGCTCTCATAAGATCACTGTTGCCTATTGCAAATGGAAATCAAGCCTCCTGCTACCAAAGACATGAAGGCTGGATCACAGAAGCACCTTCAACAGGTTTAATAAGAAAGAAAATTCTTCTTCTTTATTAGCAACTGGGAACGAAGTAGCTACAGAAGGGCTGAGCTGGCAACGTTGGCTGAGCAGCATGAAGTGAAAGCTCAGAGAAAGGTGGCCCCGGGGAGGCCACCTGCCACCTTCCCTCTTCACAAAAGAAAATGACAAATTTGAAAATCACCACGGCAACCAACCCAAATAGGATAGGCCAGGTGAGAGTGTCCTATGCTCCTAGAGGAATGGGAGAGGGACATAGCGGAAGTTGGACTAGGAGGGGGAAGGGTGGGGAGCACTGGAGAGTAGCCAGGTCCTTGCTCTGTTCCCTCCCTCACTCCCAAGCCCACATCTTTCAACTCTAGCCTTGTGTCAGAAATCATGGGGCCTCTCACACTCAGGGTACCTGGCTTGGAGGCCTCAGGTTCTTGACTTCCTGGTTGCCTCTGTGACCTAACTGAAACATGGTTCTCTTCTGTCAACTTCTCCAAGTTTTTCATTGCCAGACCAAGCATTCACACAAGCAAGCTTGTTGTCTTTGCTATGCGGTGCCAGGCACTGGGACAGAAACAGTGAATTGGGCATCCAACCAGGTATGCCTCAGAAGATCGAAGGTGCTACTTGCTCAAGCATGTTGTTTCTCATCTCCTCACATCAGAAGCTCCACAAAGGCAAGGGGCCTTGGCTGGCTCAACTACCACTCAGCGCCTGGCAGAGTAGCGTGCAACACATATTTGTTTAATCTGTTGAAGGCATTCTAAGCGACAAGGGGAAACAAGAACCATGTTGGCCAAACTTACTCTCCAAGCAAGAGAGGCAAGGGGCTTTATGTCTGATTTTCTCAAGCTGCTGGGATAAATGTGGTAATAAAAGGATAAGTATTGTCTAAAGCCCAGTAGGAACTAAGGGAGGGCAGGGTGGGGCTTTGCCTGGAGGCATCTGGGAAGGCTTCCAGAGGAGGTGTCATTGAGGTAAGTTTTGAAGAATAGTTTTCTCAGGTGGAAATGCACACTGGGAATAAGTGTAGGGAATGGCTGCATGACTGAAGGTGGGCAGGCAACAGATTGGGATGCACGTCAGAGGCCTGTGGTAGAAAACTTTGGAGGGACCAATGAATTCAGGAGTGCATGCCAGGGGCAGGTTGTAGGAAAGAAATGTTGGAAAGGTTGCCTGGAAACATCTTGTGGAAAGCGTTACATTCCAGGTAGAGGAGTCCATCAGGAACATGTTGTGGGAGAAGGAGATCTTGAATAAGATTGACCTGGCAGTGATATGGGAGAAGCAAAAGGATCAGGAAAGAGATGATCATGTGCATGACAACATCTAGGACGTGTTAGCAGTGAGAAGGGAGTGCAGAGGGCAGAATGTTGAAATGTTGACAGGGACCTGGGGAAATAAGTTGCCTCATACATTACTGGTGGGCCTGTATATTGGTATAGCACCTTGAAGAGCAGTTTTGCAATATCTATGCATACATCTCAACTCAGCCATTTATTTGACTTCTAGGTACAGACAGTCGAAAACTTTCACATGTGCACGGGGAAACATGTACAGGGATGTTCACCTCACCATTGATGGTAATGGTGAAAAAAAGAGAAACAACCACAGTTTCTATCAACTGGAGATTAGAGAAATAGATTCTATTAGGGTCATATGGTGGAATACTACATAGCGGCAAACACAAACTACATCTATATGCATAAAAGGAATAGATTCCAAAAACAATGCTGAGTGAAAAAAAGTACATTTTAAAAAGTTATTTCACAGAGAATGATTTTTTTCTGTGACAAATTTTAAATGTACAAAAACCACTTAACACCCTTTAGGGACACACAAACATGGCCTAGATACATATCACATTCAAGACAATAAAGAATAGGACTGGGGAGGAGAGTTCAGGAAACTTCTATGGTGTCTATGTTTTGGTTTTGCAAGAAAATAATGCCAAGCAAACATGACGCAAATGTTAGCATTTGTTCACTTTGGGTAGACAGTACAGGGGCATTTAGTATATCCACTGGCTTTTTAAACACATTTTTTGAGCAAAAAAGAACTCTACAGACCCTTACTGAAGGATGTCACAGCCATGATGAGGAAAAATAAGAGGGAAGAAATCCCGCAATTCATAATAAATGCCACATCCCAGAGTCTGGGCTCAGTGTCACCCTTACCACAAGGGTGGCTTAACTCAGTTAAGAGGTGAAAGTGACCCAAGATGGAGAACAGTGATTTGGAGCTTTTGCCAGGCCCAGATGCAAAGGCACGTGGAGAGGAGAATTTACACATACGCTCCTCACCTGAGAAACAGCCCATCCCTGCAGGGTGTCCAAAGGCAGCAGCCAAAGTGGCAGGTCCAGCCTCTGCCACGGGCTGGAGGAGGCCTTCCGGAAGGGAGGAAGGGAAGGAGGATTTTCAGGGCATTGGACCAAGAGAGAAAGACAGTGAAATCAAAGGGAATATAAGGGCAGGCCACAGTGACTCAGCAGGCAGAGTTCTTGCCTGCCATGCCAGAGATCCGGGTTCAATTCCCAGTGCCTGCCCATGCAAACAAACAAAAAAAAAAAAAAAGAAAAAAGAGAGTATAAGCTCATTAGAACCAGAATATAAGCTCCAAGAGGATTTATCTGCATCTGTTTTATTCACTGCTGGGTTCCCACCATCCGTACATAGTAGGTGCTCAATAAATATGTGTGAGGTCATGAAAGAGCAGTGAGTGACACAGAGTGGAAGGGAGAAAGCTGCAGAGTCCCCAGCTTTCCTTCATCTTGATTGTGCAAATAACCAGATTTTAGATGCACCAAAACAGGAACTCATGATTTATCTAATGAATTTATACCACTGCCTGCAGCAGGAGCTGGGGACTGGGATTGAGACACTGGGTGGAGAAGGGGTGATGGATCTTTAGAGCAGTGAGGCTCCAGAAAGAATAAAGAGCTAGAAGGTTTAGGCAGGAAATTCTCTTAAAAAATGAAAATCTGCATGAGCGGAACAGGTATGGAAAGTATGTTTTTTGGAAGCAACACGGATACAGAAAGAATAAAGAAGGGAGGTGGACCTTACCCCCACTGGGCACTAGGAGCCCAAAAGGCACTTTTGTGCGTATTTGAAAAAGGTTCTTCCTCCTGCTGACTGCACAGCTTGGAGAGCTACCATGCCTTTGAGAGAATTAGGGAAAAGTGGTCCCAGGATGAAACGCTTCGTGATTAGTGTTCTGGTTGGATTTCATACCCTACTCTGGAACTTTTTACAAAACCATACAGAGCAGCCCTGACACCTAAGTTAGCCTTCTGGATTCTTCCTAGTTTCCCATCATTCTACAGCCCATTGCCACCTGATAAGGACACTGCCACTACCTTGGGTGCCACCTCATCTCACAGTCCCTGCCAGTCTGCATTGTCTTGGACCACAGTTACATTGCAACAAGGACGTTCCCCCAGCAAGAAGGTATGTTGAAGCCAAGAGACAAAATTCAGCTCTTGGGTGAATCTGGAATATTATTCTTTGCGCAAAGACTCTGTTCTATTATCAGGAGCAGCTTGACTGCCTCAATTAGAAAGGTAAGTTCTTTTCTACCCTCCCTATAAAGGCCAAGTAAAATCCAAGAAGCCCGAGGTCAGAAACAAGCTGCTGCACCCCCTAGTGTTGCCTAAAAGAAATGTTGATGCCATTTCTTCTATCATTCTGCTGGAGAAATAAAGGCCCCCCCAAGGCCATCCCCAGGTGAGCTTTCAAGTCTTTCCGAACATCTGTGTTGGAAACAGTGGGAATACAGCATCACGACTCTCCTTGATGACCCCGATGGTAACATGATGCCCCTTACTCAGGCAAGAGAATGTAGCCTACTAATTTTGAGAAAGTGGCAGCCATCAAATGGGAACTCTGTCACTCTGACCCCCCTCCTAATCCCCAAGAAAGTTAGCTGGATCTGCCCCTTTCTGACCTCCTTTCTCTTCAGGATGACAGGTCGTGGAGACAGAGTTAGTTCACATAAAGTGTTCAGCTTAGTGCCTGTCATATAGTAGTCACTCAAGAGATATTGACTATTATTATTATGTCATTATGAGTGTAAAGGACACAGTTAAGGGCAGTGGACTGTTATTGGCACCGAACCAGTCTGGGCAGCTGGGTCTGGGTTGGAGAGCTATGAAACCAAAGTTTGTTTCAGGAGCAAGGCCCTACAAAAAAGGCTTCTGGCCATTTCCTGGCTGGATCCCGCAGCGCTTGGGGTCCATTCCTTTGCTTAGATAATCTGGCAACCCTTTCATCCTGACACTCTTGGCTTCCCATCTTGCCTTGTCTTGGCCTATTTAGAGAGGAACTGACTGAGAGATCCTAAGGGCTGCTAGTGCTATGAGTTGGCCTCAGGCACCAGGCTGCACCATGGCATGAGGCATGTCTTCATGGCCAGCCCAGCATGCGGGGCCTCACAATGGTTGGGAGAGAAAGCTACTAGATGGTTCTCATCCTGAGACACTTGCAGAGGAGATAGCTATTGAGCTAAAAAGTTTGTACTTGGGGTCACACCCAATTTCAGCAGACAAGATTTGGAGAGCAAAGAAAGGTCCCAAACTATCTCCTCTTGTCATCCACTGGCTGTGGCCCAAGGCTCCACTATTACAATGTTTCATTTCATGGCCATATCCATTTTTCTCTGTGAGAATGTAAAAGTTTTAAGGATAGGAGCACAGTTAGTCTCCAATGTTGATGGTTTCAATGGAACAGTTTACTAAGCAAAGTCTCTGTAAAACTGTAAAACACGGTAAGTACCAACTTCCTTCTACCACTGTTCACCACCACCCTCTCATTGAGAAACAAAAAACAAAACACAGGTAAGAGAAGCCCCATGGTGCTAAGTCCTTGGAGAAAAGCATGAGGCCATTAGACTCCTAGTATGCTTTCAGGATGGTGGGTGAAGAGGATGATGAAGTGAGGTGTGTATGTGTGTGTGTCCATGCATGCATAAGGGTGCAGCCATGTATTAGCTTCACCACCTTCAAGGTGAATGACAGCTATAGTGTATGCACAGTGCATTGCCTTCTGAATTAAACAAACCTAGGATTTTCATCCCAGCTTGGCTGTTTATTAGCTGTGTGACTTTGGAGAAGTTACTTAACTTCTCTGAATCTCACTCTTCCTATCTGTACAACTCTGATAATGATGATAATATTGCAAATGGATAATGTTGTTTGAGAGCTTAAATGAGAAAAGATGCACCAGAGAAACTTTGCCCAGTGCCTAGCATGGGGGCACCTATTTATTTGTTGCATCTGAATTTTGCTCTGGGCCAGCCATAAGGGCTTTTCTGGCAAGGTGAAGACAACGAGAAGCAGAAACACTGAACAAAGGTGACCCCTGAAGATTTGGTCACAGGGTATGTCCTTGAAATGTTCTCAGAGACTAAAGCATAACCCTCAGCCCAGAATTTTGGAGCCAAAATCCAAACAGCATGGCTCATTTATCAGCCCCTCTCCTTTAGACAGACCCTTGACTTTAATAAGTCTTCTGCATTTATAAGCACAGGATGAGGAGGAAATGGGCCAGATTCCTTAGCGATAATGAACACTGCCAGCTCACTTTTATATGAGCCAAGTGCATCAGGATCATTCTGATTAGCTCATTCTCACATCAGCCTTTAGGAGGTATAAGGAGTATTTTTTTTCCTCATTTGAAAGATGTGGGAATTGGGAAGCACAAACTTTCTGCCATTTCCAACACTTTGCCTAGTCAAATCCTCTTTCTAGATATATGGGGTTGCCTTACTGATGGTAAGATTTTAGGAGTGGATTCTTCAGAGTCCAGTGCCATTCAATGCTCTTCCCGGAAGACCGACTGCCTGGTGTTGTCTAAAAGACTGCCTTTTACCTATCAGATGAGGCTGTGGGCAGTTCTTGCAGCAAAGAAATGACAAACCTTAAAAGGTTAGGAATGCAGGGCTCAGAAGAAACGGACCAATGAACGTGCTTAGCAACATCCAAGGACCAACAGGAGGTGAGCCCTTCTGTTTGCATGAGGCATTCTTGATTTTCATTGGCCATGAGCATGAAACTGTCTAACTGAACTGATGGGGGTGGGGATGGAGGTGGGGGTGGAGGTGGGGGTGGGGGTGGGGGTGGTGCTGCAGCTTAGTTTAGGTATTTAGACCTGTCCATGCAAGGGGCTTCAGAAAACTGAGGAAGCTCCCACTCAAGTCTTTGGCACCGGTAGGTTTTACATCACATTAGAAAAACCAAAGTCACTTGGCTGACTTTTGCTTTTCCCAGGTGTCTGCACAAATGCAAATAGTGCAGGCCATAATATCAATAGGCACACATGGGCATTTTCAACCCCTCAAGAGAAGTAAAAGCTATTTATATGTCAGTCCCTGCCTGTCCTAGGACCATCTCAAGTCAGTAGGGACAATCAAAGACCTTTTTCTCTCTTAGACTGGCCCAGCCTTGGAATCAGAGTGAAGCCAGCCTGATCCAGCCTTCTCTTTTCAGCAAATCTGTAGGAGAGGGAGCTGCTGACTGTGCAGGCTGCCCTGGGCCCTGCACCTGAGGCTGGGAAGGAGCTGAGCCCAAGAGGCTGTGGAAGCTTTCAACCTCCCACCTCCCTTCCACCCTTGCCATGAAGGGTTGGTTTCCTTGGTCAGCCATTGTGCACAGGGTCAATGACCTTGACTCTCTGCCAGCCCCACCCCACAAGTGCCCTGGCTCCCAGACCTGAGATATGGCTGGCAGCTGGAGAGCCTTGGTTGGCAGATCTGGTTGCCTCCCTTCTCTCATTGCTGGTACTTTGCTTATTCTCTCATGCGTTGTGTGGGCCTGCGGGACAGGCAGTTGGATTTCCACCACATGCCAAGGATTGCTATTGCACCCGGCTCCCCTGCATTCCCCAGACACTGCCATCTGTCCCAAATTTGCCTTGAGTTTTCTCTATAGTGCTTAGACTCTTGGCATTGTACTCAGACAGTTTCTCATGCACAGGCTTGGCTGCTATTTTTTCTTAGCATCTACTGTATGCTAGGAGCTGGGCAGGTTGTTAGGTCCTAGTTGTCTCCAGTGTTTTTGCTCCGGTGCCAGTCTTTGACACCAGTGGCCCCATATCCCTACATGGGAGTTTCCATCATGCTATGTAGACAGGACCACATCAGTCATGAAATTCACGTGGGCCATTGTTCTTATGTAATCTTCAAGGTTATGTGAGTGGGTGGGGGAACAAAACATGCATGGGGAGGGGAAGGGAGCAAACTGACAAGCACACTGGTTCATACTCATGGTGAGACACACTTGAGCTCTTGTTTAGGGAAAGGTACTTTCCATTCCTCCCAGCTGGGGTAAGATTTCCAAAAATAGGTAGAATCTGAATTCAGTCTGTGGTCCTAAATCCTGGTCTCTCATTGTTTCAGGTGCACCCTGAGCATGAGAGAACCCCCTCAAAAGCCACAACTTCCTCCACTACTGCCACGTTGGCCCTGTTCATCTGACTCAGCTTCTCTGGCTTCCTGATATGCATTCATTTCCTCCACTGTGCCAGTAGGTCTGTCTTAAATTTCAGTCTGCTGGGCCTAGGACTGGCCTCTGCCCCCTCAGCTCCCTACCTCTTCTCTCACGTGGTCACAGCACTGATACATCCCACCAAGATTGGCTCCCCAAGCCCTTCCCAATCAGCCTAAGAACCAGGGCTGAGGTTTATGCATCCCTGTTTCCCTATCACCCAGAGGGTGTGCCATAAAGGAGAAGCATGATAAGTGTTGCCAGAGCAAATGAATGCACTCATACTTGAGTGTAAGACTCAACTTGTTTCCTCACTGTATGTCCAGTTTATTGTGTACTTGCAGAATCTCCACTCCTTTCTACAATTTGGGTTTCCATTTGCCTGGAGTGGAGGAAGGACAGGGGCTTAGGAACACCGGCCCCTGGTGAGATGAAGAACAAATATATGCCAAAATAATCAACTGTGTTTCTCCCAAAGGACAGGGAATACATTGGTCAAGAGAATCCTCAGGAAGTCTTTAGGTGCATAGGGGTCTCTGAGAAAAGCAGCTGTAGGAGTAAAGGGAGCTGAAATGCGTGCATGGGGGCATTAAAGTTGTTTCTGAGGGATTGAAGTATAATAGAAAGAGTCCAGACTTGAGGCTAGAGTGCCTAGGGTTGACTCCCAGCTCTGCCATTTACTTGGAGCAATTTCTCAAGGAAACATTTTGCTGCTTCAGTTTCCTCATTTGTGTAAAATGGGAATCGTAATACTGTGTGCCTCATAGAGTTAGTACAAAGATTAGAAATGATACCTGTCAAGGTACCTGGTAACATAGAATGCTCTTAATGAAGGGCATATATTAATATTAATATCATTAATAATATTTGGCATGTGATTGCTACTGATGCATAAAGTTCAACTTAGTTAAATTTGCAGAGACCACAAATAGTATCATCGGGGTGAAAGTATGTGTGAAGGTGGGCCATATTATCGAGGAATTTCATTTTAGGATAGTAAATAAAGTGATAGAAAAGTGGCCACACAAAGGGGTTTGATTGGATTGAGAGCCACTGAAGTAGAGCAAAAAGCCTGCTGTGGTTAATTGTGTGCATGCCCAGCTTCTAGCCAACTGTAGCCCCTCGGCGGCAAGACTGAGTCCAACTCCTTTCCCTCCTCTTCCCTACCACCCTGCATACTTAGCCCAGGCCCAGCAGAGAACAAAAGTGTGAGAGTGAGAGGATAACCAAAGAATTCTTAATAAGAGAGCTACTTTCCTCTGTTTATGAGAGCCCTCCTTCCCTCCATTCCTTGCCCCTCCCTCCCTCCCTCCCTTCCTTCCTTCCATAAACTAATTAAGATAGAGCAGGCACACAATAAGTCTCAGTTCCTACCTTAAACCCAGACCCAAGGTTCCTGATGCACTAGGAAATTCTTGTGGCCCCTTTCTTTAGCTCAGAGACTGTCGTCAGGCTCCCTTTTTTTCTCCTTCCCCCAATTGTCATGTAATCTCCTAGCCTCTGTTAAGGACTTGGACTGACTGTTCAGTTTGGATTTCGGCTTTACTCTGAGATTTAGCCTCTGTAATCCTCTTCCACAGCTCCTCCCTTCTCTGTCTACAACTAGGTGCAGCTCAATTCCTACTCGCCCCTCCAGTTCCAGGAAATGCCACCCCAGCCTTGACCTAAAACCCCTGAAAAGTGGATGGGAAGTGAGGACCAGATCACAGCCAAAGGGAACAGAGAGCAATTGAGCCCTGTCCTCCGGCAGGAAGTAAGTAGAGCAGAGCATGGAGAAACAGCCAGGCCAAGGAGGGAGTCAGCCTGTCACAGTCCTATCCTAGAGCCCCATCGAGGGTGACCTGGAACCGTCAAGCTCTCAAAGGCAGGGAGGCAGGCTGCCCACCACCACATCATCTAGATGAGCGTGGAGCCTGCAGCCCAATGAGCATCGCTTCAGGCTTTTGTTTCAAAGATTGGCTTACTCTGCCTGATCCTGTGATTTGAACACATTCTAGATATGTTCTTGCTGAAATTACATAGCTCAGGGATTGGAAAGAGAGATTGAGAGGGAAGAGTAGATAAAGCACCCAAGGAGCAGGGCCTCAGAGAGTGGCCTCATCCAAGATGCCGGACAAGGCCCTTGTCTCCAGGCAAGGCCCCCAGTCTCTTCCAGGCTCCACCCCAGGCCAGTCTACTCTCTCTTTCTCAAAGGTACTTGGGATTTGTGGCAGCTGCTTCTGGCAGGCCTGACAGGGAAGCCCAGAACTGAGGGGTGAGGGGGAAAGAGAAGGCAAGCAGAATCAAGCGTGGGCAGCTTCTGAAAGAACTTTTGTACGTCTCCCTTCTTATACTCCTTTTGGTTGCCGTCCCACCCCCAGCCCTCGACTGCTAAGAAGTGCTGGCTAAGGGCCAGATGCTGAATTTTTGGACCCAGAAAGGGAAAGAAGGAGGTGCCATGCAACTCTCCCATTTTTCTGTCTCCAACTTCTTGGGTCTTATTTGTGCTATCTTCTATTTTAAAGCCAATCTTGAAAGTCAAATTGATGTCACTTTTGCATCTCCCAGTGGTTGGGCTATTTGAGGAAGGGAAAGGCAAGGCATCTGGTCCTAGCGTTTCTTCCCAGTCTCATTTCTTGCTTGCTGCTTCTGTTCTCCATGTTATAGTCATACCAGAAGTCACAAATGAGTGGCTGGTGGACATATTTTTTTGGTGCACCTTAGAAATTTGAAAGAGTTGCCAGTGTTGAAAAGTGGCAATAAAAACAATCTGGATTTTTGGCATCACTTGAAAAACTGGACAATGTGGCAGCCCTGGGCCAATGATTCCACATGACAACTAGAGCAGAGTTGGGAGGAGCTGTTGCTTAGGGGGTGCAAGGGTAGCTTAGTAATACAATTTTCACCCGCCATACAGGAGACCCAAGTTTGATTCCTGGTCCATGCACTTCCCCCCAAAAAACCAAACAAACAAACAAATATTCCACAAATGGTGCTGCAATAACGGGATACTCACATGGAAAAATAATGAAATGTGGCCCAACCATACAATATACCAAAAAAAAAAAAAAAAAAAAAGGAGCTGTTCCCTTAGGTAGGGCACAGACTTCCCAGTTTCCTGCAGTCTCCGTACCTCCTGACGGTACTCCAGGCACAGAAGGGCATTTATCAATGCTTGTGTCAGTTTGTGCTTGTTTATAAATATAAACTTGCTTCAATCATTTACATTAACTTCATGAGTCTTTACAGCATTTGAGTTGAGAACCCTGATTTGCACCCCAAACACACCTCCACATTTGACTTTATTTTCCCCTCTACATGGAATGCTACCCCTAGCTTACCTGGAAAACATCTACCCATTCTCTAAGACCCGACTGAAAACTTACCTCTGTGAAGCTTTCCCTAACTCATGCAAGCAGAGTTGGGAACTTCATCTTCGGGGTTCTCACAGCCTCTCGTCTAATGCTCCATGGTTTTTCATTTCCTCACTGTATTGTAATTATGAATGTATATGACAGTTTCTGCTATGAAACTATATATGCTCCTCAAGGGCAAGGACTGAGTTTTCTTCATCCTTGAATCTCCAGCTGCTAGCACATGGTAGACACTCAAATGTTTATTGAGTAAATGCTTGAATGACTAACTGAAGGAATGAAAAGCACTCACTCAATATAGATGGTGACTGTTCCTTGAAGGGGACCAAAAGCCAGTTAAGTGGTACCAGAGCAGTTCTAATTTCATCCAGCACCGAGACTTGGCTCAGGTGATGTTCATGGACTTAAAGCATGGAGTCCATTAGACCAAAAATAGTGACATGAGCTTTAGTTTAGGCTGCCTCTGCCCCTCATCCTTTGACACAAACCCCATCATTGAGTGCTGCAGTAGGCATGGGGCTGAGGGAGTCAAGGACCCTAATTCATTCTAAAACTCTGGTAAGGAGATGCCACTTTCACCCCATTTTACAGAAGAAACATTTGAGGCTTGGACAGGTGGAGTGACTGTCCAAAGACAAGAAGTATGATTACATTACAGGGTCCCAGGCCCTACTCTATACCCTGCACTTGGCAGTAGGAATCCTGACAAAACAAGTTGGGATTCTTTGAGCTTTCTGGTGGCTGGAATTTGTGCTAAAAAGTGGTTGATTGACAATTCTTGAACCTGCATCCAGTGGCAGATGGCAACCCAGGCCGAGCATCTCCCATCCCTCCACCCAATAGTGGAAGGAGGCCTATATAGGTTTTTCCTTCCTTGGTGATACTGGAAGAGATTGAGTGGGACCCCTGTTGGCACCAGGCTTCCCAGTGAGATGGACCAGGGAGGTATTTTCTGGTCTTCAGCCTGGTATCTCTCACCCTAACCTAGAAGAACCCAGTGGGAACCCTGGAAAGCATCTTCCACCACTGCTGAAGGTACTAGCAGGGTTCAAGTGGAAGCTCAATGGGCACCCAGCCTGAGGAAGAACTTACCTCTCCCACAGACTTGGTATCTTCCACCTCACAAGTAGCATCAGTTCTGGGGAAGGGCATTTTCCCCCACAGGCAGCACCAGTAGGGGGCAAGTGGGGGAACTGCAGCAGCACTAGATGAGGATAGCTGACTAAAATAGCAATGCAATGGTGCTGAAAACTAAATTGCCATTGGAACCCATAGTCCACAAAAGTAGGACAGGACCTATGTGTGAAACCTGAAAAGACTGACTCTTCAAATAGAAGATTTGCATAGGCCCCAGATTTTCCTAACACAATATCCAACATGTCCTGAATACAAAAGAAAATCACTGACCCTAGAAAGAACCAGGAAAATCACAACATAAATGAGAAAATACAATCAACATATGCCAACACCAGGATGTATCAGATGTTGGAATTATTAGGCAAGAATTTTAAGGGAGCAATCACAAAAATGTTTAAACAAATGAAAAAATAGGAAATCTCACCAAAGGATTAGAAGATAAAAAAATAACTGAATGGAAATTATAGAACTGGGAAATTACAATAGTGAAAATGAAATTCCACTGATGGGTTCAATAGTAGAAATAATATGATAAAGGAAAGGATCATTGAATTTGAAGATAGAACATATAAATTACTTATTCTGAATAACACAGAGAAAATAGATTGAAAAAAAAAAACCATGAACAGAGCATCATGACCCTGTGGGGCAAGAACAAAAGATTTGTATCATTAGAGTCCTAGAAAGAGAAGAGAAATAGAGTGGGGCTGAAAAAGTATTTGAAGGAATAATGGCTGAAAACTTCCTAAATTTGGCAAAGACATAAACCTACAGATTCAAGAAGCTGAGATAACTCCAAATATGATAAACTCAAAGAAACTCACACTGAGACAAATCTTAATTAAACTTCTGAAAACCAACGTCAAAGAAAAAATCTTGAAAGCAAGCAGAGAGAAAAAGGGATAAAACAATTTGACTGACAGGAGATTTTGTATCAGAAACCATGGAGGCCAGAAGAAAGTTAACAATATTTTTCAAGTGCTGAATCCTAGTGAAAATATCATTCAGGAAGAAAGGGGAAATCAAGACATTCTCAGAGCAAGGAAAACTAAGAGAATTTGTCATCAGAAGACCTATCCCTGAAAGAATAGTTGAAGGAAGTTCTCTAAAAAGAAAAGGAATGGTAAAAGAAGGAACATTGGAATACCAGGAAGGAAGAAAAAACACAGTAAGCAAAAAGATGGGAAAATATTTACCTACTTCTCTTCAGTTTTTTTTAAATTATGTTTTGTGGCTAAAGCAAAAATTACAATACTGTCTACTGTGATTCTAAATATATGTAGAAGAAATGATTAAGACAATTGTAAATACTGGAGATTATAGGAACAAAACGTGAATTAAGGCTTATATACATATAAACCTTATGTATAATATATATGTATATATTATATTATTTTACATATAATATAATACTTAGAGCAGCCACTAAAAAGCTATTAAAAAGATACTCTCAATGACATTAGAGAAATATCAAAACGGAATTCTAAAAAATTCACATAACTCACAAGAAAGCGGGAAAAAGGAAATAGAGATATGAAAAACATAGAGAACAAACAGAAAACAAAAAATAAAATGGCAGACTTAAGCCCTAACATATTAATAATTACATTAAATGTAAATTTCAAAATCCACCAATTAAATGGGTAAAAAAAAGCAGTCCACAACAAATTCACTTCAAAAATAACAACATAGGTAGGTTGAAAGTAAAAAATGGAAAAAGATATCTCATAGAAGCATCAATTTAATAAGCAGAAGAAATCATATTAATATCAGATAAAGTGGCTTCAGAGCAAAGAAGATTACCAGGGACAAAGGGATAGAGATAAAAAGATCAATTCACCAGGAAGACGTAGCAATCCTAAAGGTTTTGTGCATGAAAAATGAGCTGCAAAATATATGAGGCAAAAACTGATAGACTTTTAAACATTAAGAAGTTAGAATGGTCATTGTCAAATATCCCTTAAAGATTGGGAGAAGGATCAAAAGAGGAGGAGTAGTATAACAGAGAAGATAGGATTTAACAAATGACTATGACTGCTGAATCATTATATTGATATTTCTTTTTAGTCTCCAGTGTCTTAGAGCATGTAGAAGGAAATACTTGAAATTGTAGAACTGTAACCCATACCATACTTTGACATTTGTTCCAAAACTTCTTGTTAAAATGTACTTTGAAATGTATTGGTTTTTTTGTATATATATTTCGCAGTAAAAAATAATTAAAAAAAAAACTGTTAGAGCTGAAAGAAGAAATAGATGAAACCACAAGTATAATTTGGTTCTTCACACTCCACTTACAACAATTGATAGACCTACTAGACAGAAAATTAGCAAGGATTAGAACTCCACAACACAATCAACCCACAGATTCTAAATGACATTTATAGAAGACTCCACCCAAAAAAATCAAAACAAACTTCAACAAATTTAAAATAATTGAAATCATACTATGTCCTTGACAATATGGAATCAAACTAAGAATCAATGATAAAAGGACAACAGGAAAATCTCCAAACACTTGGAAGATAGCACCCTTCTAAATAATCCATGCATCAGAGAGGAAATCTCAAAGGAAATAAAAAAATACATTGAACTGCTAAAGCAATGCTGAGAGGGAAATTTATACTACTGAATGCTTACCATTAGAAAAGTTCCAAGTTTCCAACCTCCAGAAATTAAAAAAGATAGAGCAAAATAAACCCAATACAAGAAGAAGGAAGGAAATAAGATAAGAACAGAAATCAATGAAATTGAAAACAGAAAAGCGATAGAGAAAAATCAAAGAAACAAAGAAAGCTGTTTTTTCACAAATAATCAATAAAATTTAGAAACCTCTAGAAAGACTAATAAAGACAAAAAATAAGAAGACACAAACCAGGAATGAAATAGGAGATATTAGTACAGATCCTGAAACCATTAAAAGGATAGTGTGAGAGTCCAAGGCCTGGGCCCTGCACCCCCCTCCCCCCATTAAAGAACAAGGCACTGCACCCAGTCACCCACATGACCAGAACAGACAGTAAAGGTCAATAAACCTCCTGGGGTGGGGGGTGCATAGTAGAATGTCATTATTTTGTATATGGAAAGAACATGTCTTTTGGGGGTCCAGAGGGTGGAATGTGCTGGTTTGAAACTGCTATGTATCCCAGAAAGGCCATGTTCTTTTAATCCAGTCTTGTGGGGGCAGGCCTATTGTTGGGTGGGACCTTTTGATTAGGTTGTTTCCATGGAGATGTGACCCCACCCATTCAACGTGGGTCTTAATCTACTTCCTGGAGTCCTTTAAAATTTCCCTCATCAAATCTCATGAGATCTGTTGAAACTCCACTGTCATACCCTGTGGACCTAAACCTTTAAAGCTGCTCCCATGGCACTCCTCTCTCTCCTTTGCACTGAACACTGACTGCCATTTCCCAACTGCCACCACTGGGAAGAATCTTCTCCTGTTTGTAAGTCCTAATTAAACTCATGGGTAACTCCATGCCAGGCATGTTCTTTGGTCTTGGGGTTAAATTGGTGTGCCAGTTTGAAAGGATTATGTACCCTAGAAAGGCCATGTTTTAATCTTGATCCAATCTTGTGGAGGCAGCAGTTTCTTTTAATCCCTATTCAGTACTGTAGTTTGGAAGCTTGATTAGATTATATCCGTGGAGATGTGACTCCACTCATTCCAGGTGGGTCTTGATTAGTGTTACTAGAATCCTTTAAAAGAAGAAGCATTTTGGAGATTGTGGACAGAGCCGCAAAATAGCCATGAGAACCATCAGAGCCCATGCAGCCAGTGACCTTTGGAGATGAAGAAAGAACTCGCCCCTGGCGGAGCTTCATGAAGCAAGAAGCCTCAAGAGAAAGCTAGCAGATGTTGCCATGTTCACCAGGTGCCTCTCCAATAGGAGAGAAACCTTGAACTTCATTGGCCTTTCCTGAGTGGAGGTAACCTCTTGTTGGTGCCTTATTTTGGACATTTTTGTAGACTTGCTTTAACTGGGATATTTTCACAGTCTTAGAGCTATAAACTAGCAACTTAATTATTTCCCCTTTTTAAAAGCCATTGCATTTATGGTATATTGCATTCTGGCAGCTAGCAAGCTAGAATAGTTGGGCTTGAACAGATCTAAGGGAAAGCTATGAGCAACTTTACCCTCACACATTCACCATCATAGAAGAAACAGATAAATATCTCAAAATCACAAACTATCAAAACTCAACCACAAGAAATACATAATCTGATTAGTCTTATAACCATTGAAAAATTGAATTTTAAATTTAAAAAGCTTTAAAATAAGAAATCTCCAGGCCCAGGTGGTTTCAGTGGAAAATTCTACTAAACATTTAAAGAAAAATTAACACAAATTTTATACACTATGAGGGAACACTCCCCAACTTATTTCATAAAGTTGATATTACCCTAATACAAACTAGACAAAGCCAGCACAACAATAAAAAACTACAGACCAATATCCCTCATGAATATAGACATAAAAATCCTTAACAAAATATTAACAAATAGAATTCAGCAAGATAGAAAAAGAATCATACACCATACACCAAGTGAGGTTTATTCTGGGGATGCAAGACTTGTTCAACATTTGAAAATCCAATCAATATAATTAATCATATTATAACAGAGAAATTAAGAATTAATAAATGATTATTATTACTGAATCATAGATGTTTCTCTTTCTTTATTGTAGAATAGTTAGAAGGTAATACCTGAAATTACAGAAACTCAACCAGTCTCACCCTTGTTTATACATACTATAACGGTCATTCTAGCCTAGTCTCAGCCCTGTTTGTACTTCATATTGTAATGGTAACAACTCCATCTCCCCTTGCTTGTAAAATTGGTGAAATTTGAATAAGCTCTGCAAATTGTACAATGCCCATTTCCTGGTCTTGAAATTGCACTATAGTTATGCAAAATGTTACCATTGGGGGAAATCGAGTCATGGGACCTCCCTGTACATTTTTTAAACACTTTCCTGTGAGTCTATAATTATTTCAAAATAAAAAGTTTTAAAAAAGAGGTACATGTATTGACATGATACGCTGACTTTCTTATGATGTCAGACCTGAGCTTTTTTCTAGGAAAGTATAAGTCAGTATATTGATAAAGAGAAGGAAAGCAGGGAAGGGGGAAATACCTGCATTTGCTGGAAACCTGCTCTGAGCCAGACAATTCACATACATAATCTTTATTTAATTCTCAAGACAGCTTTGAGAAGGTTAGCATTTTATTCCCATTTCACAGATGAAGAAAATGATTCATAGAGAGGTTCAGGGCTTGTCCAAGTTAGTAGCTAATCATTTGTAATTAAAGCTAATTAATACTAGCTTGCAGCATGCTAAGTGCTTTATGTAGGTTATCTCATTTAATACTCACAATGAATACTAATATTACCCCTGTTTTATAGATGAGGAGCCTGAGACTCAGAGACTTTAAGTGACTCATCCAAGGTCACACAGTATGGAAGAGGTGGAACCAAGATCCAAGTCAGGGCTTGCCTGAGTCTGATGCTCTTTTCCTCCCCAAATAAAGTGGGGTAAAAATTGATTACTGGTTCCAAGTTTAGGGACAAATGAGCTTTGTCCCTAAATAGACCTCATGTAATCTCCGGCCCTTAGGACATTTTCCCAATAGACCTCATGTAATCTCTGGCCCTTAGAACATTTTATTGCATATATACCTTCACGTGTTTGCCTTTCTCTCCAAGTTACTAAGTGATGTAAGTTCTTTGAGGGACGGAACCAGAGTTTAGTCATGTTTGGACCCTAGAGCTTGACACAAGGTAGGGGCAACTGATGCCTGGTGCATGAGTGAAAAAAACTGGAGATCACTCTTAATCACATGAACAATTCTTTCTTCACTAAGGGGGCTGGACCAGGGAATATTTGAGAGTCCACTTCTACCTGCACCCCACCAGTCTGGGCTATGTAGATGGGTGGATTTGGCTGTCTCTGATCCCTCATCACAACCAGTGGTGTGCCGGAGCCGGTTTGCTCTGGCTTATGGGAGTTGATTGTTAAATTTTCAAGAATTGTGCAAGCCAGTTATTAAACTGTTGGTGGCTTGAAATCAGCTATGGTGGGAGTGTTTACATCACAAAAATTGGCAAATGCTACAAAGCAGGAAACCCCCATATACACACCAGAACTGATGGTTAAACATTTACCAGCACACCACTGATCACAAACATTTGGTTGCAGCAATTCGGTATGCTTAAATAAAGAACACCCAGATAGGAGGGGCAAAATGGAACCTTCTGGGATGCTGCAAGCATTCTGTGCTTTGGTCTAGGTGGTAGTTTTACAGATGCATACTTATCTAAAAGTTCACTGAGCTATACATTTACAATCAGGGCAGTTTGTGCTATTGACTGCATGTATGTTTTCCTCAATAAACCACACCCCCAGACCGTCTAAGAGCTGTGGCTCGATCCTGAGTGCCCTCTGCAGACACTCCACTTAATTAGAATGCCTGGACAAGCCCCAGCTGAATTGACCAGCCGTCACTGATGACGAAGCCCATCCCAGTGCATTATCTATTACGCAGGCGGGGGCAAAGTTGTTCCAAACAGCTGCTGGCATCAGGAATCAGAGCCCCTTCGTATCTTTCCTTCGTCACAGCTGCTGTCATCTCTTGCCTACGTTATTCCTGGATCTGTGCTGCTGTTTGCTGAAGGGCAGCATGACTCACCACTCAGCAGATCATTTTTCTAATTAAGTGGAGAGATGGATGGATATTTTCCCATACTTGGGCAGAGGTCTCATTCACTTGGATCCTTTTACTGGAATTATTCAGCTTTACATTTCAAAGGCGATTTTCTCTACTTTTTGTAAGAAAAAAAAAGGAGTGCAGAAAACCTTTAGCACCCCTCGAATTGTCAGACATGCAGAGCAAATGGAGGAGAAACAAAGCATTTCTCAAAAATGCACCCTTACAAGGGGAGAAGGAGCAACCTTTACTGAGCTTCTTCGAAGCAGAAGTTACCCTAGATGGGAAGGTCCAGCTCCCTATTTTTTATCTGGCAGGCATTCAACCTTTCAGACACAATCCCCCACTTTCCCTGCCCCTCCCTTCACAGCCACCCAACGGAATAACTTGATTGGAGAGCTGTTTTATTCTACAAAGAAAGGACAGGAGAAATCTGTATCCTGCCAGTGAATGAGAGAGCTCTGTGGGCTGGTAGGCAGAGCCCAGGGATCTAAGAAGAGGGCACAGCATCTAGGAGTATAGGCGGGCCTACCTGTAGGAACAGGAAGGCATAGCTTGGGGACATCCCTTCATGAGGAAGTAAGAGCACCTGAAGTAAAATCTTAAGAGTGAATTAGGGTAAATTAGCAGAGGGTCATTGTCATAGCCTCAGGAAACCACATGGTCTGTTACCTATGTGTGTTCCAGGCCCAGAAATAAAGTCTCAGATAAACCCAGCTCAAGTTCAAATGCCAACAATGCAGAGGTAGATAGCTATTGCTATGGTGGTAGCTCCTGCAAATTCCTCTCAGCCACAGTTAGGAAGCACTCCCATAGGTTCAGCCTCCTCCCATATCTGCCCTGAGGTAGATGAGAGCAGGGTGAGCATGCCCTGGCATTGGTCTCACTGCTGTTTCGCGATATTCATTGGGCGCTTATACAATCTCCAGCTGTAAGAGTACAGTCCTAAATCCCAAGCCTACTTGGATGGGGTTAAACTTCCTAATTTGCTTTCTCCAGGCCTTTACACCTAAGGGCTACTTTTTTTTTTTATCTCTCTCTCTGTCGCTCTGTCTCTGTCTGTCTTTCTCACACACACATACACAAGAGCCAGTCGGTGCCATGCCTTAGCCTTCTCCATCCAAACCACCCAGGAACCAATACTCCCAACCCCATCCCTTCCTTCCTCAACAGCTTGGGTAGTTAAGATCCCAGTGTGCCTCCTGTATAACTTGTTTAAGTCACCAAGAAGAAAGTCCTCACAGGCTCTTGGAAAATCCCACCAATGCTTAGTCCATATATGACAGTAAAGGCCCAACCAGGGGCTCAGCTTTAGCCCCAGTGTCCAAAGAAGCCCAGACTGCCCCTTCTCTCTGGGAAGGATTAGGCTAAACTTGTGGGTCTCTCCGGTTACTACCTTCAAAGACTTTCCCAGCAATTGAAGTCATGTTTGGGGCCAAAGCCAAAGTCTCTTTCAAGAGAGATTGTTGTTGAATGAGATGGATCCACTCTACTGCCAACAATGCCTGCACCTATCATGCCCTCATCAGCCACCTCAGCACACTAGAAGGCAGCACCACTTCCCTCTCAAACAGAGGGGGAAGGGAAGAGTAGAGGTCTGGAGAAGGGGGTCAGGTGAAAGGACCAGTTGTCGTATTGGGTTGCTGGGTCTCCCATACCAGCTATGTTCCCCAATAAGCATTTAACAGATAAATAAATGAATGAATAAATAATGACAATTAAATGAATGAATGCATGAATGAATTCATAATATGGGGGGAGAAAACATTCTTGAGCTCAGAGAAATCTCTTGAGTTCTTCCTGAATCTCTATCACGAGCTCAGTTTGCAACCTCCTCCTTTGAACTTTTCCCCTTTCAGCTAAGAAGCATTACATTCTCTGGAATGTAAACTGAGGTCCTTAAAACCTAAAATCCTTACTTGCAGTCATTCAACAAAATTGAAAGCAAGCCTAAGTAGACCCTGTATGCCTCCTAGCCCACGGTACATGCCACTCAAGCAGATTGTAACCCGTTCACCTCAACTGAGAGGTTACGTGTGCCATCAGGGTGTCACAGATAGGCAAACGAATAGTTGGCTGGCCATGTTCCTATCTGCTTTTCTCTTGGGGTTCCCAGCACCCCTTTGGCCTTAATTCCACCACCAGGAGCAGCAGCAGCAACAGCGAACTCAACACTCCACATTCCCAAATTCCCAGCCACCGGGGGTTTGGTAGGGTGGCGGTGGGCCAGGGTGCTTGGACCAGGCCACTCTCTGAGCCTCCAGATACCTGAGCACAGGCCCTGGTGCACTCACCGAGAGAAATGTGGACAAAGTCCACCCTTCATCTCCTTCCTGCCTCAGTTGTCAAGGTTTTTGGAGGTCCTGGTGGTCCCCCTCCCACATGCCACTGGGTTCATTCTGGACTTCCCCAGACCTCACTAGCAGGCTGATGGGTTAAAATGTCTAAGCTACATACCTAGTCATTCCAGCAACATGCCAAGTAGTCCTCCAAACTGTGTGCCCAGGAGCTGGAGGAGGGGCAAGTGAAAGGACAAGAGTGCTGGGCAAAGCCCAGGGCTCCGTAGCCTCCTGGCCAAGTGAACTGATTTTCCAGACTAAGGCCGGAGGAGGGACGAGCAAAGGAGAAAATGGGAAGGAGGCAGGACCAAAGTTAACCCCTTTTTTCTTCCTAAACTCAATCCAGATTTGCCTACTGAAGGCTGCTTGCAGCGGATCCCTGTGGCTCTGACTCGTCCTTTCTTAAAGACGTATTCTCCACTTTGGGGGCGGGGTGGGGTTAGGTTGTGGAATCTCACCCAGTTGAAGTATGTCCTAGAGCAAAAGATGGGGGTAAGGCCACACAAAAACAAAAATCCAAATGTCCGCACCTCTATTCTTGATCGTGACTCAGAGGTGGAGATCTATTAGGGAATTCCTTCAAACCAGCAGATTCAAGATCTCTGTTAGTGCATCAGTGCCCACAGGGGCTTAGTGGGAAGTGGGCCAGTTTCCCCGGACTGGCAAATGAGGGGCCAAAGCTGCGGTCCATGGTGAGGGCGGGGGAAAACAGCACCGGACTAAGAGTCCTAGACCCACTGCTACATATCCTGTGTCCTCTTGAGCAAGCCACTTTCTTCTTTCTGACCTCAGTTTCCTTTCTTGACACAAGAAAACATAATTGTAGTCCTTCCAAGCTCGCACACAGGTGGCTGCAGTCTCCTGTTACAGCAAAAGACAGCTCCCTTGGGGGACCGGTGTCTGAACTCTGGCGTGCTGGGCTAGTCTGGTAGCCAGATATTTACATGGTGCAGAAGTGGGCTGGGTGGGTGAAACAGGGTGTGCACCTGTGAGTGAGGGCACGAGGAGCCATTTTGTGTGTGTGCCAAGGGAGGAGGAAGAACAGATTGTCTCCTGAGTTCCTTACAAGCGGTTAATAACCCATAGGCCCAGAAAAAAGCTATGGGCACATTCTCATCTTCTTCTCATCCCATATTTCCCATTTCCTTCTGCAGGTAAACCACCTAGGCCATCTGCATGGCAAGGTCCCCAGTAGTTCTTTCTTCCGACTTCTTCCTCCCTAAAGCTTCCTGCCTCCTGTACATTCCTAGGTGTCTGTTGTTTTTCATCCTGTCTGCAGAGTGGGATGTGGTCTTCAAGTTTTCCCCTTGCTTCCTCACTGTCCTCAGAGAGCAGCACACCAGTCCTTTTCCTTTGGAGGCTGTGGTTCTCAGCCCTGTCTCCACATTAGAATCTGTGGTTCTCAGCCCTGTCTCCACATTAGAATCTGTGGTTCTCAGCCCTGTCTCCACATTAGAATCTGTGGTTCTCAGCCCTGTCTCCACATTAGAATCTGTGGTTCTCAGCCCTGTCTCCACATTAGAATCTGTGGTTCTCAGCCCTGTCTCCACATTAGAATCTGTGGTTCTCAGCCCTGTCTCCACATTAGAATCTGTGGTTCTCAGCCCTGTCTCCACATTAGAATCTCTTGAGGAGCTTTGGGGAAAAAAACCACTCCTATTCTACCTCCACCCCTAAAGTCAGATTTGATTAGTTTGGGGTGGGGCTTGCAATTTGTAAAGCTCCTCAGGTGCTTCTAGCATGCAGTCAGGGGTACAAACCACAGATTTAAGGCTTTCTGCTGTTTATTACGTCAAGCAATCAGAGCGAGGGTGAGCCAGATAATGGATATCGGGAAAGAACAAAAGATCAAGAGCTCCCAAAGTTCTTCCAGAAGCACTGGACTCCCTCTGTGATTAGATCCCTAAGAGATTAGGAAAAAATAATAGTAATGTCTCATACCACAGTGCTAGGCAGGATGCCAAGAATTGCCTCGCTGGCCCATGGCCACACTAGGAGATATCATTATCTCCATTTTACAGTTGAGGAACCTGAGGAATCAGGAGGTTAAGTAATTGGTACAAAAGTGCACACACGGTAAGTGGCAGAGTTGGGATTTGAACTCAGGCAGGCAGATGCCAGAGGCCATATTGCCATCAACCATCACACCACATTCCCCTGACTGCCAACCACCAAACCTGGTACTGCTCCCAGATGCTCCCTCTTCTAGCAGGAGCAGCACTCCTCCCACTCCCCAACTGAAGATATACTGGGGCTGAAAAAGTGGGGTCACCCAGCATCCATTTAGGCATCCTTCATCCTAAATGGGCAATCTGTATTGGAGGGAATTGCATTTGAGGGTTGGTACTCATCTTCCAGAAGGACAGAAAACAATAGTGGATACAAAGTGGACTCCAGTCAGACAGACTTGGATGCTTGTCCCAGCTCTTCTACTTACTTGTGGTGGCTGTGGATGAGGACCCCTCCTCTCTAATCTTGGTTTCCTCGTGGGTCAGATGGGCTGATCAGACCTAGCTCTTGGGGTAGGGAGGTTGAAGTGAGAGAACATAGATAAAGCGGCTGGCACAGAAGGGACCCAGTATACATTCTTCCCAAAGCTCCAGCCCCATCCCTTTAGTAGAAGAGCCTTCTAGGGCATGCTGTTGGACCCTTTTGGCCATCTGGACCCTTTCTCAGAAAACTTGCTTTTAAATGCATTAAATATATCCCCGGGATTACCAAGGTGTGCTGGTTTGAAAGGATGTATGTACCCTAGAAAAGCCATGTTTTAATTAAAATCCCATTTCATAAAGGTAGAATAATTCCTACTCAATACTGTATGTTTGAAACTGTAATCAGATCATCTCCCTGGAGATGTGATTTAATCAAGAGTGGTTGTTAAACTGGATTAGGTGACGACATGTCTCCACCCATTTGAGTGGGTCTTGATAAGTTTCTGGAGTCCTATAAAAGAGGAAACATTTTGGAGAATGAAAGAGATTCAGAGAGAGCAGAGAATGCTGCAGCATTATGAAGCAGACTGTCCATCAGCCAGAGCTTTGCAGATAAAGGAAAATGCCTCCCAGGGAGCTTCATGAAACAGGAAGCCAAGAGAGAAAGCTAGCAGATGACACTGTGCTTGCCATGTGCCCTTCCAACCGAAAGAGAAACCGTGACTGAGTTCACCATGTGCCTTCTTGGATGACAGCGAGACCCTGAACTTCGGCCTTCTTGAACCAAGGTATCTTTCCCTGGATGCCTTTGATTGGACATTTCTACAGACTTGTTTTAATTGGGACATTTTCTCGGCCTTAGAGCTGTTAACTAGCAACTCATTAAATTCCCCTTTTTAAAAGCCATTCGATTTCTGGTGTATTGCATTCTGGCAGCTAGCAAACTAGAACACAAGGAAACAGATTGCTGTGCACTGGAATACAATTTACCACCTAGTAACATGTGCTTCCTGGTGAACACATTCAATATAACAAGATCTGGTGGTGGGTCTAATGATGATTATAATTTTTGAAGTAGTGATGAGCAGAAATTCTTTTTTGAGATGTTTGCAACGACCGTTGTGTGATATGAAAACAGCTGTGAATCTATTGGTAACAGTCACATACCCTGCTGATACCATGGTAGTTTATAGTTCTGGAGACAGCAGACTTGCCAGGCTCTTTCACTCATTAATTGGGTGATCTGAGACAACCTACATCCTTCCTGTGCCTCTCTCCTCATCTCTAAAATGAGATTGCTGTGAGGATGAAATGAGTTAATGAACATATGTGAAGTGCTTAGGTCCAAGCCTAAGACACAGGAGGTGCTTTTTAGTTTTAGCTCTTATTGTTCTCTACAAGTGAGCTTTATAGATCAAGGTTCAGAGTTCATTTCTCCGAACCCGGGGCAAAGCCCTGCCTCCAGCTAAATACTCCTAGTCTGCAAGAATGACATCAGTGCCATGTACAGTGCACTGATATTTGTATTCTTTGGAGGCCTGGGATCTTTAAATGTCTCCTTTAAAACACTGCCAAGGCCAGGTTTACCTGGGACAAGAAGCAAGCTCCCTTTCCAGGACAACCAGCCTTTGGGCTGTGCCTCAGGAGAGTCCTCAAGGCCTCCCCAACCCATCCCCATCCCCATCCCCGACTGCCCAAGGGCCACTACAGATAGAAGCCCTGCCAGGCCATTTAAGTGTCTGGAATTTGCCTACAAATTTCTAACAAGCTGAAAAGGCAATTTGGAAACCTGAAGGTCTCCCTCACTTGCAGGTCAAGGGCCAGGGAGGAGACTAGGCAGCAACAAAACCATCCCTTTATTGAGCAAATGTGGCAACTGAGATCTAGAATTTAGGACTTGCCTAAAGCTACATGGCAGTTCCCTGGCAGTGCTGGGCGGGGGACCCAAGATTCCAGTCACTCAGTCCTCCTGGATTGGAACAATATCTTCCTGTTTGACTTCTCCTTCATTCCCACCATCTGGTCAATTGACAGTTCCTGTCAATTCCATTTCCTCCAAAATATGTCGCCTGTCCATCAGTTCCTCTCCATCCCCTCTGCACCTGTCCTGGGTTAGGTCCTCTCCCATTCCACTCCCGCCTGTACTGCCAACCCAGCTACCTCACTGGCCTCCCTAGTCTGTGCTTCCATCCCCGTTGATTGCCAAGAATGTCAAGAGCAAGGAGGAAGCTTACAGTTCATGAGTCCAAGCTCCTCACATGCCACTCCACTCCACATCCTGCCATGTCAGAGAGGAAGAAACCGAGGTCTGGGGAAGGGAATAGAGTGGGCCGAGGTCTGACGGTAAGCATGAGGCAGAGCTGGAACCAAAACGCAGGTCAAAGATTCCTGGAATCTGAGTGCCTGAAGGAAGTTTAGCTCAGCTCTATTCCCATTACATCACCTGCCTCTCGGAAGAACAACCCCCAAACCCTATTGTTTCAGGAAACAACTAGAAATATTTTTGTCAGGACCATAATCACTGCTTCCCCTTTACGCACTCATTCTGGAAAAAGTAGACAATGCTCCAGCTCCTTCTCCCACTTCTCCCCAAGGCTCCTAAAGTAGGCCTCTGGCACCTGCTAGCCCTAATTTCCTCCTTATTTGTTCTAGGCATAGGCAGACCCTGCGGGTTCACCAGCCATTTTCACAAATATTTCTACTGGCCTGGACCCAAAATCACACTGCCAGTCTCACAAGTGGTGGTTTGGAGCTGTATGAACCCCAGAAAAATATGTTCTTAAATTTAATCCATTCCCATGGGTGTGAACTTATTGTAAGTAGGACTTTTTTTTTTAATCGTGAAAAATAACATATATACAAAAAAGCAGTAAATTTCAAAGCACACTGCAACAATTAGTTATAGAACAGAATTCAGCGTTTGGTATAGGTTACAGTTCCACAATTTTAGGTTTTTTCTTCTAGCTGCTCCAAGACACTGGAGACTTAAAGAAATATCAATGTAATAGAAGAGAAAAAAAAAACAAAAGAAATATCAGTACAATAATTCAGCAGTCATACTCATTTGTTAAACCCTATCTTCTCTGTTATAACTCCTCCTTCTCCTTTGATCTTTCTCTCAATCTTTAGTGGTTTTTGGGCTATGCTCATTCTGACTTTTCATCTTGGAAAGGGCAGTTGATAACATGGGATAGGGGGATGGAACTAGTTGATGTTCTGGAGAGGCTGGCCCCTCTGGGTTTCAGGACTTATCTGGCCTAAAACGTATTTAGGTTGTAGGTTTCTGGAAAGTAATCATAGTGAGTGAAACTTTTGTAGAATCTCAGATAGAGCCCTAGGTATTCTTTAGGGTTAACAGAATGGTTTTGGTTGGGGGTTGGCAAACCATAATTAGCAATATCTAGCTGAAGCTTGCATAAGTGTAGTCTCCAGAGTCTCTCAACTCTATTTAAAATCTTTTAGCCACTGATACCTTATATTTTTACATTTCTTTTCCCCCTTTTGGTCAGGAAGGCCTTGTTGGTTCCACAGTGCCAGGGAGACTTTCATCCAGGGATGTCATGTCCTATGTAGGGGTGAGGGTAATGATTTTACTTGCAGAGTTGGGCTTAAAGAAAGCGAGAGAGACCACATCTAAGCAACAAAAGAGGTCCTCAAGAAGTAACTCTTAGGCATAACTACGGGTAGGCTTAGTTTCATTGCTACATAAATAAACTTCACAAGAGCAAGCCCCAAGATCAAGGGCTTTGCCTATTGACTTGTGAGTCCCTAATGTTTGACAGTATCAGGGGTTTCCCCTGTGGTAAAGTTTAATAGTTCCATATTTTTTCTCCCATCCCTCAAGGGAGTTTGTCAACACTTTTCAATTATCCGCTGAACTTTACTCTGGGATGTATCCGGGCATTACATTCCCATTCTGGGCTCCATGTGTTTGGGCTGTTTAATTGATCTATCCAGACAAGTTGAGTTAGATTACATACTACAGAAAATTAAGGTTTTGGACAAAATAAACCTCCTTTGGTCTCATAGAGTAGGTGAACTTCTAAAATATAGACAATGTCATCCTTACCCTTGTATTCTGATTTACCTCAGTCCTGCAAGTAAGACTTTTTGATGAGGTTACTTCAGTTAGGGTGTGGCCCAAGATGGGTCTTAATCCTATTACTGGAGTTCTTTTTAAGCAGAATTAAACTCAGGGAGAAGAGAGAAAGCCACAAGAAGCAAGAAACTGAAATCAACAGAACCTGGAAGAGAACAGACAGTCCAGGAGATGCCGCCATGTGCCTTGCCATGTGGCAGAAGAGTCAAGGATTAAGAACCCCTTGATGATGCCTTAATTTGAACTGTCTCTTAGTTTCAAAGCAATTAGGTAATAAATTCCCATTGTTTAAACAAACTCATTGCATGGTATTTGCTCGAGCAGCCAGAGAAAACTAAGAAATCATGGTATTGGATTTTTCTGTTGCCTTGAATGTACCTGAACATAGTTGACCATATCTGCCTCCCCTCTGCTGTCTCACCACCTAATATCATGCCGGGCATAGAATGGATACTCAGTTTTCAAGAAATTAATGCATGAATAAAAGGAAATGCTGGTGTAGCAAGGATGAAGAGAGGAATAAGACAAAGACAATCTTGCTTTCTAGGATTTTGGAGCTTACTCATGAAGACATGATATATAAAATAATAGAAATATGTAAACAGAGAAGCAGGCAGCCATGCTGGAATTTCCCTTCACGACAAGCAGGGGCCTGGAGTAGTGTAGCAGGGCTGGACTGCAGACAATAGTTAGGTACTAGGTGGGGTAGGACAGGTCACAGAGCTGGGGAGATCTAAGACAGGATCTAGGGTCTGAGCTGGGAATCAAACTAAGTGTCAGACAAATCCGGCTAGGAGATGTATGGAGAGGAACTAGAGACCCCAAGATACTGAAAGAAACTTCAAGGTAGAGAAAAAAGATTCTGGAAATATTTCCCCTGCAGAGGCTTTTTATAGTACATCTGCCAACCTCACCTGTAGATGGAAGAGGAACTATTCAGGACACCGACAGGGCCGAACACTTAAGTGACAGACCCAATCCTTGAGGCCCCAAGGGCTCAGGGTAGAGAGGGGAGAGCACTGTGAGTGGGGATAACTTGGGGAGCTCTCTGAAGGAGTCAGAACCTAAGTTGGCTCTTGAAGCATGGGAAAAAATCTGAGAGGTAGTGTGGTGTGGCAGAGCATTTGAGGTTGAGAAAAAAACAAGAGCTGAGGCACAGAGGTAGGGAAATTCAAGGCATGCCTGAGGCCAGAGAGGAACACAATTGGTGGGAGAGGAGAAAAGAGTAGGCCTACCACCTCAGCATGCCAAGTAAAATACTGAGGAAGAAGGAGGGAACCAAGCTGAAGAAAGATGCCAGGCTCAGAAGTTTCAACTTCATTCTACTCAGAAGTCTAGGGGAATTACCTAATGAAAATTTAGTTAAGGTATCAGTAAAAGAGCTTTCAGTCTCAGCTCTACCCCTAGCAAGTTAGGCAAGTCACCTAACCCTTGTTTTCATCATGCATAAAATGAAAGGGTGATAAAATGAAGAGCCTAGGGTTTGAAATGAGGGAGACCTGAATTCAAATCTCAACTCTGCACTTCCATATGGGTGACGCTGGGCAAAGTCACTCAATGTCTCCAAGCCTCGGTTTCCTAGGGAATAATAACTCTACACTCACCAGCCAGTATAGATTCATAGTAAGAAAGGTTTAAAGGAACTTCCACCCCATTTGACCCTAAGGAGACACTCCCTTTCTCTGCTCACTCATTTTCCCTTAGAGCCCACACATCCAATGATTCTGTCTGTCGATTTTGGTAGACAAGGGTGGACAAGAACTGGAGGAGAGGGGAGGGACCAGGTGCAGGAAGGCAAGGGATAGGTGACAAGTGTTTGAATGATAAGGAAAAGGCAGGGCCAGAGTAAAAAAACATCTAAGGATACAGTTCATTTGGTGCCTGAGAAGCTGATGATATTAGCTACTGGGGAAGTCACTGGAGGAGATGGGAGTGTAGATTTAAGTTTTCTAACACCTCATTGTCATGCATTTATCCACCAAATCTTTTCTGAACACCCAGCACACAGCCCTCAACTGTGGGGGTGGGGTCGGGTGGGGCAGGCACATACTTTATTCTTTAGAGGGCACTCCAGGCTTTTCCTGCCCCTCACTTCACCTGCAGGGAAGACAAAGGCAAAAGAGAATGATCCTAATCTTTGCTACTCAGTGTGGTTGGTGGACCAGCTGTGGTACCATAACTTGGGAACCTTTTTTTTTTACACAGAACAAACATTAATCTTTGTTTGATGTGATAAAATCTGCATTATTAAAAGACAGGTAACAAAATTGGAACTTATATTGAATCTGACAAACTAAGTTCTGTATTATTTAGAATTACATAAGAAATACTGATTGAGGGGAAAAAAAGAATAAAAGCATCACATGCAGATGCTCCTGGTAAAGGGGAAACTATATCAGCAGGTGAGGTCCATAGTGTATGGTACATAAAAAAAAAATCCTAGAGAACATGCAATTAATTTACTTGGGAGAAGTGTTTTTCCTTTGGGGGGGGAAGGTGGGTAAAGAAGGGCAGGAATTCAAAGGCTTATGCAGAATGGCTTCTCCATTTCAAAATGGCAATAAAAATATTTAAATCACGGCACTAGGGCACCTCTGAAGAAAAGAACACCTTAACCGGAGTAAGCTCATTGCATAATTCTTAAGTAATATGTACAGTTTTCAAGTAATGGAGTGGACTTAAAGAATAACTTTAACTGTGGCTATTTTTCTTCTAGTCCTTGGAGACTTGATCTGTTTCAGCATCACAGGGACATTTTTCCCACACAGTTTCTAAGGAACCATCCTCTTATTCTTGAAGCACTTTTTATAAGATAATCATTAAGAATTTTATCTCCATACGTTCTAGTTTGCTAGCTGCTGGAATACAACACACCAGAGATGGATTGGCTTTTTTTTTTTTTTTTTTTAACATGGGCAGGCACCAGGAATCGAACCCGGGTCCTTGGGCATGGCAGGCAAGCACTCTTAACCTGCTGAGCCACCGTGGCCCACCCTGGATTGGCTTTTAATAAAAGGGGATTTATTTTGTTAATTCTTCAGAGGAAAGGCAGCCAACTTTCAACTGAGGTTCTTTCTTATGCGGGAAGGCACAGGGTGGTCTCTGCTGGCCTTCTCTCCAGACCTCTGGGTTCCGACAACTTTCCCCAGGGTGATTCCTTTCTGCATCTCCAAAGGCCTGGGCTGAGCTGCAAGTGCTGAGGTGAGGTATGCTGAAGTGTGCTTGGACTGTGCTATGTTGAGCTCTCATTTAAGCACCAGCCAATTAAATTAAACATCATGCATTTCAGCAGGCATGCCTCCTAGCTGACTGCAGATGTAATCAGTAACAGATGAGCTTCACACACCATTGGCTCATGTCACAGCCTACTATGTGTCAGGCATGGTTGGTTCTAGGCACTCAGGACACATCAGTGAACAAAAGTCCTTGTTCTAGCATGCTGTTATCAAATCATAGCATCACCTATGTGTGCAGCACTGCGTTTGGCAAAAGCTATTTTAAAGTTGGAGTAATCATCTATTTGTGCTCAAGTGTGTGGCTTCTGCCCTCCCCCACTGGGAGTGTCCTGTGGACACAGTGAATGTTTTCTGAATGAATGAATAATGAGGTGCTCAAGGTCACATAACAACCTCCACCTGGAGCTGGCACTGAAACCCTGGACCCCTAATACCTAAGTGCTTTCTCCTGTTCTCCTTCACAGTCAGCCCGAATCTTGGTTTCCTCTGTCACCTTGGATGGGAGATGCCAGAGGGGAGAAGATCAAGGGCTAGGACTCCTAGGCAGATCCACTTTGGAAACGGGAGACTCGCCCTATCAAGGACCCTCTCTAGGACAGTGGGGAAGCAGCCTCAAAAGTTTGGGGCAGTCAAGAAAGGGTATTCCTCCAGAAAGGGTATTCCTTTGAACCCCAACACTGTGCAGAAACAGACAACCATGAGGAACATTTCATTTTTCTGTTAAAAACAAGTAAGTGGGCAGGCCACAGTGGCTCAGCAGGCAGAATTTTCGCCTGCCATGCCAGAGACCTGGGTTCGATTCCCGGTGCCTGACCATGCAAAACAACAACAACAACAACACAACAAAACAACAACAAAAAACAAGTAAGTAAGCCTAAAGTTGTGGAACCGTAATCCATACCAAACTCAAATCTGTTCTTTAACTCATTGTTGTGGTGTGCTTTGAAATTAATTGCTTTTTTTGTATATATGTTATTTTTCACAAAAAATTAAAAAATAAAAAACCCAAGCAAGTGTTTTCCTTAAAAATAAAGCCACCATTGGGACTGCAAAAGCATTCCCCACCCCGCCCCTACCCGAGGGCCTCGCGATTTTCCCCCCTGAGACAGAGGTTAACGCCCGCCTTTGGCAGCTGGATCCGCCTGCCCGCTTCTGGAGCCCGGGGCTCGGCGGCCCCGCAGCTGCACTGCAGCACCCTCTGCTGGGCGCGGGGAGGGAATGAGGGCGGGGGGCCCAGCGTCTTGCACGCGGCCTCGCGTTTGGGAGGTGCGGAGGGACCCGTGACTCATCCCGCTGGCTGAGCCAGCACTGGCCACCCCCGCGGCCTCACCACCTCCGCGCGCGCTTGGTGACACGCCAGGATCCACTGAACTGCTCGGCGCCTGTGAAGCAGCCGAGGGCGGGGGGCAGGCCCGGAACGGCAGCCAGGCTGTAGCACCTGCTCCCGGAGCCTGTGCCCTCCTTCTCCGGGTCTGAATCCAGGGGTCAGTACCATTGAGGCTTCACCACAAACCTGGGCTAGGGACCGTTTCGTTACACCACTTTAACAGCGAGGGAAACTGAGAGCTGCGGAAAGATGAGGCGAGAGCCAGGATCCAGCAGCTATGAAGCAGAGGGGCGACTAAACTAACCAGTTGTTTTTGACTCCAAAGTTCAAGGTGGCTTTCTATGGCCTGAAGCAGCAGTGTCAGCCTTACACATCCCCACCTCCACCCCAATACACACAGGAAGGGTAGACTGAGGACCTTGGAAGTCAAGCACTATAATAAACATCTGCTATTTGGGAAATAAAATAAAAGCACTAAGTGGCATTTAAAGTAGGAGTAGGGGCTTGATTCTGTAAGCATGAGATGTTTTAGATTACAGAGCAGAAGACATCAACAGAGCTGGGAGTTAGGAAGATGCTCCGAGGAAAAATAGATTGGAGGAGTGGCACCAGAGGCAGTCTAGTAGAGCTCAGTAGAGTCTAAAGTAGTCATGAAAATGATAAATAAAAGAGGATACAGAACCAAGAGACATTTTTGGGGGGTGGGGGGGTGGGGGGAGAAAAACTTAATGATAGATTGAATTTTAAAAGATTTAAAAGCAAAACCTATATGGCACTTCGTACCTCTCCTAAGTTATTTACCACAATCTGTTTGGCCTATACTAATGTTTTGTCAGGTTTGATAGCTGATAGGAACCATATAGCTGGTCACTCGAGCCCCACCTCTGCCTGGGAGACCATGACTTTTGGGGGGAAGAACACACATATCTGATAGCAGTGTCGACCTATTCAGCTGAATGGGACATAGGTGAGGGCTGAGTCGTTTACCTAAGGTGGCATCTGCAGATGCCAAAGAACCTCTATACCAGCCCCTACTTTCCCTTTGGGAAAAGTTTGGAAGGATCCAGCTAAAGTTCAAGGCTGCGTCACACAACGAAATATCCTTCTGAGCCTACAGTTTGCTGGAGCATTTGAGAAGGGAGGTATGACCCAATGGGAGGCATCAAGATCTGTGCAACTGGCTGTGAGTACCTTTTCCCAGCTGGCAACATCAGATGAACACACTGCTTGGCAGCTTGGTTCTTTGTGACATAATGGGTCATTTTTATTCAAGGGTAACTTGTCTAGGCATCCAACCCCAGGGGATGGTTCTGTCAGCAGCAAACCCAAAAGTAGCTAGATTTACTTCCAAACCCACACTTTGGTCTATCCAGAACATCAGGCCCTATAGTCCCAGCCACCAATTCAACCTGTTCTCCTTTCTCTCTATGGACATAATGAACGAGTGCACACTTTTGGGTTTGGGTTATTCTTTAGGAACCCAGCCCATAGACACCAGCCTGTAAAAGGGGGCCACTCCTAGTTCCTGATCTTCCTCATCCTCACCATTCATACTTCCTGTGGTCCTGTGCTTTCTTGGATAGAAAAGCAAGAACCCAGCTCCTAATGTTGCCATATGCTGCTTGTTTCCTTCATCCACCCTTCACTCCTCTCCTTGAAGTCCAACAAGGTATGTTACCAAGCCAGAGTTTTATTTTTAGTTTCTTTCTGCTCAGGAAGAGGAGGTGCCCCCATTTTGGTAGTACCACTCAATAACAGACCTAGTGCCCAGAGCCCATATTTCTAATAAATATTTACCCTTGAAGCCTAAAGTGCAGGCATTCACAAATATAGACACAAACTTGTGTGTGCGAATGTGTGTGTGCGGTGTTATGTGGGTTCTTTAGCCCTTAAACATCTTTCTTGAGGGCTCCCATGTTCTTTGTGAAGGAGAAAAAGAACTGATATCAATTCTCCATAAATTAATCTATGAACTCATTGCCATTTCAATAAATTCTCTATAGGAATTGTACATAGAACCTGATAATCTGATTCTAAAATCCATATGGCAGGGAATATGTACAAGAAGAATTTTAGAAATTTTGTGGAAAAGGGGACAATAAAGGATGGTTTATTGTACAAGGAATCAAAGCTATGATAATTAATAGGGTGTGCTATTGACACAGAAATAGACGAGTAAATAAATGAAAGCAAACAAAGAGCCCCCAAACCAACATATGTAAACATGTTAAATAAATGATTAAAGTGAGATTTACAATCCAGTAGGTAAAAGAGTTGACTACTCAATAAACAGTATTAGAAAAATTGGCTTTCCATGTGGAAAAATCAAATTAGGTCTACTTCATACTATGTACACACACACACAACTATCAGGTTCTTCAGACTATCTGGAATTTGTGCATGAGTGTATGTGTGTGTGTGTGTGTGTGTGTATAGTATGAGGTGGGATCTAATTTAATATAAAAAATAAAATGTAAAAAGTAAAGTTACAACCATATTGGAAAAAATGCAAAAGTATATATTGGAGACTTTGTGGTCAAGAAAGCCTTTTTAAACAACACACACATGCATACACACACATACAGAGGGAATGGTTGATAAATTTGAATCTACATAAAAAGAAAATTTCTTTGACTAAAGACACCATCAGTCAAGTTAAAATACAAATGAAAAAAACTGGGAGAAATATATTACTTGCAATTTATACTGGACTAAGGATCAATAATCAAAATATATGCAGAATATTTGTAAATCAACAAAAAAGAAAGCTACCCAAAAGAAAATATGGACAAAGTACATGGATACATGGACAAGTAATTTTAAAAAAGGAGTTACAAATAGCCAATAGACATTTGAAAAGATGGTCAACCTCTAGCAATCAAGGAAAGGCAAATAAAAACAATCATTAGATACTATCTTTCAATCATCACATTGGTAGTTAAAAGTTTGGTTATATCAAGTGTTGGCAAAGAGGTTGCAAAACTGTACTCTCATACACTGCTCGGGGGAGTATGACAATTATGTGTAAGAATTTGGCAACATCTATTAATTGTAAAATGTGCATCTCCTACTACCCAGAATCTCTACTTCTTAGCATCTATCATGAAGAAATTTTGCACATGTACACATATGTTTATTGGTTGGATGTTTATTGAAGTATTATATATACCTCCCCAAATTTAGAAACAACCTGAGTTCAACAATAGGCGAACAGTTAAATCAACTCTGATAAAATTATACTATGTGTGATGGTATGAAGTTGTATGTATTCCAGAAAAATAAAGCTAATCCATTCCCATGGGCATGGATCCATTGTACGTAGGATCTTTGGTGAGTAGGATCTTAAGACCCATCTGAATGAGGTGGGTCTTAATCCTCTTATTGGAGACCTTTATAAGGGAATGATGTACAGAGAGAAAGACACAGAAGCTCAGAGAGAAAGCCCACAGAAACAGAGAGAAAACCACTGAAGCCAGAAGCTGGAAGCAACAAACCGAAGAGAAGGGAGAGACTAGCAGACATTGCCATGTGCCTTGCCATGTGACAAAGAAGTCCTGGATCACTGGCAGTCTGTCTTCAGGAAGAAGGTATCGCCATGATGATGCCTAGGTTTGCACATTTTCGTGGCCTCAGAACCGTAAGACTGTAAAATAATTTATCCCCATTGTAAAAGCAAACTCATTTTATTATATCTACATTTCAGCAAATTTTAGCAAACTAAAACACTATGCAACATTTAAAAGAATAAGTCAGACCATATGACACAACAATGCCACTTCTTGGTTTGTACTAAAAAGAACTGAAACTGGGGATTCAAACAGATAAACACCAATGTTTATAGCAGCATTATTCACAATAGTCAAAAATGTGGAAGCAACCCAAGTGTCCATTAACAGATGAATGGATAAACAAAATGTGGTATTTAGAACTCTATTAGTCAGGGTTTTCTATAGAAACAGAACCAACAGGATATATCTGTAAATATGAGATTCATAAAAGTATCTCACACAACCATGGGGATGCAAGAGCCCAAAATTCATAGGGCAGGCCACAAGGCTGGCAATTGTGATGCAGGGTCTTGACCAACTCCACAGAAGAGGCTGGCTGGCTGAAGAATAAGTGAAAACTCTCTCTTCTCCCTTAAAATCTTCAACTGATTGGATCAAATCCAACTGATTGGATTCTCTCATTGAGGAAGACACCCTTAGTTGATAGTAGATGTAATCAACCACAGATGCAATGAACTGGCTATGATTTAATAAACCAGCCTTCTGGTTTATCAACCAGCCATAATATATCCTTGCAGTAGCAAATAGGCCAGTGCTTGCCTGACCAGAAAACTTGGCACCATCACCTGGTGGAACTGACATCTGAGTCTAACCATCATAACACCCAAAGGAATACTATTCAGCCTTAAAAAGGAATGAAGTTATCATGCATATTACAATATGGATGAACCTTGAAGACATCATGTAAAGTGAAATAAGCAACAGAAAAAGACAAGTATTGTAGATCTTGTTTATATGAAATATCTAGAAGCAAATTTCAGACAGACAGATAGTGGGTTATAGGTTACCAGAGGGTTGGAGTTGGGGGTGGGGTAGTTATTGCTAGACAGGTGCAATTTCTGTTTGAGGTGATGAAAAATTGGGGTAATAGATATTGGCGATGGTAGCACAATATTGTGAATGTAATTAATACTTCTGAATTGCACACTTGATAATGGTTAAAGTGGGAAATTTGAGTTGTATATATATTATTACAAAAAAAAGTTTTTTTAAAAAAAAAGAATAAGGACTTCTGTTTCTGGAAAAATGGAGTAGATATGCTTTTCCTGAATTCCTCCTGCTAACTACAACTATAAACCCTGAATATTATATATAAAACAAACATAAGAAGGTTCTGAAAGGTGGAGAGAAGAAGGTACATCAGCAAGGGACCTTAAAACTCAAGGAAAGGACTTCCAGGTCAAGATAGCGGCTTAACAATGTGGGCATTTTAGTTTGTCCTTGAGAACAACTACTAAATAATCAAAACAGTACAGAACAGCTCCTGGGGCCACATCAGTGACCAGACACACAGCATACCCCAGTCTGGACCACCTGGACCAGCTGCGAGCCTCCCCAGAACAGTGAGTTCCCCAAGCAGTGGTGGCCGGCGCCCGTCTCCCACAGGCTGCTTCCCAAAGATGAAAGGAAAGAGACTTTAACAGCAGCAGGGGTTGAGCCCAACCAAATGCCAATTGTGGAATTACTTAACAAATTCTGACTACTAAAAATAGGCCCCCAGCTCAGCTGAACCTGGTCAAAGTGGAGGTCACTCATTTTTGCCCTGGTGCTAAGGGGGCAGGGCTCACGGAAAAAGAAAAAAAAAAAGGAAAAAGAAGTTTTTGTGGCTGTGTTTCTACAAAGGCTTGACTGCCTTTGGATACAGTGGCAGGGCTTCTCAGGCTGCAACTGTCCCAGGTATAGGCAGAAACAAGCTCATTTGAGGGCTTGTCTGGAGCCTGTGCCTTCCCCAGGGGAGGGGTGAAGCCCAACTCAGGTGGAATCCCTCCCTCAAGGAATTCAGACACCAGGGCTTGGTAATTTGAAGCCATTAAAACCAGCCTACAACCTCTCCTCTGTCTCCACCACACCCCCACCAGGGAGAGTCTGCCAAAGTTAAAGGAACCGCATCATCTTATGCTGGTGGGACCTGCAGTCAGACAAGCACCACAAACTGGGTAGAATAAGAAAAACAGAGCCCAGAGACTTCACAGGAAAGTCTTTCAACCTGCTGGGTCTCACCCTCAGGGAAAACTGACGCAGGTGACTCTTTCCTCCTGATAGGAGGCAGTTTGGTCTGGGAAAATCTGGCTGGGGTCTATAATACCTAAGTAGACCCTTCTAAGATGGGCGGGTGGGGGGAGGCACCATACAAGCAGGGCAAGAAACAAGAAAACAACAACTGAAAAATTCTCCTCTGTTAAACAAAACTTGAGCTAGAGGTCCAGAAAAAGCTGAACTGAATGTCAAAGAACAGATAGAAAACAAATTCATCCATCAAGAAAACCCGAGGTAAAAGAAATGAAGGCAATCTCCAGAATAAACTAATTGAGGTAATTAAATGCCTAGACGCCAGTAAAAATAACAAATCACACTAGGAAAACTGAAGATATGGCCCAGTCAAAGGAACAAACCAACAATTCAAATGACATACAGGAGCTGAAACAATTAATTCAGAATATACAAACAGACATGGAAAACCTCATCAAAAACCAAATCAACAAATTGAGGGAGGATATAAAGAAGACAAGGAATGAACAAAAAGAAGAAATTGAAAGTCTGAAAAAACAAATCACAGAATTTATGGTAATGAAAGCCAAGGTAGAAGAGATGAAAAAAACAATGCAAACCTACAATGGTAGATTTTGAGAGGCAGAACATAGGATTAGTGAACTGGAGGATGGAACATCTGAAATCCGGCAAGAAAAAGAAAATAGAGGGAAAAAATGGAAAAATATGAGCAGGGACTCAGGGAATTGAAAGACAATATGAAGCGCACAAATATACATGTTGTGGGTATCCCAGAAGGAGAAGAGAAGGGAAAAGGAGGAGAAAACCTAATGGAGGAAATTATCACTGAAAATTTCCCAACTCTTATGAAAGACTTAAAATTACAGATCCAAGAAGAGCAGCGTACCCCAAGGAGAATAGATCCAAATAGACGTACTCCAAGACATTTACTAATCAGAATGTCAGAGGTCAAAGAAAAAGAATCTTGAAAGCAGCAAGAAAAAGCAATCCATCACGTACAAGGGAAGCCCAATAAGACTATGCATAGATCTCTCAGCAGAAACCATGGAGGCAAGAAGACAGTGGGATGATATATTTAAATTATTAAAAGAGAAAAACTGCCAACCAAGAATTCTGTATCCAGCAAAATTGTCCTTCAAAAATGAGGGAGAAATTAAAACATTTTCAAACAAAAAAATCACTGAGAGAATTTGTGAGCAAGAGACCAGCTCTGCAAGAAATACTAAAGGGAGCACTAGAGACAGATACGAAGACAGAAGAGAGAGGTGTGGAGAAGAGTGTAGAAAAGAAGACTATGAGTAAAGGTAAAAAGAAGGAAAATTAAATATGACATATAAAATCCAGAAGGCAAAATAGTAGAAGAAAGTACTACCCATGCAGTAATAACACTGAATGTTAATGGATTAAACTCCCCAATCAAAAGACATAGTCTGGTATAATGGATTAAAAAACAGGACCCATCTATATGCTGTCTCTACTCAAAGGACATGAGGGTAAGGACACAAATGGACGTTTGCACACCAATGTTTATAGCAACATTATTTACAATTACCAAGAGATTTACAATTACCAACAGCCAAAATGTCCATCAACACAAGGTTGGCTAAACAAACTGTGGCATATACATAAGATGGAATATTATGCAGCTGTAAGACAGAATAAAGTTATGAAGTATGTAACAACATGAATGGACCTTAAGGACATTATGCTGAGTGTGATTAGCCAGAAAAAAGAGGACAAATACTGTATGGTCTCACTGATATGAACTGACATTAGTAAATAAACTTGGAATATTTCTTTGGTAACAGAGGCCATCAGGAGATAGAAATAGGGTAAGATATTGGGTAATTGGAGCTGAAGGGATACAGATTGTGCAACAGGACTGAATATAAAGACTCAGAAATGGACAGTACAATATTACCTAACTGTAATACAATTATGTTAAAACACTGAATGAAGCTGCATATGAGAATGATAAAGGGAGGAGGGTTGGGGCATAAATGAAATCACAAAGAAAGATAGACGATAAAGATTGAGATGGTATAATCTAGGAATGCCTAGAGTGTATAATAATAGTGACTAAATGTAGAAATCTAAAAAATGTTTTTGCATGAGGAAGAACAAAGGAATGTCATTACTGCAGGGTGCTGAAAATAGATGGTAATATTTTAAAATTTCAACCTATGTGTGAGAATAAAGCAAAAAATGTTTATTTGTTACAAAATTTATATTTTGACTAGTGCATCTCCTAATATAACTTATGTAGATAGTTGGTTGAACACCTTAAGTACATGGAACTTTGGTTAGGACATGAGATTTTGTTGATTTGTCCAGCTGATGCCCCGATGAATCCCAGAGTGATTTGATCAGTGAGTGGAAAAATATTTGCAAAGTCCCCTTCGGGGAATGGTGAGAACGGGGGGAAAACTCAACTTCCCCAAGTTGAATTCTTGATATTCTCACAAGCAGTGGACATTCAAAGCTATAGGCTGAGCCCCCAGTCTTGGGGTTTGTTCATATGAAACTTAACCCCACATGGGATAGGTCAAGCCTACTTAAAATTAGGCCTAAGAGTCACCCCCAAGAGAGCCTCTTTTGTTGCTCAGATGTGGCCTCTCTCTCCAGCCAACACAACAAGCGAACTCACTGCCCTCTCCCTCTCTACGTGGGACATAACTCCCAGGGGTGTGGACCTTCTTGGCAACGTGGGACAGAGATCTTGGAATGAGCAGAGACTCAGCATCAAGGGACTGAGAAAAACCCTAGAATGAGCTGAGACTTAGCATCAAGGGATTGAGAAAACCTTCTCGACCAAAAGGGGGAAGAGGGAAATGAGACAAAGTGTCAATGGCTGAGATATTCTAAACAGAGTTGAGAGGTTATCCTGGAGGTTATTCTCATGCATCAAGTAGATATCATCTTGTTATTCAAGATGTAATGGAGAGGCTGGAAGGACTGCCTGAAAATGTAGAGCTGTGTTCCAGTAGCCATGTTTCTTGATGATGACTGTATAATGATATAGCTTTCACAGTGTGACTGTGTGATTGTGAAAACCTTCTGATGCTCCTTTTATCTACCTTGTTGATAGATGAGTAGAACATATGGAATAAAAATAAATAATAGGGGGAACAAATTTTAAAATAAATTTAGTTTGAATTGCTAGTGATCAATGAAATGGAGAGGTAAGGGGTATGGTATGTATAATTTTTTTTTCTTTTCGTTTTATTTTTCTGTTGTCTTTTTATTTCTTTTTCTGAATTGATGCAAATGTTCTGGGAAATGATCATGATGATGAATATGCAACTATGTGATGATATTGTGAATTGCTGACTGTATGTGTTGGGAATGTTTGTGTTTTTTCCTTGTAATTTTTTTTTAATTAATAAAAAATTAAAACAAAAACTCAAGGAAAGACATGATGGTGAGTCCCCTGGATTTTTATTTTGCTTCATATATCCAAGACTTATAGCTAAAGAAGGCTGCAATCCAGAAATACCAATGGGCACAGACAAAAAAGTCCCATGAAAAGCCTCTCTCTAACCAAAGAACCAGGAGAGGGGAAGGCTAGGAAGACAGAAAAATTCTGGACAATAACTATTATACTTAAACCAAACACCACAGAAAAAAATTGACCCCACTCCAACCCCAACAGCAAAGAAGGGGTTGAGAATCTAGATTTGCACCCTTGCTGAGCTCTAACAAGATGCCTGAAACCACCCCACTGGATGACAGAGGAGGCTGAGTGAGGAGCTGTGAGTTTCATCCCCGCAAAACAGGAATGAGACCCCTCCTCCATGCTTATCAATAGAAACTACATGGAGAGCCTGGGCTTCCATTCCCACCTGGCAGTAATGAGGAACCCTATCATGTGTGTTAACAGAGGCTGAGTGGGGAACCTGGGCTTCTACTTCTACCTGGCAATAATGAGTTACCCCCGCCATTACCCATTCAGAGCAGTGTCAGAGAAAGATGAACTAAAATGCAGAGTCTCATAAAATGAAAATCTCTAGATTTCAATTGAATGACTTATATTAAGAACATGAAACTCTCAAACTGAATGAAAAAAGATAATCAATGAATGCCAACACTGAGATGATAGAGAGATATATTTTTAAATTATCTGACAAAGATTTTAAGGCAGCTGTTAGAAAAATACTCCAGTGAGCAATCACAAGCACATTCAAAATAAATTAAAAGATAGAAAGTCTCAGCAAGAAATAGAAGATATAAAGAATAATCAAATGCACATTTTAGAATAAAAAAACACAAAAAAGAAATAAAACTCAGTAGATGAGCTCAATAGCAGAATGGAGGGCTCAAAGAAAAGAACAATGAAATTGACAAAACAATAGAAATTACCCAATCTGAAAGAGAGAAAATAGACTGAAAAACAAATGAACAGAGCCTCAGATACCTGTGGCCTATAACAATAGATCTAACATTCATGTTGAGACTCCCAGAAGTAGAAGAGAAAGAAGATGGAGTTGAAAACAATACATAGATAAATAATGACTGAAAAGTTTGCAAATTTGGTAAAAAATATAAACCTACATATTCAAAAAGTTAAGTGAAACCCAAACAAAAAAACACGAAGAAATCCATACCATCACATCAAACTCAAATTTCTGAAAACAAAAGACAAAGAAAAAATCTTGAAAGCAGCCAGAGAGATAAAAATCCATTACCTATGGTGTTCTAGTTTGCTAGCTGCCGGAATGCAATATACCAAAAATGGAATGGTTTTTAAAAGGGGGAGTTTAATAGTTGATAGTTTACAGTTCTAAGGCCAAGAAAATGTCCCAATTAAAACAAGTCTATAGAAATATCCAATCACAGGCATCCAGGGAAATATACCTTGGTTCAAGAAGGGCGATGAAGTTCAGGGTTTCTTTCTCAAGTGGAAGCACACATGGTGAACACAGTCAGGGCTTCTCTCTCAGCTGGAAGGGCACATGGAGAACATGGTGTCATCTGCTAGCTTTCTCTCCTGGCTTCCTTTTTCATGAAGCTCCCCGGGAGGCGTTTTTCTTCTTCATCTCCAAAGGCTGCTGGCTCATGGACTCTGTTTCGTGGTGCTGCAGCATTCTCTACTCTCTCTGAATCTCCTTCATTCTCCAAAACATTTTCTCTTTTATAGGACTTCAGAAACTAATCAAGACCCACCCAAATGGGTGGAGACATGCCATCACCTAATCCAGCTTAACAACTGCTCTTGATTAAATCACATCTCCAGGGAGACGATCTGATTACAGTTTCAAACATACAGTATTGTATAGGGATTATTCTGCCTTTACGAAATGGGATTTTGATTAAAACATGGCTTTTCTAGGGTCCATACATCCTTTCAAACCAGCACATATGGGGACAAAACAATTTGAATAACAGTGGATTTCTCAGAGACCACAGAGGCCAGAAGGAAATGGCACAACATTTTTCAGGTGCTGAAAGAAAAGAACTATCATCCCAGAATCCTATATCCAGTGAAGATAACTTTCAGAATGGAAGGGAAAATCGAAAGGAAAACTCGGAGAATTAGTTATCAACATATCTACCCTAGAAGAATGACTAAACGAAGTTCTCTAAACAGAAAAGAAATGATAAAAGAGGAATCTTGGAACATCAAGAAGGAAGAAAGAACAGAGTGCACAAAAACATGGGTAATAGTTTGGATGGACTGTATGGTGTGTGAAGATATCTTAATAAAAATACTTTTCAAAAAGTGGGGATGAAGAGTGAGGGGATGAAGACCGGATTCTGGGGATTGCTCAGGAAAAACAAACATACAGCTTTTAAATGTAAAAAAAAAGAGAGAGAGAGATGGTTACATAAGTGAATATCCTTGTTCTTAGGAAATATACACAGAAGTAAAGTGTTCAATGGGCATGACATATACACTCTACTCTCCAAGGTTTAGACAGTAATTAAATAGAAAGACAGCAATAGATAGATATATAGATAGATGGATATAAATAGAATTATATGGCCATTGTGGCAAAATGTTAAATTTGATGGGTCTGTATATTGGGTGTGTGTGTGTGTGTTGGATTTCTCTGTAGCGGACTTGCATTATTTTTGCAATTGTCTTGTAAGTTTGAAATTATGTCAAATGGTAGAGACCCTTGAGGATCTCGAAGGGGAAAAAAATGGAACTATTAAATTTTCCCATTTGGGAACCCCCCTGATACTATCTCAAACATCAGGTACTCTCAAGAAAATAGGCAAACCCTTGATTTTGAGACTTGCCCTTATGAAACTTATTTCTGTAGTAGAGAAGCTAAGACTACCTATAATGAGTCCTAAGAGTTGCTTCCAGGAACCCTCTTTTGTTGCTCAGATGTGGCCTCTCTCTCTCTCTCTCTCTCTATGCCCAACTCTGCAAGGAAAATCATTACCCCCCTCCCCACGTGGGACATGACATTGAGGGATGAAAATCTCCCTGACAATGCGGGGCATGACTCCCGGGGATGAGCCTGGCCCTGGCACCGTAGGATCAACAATGCCTTCATGACCAAAAGGGGGGAAAGAAGTGTAAAATAAGGCATAAGTGGCCATGAGAGATCAGATGGGGTCAAGAAGCTGTTCTGGAGGCTGCTCTAATGCGATCTTCTGTTAGATAGTGCTAATTGTCATGGTTTGCCAACTCCAACCAACATTACTTATGTTAACTCTTAAGAACATCTAGGACGCAAACTGAGACTCTATAAAAGTCTCATGCACTAAATTGGCTTTCCTGCAACCTATAATTTCCAGAGGTTCCTAGGCCAGATAAATCCTGAAACTCAGAGGGAACAGCCACTTTAAGATTATCAACTAATTACATCCCCCTATCTTTTAGTGTTGACACCCCTTCTCAACATGAAAAAGTCTGAACAGACGTTGCCTAAAGATTCCTATAGATTGGGAGAAGGATCAAAGGAAAAGGAAGAGGTATAGCAGAGAAACTAGAATTTAACAAATAAGTGTGACTGCTGAATTACTATATTAATATTCCTTCTAGCCTCCAGTATTTTGGAGCAGATAGAATGAAAAATTTGAAATAGTAGAATGGTAACCCTTAACAAACTGAAATCTGTTCTGTAGCTACTTGTTGAAGTGTACTTTGAAAATTATTGCTTTTTCTTTCTTTTCTTTGTATATGTGTTTTCTTTCACAATAAAAATATTTTTAAAATATGGGTAAACAGTAGATTTCCTTCTTCTCTTGAGTTTTCTAAATTATGTTTGACAATGAAGCAAAAATTATAACACTGTTTGAGTGGTTCAAAGCACATGTGGAGGAAATATTTAAGAAAATTATACTATAAACAGTGAAAGGGTAAAGGATTGAAAAGTGACCTAAGGTTTCTATACTTCATTTGAACATGAAAAAGACAACACCAGCAGAGTAAGATAAGATATAAGATATAAATATATAAGATATAAAAATGTACTACATTTTTTATGTGTTACATAAAAATGGAACAACTGCTAAAAGAGCTATAGAAAGAAATGCCTCAAAGACACTATTGAGGCATCAAAACGGAATTCTAAAATATGTTTAAGTAATGTATTGAAAGGCAGAAAAAGGAAAACAGAAACAAAAAAAGAACAAACAGAAACAAAAAATAAAAAGACAGACTTTAAGCCCTGGTATATCAATAATTGCATTAAATATAAATATGCCAATTAAAGGAGAGATTGACAGTGGGTTAAAAAGCATGACCCATCTACATGTTGTCTACAAAAAACTCTCTTCAAACCTAAGTACAAAGTAGGTTCAAAGTTTAAAAATGGGAAAAGATAGACTGTACAAATATTAGTCAAGGAAAATCATAAGTGGCTTCATTAATATCAGACAAAGTAGACTTTAGAACAAAGGAAATGACCAGAAACACAGAAGGACATTATGTAAGGATAAAAGCGCCAGTCCACCAAGAAGACATAGCGATTCTAAATGTGTATATACCAAACAACAGGGTTGAAAAGTATGTGCAACAAAAACTGATAGTCAAATCCACAATTATAGTTGAAGCCTTCAACTTTCCACTGTCACAACTGATAGAATAACTAGACAGAAAATCAGCAAGGATATAGAAGACTCAGCAACACCCTAAACCACAGGATCTAATTGACATTTACAGAACACTCCGTCCAACAACAGCAGAATAATCATTCTTTTCAAGTGCCCATGGAACACACACCATGATAGAGCATATCTTGGACCATAAAACAAGGCTCAACAAACTTAAAGGAATTGAAATCAAACAGAGTGTGTTGTCTGACCCCAATGGAATCAAATTAGAAATAAATAGTAGAAAGATAACAAGAAAATGTTCAAGTATTTGGAAACTAAGTAACACATTTCTAAAGAATTAATGGATCAAATATGAAATTGCAAGGGAAATAAAAATACAATCTTGAACTGAATGAAAATGAAAATACAACATATCAAAATTTGTGGGATGCAACAAAAGCAGTGAGAAATTTATAGCACCAAATGCTTACACTAGAAAAGAGAAGTTACCACATCAATAATCTAAGTTCCTAACTCAAGAAACTAGAAAAAGAAGAGCAAAATAAATCCAGGAAAACAGCATAAAGAAAATAATAAAGATGTGAGCCATAAATCAATGAAATTCAAAACAGTTACATAGAGAAAATTAATGAAACAAAGAGCTGGTTCTTCGAAAAGATCAACAAAATGGATAAACCTCTAGTGAGACTGACAAAGAGAAAAAGAAAGAAAGAAAACACATTGTTAACATCAGGAATGAGAGAGGGGATACCACCACAGACCCTGCAGACATCAAAAGGATAATAAAGCAATATTTTGCACAACTCTACACACTTTGACAATTTAGCTCATTCTGGGGGCTTTCTCAATCCGTTGATGCTGGGCTCAGCTCATTGCAGGATTTCTGTCCCACGTTGCCAGGAAGGTCCACACCCCTGGGAGTCACGTCCCTCCCCCCTGTCCCACATAGACAGGGGGAGGGCAATGAGTTTGCTTGTCTAGTTGGCTGAGAGGGAGAGGCCACATCTGAGCAACAAAAGAGGTTCTCTTGGGGGTGACTCTTAGGCCTAATTTTAAGTAGGCTTAGCCTATCCTTTGTGAGGTTAAGTTCATATGAACAACCCCCAAGACTAGGGGCTCAGCCTACCGCTTTGGTTGTCCCTACTGCTCGTGAGAATATCCAGAATTCTCCACTTGGGGAAGCTGAATTTTTCCCCTTTCTCACCATTCCCCCAAGGAGACTTTTTTGCCCACTTTTTAATTGGGTTCTTTGTTTTTTTGTTGTTGTTCAGTTGTAAGAGTTCTTTATATATTTTGGATTTTAAACGCTTGTCAGATATATGGTTTCCAAATATTTTCTCCCATTCTGTTGTTAGTTTTTCATTTTCTTGATAATGTCCTTAGATGCACAAAATTTTTAATTCTGAAGTCCAGTATATTTGTTTTTTTCTTTCATTTCTCACGCTTTTGGTGTAAAGTCTAAAAATCCATTGCCTAATACAAGGTCCTGCAGATATTTATTTGTTTTCTTCTACTAATTTTATAGTTTTAGTTCTTACATTTATGCCATTGATCCATTTTGAGTTAATTTTGGTATGTGTATGAGATAGGTGTCAATTTTCATTCTTTTGTATGTGGATACCCAGTTTTTCCAGTACCATTTCTTGAAGAGACTGTTCTTTCCCCATTAAGTGTACTTGACCCTCTTCTCAAAAATCAGTTGGCTATACATGAGATGGAAACAGCCAAAATGTCCATCAACAGATGAGTGGCTAAGCAAGCTGTGGTATATACATACAATGGAATATTATGCAGCTGTAAGACAGAATAAAATCATGAAGCATGTAACAACATGCATGGACCATAAGGACATTACGCTGAGTGAGATTAGCCAGAAACAAAAGGGCAAATATTATATGGTCTCACTGATATGAACTGACATTAGTGAATGAACTTGGAGAATTTCAGTTGGTAACAGAGACCATCAGGAGATAGAAATACGATAGATATTGGGTAATTGGAGCTGAAGGGACACAGATTGTACAACAGGACTGATTGTAAAAATTCAGAAATGGATAGCACAATACTACCTAACTGTAATGCAATAATGTTAGAACACTGAATGAAACTGAATGTGAGAATGACAGAGGGAGGAGGCCTGGGGGCACAAATGAAATCAGAAGGAAAGACAGACAGTAAAGACTGAGATGGTATAATCTAGGAATGCCTAGAGTGTACAATGATAGTGACTAAATGTACAAATTTAAAAATGTTTCTGCATGAGGAAGAACAAAGGAATGTCAATAGTGCAGGGTGTTGAAAATAGACAGTAATTAATATTTTAAAACTTTAATGTTTATTGACAAGCAGTCTCACCACCCTCCCCCTATCTACATGGGACATGACTCCCAGGGGTGTGGACCTTCCTGGCAACGTGGGACAGAGATCCTGGAATGAGCTGAGACTCAGCATCAAGGGATTGAGAAAAACCCTAGAATGAGCTGAGAATTAACATCAAGGGATTGAGAGAACCTTCTCGACCAAAAGGGGGAAGAGTGAAATGAGACTAAGTGTCAATGGCTGAGAGATTCCAGAGTCGAGAGGTTATCCTGGAGGTTATTCTTACGCATTAAATAGATATCACCTTGTTAGTCAAGATGTAGTGCAGAGCCTGGAGGGAACTGCCTGAAAATACAGAGCTGTGTTCCAGTAGCCATGTTTCTTGAAGATGATTGTATAATGATACAGCTGTCACAATGTGACTCTGTGATTGTGAAAACCTTGTGTCTGATGCTCCTTTTAGCTACTATGTCAGCAGAAGAGTAGAACATTTGGAATAAAAATAAATAATAGGGGGAACAAACATTAAAATAAATTTAGTTTGAAATGCTAGTGGTAAATGAAAGTGAGGGGTAAGGGGTATGGTATGTATAACTTTTTTTTTCTCTATTATTGTTTTATTTCTTTTTCTGTTGTCTTTTTTATTTCTTTTTCTAAATCGATGCAAATGTTCCAAGAAATGATGAATATGCAACCATGTGATGATATTAAGAATTATATATGATTATATATGTAGAATGGAATGATATCTTACTGTTTTGTTTGTTGTTAATTTTTTTTAATTAATAAAAAAATAGAAAAAAAAAGTCTACCAGCTTCAGGGTCATCCACAAAATAAGAACTGAGAATAAACTCTTTTGAAAACAAAAAGAAAAAAAAAAACTTTAATGTATGTGTGAGACAAGCACAAAATGTTTATTTGGTACAAAATTTATATTTTGACTAGTGCATTTCTTAATATAATTTATGTGGACAGCTTAATCAAACACCATAGTACTTGGAACCTTGCGTAGGGCATGAGATTTTATAGATTTGTCCAGAGTGATGCCCAGATAAATCCCAGAGCAATTTGAACAGTGAATAGGGAAGTATTTGCAGAGTCCCCTAGGGAGAATGGTGAGAAAGGGGGAAAATTCAAATTCCTGAAGTGGGGAATTCTTGATATTCTCACAGGCAGTGGGGACAGCCAAAGCAATAGGCCGAGCCTCCAATCTTGGGGTTTATTCATATGAAACTTAATCCCATGCTAAGCCTACTTAAAATTAGGCCTAAGAGTCACCCCCAAGAGAACCTCTTTTGTTGCTCAGATGTTGCCTCTCCCTCTCAGCCAAACGACAAGCAAACTCACTGCCCTCCCCCTCTCTACATGGGACATGACTCCCAGGGGTGTGGACCTTCCTGGGAACATGGGACAGAAATCCTAGATTGAGCTGGGATTCAGCATCAAGGGATTGAGAAAACCTTCTTGACCAAAAGGGGGAAGAGCAAAATGAGACAAAATAAAGTGTCAATGGCTGAGAGATTCCAAATAGAGTTGAGAAGTTATCCTGGAGGTTATTCTTATGCATTATATAGATATCACCTTTTTAGTTAAAGTGTAATGAAGAGGTTGGCGGGAACTGCCTGAAAATGTAGAGCTGTGTTCCAGTAGCCATGTTTCTTGAAGGTGAGTGTATAATGATATAGCTTTTGCAATGTGACTGTGTGATTGTGAAAACCTTGTGTCTGATGCTCCTTTTATCTACCTTGTCAACAGATGGGCTGGAGGGAGCTGCCTGAAAATGTGGAGCTGTGCTCCAGTGGCCATGTTTCTTGAAGATAATTGTATGATGATACGGCTGTAGCAGTGTGACTGTGTGGTTGTGAGAGCCTTGTGTTTGATGCTCCTTTTGTCTACCTTATCAACAGACAAGTAAAACATATGGATTAAAAATAAATAAATAATAGAGTGAACATAGTTAAAATAAATTTAGTAGATTGAAATGCTGGTGATCAGTGAAAGGGAGGGTATGGTATGTATGAATTTTTTTCTGTTTTCTTTTTATTGCTTTTTCTGAATTGATGCAGATGTTCTAAGAAATGCTCATCATGATGAATATACAACTATGTGATGATAGTGTGAGTTATTGATTATATAACAAGAATGGAATGATCATATAAGAATGTTTGTGTTTGTATGTGGTTATGTATCATAAATAAAAAATAAATTAATTAAAAAAATTTAAAATAAACTTCAGAAAAAATCAATTGGCTATAGATGTCCAGGGTTATTTCTGCACTCACAATTGTATTCCATTGGTATATGTCTTTCCTTGGTCAGCACCACACCGTATTGATTACTGTAGCTTTGTAATAAGTTTTGAACCCAGGAAATGTGAGTTCTTTAACTTTGTTCATTTTGAAGGTGGTTTTAGCTATTCAGAGCCCCTTGCCCTTTCAGATGAATTTCATGATTAACTTTTCCATTTCTGTGAAGTAGGATGTTAGAGTTTTGATTGAGCTTGTGTTAAATCTGTAAATCACTCTGGGTAGTTTTAGTTCACTAAAGCTGTGAAATGCAATGTATCAGAAACGGATTGGCTTTTACAATAGGATTTATTAACTTACAAGCTTACAGTTCACGAGGCTGTGAAAATGTCTTAATCAAGGCATCATCATGAGGATACTTCCTCCTCAAAGACTGGTTACTAGCAATCCTGGGCTCCTCTGTCAGATGGCAAGGCACATGGCGACATCTGCTTGTATCTCCCTTCTCTTCTGGGCTTCGGTGTTTTCAGCTTCTTGCTTCCGTGGCTTCCTCTCTGTTTCTGTGGCTTTCTCTCTCAGCATCTGTGTCTCTCTCTCTGTTTTTCACCCTCTTATAAAGGACTCAAGTAAGAGGATTAAAACCCACCTAAGGCACGCCTCAACTGAAATAACCTAATCGAAAGGACATACCCACAATAAGTCTACACCCACAGAAATGGACTTAGCTTTAAGAACATTGCTCTTCTGTGATCCATAAAACTTCAAACCATCACAGAAGTATTGGCATCTTAATGATACTAAGTCTCTCAATCTGTGAGTGTGGAATATCTTTCCATTTATTTAGGTCTTCTTCAATTTCTTTCAGAAATGATTTGTAGTTTTCTGTGTACAACTCCTTTACATGCTTGGATAAATATCCAAGATTTCTGATTCTTTTATATGCTATTGTAAAAGGAATTGTTTTCTTGATTTCATTTTTTGATTGTTCATTACTGATGCATAGAAGCAAAACTGATTTCTACATGTTGAACTTGTATCCTGCCATTTTGCAAATTTATTAGCTTTTATAGCTTTTTTGTTCCCCCTATTATTTATTTATTTTTAATCCATATGTTTTACTCATCTGTCTATACCGTAGGTAAAAGGAGCATCAGACACAAGGTTTTCACAATCACACGGTCACATTGTGAAAGCTATATCATTGTACAGTCATCTTCAAGAAACATGGCTACTGGAACACAGTGCTAATTTCAGGCACTTTCCTCTAGCCTCTATAATACACCATAAACTAAGATTTTATTGCTTTTTGAAGATTCATTGGATTTTCTATATAAAAGATCATGTCATCTACAAATAGACATAGTTTTACTTATCCCTTTTCAGTTTGGATGACTTTTCTTTTTCTTGTCTAATTTCTCTGGGTAGCATTTCCTGAACACAATATTGAATAGCAACAGTGATCTTCAGGGGAGCTTTTAGTCTCTCACCACGGAGTCAGCTCTGGTTCTTTATATATACCCTTTATCATGTAGAGGATTTTCCTTTCTACTAATGGTTTTCTCAGTGTTTTGACCAAGAAAGGGTTCTGGATTTTGTCAAATGCGTTTTCTGTGCCGACTGAGATGATCATGTCTGTTTTCTTATATATACACATATTTATTGTGAAATCTTCACATACATAGAGTCCATCAAAAGTATACAATCCATGGCTCACAATATCATCACATTGTTATGTATTCATCATCAGGATCATTTTTAGGACATATGCATCACTCCAGAAAAAGAAACAATAAGAAAAAATAAAAAACTCATACATCCCATACCTCTTAGCCCTCCCTCTCATGGACTACTAGTATTTCAAGCTATCCAATTTTTTTACACCTTATCCCCTCTACTATTTATTTATTTTTATCCTTATTTTTTTTAAATTCATTTGTCCATACTCTGGATAAAAGGAGCATCAGATACAAGGTTTTCACAATCACACAGTCATCATGTGGGTTTTCTCTCTTGGTTCTATTAATATGGTATATTACAGTGATTGCTTTTTGTTGTTGTTGCTTGGTTTTTTGGGGGTACATGGTCCAGGAATCGAACCCAGGTTTCCTGCATGAAAGGTGGGTAAACCACCGAACTACCTGTGCACCCATGATTTGTTTTTCTTATTTTGAATTACCCTCACATTCTTGGGATCAATTCCACTTGGTCACAGTGTATAATCATTTTTAATGTGCTGTTGAATTTGGTTTTCTAGTATTTTGATGAGTTTTGTATCAATATTCATTATTGATATTGGTCTGTAATTTTCTTTTCTTGTGATATCTCTATCTGGTTTTGGTAGTAGGGCAGTGCTGGTCCCATAAAATGAATTAGGAAGTCTTACCTCTTATTCAGTTTTCTTGAAGAATTTGAGAAGGATGGTTGTTGATTCTTTTTTGAATGTTTGGTAAAATTCACCAGTGAAGCCATCTGATCCTGAGCTTTTCTTTGTTGGGAGGTTTTTGATCACTGATTCAATTTTTTATTATTGTTTTGAGATCTATTTCTTCTTGAGTCTGTTTAGATAGTTTGTATGTTTCTGGGAATATGTCCATCTCATCTAGGTTATCTAATTTTTTGGCATATAATTGTTCATAATGTTCTCTTATAATCCTCTAATTTCTGTAAGGTCAATAGTAGTGTCTCCCTTTATTTCTCATTTTACTTATTTGCATTCTCTCCCCTTTTTTCTTTGTCATTCTAGCAAAAGGTTTGTCAATTTTATTGATCTTTTCAAGGAACCAATTCTTGGATTCATTGATTTTTTTCTATTGTTTTTCTCTTCTCTGTTTTATTGTCTTCACTCTATCTATATTATTTCCTTCCTTCATTCATTTTAGCTTTGTTTTTCCTTTTCTAGTTCCTCCAGGTGTGAGGATAGTTTACTAATTTGAGATCTTTCTCCTTTTTAAACATAAGCAATAAGAGCTATAAACTTTTCTCTCAGCACTGCCTTTGCTGTATCCCATCAGTTTTGGTATCAGTTTTGGTATGCTGCGTTCTGGTTTTCATGTATCGCAAGATAATTCCTAAATTCTCTGTGATTTTTCCTTTGGTCCATTGGTTGCTTAAGAGTGCATTGTTTAATTTCCACATACTTGTAAATTTTCTTTTTCTCCCTCTGTCATTGATTTCTAACTTCATTCCATTGTGTTCAGAGAAGATACTTTGCATGATTTCAATATTTTAAAATTTATTCAGACTTGTTTTGTCACCTCACATGTGGTCTATCCTAAAGAATGATCCATGTGTGCTAGAGAAGAATGTGTATTGTGATGCAGTTGAATGAAGTATTCTCTATACATCTGCTAGGTCTAGTTGGTTTAAAGTATTGTTCAAGTACTTTATTTTCTTTATTGACTTTCCAACAGATTTTGACAAGTGTACAAAAGAAATTCAATGTAGGGAAGATAATCTTTTAAACAAATGGTTCTGAAGCAATTAGACTTGGACCAAAAATGTGAATCATGACTTATGTAGTGGGGGTTGAATGGTGACTCCCAAAAAGATATGTTCATGTCCTATTTCCCAAAACTGGTAAATGTTACTTTATTTGGACAAAGAGTTTTTTTCAGGTGTAATTAAGTAAGGGATCTTGAGATGAGGAGATCATGCTAGATTTTCCCTTGGGCTCTAAAAGTAATGATAGCCATCCTTATAAGATAGGCAACAGAAGAGAAGGCACACACAGAGGAGAAGGTGAAATGAAGACCTGTGGTAAGACTGGAGTGATATGGCCATAAACCAAGAAAGCCAATAATACTAACATCCATTTAAGGTTGGAAGAGGCAAGGAAAGGTCCTCCCTTCTAGACTCCAAAGAGAGTATGGCCTCGCCAATACCTTGATTCCAGACTTTTGACCTCTAGAACTGTGAGAAAATAATTTCTGTTTTTAGTCACCAGGTTTGTGTTAGTTACAGCAGCCTCAGGTATTGAATACAACCTGCCTCACACTTTATAAAAAAATCAACCTAAAATGGATCAAAAACTTAAATGTAAAATGTTGAACTAGAAAACTAGAAAAACAGGAGAAAGTGGCTAGGCAAAGAGTCCTTACATTTACAACCAAAACACAATCCATCAAATTAGAAGAAGTCGAATATAGAAGTCTTCTATAGAACACCCTATGAAGAAGATGAAAACACACGCTAGATACTGGGAGGAAATATTTGCAAACCACATATTCATGAAGGACTGGTATCTAGAATATATAAAGAACTATCAAACCCAACAAACCAATTAGAAAATGGGGAAGATATACAGATAAACACATGAAAAGATGTTCAACATCATTAGTCATTAGGGAAATGCAAATTAAACCCACATTGAGACATCACTATACACCTACTGGAATAACTAAAATAAAAAATAGTGACAAAAGCAAATGCTGGTGAGGATGAAGAGAAACTGGATCACTCATACGCTGCTAGAAATGTAAAATGGAACATCCCACTCTGGAAAACAGTTTGGCAGTTTCTTTAAAAACTAACGTGCAACTACCATACTACCTAGCAATCTTGGGACCTATCCCTGAGTAATAAAAACTTGTGTCCACATAAAAACTTATATATGAATATTCATAGCAGCTTAATTCATAATAACCAAAAGATGGGAAAACTGAACACCTGATATCTCAATGAGTGAATGAATAGACCATCTGTGTTATAATTATACCATGGAATACTATTCAGCAATAAATAGGAAAGGGATATTGATACACACAACAACCTTGATGGGCCTTGAGATAATTATATTGACTGGGGAAAAAAGCCAATCCCAAAATGATTACATACTGTATGATTTCATTTATATAATATTATAGAAATTACATTATTTTAGAAATGGAGAACAGATTAGTGGCTGCCAGGGGTTAAGAAGGAGATGGGTTTCAGAAGAAAGTGGATGTGGCTATTATAAGCCAACATGAAGGATCCTTGTGGTGATTGAAATGTTCTGCATTTTGACTGTATCAACATCAATATCTTGGTTATGATATTATACTACAGTTTTTTTTTGCACTATGTATTCTCTTTGATTAAAGGATTATTCAGTGAATTTTTTTTTTCTTTTTTTGCATGGGCAGGCACAGGGAATTGACTCAGTGAATTTTAAGTGCATAAAATACAGTAACCTTAAGTGTATTTCTTTTTATATATGTATACATCAGTAAAACTACCACCCACATCAAGATATGGAACATTTATTTTACAAATGAATTCCACATCAATTACCACACAAAGTCTCTTAATCCTTCACTGTATTTTGATAAATGTAACTTGTTAAATGTTTGAATTTTGCTTAATAGAAGTGTTGCTCCCTATTTCAATTTCTCTGATTTATGGTTTACATTATTCTTAAACTCTTATATCTTTTGTTTTCTACAATTTGAATATCCTGGATTAAAGACGGATTTCTGACCCAGTTTGGATCTTTTTAATAGTGTATTTAACCAATTTTTAAATATGATAAATCATCTGTACCTCTTTCAATCTACTTTATGCTAATTTTAATGCTTCTTTGATGTTATTCCTTTGTCATGCTTTCTTGTTCTTTCACCACTTCCTCTCCAATCCAAACAATTAGAATATGTATATTTTACTTTTATCCTTAACACTCACCTCAAAGTCAAATCTACTCACAATGAACCACTATATGCAACAGAAAGTACTGATTTTCCCTAGGCCAGATGTAAACAAAAGGTTTTATCTCTCCCGTCCCCACCTAGTGATTTGGTTATTTCTTTTAACACTGCAATATTAACATTAAGGGCAAGCTTGTTATTTTCCTCTTTAATTAAAAACGGGAGAAATAGTGCTATACTTACTGATTTCTCACTTTCTTTGATTAATTGCCCCAGCCACAGTGACAATGCCCTTACATTTAGCTTAAGAGCTTGCATTTTTACGTACAATGCGACATGCTAAAAATATATATTATTTATTTGCCTTAAATACTAAACATTTAGCATGCCCCTTTCAGTTTCAAATCATACAAACTGAAAATTTAGTTTCAGCTTAAAAATAATTTTTTTCTTTGTAGGAAGATCTTTGATGACTGATTGAATGTCTTAATTTGTGATTGGTTTGTTGGGATCTATTTCTTCTCGAGTCGTAGCTTGTTCATGTGTTTCCAGGAATTTGTCCATTTCATCTAAGTTGTCTAGTTTGTTGGTGTATAGTTGTTCATAGTATTCTCTTATGATTTCTTTTATTTCTTCAGGGTCTGTGGTAACGCACCCCTTTTCGTTTCTGATTTTGTTTATTTGTATCTTCTCTCTTTGTCAGCCTAGCTAGGGGTCCATCAATTTTATTGATTTTCTCAATGAACAACTTGTGGTTTTATTAATTCTTTCTACAGTTCTTCTGTTTTCCAATTCATTTAATTCAGGTTTAGTCTTTGTTATCTCTCTTCTTCTATTTGCTTTTGGGGTTAGTTTACAAATCAATTTTTGCATTTAGTTTTAAACCCAGTATGTAACAATTTAACTAGTTTTAATGCTTACCATTAATTCTTTCATACAATTGCTTCACTACTTTTGCATTTTTTTATTTATTGTATTTTTTAATTCATGCTTTCTGTTGGTTGCAGCACATTTTCAGGGAAGGTATTTAGGTAGTGTACTTTCTTAACCCCTGCATATCTGATAATGTCTTTTACTTCTCTTCACTCTGAAGTGATAACTTGACAGGGTATATAAATTTTGGTTCAAAATAATTTTCCCTTAAAATTGTATATGTTGTTCCAGTCTTGTCAGCCTGATTTTTGCTTCTTTAGAGATAACCTGTTTTCTCCATCAGCATAGTTGTAGAATTTTTTCTTTAACTTCGAAATATCAACCTAGATTTCTTTTCCCTTTTTCTCTACATTCCTTGAGACTTTCTCTTGCTTTGGATTTACTTTAGTAACTTGATTTTGTGCCAGATCCAATTTGTTTATTCCTGTAGGGTCCTTCATAATTCTGATTTAAGAATCATATTTGTTGTGTCTTTCAACTTCATGTGGCATTTTCTTGATTACTTAACTATGTTTCCTTCTGAATTGTGGTATTACCCACTTCTTCAATAGCTCTCTGTAGCAATTGGGACCAAATATTTTTTAAGGGAGCTCTTCAAACCATGGAGAAAAATAAAAGGGACATCAAACAGCATGTACTACAGTTTTGTAAGATGTTGCCATGTAGGGGAAACCAGGTAAAGGTTATATCTGTAGTATTTCTTACCATCATTATGTGATTCTACAATTATCTCAAAATTAAAAGTTTACTTACAGAAAAAAATGACCTAGATCTCTGTCCTAACATGTAAAGACATATTGTTCAGTGAAAAAAAGGAAGTTGCAGATCAGTATATATGGTGTAATACCATTTATTTTAAAAAATTTACATAAAACCAAACTCTGTATGCATAGAAAAAGATTTGGAAAAGGGTACTTGTGCCGATTTGAATCTGTGGTGGACCCCAGAAAACCCATGCCCTTTGATCCTTGTTCAGTATTGCTGGGTGGGAGCATTTTGATTGTTTCCATGAAGATGTGACTGACCCAATTGTGGGTGGTAACTTTTGATTAGATGATTTCCATGGAGGTGTGTCTCCATCCACTGAAGGTGGAGTTGCTTACTGGAATCCTTTAAAAAAGGAAATATTTTGGAGAATGAAAGAGATTCAGAAAGAGCAGAGAATGCTGCAGCACCACGAAGCAGAAAGTCCATGAGCCAGAGACCTTTGGAGATGAAGAAGGAAAATGCCTCCCAGATAGTTTAAGAGCATCCTCCAGGGTAGTCTCTCAACTCTATTTGAACTCTCTCAGCCACTGATGCCTTATTTGTTACACTTCTTTTCCCCCTTTTTGTCAGGATGGCATTGTTGATCCCATGGCGCCAGGGCCAGACTCATCCCTGGGAGTCATCTCCCCTACCACGAGGGAGACATATTCAAGGGGAGTAGATTTTAACTATAGCTAAAAGTTTTGATTTTCTCACAGTGAGAATATATTCATATGACTTGCATAATAAAACATTATCCTGGGAACCATTGCAGTATTCTAGGAATTTGAATCTGTTTTGCTTTGCCTTATACCTGTATCAATTTTTCAATACTTTGGCCAAAAGACCCAGTTCATATCTCTTCTGCCTTTGAGCTTATTTCTCAAGAAGTGGCTCCTGAGCCAACGTAATTTGGAAACAGGCTCACTAACAATCAAGGCTATCTTTGAAGTACAGAAGTGCCACCTGGAAGGGCCTATGCCTCTGTGACCATGTATCTACCCACTACTGGCTAACAGCTTAAATAACACACAAAGCTCAGCCCATGCCTATCAATGCAGCAACAGTTTTCATGAGACTCAACTTGACAGACTGTCATATGCTTCAATACTAGGGGTCAGTAAAGGCCCCCCAATCCTCTGGCCTGAAAATGTGGCAGTAGTTGAGCCTCTTTGGAAGAAACTGAGAATAGCAGACATGAACATTTGGATGCCTACAACTAGCTATGCCTGGCTGACAGCAGATTCACTCCAGAGTGGCCCTAGAAAGTTCATCCATTCAATTTTTTCTCATTAACCATGCATTTACTGAGCACCTACTATGTGCCAGGTATTCTTCTAGACATAGACAAGAGCAATGAACAAAACAAAGTCCTTGTCCTAATGGAGTTTCCATTGCAGTGGGGGAGAAGATGATAGACTAAATAAATAAGTAAATTACATGTCAGGTAATATTAAGTGTTAAGGAAAAATCAGCAATGGAAGAAGGATATGAGGTAATAGGGGCTGGGGTTTGAAATTTTAGATATGGTGGCCAAGAAAGGCCTCACAGAGAAGGAAACATTTCCATGAAGGGCTGAAGGAAGTGAGTGAGCCAGCTATGAGGATATCTGGTTGTTCTGGATATTTTCCATTTGCCTGTCCAGATATTCTCCACCCTTCTCTACCAAGCTTTGTGCCCTGGTAGGCTGACTTGTATGGACTGCATCAACAGGTTCCCTTGCCCTCTGGCTTTGGGTTAGGTTTGACCAATGGGAAGCACCTGAAAGGAGATAAGAAGGAAGAGGAAAGTGAGATTGGGGTATTCGTTCATCAGCTCTTTTGGTTCAGGATGGCCATGGGTTGGCTGTGTCCCTCTACCAAAGACCACAACTCCTGACAGGTGGCCCTTTCCATATAGCATCCTTTTCCCAGTTCCTATAACTACTCTTTTCCAGGATCTTAACACTCCAGGGAAAAAGCATTCCAGGCAGAAGGAAAGCACATAAAAAGCATGAATGTGTCTGGCAAGCTTAAAGAACCAGGAGGTCTGTTTGACTGGAATGGAGGGGGTGATGGAGGGATTAGTAGGAGATAATATCAAGGAAAGAAAGGGCCCAGATTACATGGGGTCTTGTGGGTTGCCATAAAGTCAGGCTTTTCATCTGAGAGAGATGAAGAGTGACTGGAAGATTTGAGTAGAGGACTGGCATGATCAGACTATGTTTTAACTACATCACTTTGAAAGACTAGTGTGCTCATTTGAAATTGTTATGTGCCCCAGAAAAGCCATGTTCTCCTTCATAATCTAATCTTGTGGGGGAAGACCTATTGTTTAGGGTGGAAACTTTGATTTGATTATTTTCACAGAGATGTGGCATGCTCAGCTGTGGGTGTGACCTTTTGATTAGATGGAGATGTGACTCTGCCCATTCAAGGTGGGTCTTGATTAGTTTACTGGAGTCCTTTAAAAGAGGAAACATTTTTGGGAAAACTCAAATGCTTAGAGAACAGGTGCTTCAGAGCGGGCAGAGACATAGACATTTGGAGATGCTTGGAGTGCCAACAGAGAGCAGATGCCTAGACATGGATGTTTGGAGATGCAGAGCCCAGCAGACGTAGCCATGTGCCTTTCCATAAGATGCTGAGAAAGCCAGAACCCAGAGCTGTGTCCCTGAGGCATTAAGTGAAGGCCCACAGACGCTTAGAGAGGAAGCCACTGGCATCAGAAGCTGGAAGCAACAGAACCAGGAATAAGGACCAACAGATGCAAGCCATGTGCCTTCCCACGTGACAGACATTGGCTTTTCTTGAGTCAAGGTGTCTTTCTCTGGATGTCTTAGTTTGGACATTTTTTATGGCCTTAGAACTCTAAACTTGTAACTTAATAAATTCTCTTTTTAAAAGCCATTCCATTTCTGGTATATTGCGTTCTGGCAGCACTGACAAATCAAAATAATTAGTTACAGGGCTTCTCCAATAATCCAGGCAAGAGAGGATGGTGGCATGGTCTAAGTGATAGCAGTTGAAGTGGTGAGATAGGGCCAGATTCTAAATAGATCATAAAGGTGGTGCAGAAGGATCCTGTTCCACTAAAATGACCATAAAGAAAGAGCTCAAACCCAAGACCAGAGGCGTGTTCCCTGCATGTCATTGTGTATCACTGAAAACTTTGTTATTCAACAAGATTGGAGAAGACCCTGTATGCAGCATGATAATCCTAGTACCCTACCATTTGTGCAGAACACATAACTCTAGGTAAAGACCCAACCTCAAGGGCTCCCAAACTGCTCCTGACTCCAGAACAACTCCAGAAAACTATCATCATGGAATTTCTAGTCAACTTACTTTATTCCCAAAGTCATAAATCTATGGGATGGTGCTGGGTGCTACCCCTCCTCTGGACCTCTGATTGGCTCCAGCCATTCTACCTCTATTGGCTCCTCCATGAGTTGTTCCATCAGAATTCTGGGAAATGCTGTGGACAACTTGCTCTGTCCATATTTCCTGTTATATGTTCACCATCATTCATAGATTGACAACCAGATTAAAAGCATCCATCAGCCACGGAGCAGATAGGTACATGGATCACAGACGTGGTCAGGACAGAATGTAGATACCAATTCAAAGGTATCACTATTTTGATAAGGATTTTAAATTTTGTCTGCAAATGCAGGCAATGATCAACCATATGTACATCATTGAGAAGCAAGAGAAAATTGAAAACTTAGTCATACAGAGCAAAAGCACCCAGTTTGAAGTATCTACTGGATACAAAAGCACCCTGGCATTTTTGGTACACACTGTTTTCAGGATAAAGTCTGTTGTTTCATATTTGTGAACCCCCTGGCAAAGGCACCCAGCTAGAAACTGGATAACAGCACTTTTGATTCTGAGGACTCATTTCAAAGCCAGGAAAAACTGATGATATTTTGTTTATGTTCAAAGGAATCAATCCAAAGAGATCAGCTCCACAGCCAAAGTCAGCAAGACTGGAAAGCAAATCGCTGCCAACCTCTGGGTCCTGGCCCACTCATGAAAAGAAGAGGATGACCTGTATTAGAATCCTGGATCCAAGACTTTCAAGCTGTTGTGTCTTTGGGCAAGATTCTTAACCCTCCCAGGGCCTCAATTTTTAAATCTTTAACATAAGGACAATACCCACTTCCCAGAGCAGCAGTAAGGATAAAAATGAGCTCTTGTATGTAAAATGCCCCTGGCATCACTCTTGGAATACTAGCCATTCAATACATATTGGTTCTGTTCTCATGCCACTTTCTTGGGCAAGAGCCAGGCCTGTGGCATGGGGCAACTATAGGATTCCAGCAATAGAATTGCTGGTGTCCTTAAGAAGAGTTCTCTGAAGAATTCTCCAACTCTTACATGCCAATGCTGTTTTATGCTCTTTACTGAAAGGGCATTCTGGGTAGTTGGCATTTGATCCCAGCAGAACATGGACCTATGCACAGCTTGGCACTGAAGGGCACTATCTCCTATTAATTAAGTATGTATTCAGCTGATCTGTCTAAGCAGCTGCTTTCACTTCTAGAATCCCAAATCTTTTCTTATTCCATTCCAGGTTACTTGAATCCCTGCTGTACCTAAACTGTTAATACACCTCTTTGCTCCTCTCTCTTATTTTCTTTTCATCCTCTCAACCTCTCCTCTCTTCTCCATAAAGCTCCTCTCTGCCTGTCCTTTGCCTTGGCTCCCCATCTTTTTTCCTGGCTCTTTACTAGCCCCTAATCCAAAGACAGTAATTACAGGGAGCGAGCAGTTAAAAGTATCTGCATCTTGAGATCTGACCTCTCACCTGTCCCTGACCCAGATTCTGACTGCTTTCTGGATGTTTCCAAGTAACCCTCTTGTCAGCATTTTCAGATATGCCGTCATGATGCCTGTCACCTTAGCCCTAAGGCAGCTTGGTACAACCATATTTCAGCTACATCATGGGCTTCTTTGGCCTAACCCAGCAAACGAATGCTCATTTTACACCTTTCTAGGGCAAACATGATTTCTCAGTTCTAAGCCATCAACTTATACGTGAGGTCAGAGGACTCAAGATGTCCAACTCCCTTGAAGATGGCCTTCCTTTACTTATTCCCTGTCATGTTCTTCAGCAGTGGCCCTCAACTACAGTGGCTCCTCCCACCCCCTGGAAGTATTTGGAAATGTGTAGAGACATTTTTGGTTGTCACAATGACTCTAGAATGAATACTAGTGGCATTTAGCACCAGGGAATCAGGATGTTAAACATCCTGCAATGCACAGGAGAGTCCCACACTGCAAAAAATTTTCTCACCCCAAAGCCAATAGTATTCTCATTGAGAAACAGTTTGACTGTGAGCTCATCAAGGACAGGAACCGTCTCTTTTGCTCTCTGTGTTCCCAGCATGGAGTAGAGTGTGCAGCACGTAGTGGAAGTGCAATAAAAGATTATTAAATTAATAAATTGATTCAATCCATTTAACCAACACCTACTGAGCATTACCTTTGGTGCCAGTGAAAGAAAGAGGAATAAGGCTTGGACAGAGCCCCTGTGCCTCGGCCAATGTTAGCCAAGTAGGGGTAAAGGGAATCCTGAGATGGAAGCTAAAAGTCAAGAATACTTCACCTTCCCTAACTACCATGGGTCCCCTTCTTAGCAAGGGGAATTTACTATAAGTTAAATAATGAATCGAAAATCTGTTCATCATTCAACCAATACTTGAATAACACTTGAAACTTTTGAAGCACTTTCCCAGACATTATCTTGCTGAAGTTGGGCTGGAAGGAAAGGAGGGATGGGGTGGGGGCAGGGACTTGAGGCCTGAAGGTTCCTGCCCAGCTCAGCCAGAGCAGACAGGCCCAATCAGACAGTCTCCTGGGACCAGGGGGTCTGGTGTGAATGGAAATATGTGCCACATGGCCTGAATTGCAGGGGCCGGCCTCAGGCTCCCACAGCCCCAAACACTTCCAGATGGATTTATTTATAACTCTCAAACCAGAGGCAGCACTCAGTTCCTTTTCTTCATTCCCCTCCCCACTCCTGAGCAAGGCTTGGCTGCCCCATTTTACTCCGGAAACCAGCAGGAGACAGGGAATGTGTAGCACTGCTGCAGCCACAGACACCAGACCCTGGACTCCTGGATCCCCTCGTCCCCTAGGTGGCAACAGCAGCTCATGGTGTGCCCAACAGAGCCTGGCCCTGCTCCTGCCCAGCTGACCCACCTGGGCTCTAGCAGGCCAGCTGGGAAAATGGGCAGTGTGAGCCAGGCACATTTACTTGGGCAAGTCGCCATTCTGGACCTCCCTCCGTTTCATAAAGCCACAGTCACACCCATGTCTTCTCATTCTCTGTTTCTGAGAGGTTCTGAGCTTCCCCCCTCCCTCCACCTTCTCCCACAGGATACTGCTTCGCATTGTAAAAGGAGTCATTGGCTTCAGACTTGGGCATTTCTCCAAATCAGGAAACTGAAGCTCAGAGAAGTTAAGTGGCCCAAGGTCATGCAGAAAGTTAAGTAGCAGAGCCAGAAATCTAAAGCCCAAGCTCTTCCCCTGCTGTTAGTGCCTTATGATCCTCAGTTTTTTTACATATGGAGTGGACTAACGCTTGTTGGGTAGTGTGGTGAGAAGTGTTGGCTCTGGAGCGGGTCTGCATGGAGCACATTCTGGCTCTACCATTCACTAACAGGGTGACTTCGATGACTCACTCTTCCTCAAGTTCTGCATCTGTTTTTTTCTTTAAGAATTAAAGAGGTAATGAATTTGAATGGTTTTGCATAGTGTTTTGCCCATAGTAAGCCCTCAATAATTAATAACAAATACTATAGTTGATTATTCAGTTGCACCAATATAGAACATGTACCAGGCACCATGCAAACATCACCTCATGCCCTCTTCATATATAGGGAGAAGTAAATTTGGGCTTAGCAAGATTAAGTGGCTTGCCCAAGGCCATACTCATAAGGAACATAGGAGGGATTTTAACCCAGATCTAATGATTCCAAGACCACTGATTCAATCCTTCCTATAGAGTCTTTCATGTTCCCTTAGCTGAGTCTGTGCCTCCCCAAACCCCAATCTGAGCCACCTTTCCTCCTTCGATTGGCCCAGAAGCTTCCCTCTTTTGAGAAGGCATTCCCAAGCCCATCCAGTGGAACCTGAGCACTTTGGTAGCCCTAAACCAGGCCTATGGACTTGTCAAGCTCAGAGAAATATGATGGCCCTGAGGCTGAGGCCTTCTTACCTCCTCCCAATTCTAGCCATCGCCGGACCTGGTGGTGGCTGGAGGGGACAGGGTGGCAGGGAAATCAGACAAAGACTTTAAGTCAGACTTCTAGATGCAACATATTTGCTTCCTATGTATACTCTTTGCCCTCAAAGTTACTCAGAACCAAAGTCTGGCAAACCCACCTCTACATCCAAGGGTCCAGACCAATTTTCCTGCAGCTGTTTAGCAACACATGACACCAGATTTCTGCCCCAGTGGGAATCTTTGGCACTCTCACATTCCTTTCTGCTTGTGGCTGTGCAATTAAATGTGCATAATTTCTCTGTTTTCCCATCCCGCACCGCATGTCAGTACCACCAGGGACAGCATGAGGGAATAGCACAATCTCCATGTACATATGGACAAAGGAATCAACAAGCACCTCTGCCAACTGACTGTGACACACCAGATGGGCTCAGAATCCCTTCAACAATTAGGCTCAATCTATCTATATTTCCCTTGTCTTTTTAGTGGGCTGTCGAGGATGCCCATATTTCCTGATAGTCCAACAATAAACTCAGAGTTAAAAACACCTTCCTAGAACAGAATGGGAATTTAATAAATGCTCACTCTCCATCCAAAATAAGTAACAGAATTTGTGAACAAACTTTACTAGAGAGCCCCAGGGCAGCTCTTCTCTGCTTTCAGCATTGAAGCGTTGGAAAACTTTATCACTGAACAAAGGCTTTGGCCCTTATCTCAGATACTACCAAATATGCAGCTCCAGCCCTACCGCAAGGCTCTCTGGACTTCAGTTTCCTCATTTGTGATAGGGGAACAATACCACCCAACTCACAAAGTTGATATGAGACATTTAACACTGAGTGAAGCACATGGCTCACTCTGAATAATTGTCACATTTATAAAGTGTTACCTGGTGGTAAAGGCAAATTCTCTCTCACACTAGAATCATCTAGAAGATAAGTAGTATTTCATAAGATTTTTTATTCTTTCAATATTCATCAATATGCCAAGCTGGAGAATACATGCTGCATCTAAAGAGGAAACCACCATTCCAATCCAGCTGACCACCGTCCCATGGGGACAGCATTATAGGATTTTTCTTTTTCATAAGAACCCAGAAATCCAGATTGTTACATGTTAGCAAATTTTTAAAAAAAAACAACAACAACACTGTGCAGACCAAACAAAACACATCTGTGGGCATTATTTGGCCCACTAGCCATCAGTTTGAGATCTCTCCATAATGGTATATGATAAAGTGTCAAAATAAGTGCTATTGACAGTAAGTTTTAGAGGTGCTTAGAAGATGGCACAAGTCCCTTGAGCTGGTTTTGATCTGGAAAGATTTCCTCAAGGAGAGAGAATTCAGACCAGACCTCAAAGTACAGGTGTGAATTTGATGGGCAGAAGGAGGGGAAAAGAGCTTTTTGAAAGGAGCAAAGAGCTTTCTGGCAAGGATGGAAGGCAGAAACAAGAATGTTGTAGTCAGGGTTCAGAGGCAGTAAAGAGGTGAATCTGACTACTATGAAGGGCTCCTGGGGAGGGGGACAACTTCTGGCTATTGGGTTGGTCTTGGTAGAGGAGCTTCATCATGACCAGAACCAGGGAGCTCAGCGTGAGGGAAACAAGGGAAAATGGGAAACAAGCCAACTCTAACACTTAAAGAGTCTGATTCTGAAAAGTCAGCCAGAGAGGAATATTAAACACAGATATACAGATGCTTCATCAGCAGGACATAGTTAAGTCCAGGGACTTTCCTAGAATAAAGTGACACAAAATACGAGAGAAGAGCAAATAAATCGTGCATGATCATCATTGGTGACTAGAAACAGATCCAGAAAGTGGGAATGGGTAAACCACAATACAGTGAAATTTGCCATATTGGTACCACGCAAGCATTGGGGAAAGGAAGAAATGAACAGGATCTTTTTTAAAAGCCAGCAATAAAAACAAACTCTGGAAACTAATATTTAAAAAAGAGCATAGGTAAAATATATGTCAAGAATTTAAAATCCCAGGGATTAGAGATCATACCCCTACAAGGCTCTCTGGCAGGCAGGGAGAGTTCCTGAAAGAAATAAGGTATCTTACTCAAAACAGAGAACACAAGGAGTGTGGCATGTGGGTGCCAAGAGAATTATACAGGTCATACAGGGGATTATATAACCACTAAATGAAAGGCAGTGTGGTTAAGAATCATGGAAAAAACACAATTGTGGCAGAATAATGCCCGTCCATCCCCCTTCCCTGCTCTTTACCACAAAGATATCTATGCCCTAATCCTCAGAACCTGTGAATATGCTTTGTTACATGGTAAGAGGAGATAAGGTTTGCTGATAAAATTAAGGTTGTTAATTAGTTCGCCATGAAATGGGGAGATTATCCTGGATTACCCCATTGAGCCCAATGTAATCACAAGGGTCCTTTATAAGTGAAGGAAGAAGGTTGGAAAGTCGTAGTCAGAGAAGGAGCTGTGATGACAGAAGCAGATTGTCCATTGCTGGCTTTGAAGGTGGAAGGGGGGGGGCTGAAAGCCAAAAAATATGGGTGACCTCTAAAAGCTGGAAAGGTCAAGGAAACAGAGTCTCTGCTAAAGCCTCCAGAAGGAACACAGCCCTGTCGACACCTTGATTTTAGCCAGTGAGCCCCATTTTGGACTTCTGACTTCCAGAACTGTAATCTGTGTGGTTTTAAGCCACTATATTTGTGGTAATTTGTTACAGTGGCCATAGGAAACCAATACAATTACCCTTGGACTTAGACAGATTTAGGGTTTAATCTTGGTTACACTTGACCTTAGTCTAGTCACTTAACCTCTCTGAGCCTCGATTTCCTCATATGCAAAATAAAACAATAATACCTACACTTCACCAAGTAGAGGTGAAGAACAAATGAGATGATAAACATAAAGAGATAGAATAGCCTGGCACAGAGACGTGCCCAATAATGTTGTTTTCTTTCCTTCAATGTATTTGATGAAAGAGTAACTAATACTTAGGATGAGTGGTGTTCTAGTAAATGGCTCTCCAAAAAAAAGAATGCATGCATGTGCACACAAACATAAGTTTACTATAAATATATAAGAATGTATAGCACACAATTTACAAATAATGATAAAATATGTAACACTCTTAATTGTAAATTTCAATAGCCAATTGTTTCTCATAAAATGTTTTCATTTATTTTTATTGAACTCTTTTATCCATAGCCAATCTATAGTTGCAAAAGAAAGAGAAGTGTAGTTTCAATATAAATAGTTGATATTTTTGTTTATGTTAATGAGTAAGAGAAAAGTGAAATGATAACGAAGAGTTGGAACTTGACCAGTTTTTCAATCATGTGTGTAACTTCTTTGCTGAATCACATAATAGTTTCTGAATACTAGAAGTTTATTTCCTCAATTTTTTTTATGATGTTCACAAAGTAACAGCTATAGTCATAACACACTTTATTTTTTCCACATGGGCAGGCTCCAGGAACCGAACCTGGGTCTCCAGCATTGCAGGCGAGAACTCTGCCACTGAGCCACAGTTGCCCGCCCCATGACACACTTTTTTTTTTAATTAATTTTTAAATTTTTTTAAAATACCAAAAAACACCAAACACAAACAAACATTCATAATTTTTGGTCATTCCGTTCTACATATATAATCAGTAGTTCACAATATCATCACATAGTTGCATATTCATCATCATGATCATTTCTTGGAACATTTGCATCTATTCAGAAAAAGAAATAAAAAGACAACAGAAAAAAATTCATACACACCATACCCCCCACCCCTCCCCCTCACCGATCACCAGCATTTCACTCTAAATTTATTTTAACATTTGTTCCCCCTATTATTCATCTTTATTCCATATATTTTACTCGTCTGTTAATAAGGTAGATAAAAGGAGCACAAGGTTTTCACAATCATACAGCCACATTGTGAAAGCTGTATCATTATACAATAATCATCAAGAAATATGGCTACTGGAACACAGCTCTACATTTTCAGGCAGTTCCCTCCAGCCTCTCCATTACATCTTGACTAACAAGGTGATATCTATTTAATGCGTAAGAATAACCTCCAGGATAACCTCTTGACTCTGTTTGGAATCCCTCAGCCATTGACACTTCATTTTGTCTCATTTCACTCTTCCCCCTTTTGGTCGAGAAGGTTCTCTCAATCCCTTGATGTTAATTCTCAGCTCATTCTAGGGTTTTTCTCAATCGCTTGATGCTGAGTCTCAGCTCATTCTGGGATTTCTGTCCCATGTTGCCAGGAAGATCCATACCCCTGGGAGTCATGTCCCACGCAGACAGGGGAGGGTAGTGAGCTTGCATGTCACGTTGGCTGAGAGAGAGAGGCCACATCTGAGCAACAAAAGAGGTTCTCTTGGGGGTGACTCTTAGGCCTAATTTTAAGTAGGCTTGACCTATCCTTTGTGGGGTTAAGTTTCATATAAATGAACCCCAAGATTGGGGGCTCAGCCTATAGCTTTGATTGTCCACACTGCTTGTAAGAATATCAAGAATTCAACTTGGGGAAGTTGAATTTTCCCCCTTTCTCACCATTCCCTGAAGGGGACTTTGCAAATACTTTTTTATTCACTGTTCAAATCACTCTGGGATTTATCGGGGCACCACTCTGGACTAACCAGCAAAATCTCATGTCCTACTCAAGGTTCCATGTACTTTTGGTGTTCAATTAAGCTGTCTACATAAGTTATATTCAGAAATGCACTTGTCAAAATATAAATTTTGTGCCAAATAAACATTTTTTGCTTTAGTCTCACACATAAGTTAAAATTTTAAAATATTAATTACCATCTGTTTTCAGCACCTTGCAGTAACGTCATTCCTTTGTTCTTCCTCATGCAAAAACATTTTAAAATTTGTACATCTAGTTAAAATCATTATACACTCTAGGCATTCCTAGATTAAACCATCTCAGTCTTTATCTTCTATCTCTCTTTCTGATTTCATTTGTGCCCCCAGCCCTCCTCCTTCTATCATTCTCACATTCAGCCTCATTCAGTGTTCCAACATCATTGTATTACAGGTTAGGTAGTATTGTGCTGTCCATTTCTGAGTTTTTACATTCAGTCTCGTTGCACAATCTGTATCCCTTCTGCTCCAATTACCCAATATCTTAACCTATTTCTATCTCCTGATGGTCTCTGTTACCAACGAAATTCTCCAAGTTTATTCACTAATGTCAGTTCATATCAGTGAGACCATACAGTATTTGCCCATGACACACTTTTAAGTTTCATGTGCCCTTTAATATTTTTCATCACTTTTGTAAATCTAGAGTGTAAAGAACAAAAGGATAACCAGGTCTTGATGTGTAGTGTTTGCAGATTTCCATGATGTATAGTCCTATCATGGCTGATTTCAAGCTTAGCAATATGACATCAGTAAAGGTAGAACAGAAAAGATGCACAGTAACATACTGTTATGGACTGAATCATGTCCCCCAAGGAGATGTGCTCAAATCCTAAACCCCAGTCCTATGAATGTGAACTTGTTTGTAAATAGGATCTTTGAAGATGTTTTTATTTAAGATGAGGTCAAACAGGATTAGGATGGGCCTTAATCCAATATTACTCATGTCCTTATTAGAGAGGAAATTTGGACATAGAGGAGACAGATGGCCATGTGACAGAGGTAGAGATTGTGTTATTGATTGCTGATAAGACTCCACCAGCATGCTATGTACTTCAGAGAAAGCATGGTCTGCCAGCACCTTGGTTTTCAGTTTCCAGCTTCCAAAGCAGTGAGAAAATGGATTCCCGTTGCTTAAGTCAACTAGTCTGTGGTACTTTGTTACAGCAGCCCTGGCAAACTACGACACACCATGTAGATGAAATAGATGTAAGTGATCTCTAGAGCGGAGTAATAGTAAAATGTAGTATAATAATTAATGAGGTTAGAAAAATACTTATAAGAAAATCGGGGCCTAGATCATAAACTCTTATAGTAGTCACATTTTGTCCAGAGTGGTAATTATTACTTCTGGATTTTGAAAGGCTATTTTATAAATGTATAACCTGGTATTTAGAGATAAGAATGAAATGAAACAGATTGGGATTTAAGTAACTCAGAATATGGGGGTAAGGAAGACATTGCCTGTGTTTTAGAACTTTACTTATTCTTTGAGACCAAAGGAGGAAAGGTTTATTTCGTCTAGAACTGAAATTTTCTGTAGCACATAATCTAACTCAACCTGTCTTGATAGATCATTTAAACAATCCAAACACAGGGACCCCAGAATAAGAACGAGAGGCTTTAATACTGTATAGCTTAATGTAATGCCTGGATACATCCCAGATTATATTAAGCAGATAATCAAAAAGTATTGGCAAAGACCCTTGAGGGATGGGAAAGAAAATATGGAACTATTAAACTTTACCACGGGGGAAACCCCTGATACAGTGTCAAATATTAGAGACACCCAATTCAATAGGCCAAGCGCTTGATCTTGAGGCTTGCTCTTGTGAAGCTTATGTATGTAGTGGAGAAGCTTAGCCTGAGAGTCACCTCCAGAGGACCTCTTTCATTTCTCAGATGTGGACTTTCTCTCTCTAAGCCCAACTCTGCAAGTGAAACCATTGCCCTTCCCGCCATGTGGGACATGACATCCAAGGGTGAAAGTCTCTCTGGTGGCATGGGAGATGACTCCCAGAGATGAGACTGGCCCTGGCACCATAAGATCAACAATGCCATCCTGACCAAAACGGGGAAAAGAAGTGTAACAAATAAGGCATCAGTGGCTGAGAGAGTTCAAATAGAGTCGAGAAACTATTCTGGAGGACACTCTTAAGCAAGCTTCAGTTAGACATTGCTACCCATCATAACTTTCCAAGCCCCAACCAAAACCATTCCTGCCAATTATAAAGAATACCTAGGGCATTATATAAGAGTCCACAAAGGTTCCATCCACTAGGGTAATTTTCAAGATACCTACAACCTCCAGATGTGTCCCTGGACCAGATAAGTCCTGAAACCTAGAAGGGGCAGCCTCTCCAGAACATCAATTAGTTCCATCCACCTATCACATATTAGTGACAGCCCCTTCCAACATGAAGAAGTTAGAATGGACATAACCAAAATACCTCTAAAGTGTGGGAGAAAGATCAAAGTTGATGGTGGAGCTATACAGAGAAGGTAGGGTTTAACAAATGAATATGAGTGCTGAATCATTATATTGGTATTCTTTTAGTCTTGTACCTTAGAAGAGCGAGAAGTAAAAATCTAAAATTGTGGAACTGTAACCCATACCAAATTCTGAAATTTGTTCTACAATTAATTGTTGTGATGTGTTTTGAAATTTATTGCTTTTTTGTATATATGCTATTTTTCAGAAAAAAAAGAAGAAAAAGAGGAGGAGTATAACAGAGAAGATAGGCTTTAACAAATGAGTATGAGTGCTGCATCATTATTGATATTTCTGTTGGTTTCCAGTGTCTTGAAGCAGCTAGAAGAAAAAAAAAAAACAAGAAATTGTGGAACTGTAATTCATACCAAACTTTAAAATCTGTTCTATAACTACTTGTTACAATGTACTTGGAAATTTTTGCTTTTTGGTATATATGTTATATTTCACAATAGAAAATGAAAAAAAGGCATGATGCAACTATATGCTGTTTACAAGAGACCTTAAATTCAAAGACACAAGAGATTGAAAGTGAAAGGATGGAAAAATATTCCATGAAAATAGCAACCAAGAGACAGTTGGATAGTTGCACTAACATCAGACAAAATGCAATTCTAGTCAAGAACAGATACAAGAAACAATGATTCTATATATATTGATAAAAAGGTCAATTCATTGAGAATATTTAACAATTATAAATATATATGGACCAAACAACAGAGCCACAAATTATATGAAGCAAACATTGACAGAATTGAAGGTGAGAAAAATTTGGTTTTACATTAATAGTAGAAGAATTCAATACACTACTTTCAATAATAGATAGAATATCTATTCAGAAGATGAATAAGGAAATACAGGACTTGAACAACACTACAAACCTACTAGACCTAACAAGCATATATATATAGAACACATCACCCAACAACAGCAGACTACCCATTCTTCTCAAGGGCACACGGATCATTCTCCAGGATAGACTAGATGTTAGGTCAGGAAACAAGTTTCAATAAATTAAAAAAGACATCATATAAAGTATCTTCTCACATCAAAATGGAAAGAAGCAAGAAATCAGTAATAGAAGGAAAACTGGAAAAATCACCAATATGTGAAAATTAAACAATATACTCTTAAACAATCAGTGGGTCAAAGAAGAAATCACAAGGGAAATTAGGAAATACCTTGAGATGAATGAAAACCAAAGCACAGCAAAACTTAGAAGGAATTTTCTAGCTGTAAATGCTTAGTTTAAAAAGATGATCTCAAATCAGTAACCTAACCTCATATCTGATGGAATTAGAAAGAGAAGAGCAAAGTAAACCCAAAGTGAACAGAAGGAAGAAAGTAAAAAAAGATTAGAGCAAAGATAAGTGAAATACAGACTACAAAAACAATAGAAGGATTCATCAAAACCAAAAGTTGGTTCTTTGGAAAGATCAATAAAATCGACAAATTTTTAGCTAGACTGGCAAAGAAAAAACAAAGAAGTAAATAATGAAAACAAGAAATAGGAATAGAGACATCACTAATAACCTTACTGAAATAAAGAGGATTAAAAAAGGACACCAGGGCGGGCCGCGGTGGCTCAGCGGGCAAAGTGCTTGCCTGCTATGCCGGAGGACCTCGGTTCGATTCCCGGCCCCAGCCCATGTAACAAAAACAAAAAAACAAAATACAATAAAACAAGAAAATGTTTAAAGATGTTTCCCTTTCTTCCTTCCTTCCTTCCTTCTATCCTTCCTTCCTTCTCTCTGTCTTTCCTTTAAAAAAAAAAAAAAAAAAAAAAAAAAAAAAAAAAAGGACACCATTGACAATTAAACACTAACAAATTAGAAAACTTAGATGAAGTGGACAAATTCCTACCTAAAGTGACACAAGAAGAAATAAAAAATCACAACATACCAATAACAAGTAAAGAGAGGGAATCAGTAATCAGATACCTCCCCAAAAAAGAAAAGTCCAGGACGTGATGGCTTCATTGCTGAATTTTACCAAACATTCCAGGAAGAATTAAAATCAATCCTTCTCAAATTCTTCTTCTTCAAAAAAAACACAAAAACTGGAGAAGGAACTAATTCAATGAGGCCGGCATTACCCTGTTGCCAAAGCCAGATAAAAACATCACGAGAAAAAAAATTATATTACAATGTCTCTTATAATATAGATACAAAAATCCTCAACAAAATAATAGCAAACCAAACCCAACAGCACATTAGAAAGGATTATACACCAGAACCATGTGAGATTTATCCCAGGAATGCAAGTTTAACATAAGAAAATCAATTACGTAATATACCGTATTAATAGAATGAAGAAGAAATAAACCTACATGATCATGTCAATTGATGTACAAAACGCATTTGACAAAATCCAGCACCCTTTCTCGGTAAAAACGCTCAGAAAACTGGGAATAGAAGGGAATATCCTCTACATGATAAAAGGCATATGAAAAACATACAGCTAGCATCATACTCAATGGTGAAAGACTGAAAGCTTTCTCCTAAAATCAAGAACAAAAAAAGAATGCCTGCTTTCATCACTTGTATTCAACACTGTACTGGAAATTCTAGCCAGAGTAATTAGGCGAGAAAAAGAAATAAAAGGCATCTAAATTGACAAAGAATAAGTAAAAATGTCTCTATTTGTAGATGATATGATCCACTAAAAGCTACTAAAGCTTTTATTTCAGCAAAGTTGTGAAGCATTAGCTCAACACTCCAAAATCAGTTGTGTTTCTATATACACCAGCAATGCAGAATCCAAAAAAGGAAATTAAAAAAAGTATTCCATTTACAATGACATCCAAAAGAATAAAATGTCTAAGAATAAATTTAAGTATATGAAAGACTTGTATACTGAAAGCTACAAATCATTACTGAAAGAAATTAATGAAGACCTAAATATCTTGAAAGATATATACGATTTGAAGACTTGATATTGCTAAGATGTCAATACTACCCAGTGATTTCAATGCAATCCCAAAATCTAAGCAGCCTTTTTTGCAAAATGGAAAAGCCAATCATCAAATTCATATGGAATGGCAAGGGGGGCTGAATAACCAAAACCATCTGAAAAAAAAGAGGAACAAAGTTTGTTCTTCTTCCTGAATGCCAAACCTACTTCAAAGTCCAAGCCTGTAATGAATAAGGCACTCAAATGTGACAAAGGCTGTAATGGAGCAAACTGGAGCCTGGGCTGTCTTGAAAGATGAGGCAGGTTTGCACAGGCGAAGGTGGAGTCACAAGTGATCATGGCACATGAGAGCATTGGAGAGGGCCCCATGGCTAGACATTTCCTTCCTGGAGGTGCAGAAGGACCTTTGGGTGATGGTGGACAGCCTCTAACTGTTGTTTAACTTAGCATAACCAGCAGTTTTGCCAGAAACTTCCTTTACAGGTGTATACGTTCACAACCCCCTTCTCTCCAGTCCCTCACTCCTAGCAACTCCCATCTGCAGATCCCCAGGAACTACACTTCACCACTGACCTTGTCCTTGGGCAGAAGACATATAAATGCTCCTACAAGGAGGCAGCGTTGACTTGATATCAAGGACCCATTCCCAATGGGCCTTTGATCTGGGACTGAGAAGCTCTAGAACAGCTCCAATGTTACCTCCTCAGAGGCCTTCTTTGCCCACCCACTCTAAAGTAGCCCCTCCTCCAACAGACACAGTCCAGAAACTCTCTATCCCATCAAACTGTTTTATTTCCTTCATAGCACTTATTACTATCTGAAATGATCAAGATTCTTTACTTGCTTTTACCTGTCTGCTTTCACTAGAATTTCAACTCCACAAACATAGAGTCCTCGTCTATCATGTCATCAATATATCCCAGCTCACAGTCAGAGCCTGGCCCATAGAGGTATTTGTGAAATATTTGTGGAATGGATGAATCAATTAGTGAGTGGATGGATGGATGCTATTACTTAGACTTGAAGGATGCATTCTTATAACTTTTGGTGGCCCAAAATGTGTCCTTCAATTTTAAATCCATTGCCTACTCTTTCATGCCTTGACGTTGAACTTGAACCTTACATGGGGTAACAACACTAATACTCATGAAATTCAGAGTGTTCTTCTTGGAAGTGTTGTGAGAATTCTAAAGATAACAATCACAACAGCAACAACTACTACAGCTAAAATAAATAAAACATTTATTTTACTTGCTAAGCACCAGTTCCCATTCTAAGCACTATATATATATATATATATATATATATATATATATATATATATATATACAATAAAATAAACATTTATTAAGTCTCTTCTATGTGCCAGACACTGTTTAGGAACTGAGAGTAGAGCCATGAACAAAAGAGATCTGAAAACAATCTTCATACGTTGATCCTGTGATTATGCCCATTTTAAAGATGAGGAAACTGAGGTGCAGGGGCTAACTAACTTGTCCAAAATCACATAGCTATAGAATGGCAGGCAGTCTGGCCCCTGAGCCTGTTTTCTTAACCACTATGCTACCCTACCTCCTAAAGAACAAATACACGAGGAAGTGCTCAGCAAGCTTTCCGTGACTTTCACAAATTTGAGTTCCTGTTATTCTTGGTAAGAGCATGGTGTGATGTGGGATCAAGAAAGAGACTGATTCAAGGAGCTAGGAGGATGCATGGATGACAGTGGTCATGGAGTTGGCTTTCGGCACATCTTGGGCCAGGATGTGCTGTGCTCTGCCGTGTCCTCAGGACACTAGGCTATGTCTTCCGGAGTCCCACTGGCCCTTGTTGGAGACTGCCAGACTTAGCAGGCTCATGTGGAGTAACTCTGCATTAAGGAGGCTTCAAGGCCTCCCCATGGGCATATTCCTAGCTCTTTTTCTTTTTCATCTTCTTCTCCTTCTTTCTCTTCCTCTTCCTTTTCCTCCTTCTTCTCCTCCTCATGCTCCTCTTCCTTTTGGTTTTCTTTGCTAGAGCTCTATCTTGGTCCCCCTTCCACTGATTTGTTTTCCTTGTGGTGGCCCTACTGGAGTCATCCCATTCAGCCTCTCAATTTGAGGGGACAAAGGAAAGTTTGGGGAGCTCCCTGCAGACTTTTCTGGTTTTCTGTTTCCATTGGAACAAAAACCAGTTCACCACCATTGATTGCACACTTTGAATGATTACATGGTATGTGAATATATAATATATAGCAATAAAAATAAATAATGAAAAAAGATCAAAGGAGAAGGTGGAGTTATAAAAGGAAAGATAGGATTTAACAAATGAGTATGACTACTGAATCATTATATTGATATTATACATATATATGTCTTTTGGTCTCCAGTGTCTTCGAACAGCCAGAAGGAAAAACCTAAAACTGTGGAATTGTAACCCATACCAAACCTGAAATCTGTTCTATAACTAATTGTTGTGGTATGCTTTGAAATTTATCACTTTTTTTGCATATATGTTATTTTTCCTACAATAATAATAATTTAAAAACAGTTCATCAAGTGGTCTGTGAACCTTGGAATGAGAAAGGAAAATAGTTTATCACATGGAGTAACTTGGCCACACTGCCTCTGCCTCCAACCCTCATTGTCTCAATCTCTCAGGACACCCCGCATTCCTGGCAGGGCTAGGCCAAGAAGGCGCATCCCTTCTGGTCAGCTCTTAGGGAGCTGGCGGGATAGTGATGATTTCCATCTGGGCTCGCCAACTTTCCACTCCTTGAGCTGCACCTGTGACCTAGATGGAGCTGAAGGAAGAAGCAATCTCCCTTCTGCCTCTCTCATGGCTCCAACCAGAAATGAGCCCCCAGACCTTGGCCAGAAAATTTCCAAGTGATCCCTGTAGAAGGAAAAAGAGGTTGTGTAGGACCTTGATGAAATTCCATAACCCCTCTAAGACTCAGTATTCTCCTCCAAAAAATGGGCCTAATAATGCCTACCTTGTATGCCTATTGTGAGGATTAGAGTTTAAAATGGCAAATGCTGGATAAGCATTAGGCCTTAACTAGACTAAAAGTTTGGTTTTGGAGAGGCGATAGGATTGCCCCAGAGATAGGCCCACACGAGTGGCAGATATGATAGAAAGCTTTGCTCTGAAAAGTGGGGTCACCCCTGTTCTCTCCCATACTTCTGTCCTGCACCAGGCCTTCAGGCCAGAGTTTGGCACAGTGGGCAGTGGCTGAATTACTGGCAGACCCCAACTACCATTATTCGGGCAGCTGGAATGTGGTGCTTTTCTAGATGTGGGATGAAGATAAGAAGGTGCATTGGAAGAGGTCAGGAAAGAAAAGAGGAATGGTAGGGTGAGGATCTTTGCCCGCATGCCCACAGGGCCTAAGAAGCAAAGCCCAGTTGGTTAAGCCTTCACCTTGCCACCCAGAAACTCTTAACAGTAGTCATAAAACCCCTCGCTTTATCAATGAGAATCAATGAGGGGGAGAGACTTGCTCAAGGTCACCTTGACTAGGCCTGTTAATTCCTCTGCTCCAGGGGGCTCTCTGGTCCTCCACAAAATCCACTCCTGAGATATGCCCCAGAGATATCCCAGGGCAATCTTCGTGATCCCCACAGTCCACCTGTTCATTTATTCAACAAATCTTTATCGAGCACCTACTGTGCGCCAAGCACTGTTCTGAGAACTGAGAATATAGCAGGGAACAAAACAAAGATTCCTGCCCTCATGAAGCTTACGTTCTAGCAGGAGACAGACAATAAAGACAATAAATGAGTAAAATATGCACTAGGCTACACGGCAATAACTGGTATGGAGAAATATGAAACAATGGAGTTTGGGGGACCAGAGGGGTGGATGTGTTATTTTATGATAGGATGGTCAAAGAAGTCTTCATGGAGAAGGTGACATGGAGGAAAGTGAGGGAGTTAGCCAAGAAAATATCTGGAGGAAAAGAATTCCATACAGAGAGAAGAACAAATGCAAGGATTTTGAGGCAGGGATCATCTTTGGAATGTCTGGAGAACAGCACAGAAGCCCATGTGGTAGGAGCAGAGTGAGTGAAAGGGAATGTGGTAGAAGAGGAGGTCAGGGAGCTAAGGGGAGGGGACCAGATCATATAGGGCCTTGTGGATCATTGTAAGGACACTGGATTTTAGTCTGAAACAGAAATCCTTGAAAAAGTTTTGAGCAGAGGCAGGACATGGTCTGACTTGATTTATCAGGATAGCTTGGCCGCTGTGTGGAGGGTAGACTGCAGAAAATCTGCAGCAGGGAGCAGGGAGACCTGTTAGGAGGCTATTGCCAATATTTAGGTGAGAGATGAAAGTGGCTGAGATCATGAAGGTGGTGACAAGTGGTTTGATCCTGGATATATTTTGAAGGCAGAAACAACATGATATGCTATAATAAAACCGTCCATTTTATAAATGGAGAATAAGAGAAAGAGAGGAGTCAGGGATGACTTTGAGGTTTGGGGTCTTCAGCAACTAGAAGATAGGGGTTCCAATTAACTTAGATAGGGAAAACTGCCAGTGGAGCAGGTTTGGGGGGAGAGGTCAGGAGTTTTGGTTTGGAACATGTTAAGTTTGAGATGCCCATCAGACACCCAAGTGGATGCCTATGAAAACCATCCTCAGTATAATAGTGAATGGAGTTCCCCAGGAGCAGCAGCAGCAGCAACTCTACACAGCTCTTCCTTCATTCAATTACTCACTCATAACAGCAAGTACTTAGCAAGTCCAGGCACTGGGGTACAGCTCCCTGGCTGGCCTCCCTGTCATCAGTCCGTTCTTACCCTTGTTATTCCAACACATAGATGCTACAGAGTGGGCTCTCTAGAGTGGAGATCAGACCCGTCACTCTCCAGCTCCAAACCCTGTGTTGGTTCCCCACTGCCTCCAGAGTAAAGGCCAAGATCCCCAGCATGGCCCATGAGGTTTTTAGCGATCTGCGTCATTTACTGCCACTCCCAGTCCCCAACCTTACACACCAGTCACCTAGAGTTACTCACCAGGGCCTGAACATGTAAGCCATACCCACAGCTCCAAGCATCTGTTCAGGGGCTTCCCTCTGCCAGGAAA